>NC_141873.1:32364754-32986476 GCF_056163025.1 Triticum urartu | reverse complement strand
AGCCTCCACATTGGTGTCATTTGTATCTCTTTACAGTTCTGTTCTCCATCATATTTGTTTAGAAAAATATCAATTGTGAAACAAACTATCAATATTGTTCAAATAGTGCCATGATTGTCATAACAAAAAGTACACTTGTTAAAGAAGAGCTTGGTCAGCTTTAAAGTCTACAATCTTATGTACATCTATTATTTAAAGTTTGTCAAGAATAATAATCTTATGTAAATGGTAGCGTGTAACTTCACTTGTATTATTTCAAAGTGAACTTTACTTTGGATATGGGATTACGATTGCTCACATATATGTACATCCTTTTAAAATGTTGCAGAGGCCCTTTGCGTGCCAGAGCCATGTAAATGGTTGCACCATGAGCTATGACAGTAAGAACAATTTAGCCAAGCCTTTTAGGGAAGTCCATGAGCCGAAGAAACGTTTCGCATGGAGATTCGCTGGGTGTCGCGAGGAGTTTTCTTCAAAGAATGAAAGGAAGATTCATGAGGGATCTAGTGCTCACGTCGAGGTCAACACAAAGCAGCCATCCCATACCACATAGTTTACCTCCTGTACCCATGCCTTTCTCTTTCAGAAGTTTATCAGACACACACCAACCGCTTGCCATTTTGTAGCTTTCCACCAATAGGATTAATTGTGTCAGCACCTCTCCTGCCGGTGGACCAGAAGCCCATGAAGAGCCCAGGCCCACACAAGTGGTGGGCCTTCGCACAAGCAACTGACCACGTAAACCGAACAAGCTAGTAAGTGGAGACGACTGGGTCATTTGATAAGGACGGTTTAAGAAGCTCACAGTGCCAGGAGGAAAGTCATCGAAGATCAATCACGGATCATAGTTTATCTAGGCACTCAACCCTAATTAAGCCCCCCAATTCTTGATTCTTCTATTCCGCACAATTGTGCTTGTATAAGCTTGTAACCTGAATCCAGCGTATTTCCTGAACCCTGTCTAGTGAATTCAGTGAGTGAACTAGAGCCCAGTTAACAAAATGCCACTTCAAGGACTGCAGCACGACATTTACAACGGTGGTGTATTTGCATTCTTACATGTTTATCTTCTTTCCCTTTCAAGGATTTGTTTCTCCGCAATTTACTGCAAAACTGTTTTTTTTTTCATTCTCGGCAACTTTGAATTTCAGAGACATAAATGTACCAAGCATTACAAGGAACAACATGAGCAGGGGAGAAGAAAGGACATATATATCAACAGAGAGCCTTACACATATGCGCTGGAGACACAGCATTGCAGTCTGCACAAGTCTGAATCTTCTGTGCTTGTGCAGTATTTTTTGCACATGTTCTCTGGATACAGTTGCAGCAGTGTTAAGGGTGAGTTTTTGTGTGTGTGTGTGTGTGTGTGTAACCTGGCATAAATTATGATGTGTAGTGGTTATGTTTAGAGCATGGCTCTAATTCTTCTTCTAGATGCAGATTCTGTTCACTGTGCTGTGTTTTTGCACAAACCACAAACTGAAGCAGATCGATGTTCAGAGTTGATATGGCCCCTTTCCTGAACAAAATTAACTTTTTTGTTGAGGGAAACTAAACCTTTATTTAAACAAAGTTCTCAGAGATTTCTTGTGTGCGGCCCCAGTTTTTTTTTCTTTTCAGTTTCCCATGTCCTGAAACTTCCAGAACCGCCCAGCATTTTGCATATCTCCAACAAGTTTACAAGCCTGATTAGTTTTAATTTAGGAATATGTCCGCAAGCCTGATTAGTTTAATTTTGTAGCTTTCGTCCTCTCCCACTAATCTGATAATTTGCTAGACTATTTCTTGTACTAGGTTCTAATGTAACATGAACTGATTTCTTTTGGATCCTGTAGATTCTGCAGGCATTTCAATATCTTAAGACAGGTTAGCATCACAAGTTGTTGCCTGTACTGTAGTGAAACAACATTTAATGATCTAGGCACTGCATAATTGTTATACATTCATATTGCAAGCTCCCATATCTTAGAACAGCTGCAGGATGTCAAGGACAAGGATGTGGCTCTGCCACTGAACAAGCCTAGCAGCAACCGGAGCTTGACTGGTTCGAGAAATTTGGCGCCAGTCCACGTCGAGTTGGCTACATCATAACACGGCACCGCAAAGATGTTCAGTTGACTGTTGCAGGTGTAATATGTCAGGTTCTTGGTAAGGGTGACCAGTGAAGAGTAAGTATGCATAATCTTTGGTTACATTCGCAGCTTCTAGCCTCTGGGCCATGCACAGGTTGTATCGATCCAGTTACAGGAGTGTATGTGGTGATCGTTTTGTATATGGCTGGAATTATATGAAGTAGTATGCTGAGTTTAACACTGTAGCGTTGCTTAATTACATCAAGTTGGTATTATCATCGTGGATTGTAGGATCGATCAATGTTCAGAATTAATATGGTTCTGCTACTAGTGTTCATTGACTGTCAGCACATTGCTCTTCTGAAACGCAAGTGGACGAACTGTTAAATAGTTTCCTGTGCACCTGTGACGTAGTTTCCCGGCACATTCATCCATGTTTTGGATTTTACCACAGTATTTTATACCTCCTGGCCTTGGTTGGTCAGAGTCTCTAATTTCCTACATGTTTGCATGTTTTGTTACAATTTAGTGAGGTAATTAATGAGAAGTGGATTCAGGTATGATCTATACTTTCATGGCAAATCCCGAACCTCTTTTAAGTCATATGTTTGCACTAAGTTTTTTTAGTTTGTGTCCCAACATATTTTCCTAATTTTATCTTATTGGACAGGTGATATTTGCATAAATCCATCATTGTTCTCAATTATTATTTAAAAAATGGCCACTCATCTTCCTATAGTTCAAGTCCCTTAATCCGTTCCTTGTCCAAGTAGATGCTTGTAGTTGAACCACTCTGATATACAGTATTACTGAATACTTGCTTGTAGTTGTAGATGCTTATGTAAATATAATATCCTGTCGATGTATTTGCGTAATCTTGGATACTTTTGTGTTGGTTACAAGGAAACAAATGAGATTAGAAAACCGTGCGACAATTTTTTTTTGTTACTGATTAGAAATGTGACAAGGTCTGTCCTACTATTGCACAGACGACAAACTGAAGCAGGTCGATGTTCAGAGTTGATACGGCTCTTTTCGTGAAAATATTACGTGGACAAACTTTTTGCAAAGTTCCGAACCACCCAGCACTCTACACCTCTTGGAGAGTCCTTGGTTGGTCTGAACCTGAGCCTGCGGTGACCTTCTGACAGGTTGACAAGTTATTATGGCAGCCGAGAGGGGCACTCAATGAGAGTTAGTAGTTGGATTATGGTCGCAAGCCTGATCGATCAGTCTATCTTGTTGATCAAACTGCCACAGCATATTCCTCTTCTTGAATTTTTCAAATTTTGTTCTGGTATCTTTCTTCATTCATTACTACGTATCTTGACATTTTTTTTCCTTTATTCAACAAGAGGATGTACCCTCCGACCTCTGTATCCAGCAATGCACATAGCTGGTTAAGCTTATGAGTTTATGACCAGTGAACTCTTTCAGCTTTTATTTTGTACTCCCTCCGTCCTGAAATGTAAGACGTTTTTTGATACTATCATAATATCAAAAAACGTTTTACATCTCAAGACGGAGGGAGTATTTTTGAAGCTTGGGTTCTCCGGGTAAATCGGGATAATTTGCTCAACTGTTTCACTGCAAGTGTGAGACGAAAGAACATTGAACTGATGCGGTCGCTCAAGCAGATGGACTCTCTGTCAGTAGTTGATTGCCTGTTTTGTAGCTGCAAGAGATCTACTTAGGCTGCATGTCCAACATGTACTCCCTCTATCCCATCTTTCCCTAATAATAAAACATGGATTGACTCCGTGGGTTCACCGTCACAATACTACATGGTCTACTGGATCGCCACAAGCACGTGTTGCAGTGTAAAGAGGTCAGCAGGTACATTTTCCTTTTTTCTCGAATAGGCACAAGTATGCATACTATATATTAAAGAAGAAGATGGGTATAGAACCCCTTCCCTTCACGTTGGTGAGTACATGTTAGAAGTTACACGAGATCCAACTCCACTGGTACAAAGCAACTAAACTACTCTCACGCCATCGCCCACCTAGCTAGCGCCCCAAACAAGGCTTCCACGTTTTATTCTAGTAGTCCCGCTTGCCTCCAAAGTCCGGCCCTTGTCAGATACTCCTTCCGTTTCAAAATAGATAACTCTATTTTGTACTAATTTAGTATAAAATAAAGTCATCTACATCTAAAAAAAAAGTAGTCATTTATTTTAAAACGGAGGGAGCACGTATATGGCCGCGCGTGCGCGTGGCGCCCAAGAATCTGGTTACTGGACGACAAATTTGCTTACTGTCCGTTAGTCGCTTATATCTCGCCACCCACTATAAACACATGTATCAAAACTTTTGAATATAAACGTCCGTGTAATGTTAAATGGCCATGGCAACTCTCATAGAACAAGAAACTAGTCGTGGTGTTGTGTTAAGGGGAGGAGATCTCTTCACTACTGCATGGTGCAATGGTGCCGATGACATGTGGGCGTAGAGGTCCACACGACAGCGATCGTACTGTGCTTTTGCAGATGATGTCCCAAGTCCCACCCTCGTGGTAGTACATGCCATCCATAACAACTAGTCAAGGGTTCGAATACCCAATCTGCACCTTTTGCATATTCTGTAAGATAAAAGTATGGGTTTGTCTAGAACTCAGTCGACTTAGACTTCGTGAAGTCTAAGTCGCATGACGTCATCGTATAAAAGTTGATTGAATGTGACTCCGTTCCTTGTTCTGTGTTCGCTACAGACCACATGGGCTTTTGTTTAGCTGGAGACCACATGGGCTTTTGTTCGGTTGTGTTGCACTCATCCATCGTTGTGTGTTTTTTTTATTTAGCCACCTAATACATGCATTGCTACACAGTGTAATGGAGCTCCGATTTTGTGGCTAGCTTCGCTCATGTTCCGCTCCTTGCATTCGTGTCATCTTGTTACACCTTTTCTTTTATTATTTAAAATTATTTTATATTTAAAAAAGGAAAGATTTTTTTAATGTAACAAAGAAATAAAAAACAAAAATAAAGAAGAAGACAATTAATTTAGTTGGGTGCAAACAAAGGATATACAACTATGTGCTGTCAACTAGCGTGCAAATGGATATCAATATTATTTTCGAAGGGAAAAGATAAATTACCCCGTTGTTGTTGCATTAGGCGCCATGCAATTGCAATCGGATTGCAACAGTTGTAGTTGCATGTCTACCGGTGGGCCTGCAACTAGCTGACAACCCCCTACCAACCCAGTTGCAGCCGCGTTGTACATCATGCAGTTGCAATCGGCTTTCAACACTTGCAATTGCAACTCTATTGATGGACATGCAAATGGCCGACAACCCCTATCAACCCACTGAAGTCGAGTTGCAACTAGCTGACGAAGCCCCATACCAGCACAGTTGCAGCCACGTTGGGGGCTATGCACTTCAATCAGGTTGCAACACTTGCAGTTGCATGTCTATCAAAGGACATGCAACTAGCCGATAACCTCATAAAAGCATAGTTGCATCCACGTTGGGCGCCATGCAGTTGCAGCCGGGTTGCAACACTTGCAGTTGCATGTCTAGCAAAGGACATGCAACTAGCCGACAACACCATAAAAGCACAGTTGCATCTGCGTTGGGGGCCATGCAGTTGCAGCCGGGTTGCAACACTTGCAGCTGCATGTCTACCAGTGGACATGCAACTAGCCGACAAGCCCCTACAAGCCCAATTGCAGCCGCGTTGGGGGCCATGCAGTTGCAGCCGGGTTGTAACACCTGCAGTTGTATGTCTAGTGGTGGACATCAAACTAGCCGACAACCCCCCTACAAACCCAGTTGCATTCACGTTGGGGGCCATGCAGTTGCAGCCGGGTTTTAACACTTACAATTGCATGTCTAGTGATGGACATCAAACTAGCCAACAATCCCCTACAAGCCCAGTTGCAATCGCATTGGGGACCATCCAGTTGAAAAAAAGGCAACAATGTACTAGGCCATCAACAGAACACACATGTCAACCACACACAAAACTTGATGTCCAAAATCCACAGCTACCAAAACGAATGAGATCTAACTAATTCTCTATTGACAGAGAAAATGACAAATAAAAAATAGCCCAAGAAAAAAAATCGAAAGAAGAAAACAAAAGAATGGACTTTGAAGAAAAGAAAAAAGAAAAAAATAAATGAAATGAAAATAAAAAAGAAAGAAAAGAAAATAAAAATAAGGGAAAACAAACACCTGATGACTCAAAATCCCCCATAAAAAACAGGATAGAGGGGACAAAAAAGGCTGCACTGCAAAAATAACCGGGATACAACATAAGAAGTCTACAACCCTATCCCACCTGTGTTAAAAAAGAGAGAAGACAACTTGTGATGTGCACCGCTCGCGTGACGCAACTAAGTGTCACGTGAACAAATCCATGAATCGCAACGTGTTTATTTCAGACGACGAAGGACGTGAATGGGACATAATTATTTTCAGAAAACTAGAACAGTATGGAACAGAAAAACAAAAAACTAAAATAAAGAAACAAGAAAAAATAATTACGAGAAAAGATGAAGAAAAAACTATAAAAAAAAGGGACAAACATATGAATTGGGGAAAATGCAACATAAAAATGCAAAATAACTAGGCAAAAAAACTAACAAAAAATGGAGACAAGTACAAATAAAAAAATTGGATTGGTTGGTTTCGAAACATATGGAGATGTAGCCATGTGAAGGAGACACACTGGATTGGGGATGTGGCCAGATGCCAAGCCCACCACGCATACCTGCACCCTCCACCAGAAAAAAAAGAAAGAAGAAACACTAAAAGAGGCCGGCTGTATCCCTACAGGGCCTATTTGACAAGAAACAAACATCATGCAACGTTCTTGAAGCACCTGATGATCTAACGACAGGGGAGGGTCGACTGAGACTTTGTAAAAGTATGGCACCGTTGAGAAAAGAAGACCTCGGCATCTCGTTGTAGACGCGGCGGGAAATGGCGACTACTCTGCGCCAGCGCACCGGCGCAATCGATTCGGCCGGACACCGCGCGGCCGTTTGATTAGATTATATTTAACCGTCAGATCCCGAATCATTTTCTCCTAATAAAGCGCATCCAGCAAAGGAAAAAAACAAAGCAGCGCCGCCGCCAAGACTCGTCATGGATACCAATGTAGTAGCAAACCTTGAAGAACCGCCGCCCGTCGCCACCCTCGCTACCCTTGCCGTCGGTCACCACCGGTCGCCGCCCTCGCGGCCGCTCGCCGCCCTCGCTGCCCTTGCCGTCGGTCACCACCGGTCGCGGCCGGCGTTTCTCGCCAGCTCCATGCATGCAACAACATGCACTTGTGGTTGCAGCTCCGGGGGAGATGGCTGCAGGTCCGGTGATGCTAGCCGCCGGGTCGCAGCACTTGTCATTCAGCTCGTGATGTACCTCCCCGTGTGCCCGTCCGAGGCTCTTGCTGGTTCCAACAAACAACAATGCCGATTGTAGCAAAAAAGTTTATTGCTTCCAGCAAAAAAAGCTTACCGCTGCCGCCCGATGTCGTCATTGTAGCAAAAATGTTAACTGGATGTAGCTTTTGTGGTTGCTGGTAGCAGCAAAAAAATGACGTGGTTGTAGCAAAAACAAAATAAACATCGGCCAGCCATTGTGTATGGTGGTAACAAATCCTGTAGCCGGTGGTAGCAAAAAACTTTATAGTTTGCAGCAAAAAACATTGTCGCCCGTCGTCGAGATTGCGTCATCTTCGCGAATTATGTCGCAAAAAAATGTTGTCGCCGGTAGTAGCAAATGAAGCTGCCGGTAGTAGCAAAACAAGACACGGGTTCCAGCAAAAAAATCAGTGACAAAACCTGTTGTTGGTTCTAACAAAAATAATGTCGGTTGTAACATCCCTCGCCACCGTATGTAGCATCTCCCACGGCCGGTTGCAGCACTCCATAAAAAAAAGGAAGAAGCTGTGTATGGACGCATCCATCACGACTGCTGCATCCATGGTTGAAACTTTTTCTGTCAACGTTTGCAGCTTTTTCCTTTTCATAGTGCTTGTTGAAGCTTTTTTCATCTACGGGTGGAAGCTATTTCTGTCAATGGTTTTAGCACTGACTGGCCCCTAGCTTTCGCCATCTCCGGTCGAAACTTTTCAATGATCGGTTGTAGCTTTTTGAGGTGCCGGTTGCAGCTTTGTGGGGTTGCACAGAATTGATTGTAGCACCATGCAGCAAAAAATCAACGCTGGTTCCAGCAAAATTTACCACCGGTTTCAGCAAAAAAATCTCAACAGTTGTAGCGGGGAGCAGTTTGAGATGCGTGGGACTGGGGAGGTAAGGGGAGAGGAAGAAGCGGCAAGGTCAAAGGAAAAAAAAGCAAAAAAAAAATGTAGCATGAAAGAGATAAAGAAAGCGCTCGAGGCCCACCAAACGCATGTGCTGGCCTGTTCCCGCCAAGAGCGAGCGAGCGAGCGGGCGACCGGCCGAGCGCTCGGCCGGTCGTCCGTAGGGAAACGTTTCCCGCGGGAAATATGGCGCTCTGCTCGATCCGAGTCCGTCCTCCGGGACGCGTTCAGGAGGAAATTAACACTGTGTGGCTACAATCGTGACTATGCGAGCTTCTCGTGGGTTGTGGCGCCCTTTGCTAGCGATCAGGTAGAAATTTTTCTTTGAGAGAAATCTGTAGGTAGCAAGTGACCTTGTAGGCTTCTATTGTTTGGAGCACATGTTGTGTATTTTTGGATCATGCCCACGAAGCTTTACGGAAAATCTTGAGAAAAAAAAAAAGCAACCGACAACAGAAATCCCACCCTAAAAAAATAAATAAATAATCAGAAATCCCTATCTCTCCCGGCCCACCACGCCGCCGCCGCCACCGCCACCAGGCGTCTCGATGGCATCGACGAGGAGGACGAGCAAGTCTGCGGTTGATCGACGAACCTTTTTTCATACCACGGCGCACACCACCGGCCCCGGTTACCTGGAAGAAGAAGACCCAGACGATCTCCTTGATCGGCAAGAGGAAGAGGGCGTGGAGGTTGCTGAACCCCATGACCAGCCGGCGTCCATGTCCATGTGTGCGTTCTTTACTCTTCCTTTCTTCATATTCAACACATACATATCGGTTAGCTGTTGATCAATCATCATCTCAGGTTGGATTCGCCCCTCGCGTCGCCCCCGCGGGCGACCCGGGAGGAAAACCCTAGCCGCCGCCCCTCGAGTCTCCTCCTCCTCTCCCCCTCCTCGCCGCCGTCCATAGCGCCGCAGGGCGAAGCCTGGCCGGCTGGGCGGCGGCGGAGCTTCTCCCTATCCTCTCCGTCTTGGCTGGCGCGAGACAGCGGGATCCAGAGGAACGCCGGGCGAACGTGAGGTCCGGCGGCGCGGCGGGCGGGTCTCCCATCGGCGTCGTACGCGGCGCGGCGGTGGCGACCTGCGTGTCGTGAGGTGGTGACTGCGTTGGCCTGACCGGTGGTCGCGGGTGCCGCCGAATCCAGATCGGATCCATCCGGATCCTTTCTTCGGACTCCGTCGGCCGCCGCGGTGTGGTGATGATCGTCGCTGGCCACGTCGGATCGTTGGATTCGGCGTCTGGAGATCTACAAGGAGTTCTTCTGGATCCTCCTTTCTGGTGGGTTGAGCCCCATGGCTCTTTCATCTTCGCGGGTTTCGGATCGTGGCTTGCCGGATCCGGAGTACACGGAGGTTTGGTGGCATATGATGGGGACCGGAGGAAACTTTGGTCGGCATGTTCGGCCCGGCATCGGCGACGTCACTTGACGCCGTTACCCTTCCCGAAGACGAAAGTCCAAAATTCAGTCTGGATTGGGCGGCGCGGCGGCGGCCTGCGCGTCATATCCTCCATGGAGGCGCCGTCTTGGGAGGAACTACTATTCGGGGGAGAGATGTTGTGGATGGTGGGCTCCGAGTAGCTCCAGCAATGGCGATGGTGTGAAGGTTGCCAGGTGGTGCGGCGTTGTATCTACCGCGTCATTGACGACGAGTGGTGGTGGCATGGTGCAGCTGAATATCGACGATGGATGCGGCTGGATGGACGCGCGCAGGGTGGTTGAGCTGTCTGGCGCCATGGTGGCGTCGACGGCAGGCCTGGCAAGGTCTGTGCGTCAGGACCTGCTCTGGAGATGGATCAGTGGAAGAAGGTGGCGGCAACCTCGGTGAGTGCGCCGGATCGGCGTGTGACCCAGTCCCGATATGTGGCTAGGATGGGCCATCCGACATTAGATGTTAGGATTTGGTGCGATGTCTATTTGGTATTAGGCTCGGACATTCGGCACCACTGCATCAAGGGGGTAGGAGTAGCGACAGATGTTGCCTAGATGGTTGCTTCAGGCTTACTGATATACTACTTTGTAAGGTCTTTCGTGCTTAATAATTAATAAAGTGGCCGTATGCATCATCTAGATGCAGAGACCGGGGGTGCATCCTTTTTTTAAAAAAAAAAATCTATCTACTGTAAATAACTGCGCAGCAGATTCAGGTCCATGTGAAATCGCCTGGCGTGCCTTAGACCTCATGTTCCTCTCGGGACTATGTACTCGAACAGATTGACGTGAACGGACAAGACTGGAGGGCGGCGAATCTACTACGGATAACGAGATCATTACCAAAATAGAATAGGCACGGTGGGTAGTTCTGAGTAGTCCGCATGTAATCTATTGGCATTTTATGCCAGGGATGATTTGTAAATAATTTTACCGGCTTGGCATCTTCTATCTATGATTCCGATACGTCATCTTGACGTATCCTTGAAAAAAAAAGTTCCCACGGGAGGAAAGCGATGACGAAAGATGGGTAGATAGGTACGCCCAACGGATTAAAGAACATAAGAAGCTGTATAACGTACGGGATTATGGCCTTGGGAGATGAAGATGATACTCCTTCCCCCCCCCCCCCTTATCCCATCACAGTTGCTCCCTGACGCAACTGCTTTATGCATGCATCCTTGGGTGCAACTCCTGCCACCACCGTGTCTACAGGACCCATGACAATTCTTGATAGAGACGAGGGTCCCGATCTTTCGATGAGATGATAACTATCGATTTGGTGGAGACGACTTTGACGATCCGACTACAAACGTGCACGACGTTGCGCCTTAGCAATCGCTAAACCAATCTCCTGAGGTTACTGACGATGCTGGAAGCACGGTCAGCCTGACCACGAAGGTCTATTCCTGCAAGCAATCGAAGAACGAGCAAGAATATAATAAAGCAATCTGAATATTGCAAATATATATGAAGTATTGATAATGGTGGGGATCCGGAAGCGGTCTTGGTCTGGTCGTTGGACACAAACAAAGTACATGAAGTTGCAATGGCTAACTTTTAACTAAACAAATCCCAAGGAAAAAGCTACTAGATGGATCTACTTATATAGGAGCAAGGGGTGGCGGCCAAGGAGGTGGGAGGACGTCCCAAGGCAGCCTAAAACTAACCCTAGGTTGTACAAGGCTCATGGGCCCAAGTGGAGGTGATGCAACACCTTTGGGCTTGTAGTTTGACTCGGATTCTGCTGCAACATCAGATTGTTTCGTCCGTAACTCAACGCTCCGGACGAATTTGAAGGTGAATCCAATTGGGTTGTAAAGAGCACGAAATCTAGTTTCCAACAAAAAAAGAATCACCCAATTCGGAGTCCGTATGAAAAAGTTGTTGGCGTTTTGAGTCAGGTATGTCTGTGCAGTCCGAATCTGAATCCAGAACGTGAAAGACTTGGACTCTATCTTCTCTTGGCCCAAAAGTGACGTGAGAGAACTTTTTGAACACAACATAAACTTCTCCTTTTCCCTTATCTTCATATGTGGATTGTACAAATGTCCCATACACCTGCAATTAGACAAAACACAAAAGTGTGTGAAGTATTTTTGTTCTGGATAACATAAATAGATTATTGAATAGTTTGCATTAGAAATCACCTGACAAATATGCATGTATGCAATATTTTTGGTCGTATCCAAGGTAGTCATGTTCTCATCATCCTCCCCTTTTTGAAAACAAAGCTGTCCTCGGCGTTGCTTAATCTGAAATGTGGCTAACAAAAGAGACAAGGTGTACATGTTGTATATGTATATGTCATCCAGTTTAACTTCCCTTGATTTTTGCACGTATGACACATGTATACATGAGTAACTTTCATAGTTCATAAAAATTAAAGCCAAAGAATTATCACAAGAAGTAGAAGGCATGAAAATATTAGAACTCAGTTTGCACATATAAGTGAAGCTCTTATTCATTTCAAAAGATTCGCAATGTTCATCATTAAACCATCCCAACTTTGGTGAATAAACCTTACTTATCAAATTTACATGCTACAACATGCTTAAATAAGCAAACATGCAATAAGTCATTGGACACAGAATCATCACCAAGATTGGAGGCCATATCAAAATGATTAAACATTAGTTCTTTTGCATCAACAGTTAATTCAATGGGTGCACTCAAAATTATTGATATTTCAGTTGTTTGATCACATGACGCATTCATGACAGTAACAAGATTCTCTAAAATAGGTGGTGTGCTCAAATCGACAGGTAACTCAATACATGACGCATTCAAGTTAACTAGGCATGCATCATTCTCACGTGAAGTTATATCATCAATACTTTTACTATTACCTTGTGGCAAAGATGTAGCTGATGTAGGTACGGACGTTGACAATGTACCATACCCATGAGATGATGCCGCGCTCATAATCTGAGGTGCAATGATGGAGGAACCCACCGGCGGTGGCGAGCATGAACTGGAATAGTAGTTGTTGTAGTCACCTAATGCATCCTCCTTTATCTGTCTCTCAAAGGTACAAGCACGGACATACATACCAGTAATGCAACGAGGAATATACTGAAATCTTGCCTGAATATCATGGTTCAAACCACCAAAAAATCTATTCATTGTATCATTCTCAGATTCTTCTATGTCACAATGATGCATATAAGATTTGAACTCTTGGTAGTAAGCATGAACAGTGTTGTTGCCTTGTTTAAATTGTTCAAATTTGCGAAGCAATTCACGACGATAATAAGGAGGGAAAAATTGTTGTCTCATTACAGCTTTCAAAACTTTCCAAGTTGTGGGTTGGTTATCAATGTTTTTGTTACAATGTACACTCCACCAAACAGAAGCAAAATCAGTAAATGCTCTAGTGGCTGCTCGCACTCGCTCAAGTTCAGAAAAGTCATGGTGACTAAAAACTTGTTCTACTTCAAGCTCCCAAGCTAGATATGTAGTAGGATTAAATCTACCCTCAAATGACGGTAAAAAGATAACCTGACCATGTGCTTGTGTGTGTTGTCCCAACTCTCGTGATGGTGAAGATGTGTCCGTCGTCCAAGAACTTCTATCTTCGGAACCTGTCATGATTAGTAGAAACAAGAAACAAAATTCAAGAATAATGTTCCTATGAACTACTAGGGTGTGGTGGTAAAGCGCTCACAGTAAAGCAAATATCAATATCTTACAAGTTCTTACCAAGCAACAGGTGGTGACCGGCAACCAACGGTGTCAAATAACTCTGAAGATTGTGTAAAGCGAATGCCAGGGGAACGTACGTATACACAGTGTAGAAATATGTGGAGCTGGGTTGGCTATATATGGTAGCAAAAGATTAGCAATAATCAATTCAGAGATGCAATGTTGAATAAACGCTCAACGACGGTACTGTGCTGGTCCTAGGCTAGACCGAACTAGAGACGCGAGCCTAGAACACTAATGAGGTCACGTCGTAGCACAACTAGCATCAATGAAGGATACTAAGTAGCTCTGGACAGCAAGAAATAAGTAAAGATCACAACGACAGTAAAGATAATGATGTGAAACAACAGCCAAGCAGGATATATCAACAACTTTGTCTCCAACTTTCCTCTGAAAAAGTTTGTGCCGATTTTTTTGATTTTTTTGATTTTTTTTTCTGACTTTTTTTCTCTTTTTTTTCTCTTTTTTTCTCTTCTTTTTTTCTCCCTCTTTCCAAAACAAACTAGATAAGACGCAGATTGGATCAAGCGAAGATGTGAACGATCTCAACTATTATTATGACAATGAATGGTGGGTAGCACGTGGTGGAAATTGATGGATGGGTGGTGGACAGCGGAAGAGATAATGATGCAGTGGTGGCGTGACTAATGTGAACAGAACTCGAAACTCTAAACAAACTAGACACTAAGACCAGCAACTCGACACGACGATGCAACCGATAATTCAACTATGCAAGCAATGAAAAGAAAATTGCAAAGGCTCAGACTGGCTTGGACCAAGGATGAATAGATCTAACTCTTTTTTGTGGCTTTTTCTTGGACAATAGGTAAGAAAATAAATCTAATCTAGGAAAATTGGAAATTCTCACCGAGCAACCTGAAAACTGATACCACTTGATAGAGACGAGGGTCCCGATCTTTCGATGAGATGATAACTATCGATTTGGTGGAGACGACTTTGACGATCCGACTACAAACGTGCACGACGTTGCGCCTTAGCAATCGCTAAACCAATCTCCTGAGGTTACTGACGATGCTGGAAGCACGGTCAGCCTGACCACGAAGGTCTATTCCTGCAAGCAATCGAAGAACGAGCAAGAATATGATAAAGCAATCTGAATATTGCAAATATATATGAAGTATTGATAATGGTGGGGATCCGGAAGCGGTCTTGGTCTGGTCGTTGGACACAAACAAAGTACACGAAGTTGCAATGGCTAACTTTTAACTAAACAAATCCCAAGGAAAAAGCTACTAGATGGATCTACTTATATAGGAGCAAGGGGTGGCGGCCAAGGAGGTGGGAGGACGTCCCAAGGCAGCCTAAAACTAACCCTAGGTCGTACAAGGCTCATGGGCCCAAGTGGAGGTGATGCAACACCTTTGGGCTTGTAGTTTGACTCGGATTCTGCTGCAACATCAGATTGTTTCGTCCGTAACTCAACGCTCCGGACGAATTTGAAGGTGAATCCAATTGGGTTGTAAAGAGCACGAAATCTAGTTTCCAACAAAAAAAGAATCACCCAATTCGGAGTCCGTATGAAAAAGTTGTTGGCGTTTTGAGTCAGGTATGTCTGTGCAGTCCGAATCTGAATCCAGAACGTGAAAGACTTGGACTCTATCTTCTCTTGGCCCAAAAGTGACGTGAGAGGACTTTTTGAACACAACATAAACTTCTCCTTTTCCCTTATCTTCATATGTGGATTGTACAAATGTCCCATACACATGCAATTAGACAAAACACAAAAGTGTGTGAAGTATTTTTGTTCTGGATAACATAAATAGATTATTGAATAGTTAGCATTAGAAATCACCTGACAAATATGCATGTATGCAATATTTTTGGTCGTATCCAAGGTAGTCATGTTCTCATCATCTACCAGTAAGTGTGTGCCATTTGCCGTTAGTCCATTCCTAGTAAGTAATTCATCCGCCGTTGTGAATTGTGATATCTTTCTTTTATTTTCACTAAGTAATAACTTGCTTTTGTTCTCTGTAAGTAATTTCATCCCCATCAACTCTTAGATATCGCACACCAAGCAATATGCTAAAATTCTTCTACATGAGTCTGTCAATCTTTGGATCCTCCTATCCCATTAATGTCTATGGAATATTTGCCATTCGGGACTACTTGGACAAGCGACGGAACTGTTGGGTCTAGCCCTAATTCTCTCTTTCTCTGGACTAGCTCTCCTTCTCTTTGTGCACGTCGCTCAAACGAACGGAGAAAGAGGATGATCAGGAAGAGGGTGGACACGGAGATTTTCTGGCGCACGGACGCCCCGCTGCTTGAACAGTGCATTTTTTCTCAGCTCAGACTCCGGCCTGTCGCCGTTACAACGATCACCACGGCGGCTTTATACTCGAGCAAGCGCTAGGACACGACCCCCATGCTCCTACTCGATCGGGCACACATTCTGGTCCGCTTTGGCCGCGTCCACCACGCGCACCGGCATGTGCACGTCGCGGCGAGCCCACACCAGAACTCCACACTTACCCTGCCGGGTTCGCGAACGACCTAACCCTACCTTGACGTGTTGGGTGCACACTCAGGATGTAAATGGTCAGTCCACTGGATGTTGTGGCCTGGCCACCATTTTTTACGTGGGATTACGCAGGAGCCCAGTTAATTTTCATGCGGGACATGTGGCGTCCACATACTGCCATATATATTTACAAAGCTTAGACTGGATAAACTGACATACAAAGGATCACTGGAACAGTGGATAATATTAGCCCACACTGACATAACGATAGCTACTAATTATCACTAGTGAGTTCGAGCTTCATTCAGTAGTCGCCTCTAGAGTAACAAAATCCACAAAGCAGCGGCAACTTAACTAAAAACGCCTATCAAAGCAGCAGAAATATCTCCTGTATGTGAACAAAAAGGAATATGCAACACACTCCCCATCCTCCATATCCCAAAATTAACAGAAAGCACCTAGAGTCCTAGACTCAAAACGGCACCAAATGATAAAACTATCAGCTAAGAGCATCTTCCATTCTTCTGTCAGCTTTGTGTCAGGCGACCTTTGTACACCAAGCTATACTCACTGATCTTTCACTTGATTAATCGGAATCAGAATGGTCCCAGGACTGGCCTCATCTTCGGTCGACTCAACTGATTTTTTCTCCAGAAACATCTCAACCTGCGGTCATTCAAGTTTATTAATAAGTTATTAAGACATACAGTATCATTTAAACGAACAAGGAAGAGTTCGTCAAAGGCCACAAAATCACAGGGAACTATTTAATCTTCGACATGCTCAACTTCGGAATCATGTTGAGAGAATTATCGGCATATGGAAAATGAGATTTCCTATACTGAAAGTTACTTCACATTATCCAAAAGAAAAACAGGTCGACATAACCGTTGCTTGTGCTGTTCTACATAACTTCATACGCCTACACAATGGAGATATGACTTGGCCTAGTGACGATACAATGGATATTGATCACGAGTTGATTATTGATGTGCCAAATGGAGACCATAACTATCATGAAGACATACGTGCTTTAAACTACTCAAGGGAAGTAGGAAATCAAATGCGAGATAATATAGCAAATCATATGTGGGAGCAGTATGTATCACAGAGAAGATAGACATAGTGATAAGGCTTGCAAGTTGTATCAGCATCCATGTACTGGAATATTAAAGTTCTACTTCATTATATAATTTTTATCCCATCCCTTAGCATAGGTGCAGATACATATTCGAGAATACAAAATACTAGACCATACGGCCTACCAAAATATATATGCTAACCATACTTAGACTTCACGGCCTACCAAAATATATATGCTAACCATACCACACGACCAAAATATATGCTAACCACCAGAAGACACTACGAGATGTTAGTTCTACTCCGGGTTGCTACGTGCAATCTCCCTTTTAATCCAAGCCAATCGTCGTTCATTAGTAGAAAATGACAAGAAAACTTCCCTGTTATTCTTTGCCTGGAAGATATCTGATGCCATGAGAATGTCACTCAATTGTAGTCCCTCCAACTCTTCAACAGCTGTAATGCACTTGTTAATGCTGTAGGGATCCTCTGTTTTTTTCTCCTCAATAGCTGCTTTCTTCTCCTCAATAGCTGCAAATCGGTCTATTTCTTCCTGCTTCAACTTCAAATATCTCTCATGAAATCCATCCGGAGGTTCAGCAGTACTTCTCTTTTGTTTTTTCTTGCTAGGCTTCTCTGTACGTGCTTGTGTGGAGCTTGGTGTGGTTTTCATTTCTTGCATAGGTGTTGATGAATGTTGTCCAGCATCCACATTTAAATTCTCAGTCTCTTCTTCAACAGAAAAATGGAAACCAAATTCACCTGCACCTTGTAAAGTAGGTGAAGGCGACCGATAAGCATTAGGCTCTTCATCAACATAGTTCACCACATTATTTGCCCTGCTTGCGTAGTACTCCATACCACGACGAGTCCTGCCTTCAGCATAACGACCTATATATCATGTTCAAGAAAAAAATTAGCGTGCCATCAAGAAAAATATGAGTAGAGCGTGATGTAAAAATTAACAAATAAGAATATTTCACTAACCTTCATAGAGCGAAGCCAATTCATCATAGTATGGGAAAGACTTATCTCAGCATTGGAGGGCGTCCTTGCTGTTCTTGCGAGCAGCAAATGCAGCCCAAACACTCGCCGGTGCATCTACCATCATTCTATCTTTATCCCATCCAAAGCCACTTTCTGCTATCAAATCTTTTACACTCCGATAAGCTTTTTTCAAATCTTGCTCCTTTTGCTTGACTTGGTTAACATTAAACGACATGCCAAACTTGGTATTTAGTTGAGAAGTAATACTTGTCCATGCTTCCTTGCTCCATGCATTGTGTGTTCGATAACCAGGTACATCATGATCTTTCAAGAGCTGAATAAGAGACACCTTCATTTCGCGACTCCATTTAGCTCTTGAACAGGGCTTTATGGTACCTAAAGCGGATAAAAATTTGCTCAATTTCAGTTATACTAGCCCCAGAAAAAAAAATAGCAATACCTAGTTATTATGTGCTTAGTTTTCAGTACCAAACTATCACTCCAAGTAATTCAAAATTGATGAAATACCTATATGTTGAGAAGGCAGTGAAGTCAATCGATTAGCTTCAACATCACTGAATCCTTGTGATTGTGAACGAGGGCCTACTTGGTCATAGTTCCGACCTACTTGCTCATAGTTCTGATAATTAGCCATCTGCAGTAGGACAGAAATAGATCGACAGAGAAGAAATTTGTTAGAATATAAACATGTAAGTGCTTGTTGCTACTAGCTTATTTTTACGTGCTAGTCTCCAAAAAATCAATCAACCTGCTTCCAAGCACTTGTACGTGCTTGTTGCTATGGCCGAACGCTATTGAGCAATCACTACAAGAACTGATTAAAATTTCACTTACTAGGATCCACTCTGTATCTGATAGGACATGGCCAGATCGATTCTTTCACCAAATAAATTGCAAAGAGCTTTTCTAATCTGATAGGATCTGTCCAGATCGATTCATCACCAGATAAATTGCAAAGAGCTCTCGAACTAACAAAGACATGAGGCGGATTGATTTCTAATTACTCTCGAACCAACATACCAGTGAAGAAGAGGAGCAGCCCGGGAGCGCCCGACGAAGACGAGATGGCTGCTGCTGGTAGGGGTTGATGCCTGCTGCTGTGTGTAGAAGAGGGGATCCAGAATAGAGAGAGGAGGGGAGATTCAGAGGAGATGGATGCGGATGGCCGGTCGCCTCTGCCGCTCGTCTTCTACAGTCCTTCTCCTGTTCTTCCCCCTTCTATTTTCCACCTCGGACTCAGAAGATTAATGAAGCGGAAGCGGAATCGCTATCTTTTTTGCCGCGGAAAGGAGAGGGCGCCGCGCCGCTTCGCGCGCTCTTTTCGCGCCAGGATTTTTTCCAAGAGGTCTGACTGGATGCAACGAATCCTCTAGAATAGGGTAGTTAGTAATAAAATCCTCAGGATTTTGTAATCTCAATTCCTGTAAACCGAATGACCAATACAGGAAAAAATCCTGAGATCTAAAATCCTGTAAAAATCCTATAAGAATCCTACGAAACGAATGAGGCCTAAATCACAAGCATACACCAGTGTGTATTTCCTTTCCCTAAAATGATTGTTAATCAATATTGTCGAGGAGGGAAGCAAAACCATCAAGGATAAAAAGTGCAGATAGCTAGCACCACAATCTTTAAAAAATGCAGATAGCTAGCAACAAATTCACAATAGGCAATGATCTTAAATTAATATTCTAACCAAGAAGAGTCCTTAATGAGTATTATTGTGACCAGATCTTGATAGCATAATTGCAAGGATGATAAATACATACAAGTTAGCAGCATACACAATTTATATTCAGAGCGCAACTCGAAACTATGGACGTAAAAGAAACCAGATTTAACTCAAATGCTGCCCAAATTTACCCAAAGCTTGCTACAATTGAACAATTGATTAGCAATATTATGTAGTGCACACATACCTCAGTTAATAGTAGTGACCTTGATCAGGAGCATTGGCATGCTTATCATTACATCTAAACCAATCTTGAAGGCAGATTAAGGCTTCCACTGTCTCGCTGCACAATCTACTTCTGTAATCACTGATCAAACGCTTTCCGGTACTGAAAGCCGACTCTGACGATACGAGGAAGCTTGTACAGCAAGAACATCACGAGCTATACAAGAAAGGACGGGATACTTAGACGAGTGAAGATGCCACCATTGAAGAATGTTGAAATCCTCTGTGCGAGTGAATGTGTCTTCTTCTAAGTATCTGGCAAGCTCACTAGCAGTTTGGCGTTGCTTCTTATTCAAGTGTTGGTCCCAATCCGCCAACGGATCATTCTCTTCATTCACAACCTCATCAAAATTTTGTCGGGGTGCTGACTCATCCAATGCATCCGTCATTTGTGAGAATATTCTTCGAAAAGGTTGTCAAGAACTTATTTCACTGCAAGCAAGTGCCTTTCTACATTTGGACCAAAAGCTTGTTTTAGTCGAAACTCGATGAAGCAAAGTTTAAATCGTGGATCAAGGATCACAGGAATACAGTTTGGCAAATATGATTCCATCCAATACTTATCAAACTTTTTTTGCATCTCTCCAACCATTGCTTGAACGACTTCATCCTTTGTTGAAGCTTCCTTCTGCAGCAATAACCTCACATTCCAGATTTGATGAAAGTACAAATTTGAGGTAGAATAACTTGAACCAGAAAGTACATTTGTGGCTGTGTGAAAAACTTTTAACATAGCACAAACTGTATCAGCATTTTTCCACTCTCCTGAGGATGGGCAAAACACATAATCTGGGTCCTTTTGCACCAAAGCACGAAAGGCTCTTCGAAAGGGGAGCGCTGACTCCAACATAATATAGGTGGAGTTCCAACGTGTTGGCACATCAGCCAAGGGGAGTTTGCAAGAGATACCAACTTGCGCAACTACTTCTTTGAACTTGTCCAACCGAGAGGGAGAACTCTTAATGTACTTCACACTCTCTGATATCATCTATCACACCTTTCATCGTTGTCAACCCATCTTGGACAATCAAATTTATCACATGGCATGCACAACGGATATGAAGTAATTGACCTTTAATAGGCAACATATGCTTGCTGTTCAGATTTTTTCTAAGATTATTGACCATTGTACCATTAACTGATGCATTATCCAATGTCATACTAAAGAGTTTGTCCTCAATATTACACTCCTGCAAACTCTTTAATAAGACATTAAACATTGTTACTCCGTTATGTGGAGTCTCCACCATAAAAAATCTGAAGATCCTCTTTTGCAAAATCCACTTGCTGTTGATCAAATGGCAAGTGATGCATAGATAGGACAAAGTCTGATTAGATGTCCACATGTCCGCTATTAAAGAAACTCTACCACTGTATTTCTTCAAATGTCCAGAGAACGCCGACCTCTCCAAATTATAGTGTTTCATCCACTCATCTTTAATAGTATTTCTAGAAACATTTTTGAACAAGGGATTCAAACTTTTCACGAAGTCTCTAAAACCACTGTACTCAACTATTGAGAAAGGCAACTCATGCATTACTATCATTCTGGCAAGCAAATCTCTAGATGTTTCTTGATCAAAGTTCCATTGCTTAAGCATAGAGGCATCAGGAGATGAAACCGAGGACTTCATCTTCTCAACGTAGAGGTGTAAATCTGACCTTTTTTCGCAAGCAGCCAAGTGTCTTCTTACACCACTTGTGCCAACATCTCGTCCAGCTTGAAACACTTCATGACAGTGCTTGCACTGAGCTTTGACAAGTATCTTATGATGATAAATTGGTTTGAAATCCCTCCAAACAGCAGAAGTTAGCCTTCTTGTCTTGCGGACTGTTAATTGGCAAGCAAATAAAATGTCAACTCACAAGAACATTTTAAACTTGTAACTACATACAAGTGTAATTACAAAAGAGAAAAAACAAAGCCAACTCACCATGTGGATGATTAATTTTTGAGCCTCCAAATGGAGTAGTCATTGGAGAAGGGGATCCTAAGATAGATGGTGATCTCGTGGACGAATTTGCCCTCTCCTCCAATGGGGAACTTGCAATCCTCGTTGAGGGAGACCTGCCCCTTTTTGAGGCTGCAACTCTTGCTAGAAGACCAAGGGAAGATCTCCACGTGCTCGCCACCGGTGACCTTACCAATGGTGATCTTGTCGCTCTTTGACTATGTGTCATAGGTGGAGAATCTCGTCTCTAGATAACAAAACACAGAAAGTTCAGAACATGATATCAATTTCAAGAAGGTATAAAAGCAGATTTGTGGTATAGAGTGAGGTTTAATAGAGAAATCTGGCAAGAAAAATGACCTGTAGCCCCTCTGTTGTAGCTCCTTGAACAAATTCAGAACAGTTCATTGAACGAGCATGTTTCCTCTTCCCCTGCAACTCCTCCTCCTCCTCCTCCTGGGTTTTCCTCTTCTTCTCTTGCTTCTTCCTCTTCTCTTCTCTCTTCTCTTTCCTCTTCTTTTCCAGGCTTTTCTTTCTCCCCTTATGCCTTCGTTTTTCCTTCTGCCTTTCTAATTTGTAACGCAAACACAGGGGGTCAAAAAAAATCAAAGAATACAAGTAATGTCACGGGGAAACACATGAGGGCCAGATACTTACTTCCGTTCCTCATCGATAGCATTCCACACATGTTGTTCCTGCTCCATGGCTTCCCACTTTTCAGCTTGCTTGTCGATCGTCAACACCATTTGGTCGTCGACATCACCCATGGTAACTTCCATCAAATCTGCATTGAATGTCCAATGAATGCTAAATTTAACTAGCAATCAGAACAAATGGACGCAACCGTAGAATTGTTCTATTTGCTTTCTTCAGACACAATACAAGATTTCACCATTAACATACAAATTTAGCATGCACCGAACTCCTATAGCGATATTCTAATTCTGACCGCCAGAGCAAGATATACTTTGATATTTTTACAATTAATATCTGGAAATAGAAGAACGATTACAATTAATATTCACATGCCAGTGTGATACGTATTGTACAACTTGTTTAGAATTCAGAGGGATGTTTTTACAGGTGCAATGCTCTTGCAACTAGTTTCGTACGAATCACAACGACGTTTTGCTAGCTGCTCCTCTGACTAATTCCTTTTTATAGACCATTCTACCTGCTCCAAATAATTTCTCAGTTCATGCATTGATTGTTCTGCAAAAACATGCATCGGGATACCTGCGGCAGCGTGAGGAAGCTTTCATTCAAATCATCAAAAGATCGCCGCATGCTATATGGAAATACCCTGTAATGTACTTGCCTGTACACTCTTGATAAAGTCAATGACCACCACACCCCCCTGCCTTGGTCCCCATAATCCAGAAATATATGGACAGCAATAAGTAACGAACGCTAATCTACTAGAAGATTGTACAGTGGTATCGGGCAAAGATAACCAAGAACCATCTAATTCGTCACCTGGAGTAGTACGCGTATAGTCGTGTTTGCATTGCCCACTCATCACTACACAGCCAAATTAGAGTAGTGCATAGCTTGGCACTGTCTGCATCTGTACTAGGATCGTTTGGTCCTTCGATCTTAACTAAGTACCACTAAATAGTCTTTAATTGTGTTGTTCTTCTGATATATAGAGAGATTCTAATTTTGACCACGAGAGCAAGAGATTCGTGCACCTGTAAAAACATCCCTCTGAATTCTAAACAAGTTGTACAATACGTATCAAACTGGCATGTGGATATTAATTTACAGTTCATAACAATATATCAATTAACAAAGTTGCGGCCACAAAGGAGTGGACCAAGTACTATCTCAAGTACCTAACAAATGCCGGACGGCGGATTCGCAATAAATTGCAGAGAAGCTCATCGTCTATAGATTCAGCAAGCTACTCACATCCACACATAATAGTAATATCTAACAGGCTACTCACATTCAGTATAGCTGATGCACAACAAAACATGGATCACAACTAGTGTAGCTGATTCACATCAAGCAATTGAAGAAGACATGCCTGGCCCCTTGGGGTAGAATAGGAGGAGGGGGGATTTTGCATACCTTGGGGTAGAATAGGAGGAGGCGGGGGAGCAGGGGCCGAAGAGGCCATCACCGGGATCGGGGAGGGAGCAGCCACGCAGGGCTCGGCTTGGTCCCCGGCTATCCCCTTTGACGGCGGCGGAGGAGCAGGAGCTGAAGAGGGCGTCGGCAGGATAGGGGAGAGAGCAGAGGAGTCATCCTCGCAAGGCTTGGCTCGGTCACCGGCGATGTCCTTGGACGACGGCCTCTTCGAGAAACACGACGGCGACGGCGGCTTCATGGGATTGGAAGCGGGAGGTGGTGCCGCACCACTGGTGCGGTGGAGATGGCGGCGACGGCGCCCTAGCCTAGGGCATGACGTGACTGGGGAAGGACGCGAAGGGGGGGTTGTGGACTGCCGCTGGCTCGATGGGCTTTTCTGGGCTATCCACTTGCTCCGTTTAATTTTTCTGGATGTCCACAAATGCCACATGACGTTTTTTTGGTGGATGGCATATGTGGGACTAATGGGACCCAGCGCCACTTACATCCTGAGTGCACACACACACGCACACTCGCGTGTGAAGCACACAAACACTTGCCACGGACCCGACGCGGCCACTGACGGGCACCCGACCAGCTCGTGCACACACGCACACTGGCCGTGCTCACCATGGCTTATTCCCTAACATTCATACCCCTAAGCCACGACTACAGGAAGGCCGGCCCTTTGACGTCGATGTCGGCGAGGAACGCCTTCTCCTCCTCCACCTTATTGGGCTTCGCGCAGTCTCGCCGAAAGTGGCCGCGCACCCCGCAGTTATAGCAGCGGCTGCGTCGCTTCCCTTCGCCTGACACTGTGCTGCTGCCACCGTCATCGTTGCGGTCGAAACCGCCGCCGCACTGACGTCGCCGTGCTTAACATTGCTGCGTCGTGAGCATCAGCTGGTTGCCACCACGCCCGTCGCAGTCCTGCAGGCGCCGCCGAATGCGCTCATCGAACGCCTTCAGCCAGCCTAGCGCTTCCTCAAACACCATGGTCTCCACATCACAGAACTGTTCGTTGCCCGCCACCGCAGCATACACGCGGTTCGGTACCATGTCCAGTAGCTTCTTGACCATTGCAGCGTCGCCGAGCTTCGAGCCGAGGCTAGTGTACCTCGCCGCCATGCCACCGATCTTCCCGGCGTACCCATCCAGCTCCTTGCCGCCCTCCATGCGCAAGCGGTCGAACTCACCGCGAAGGGTGGCGAGCCGAGCCGCCTTAACGCGATCGGCCCCGACGAACCGCACCTTGATGCTGTCTCAAATCTCCTTCGCCATTGTCTTCCTTGAGACCTGCATCAAGATGTCCTCCGACGCGCTCACTGTGGCTTACACTGGCCGCGCTCACTGTGGCTTATTCCCTAATACGAACTAGTATCTCTTTAACAGTCCCAGGGATGATGCTGTCACGATCGAGAAGCAGGTAATAAAGGCTTGCTTTCCTCCCAAGAGAGTTATGCTTGTTTTGTTTATAGGAGATGGTTGGCTGCTGAAGTGATGTTCAACACTGATGTTTATGTCAGTTAGGTAATTTTTATTTGTCTCCTTTGCTCGTGCATCTATTAAAAGGTGTAATTTATTCGTAATTGCTCTGTAGCATTAGATGATCACATTAACTAATCAGATCAGATCTCAAAACTTTTACCATCAACAGACAAAATAGGTCATCTTGTTGATATACTTTAATATATACACTTACTCTATTTCTTTGTCGCCTTTTTATTACATACAAATGGAGAGTGAATTGCAGAAAACATCGACATTGAAGGCTAGGATTGTAGGAACCACAATTCTACAATTGTGTGAACCAAAAACCACTAATTCTGTGGCTAATTTTTTTTTGCAAAAAAAGAACTAGTCGGCTCCTTGCGCTGTTTTAAGCGTGATTATGATAGATGGGTCCCGCTGAATAGGGCGACGTGACAAAACAAAAAGGCAAATACATCCCGATGCGATTTTCTTTTGCAAAAATACCCTGAAAAAAAAAGCAATCGGGTCCTTCATGAGTTCATCTCCCACCGGTCCCGTGGTGGATGCCGGCGGCCACTCCCTCCCTTGCGCAGCCTGTGCAGCTGCTTCTTGCTCAGACGGCAGGGCAGGTGGGAGGTCTGGCGCGGTCGGTGACGGGCAGGACGGCTTGGATTCGACGATAGTGTCGGTTTGGACGGCGGGGCAATGGAGCTCCGGCGACGTCATGAGCATCGGGCGGTGGATTGAGCTCTGGCCACGGCGAGGCGCCCTCCCTCACCATGCCTTCGTGGGCCGCCGTCACGCCTCCTCGTCACCCTCGTCGGCGCCGATGCAGGTGAACAGCAAGGGCGGCGGTGCCGGCCTGAGCATCGGGCGGCGGCTTGAACTCCGGCTGCGGCGAGGTGCCCTCCCTCGCCACGCCTACGCAGGCCAAGGAGCGAGGAGTGGGAGGCCGGGGCGGACACCGGGGAGCAAAGAGGAGGAGGAGACGAGCTCCGTTCTTGCCATACTTGCGCACCTGCGGGGCGGCGACGGCTTTATCGTGTATGCGGCGAAGGACATGCGCCCCTCCGGGGCCACGTTGATGACGACGTCGGAGGCGCCGGTGGACGCCAGGAGCAGCACGTCCTCCCAGACATGCACGCTGAGGCCACACTCGCCAGTTGGACAACGGGTGGCTGAGTTCAGATGTTGTCCTTTTTCAGAGCACCAACCTTATGCTCTTAGATCCTTTTACTGTTTAGTCCATGCTATTTTGTCTATTTATGATCTGTTCTATCGTGCCACGTCGCCCTGTTCAGCGGGACCCACCTATCATAATCATGCTTAAAACGGCATAAGCTACCGACTAGTGTTTTTTGCAAAAAAAAACCCTCAAAATTAGTGGGTTTTGACACAAAACTATAAAATTGTGGTTTATGCAACCCTAGCCTTCAATGTCGATGTTTTCTGCAATTCACTCTACGAATGGGCATTAAGTTGTAACTCCAACCAGCAGGATAGTAGGGGGACATGGGGTAGATGATTGTTGATGATCTGACAAAATAAATGCAGGGGTAAAAGGGGCACAACTGCATTGAAGTCACATGCATGTCTTAATACTGAGACAAATGCAAAAAGAAAAGAATGCAGCAACTCTCAAGATGGAGTGATTATGACTAGTTAAGTTGAGCATGAGCATGAGCATATATATCCTGCTGAGCTTGTTCTGTTGATACATGCTAATGTATGAGGAAGTGGATATCACTTATTAGCTCTAACAATGTGTTAAATTGTAGGATTCCTTTGTCATACCACGTTGTAGCCCATGTTGGGGAATGTATATATTGGATAAGGCTTGAGTAGGAGTTGATCTTTGGGTAAAGAAGGAAGGGGGTGAATCAGATGACAAGCAACTACTTTATTCATATGCTGAGATCGATGTTCGGGCAGTACTTGATTCATGTTCTAAGAATGGATCTCTGGTGATCATTGCAATTTGGACCTAAAATATAAAGTCCTTACAGAAAGAGTTGAGGCTGTAATACAAGTCTACGCAAAGGTTGACCATCCTCACCATGTAAGGTTGAGAAAAAAGGTTTCCCCCCGCTTTGTATTACAAAGCAAACATCCGATACAACCAACAATAAGTGCTGGGGCGGAAGCAGCATAACCATACCCAAAAGAAAAGAAAGAGAAAAAAGGAAAATAAACAAATGCCGATAACGACGAAGCCTCGCGACCGCTGCATCCACCGGAAATCGTCCCCCAAGCTCCGAGACTCCGAAGCGCCGGTACCAATCAACACCTCCAAGAAGGGACGCGACGATGACGACGCTGTTGCCAAGGGTTTCCCCGGTACACAGTGAGGAAAGAAGAAGGGTAGCCCCGACGCCCTCCAGGAAGGTCCGATGGCACCCTCAGGCGCCACCGCGTCGGTGGCGGCCAAGCCAACAGGGATTTCTCCCGATCCCATCCTCCCCCTCAGGCACTCCGGAGCTCGCCACCAAACCGACCACCACGCTACGCACACGGACATGAAGCTTCCCATGCTGTCTCACCACGGCACCGCGAAGATAGCCTGCACAACGAGGAAGGGGAGCCGGGACTAGGGCAGCAGCACCATCAGCATACTGGAGGGCACCACCTCCACCGTCCACGACGGTAGCCGACCGGACGCCAAAGCGGGAGCCTGCCGGGCCCGTGGCCCCACAAGACCGGCTGGGCCCTCAGAGGCCCGGACAACTCCTGCCTCCGCGCCGCAGCTGGCATGCCGTCGGCGTCACTGCCCTGCTCCACCACCTCACCACACAGACGATGATGAAGCCACGCCGGGGGCCGGCCCGCTAGGACCCAGATGGGGCCCACGGGCCCCGATCGGGGCTGGGGGCGCGCCACCGGCCAACCAGCGCCACCACGCCGTCTCGCCGCCAAGGGGCCACGCCACCACCGTGCGAGCCGCCGGCCACCGCGCTGGGACGCCGGGCCGTCATCAGGCCGAGGGGCACCGCCGCCGCCCCCAGGCCCCGGGCAGGGAGCCGCGCGCGCGGGGACAGGCAGGCCCAGCCGCTGCCAACACCACCCGCCAGCGCCGGGGGCGCCCGTCGACGGCGGCAGGGAGGAAAGGAGCGAATAGGGCGGCCGAAGGGGGGCAGGGCTCGCGCAGTCCCGGCCACCTCCCTGGGAGGCGGCGCGGAGCGGATCCGGGAGAAGGGGAGAGAGGGGGGGTGGGGGGGTGGCGGTGCCTAGGATGGCCGGCGGCGGCGGGGGGAGGGAGGAAGGAACCCTAAATCCAAAAGACAGGTACGTGTCCCTCATCATGTAAGGTTCAGTGCTGAAAAGCATTGGATATGATGATTATCCTCATCATGGAGTCCTGATATTTAATGGCAAATTTTTAGGGAATGAAAAGCTCTTCCAGCATATTGTCGCGGTGAAAGCAAATGAAAAATTGGATGTTCTTTTAAAAGTGGACAATTCAATGCAGTTTCATTGGATTTTTCAAGATTAACATGTCGGAGCTGTTGTTTCTCCTGATGACTCGATCTTTGAGTATGGCCAGTTCTTCGTGATGGTGATGTTTGCTCCATAGGATTCTCGGAATGAAGCTCAGCTCCAATATGCTGGCATATCGCCGTTGGCTGAAAGCCTGAAGCCCATGAAAAGAAAGATAAAAGGCCACTAATAGGCGCCGGTGCGCCAGCCGAAAATTTCAGCCGGTCCCACGTGGGCCACACGATCTAGCTTTTCTAAACCGTACGATTCCTTCGTCAAGCTTCCAGAAAACGCTGCAGCAAAGAAAAAAGCAGAGGAGGAAAAAAGAAGGGGAAAAAGGCCAGCGCCCCGCTCGTCCTCGGCCGCCGACGACCCGTGCTCGCAGAACCTTGCCCGTTTGCCTCGCCGCAGACTCCCACCGCCGATGCTCGCTGCCATCGCTCGCAACAAAAGGCCGTTGACCGTAGCAGCTTTTTCTCTTGCATCCGTGTTGCATCCATGGTAGCTTCACGGCGCCGACCGCGACACCGTCCCTCGCCGGTGCTGCCCACCGCCGTTGCAGCATCAATGGCTACGGCGGTGTCGCTTCCAGACAAAGTTGATGGTAGCAAAGAACGGATTGCTGGTTCCAGCAAAAGTCGATGGCGGTTGAAGCAAAATTGGGGCTGGTTCCAGCAAAAACAAAAGATAGTGGTAGCAAAAAATATTGCTGGTTCCAGCAAAACTTGAAGGCGATGGAAGCAAAATTGGGTCTGGTTCCAGCAAAAACAAAAGATAGTGGTAATAAAAAGATTGCTGGTTCCAGCAAAAATTGAAGGCGGTGGTAGCAAAATTCAGTTGGTCAGCAAAACCAAGATAGTAGTAGCAAATAAAGATGCTAGTTCCAGCTTTCATATGCACCGGTTCCAGCACCGATAGACACCGATTCCAGCACCGCTAGCTGCCCGTCGCAGCACAACTCTCTAGCACATAGCAAGGCTCGATGCCGGAGTTAGAACCGGCTTGTGGAGGAGCTGCAACCGGCAGAGGGCCAAGCTGCATCCGGCAAGGGCTAAGCTCGAACCCGCGAGCGCCGGAGCTGCGGTGCGGTCGGTTGCAGCTCCCCGCGGTGCTGGTTCCAGCAAAAATGATGCGTGGTTCCAGCATGCGCTGCTGTGGCTGGGGTCGTCTGAGACACGGCGTACGCGGTGGCTGCTGGTAGCCCTCGCCCGTGACGCCGGCGAGCTCCTCACATCAACTCCTCTCGCCAGAGGCGCCTGGAAACAGTGCTTGGTCTTTGGGCGGTCCGATGCCAGGCGGTACGTGCCTTGGGATGAACTACGCCATGGATCTGAGGCCAGAGGGAGGAGGGTGCGCGCGTGGCCATGAATCGACGGCGGTGGCCGGAACAGCTCACGGGATAGTTTAGTTGAGAGATGAGATGAGAAGGAGTAGATAAGAGGAGAAACGAATGGCTGTGAGAGACGGAAGAAATAAGGCAAAAAAATAAGGAAGCGGTGCGTGCGTAGAAGCTACTATAGTAGAGCCGAGCGAAGCCTCTGTGTCTGGCGTAATATTGAGCCGGTCCGCCGATTACAAGGCTTTCCCAAGAGAAAACGGTTGTTGATGTTCTTAATCTTGTAAACGAGTAGACTTGAATTTCTATTTGTAAACAACAGAAGCATTTTTTACAGCCTGAAAGCAAGAGAAAACGTCTGGTCTATGTTTGTAATATGACTGTTGAAAGGAAATCTGAACATGTTCCAATTGCATTAGCCGCCTACAATTAAATCGATGAAAGATAGATGGCACATTAACTCTGCACCTGTCCATCCTGTGCCAGACCATAAATAGAGAGGGAACGCAAGGGTGTACACCACGACAATTGAGATTATGTGAGGAAAAGTGCATTTTCGTGATGCTTCCATAGCCAACATGCTGCAACATGTGACACTCTTCTCCCCTTGTTAGCACTTCCATCAAATCTAGACCAAACGAGTAAGTAACAAGATCTTGACCTGACCAATACTAATGCCCGCTAACAACCTCTATTTTCATACAACCTCTAAAGGTTTGGGTTTGAGTGACCCAAGTTTTTGGATTTTTGTTGTTGAAAAGCTATGGTGGTTTGCTACACTAATCATTGAGGTTGTCCGGAGATCCCTTACATTTTTCTCTGAAAAAAGCGTGGAGTGACTTTTCTGAACACTAGTATGGTAATATAGTATGACCTTTTGCTGTATATACACACCATCAAACAAAAACCCCAGGAGATCATCATCCTGTTTCCATCCCATTCAACATGATTATCAACATGCAACTTTGCAAATTTTAAATCCCTCAACATAAAGAACGCTTTTGGTGAAACACAGTGATTCTATCACAAGAGCCAGACTTAACCTTTTATTCTATGATGGTTGGTTTGCTATCTGTACCGTCTATCATTGAGGTGGTGCCTAATTCATATCCACCTCACAACATCGAAAATATGTTGGATTACTGGGTGTGTGGTATTAGTACAACACTAAGGTCTCAGATGGTTGTGATGGTAGTCTTCAACGAGAATTTATCTTCTCCCCTGAATGCATGCTTGGTCTTTGCTTCAGTGTTTGGAAGGTTGACATATGGTTATGGCAGCATGCACACAAGTGGAATCGGTGGATGGGGAGTTCCTTCATATCGGCACTCCACAACCCTAGTTTTCTTTTGTTCGTGGTGCTGGGGCTATTATTCCTGTTGTTGTGAACTCTTTTGGTCCATATGTTGTTTTCCTCCTCATTTGTACAGTGCAGAAATTGAAGTATATATTGTCTGGTCGTATTGGTTTGATACAATGATATAAACAAACAAAGCTTCTTTAGTCAATAAAGAAGTTTATTCTTGTAAAAGATAATATACTTTGCAGACAAGTATCTTTGTTCCTTATTGTTTGGATATGAAAGGACAAGTCATGTACGTGCAAAATTCCCCAAAAGAAATGTATGTACGTGCAGTAGTAATGCATGTTTGTAAACTTAGCTGCGACATATTTTTTAGGGATCCGGCTCCTCTTACGTACGGCCAGTGCCGTTGGGCCACTGACATGTGGTCCAGGTTCCCGGAGGGCCCATGTGTCAATGAGCGAATGGTAGGCTGCCGTGGGGCAGGTGATCCTTGTCCATTTTTTAGGGGTGATACGGAAGAGCAAAATGCTTTCAATGAATTAACTCCTATTAATGCCTCTTAGCTGGCACACAGAAATATATTGCTTCCAGGAGCATCCCCAAGCACCCAACCTAGATCTTTTATTGAGACTAGTAGCGTGATGACTCCGACTGATGTACATTAGAAAGAGAGAGAAGAGTAAGCATGGATCTTGATCCTTTGCTGATGGGAATGAGAGGGATCAGAAACAAGATGGGCTCATCACGTATGTGTGCGGGATATAACTTGCAGTCAAGCCCATTATTTTATCTCAGAGCTTCTTGCCAAAAACAAGGGGCAAGGGTTGGAGTACCAGTCACATTCAGCAGGGCCGCGGCGAATTGTACGACGGCCGAGGGCGATAGCTGCTCCTGGGCGGTGGTGCCGGGTTGCGTGTGAGGAAACTTCGGTCCTCAAATGCAGTCTTTCTGTTCTACTCCTACTTTGCATGGGCAAACTCAGCCATCGTTTTGGATATCTAGTGCCACTATCTGTAGAAGTGGCTGATTTGGTTGAACCAAACCGTTGCACTCGGTAACCATCTCACATAAACACGCAGTGATCTGCATGTTTATGTCATCAATTAAGACCAAAACCGGTCCGAAGGAAAAAAAAACATCCACATGGTTGCGATGTCAGAGTACCTTAAATTGCAGGGGCTTGGATTACTGTATGCAAGGTGTTTTCTTGCGAACTGGTTGTAGTCACAGTAAGGCATTTAAGGTTGCCCGTAATGGAAGAATCATAGCTATTATTATGCATGTCAACTAGTAGTAGACAAATTTGACAGGGTGACTTAGAACTAAATAAAGAAAGAGAGGTTTGAGTATCATATCAACATATTGTATCATAATAATATTGTATTATTATATGCCTTGCATGACAATAAATAACGTGGAAAATGCATATGAGCTCCTGGGTGCTCCACCCCTATATGAATACCAAATTCAAAAAATACCAAGAAAAATTAAAAAAGGAATCTTGAGATATCAAACCCGAGTACCCGATCTACTCCCGTATAAGTTTCGGGAAAAAATACGAAGAAATGTATCCATGACGAATAAAATACAGTCCGACCTACACCCAAACAGTTTTTTCGTACATAGGATTTTTTGTCTTCTTACCAAGAGTACCAAGAATGTCATTTTTTTCGCGGAAATTTGCATGGAAGTATATTAGGCACTCAGGTTTGATATCCCAAAAACCCAGATTTTTTTGAATTTAATGTTCCTAGTGCAGGCTGCCTTGCATGGGTGCACTCAAGTAGGGGGCTGGGCTCGTACACTCGAACGCTGGCTGCCATGCCATCACGATCATGCCATCACTCAGACGATTGATTATTACCAGGCAGGCCGGGCCATGGCCTGGGGAGTTGCCTCGAATTTGCTCGTGACTATAGCATGTATGCACTGTTTGGCACTGTAGTTTGTTGTTGGCCTGGGGCTTGCCCGCGGTGTTGCCCCATCCCGACGCCGCCACTGATCACCACCAATCAATCATGGCGGAGATTTTTCAGACCGGTTTTCATGCACGTTGAAAGCCAACCGGCCGGATAGTGTATATCATGATCGATATTGATGCTGGCAATAATCGATCGTCTCCCATGTTGGATGATGGACTCGATCCGTTTGGAGATATATTGCTTTTTCTAATTGGAATTGATATTTCATTTTAGTTTTCCAAGAATACAAGAATTTATCAATTGAAAATTTAGTTATACATTTTAAACATTGGAACTTCAGCCTTAGCCCTATCGAGTCTATAGTTTGACACGAATTTTATGTAACTCTTGGATTATGATTAAACTGCTTATAGGTGAGAATCTCTTGATTGCCTAATTGCCTATAATAGAGCTCAAGAAAATGAAACTATAAATAATGAAAGAAATAAATATGAAAAAAGTCCCGCTTCGGTACACCCCCCTCACAGAACGTATAAAGGGTAATATGGACCTTTGCCAAATCGCTGTATACGTATACACTGTACATGGCTAGTTTTTTTTTTAGACAAAGTACATGGCTAGTTAAACCGGCGCACAACTCCACCGCTACGGCCTGGGCGTGGCCCATGTGGAAACCGGCGCACACCTCTCGTCCTCGGCCTGGGATTGGCCCATTCGCATATTTCATTTGTTTCTCCAAACTTCAAAAAATGGACGTGTGTAGGGAATAGATACGTCAACATCACGGTTCACGTCTCAGCCAACAACCGACTAGGCCACCACACCTTACGTTCCTGTAAACTGTTTTTTCCTCCTTTTTCTTGTGCGTCAATTATGTAACACTAAAGCCAAGGCTCTGATTATATATTTTGTTTCTTCTTTAGTTTTTACTTTTCTGTTTTATTTTTTAATTTCTTATTTTACCATTTTCTATTTTCTTTGTTAAAAGCATGAACTTTTTTCAATTTGCACGATTGTTTTTCAAATCCATGAACTTTTATTCAGTTTTTTTGCTAACTATCTAGTCAATTCTTTTTCAAATACGTGAACTTTTTTTAGTATTTCGCAAATTTTTGAGTGAACTTTTTTTAATTCGTAAATTTTTTAGGAATCTGTGAACTTTTCTCAAGCCCGTGATTTTTTTCTTTGAAATTGATGAACTATTTCCAAATCCGATTTTTTTTCCAAATTGATCTTTTTCAAATCCGTGAATATTTTTTCAAGATTGATGAACTTTTTTCAAATCCATAAACTTATTGGTTAAAATCAATGAACATATTTCAAACCCGAGAACCTTTTTACAAAATCCGTGAAGTTTTTTTTTTAAATCCGATAATTTTTTTCATAACCCGTTTGGTCCAAATGTCAATGATTTTTGACACTGTATGCATTTTCTAGGGTTTTTCCCGGCGAAAAAAACCCTGAAATAGTGGTCGGACGTGACACAACGTGCGTTCGGTATCCAAATTCGTTCAAATTTTGCGTGGAGTGCTCCAATGGGCATGCCCACTAGCTGGCAGAAGTTGAGTAAATTTTATGAATGTACACCGGTACTTGCTGTAGAACAAAGGGATTTTGGTTAGGACGGAAGGGTTTGTCTGGTACAACTTCTTTTCTCACATCCACCGAACGGGTTCAAAAAATTTCCACATGCTCACCATGGCAGGCATTGGTGCCAAGTTTCAATGATTTTCTTACACTTTATGCATTTTCTAGGGTTTTCTCGGCAAAAACCCCCTAAAATAGTGGCCGGACGTGACACAACGTGCGTTCGATCTTCAAATTCGTTCAATTTTTGCATGGGGTGATCCAATGGGCATGCCCACTAGCTGGCAAAAGTTGGGTAAATTTTATGAATGTCCACCGGTACTTGCTGTAGAACGGAAGGTTTCGGTTAGGGCGGAAGGGTTCGTCTGGTACAACTTCTTTTCTCACATCCACCGAACGGGCTTAAATTTTTTCCACACGCTACAATCACCATGGCAAGCATCGGTGCTAAGTTTCAATGATTTTTTACACTGTATGCATTTTCTAGGGTTTTTCTCGGCAAAAACCCACTAACATAGTTGTCGGACGTGATGCAACGTGCGTTCGGTCTCCAAATTCGTTTAATTTTTGCATGGAGTGGTCCAATGGGCATGCCTACTAGCTGGCAAAAGTTGGGTAAATTTTATGAATGTATACCGGTACTTGTTATAGAACGGAGGGTTTCGGTTAGGGCAGAAGGGTTCGTCTGTTACATCTTCTTTTCTCACATCCACCGAATAGGCTCAATTTTTTTTCCACACGCTACAATCACCATGGCAAGCATCGGTGCCAAGTTTCAATGATTTTTGACATTGTATGCATATTTTAGGGTTTTCTCGGAAAAAAACCCTAAAATAGTGGTCGGGCGTGATGCAACGTGCGTTCCGTCTTCAAATTTGTTCAAATTTTGCATGGAGTGCTCCAATGGGCAGGCCCATTAGCTGGCAAAAAAAAGTTGTGAACCTTATTTTTTAAATTCTATAATTCGCATCCACTAAGCCAGCCCGTTGGTGCCGTTGGAGTTTTTTCAAAAAAAAATTCCTTGTCTGTGAAATATATTTTTAAATATATATTTTTTAAATTTTCTAATAAATAAAATTCTAAATTTTAAAACGTAATCTAAATAGTTTGTAATTATTTTTGCATCTAAATTACATTGAAACATAACAAAAATTAATGAAACATTATGAAATTTCATTCAAACATATTTTACGAAATTTCGATGATCTCGCTCGCACCGCCGTCGCCGTCGTCGCTGCTCTGGGCGGCGGCGGCCTAGTCGATGCCATCCCCCTCCTCCTCCTCCGTCGCTGCTGCCTCTGCCTCTAATGTGCCTGCCGCCTCCAACGTCGCCGCTATCTGCGCGGCCTCCCTCGCCGCCGCACACCTCTGCCTGCGGCGTCCGTAAGGCAATGAGGTAGCCCGGGGTGTCGTCGGGGTCGTCGTCTTCCCGGAGCACAACTTGCTCCGATCGGGGGGGGGGGGGGAGGGGGCAGGGGTGCCGGAGCGCGGCGTTCGGCGCGCCTCGCTGGGCGACGCGGGGCCGGCGAAGATCCTGTAGCCGCCCGCCGTAGCTCGCCCACGACGGCCCAGTAGTTCTTGCCGTCCCGAAAGCGATGGCGGCCGACATTGTTCCACTGGCCGCCGATGTGGCGGCGACGCTCCTTCGGCGTTGCATCGGGGCCCCTCGTCGGGTACCCGTCGGCGGTGATTTTGAACTCCTGCCGGAGATGGCTGACCGACGGCACCGTGAGGCCGAAACGGATGAGCTCCTCCATCTCAGGCGTGCCCAGGCTCGACGGCCAGGCACTACCCACCAGAGGACTGCCGCTGCCGGAGCTGCTGCCCGCGCCATTGGATGACATCGTCGGCGGAAGGGAGAGAGAAGAGAGCAGCGGCAGGGTGGAGTAGAAGCGGTCGGCGACGGGGGAGAGAAGAAGTAGGCGTCGGGTGCGTGGACGGCCGGTGGGTAGGCGGTGTTTATAACAGTGGAATGGCCCCATTTTCGAACACCTTTTTCATAATTCGAACATCCTTGGAATGGTCCCATTTTTTCATAACCTTCTATTCAAGAATATCTAAAAAACATCCGTGCTTCTCTTTTATCTCAAGATTTTTAGTTGCACGTTGAAATAACAAGTGGCTGGCTCGGCCGAGGTCCATCACAGGTGATGTATTTTCAGAAATGACCATCCTACCCTTTATTACGAAGGGGTATGGGCTAATCTTAGCCATTGATGTGTCTATGGGGGGGAGGGGGGGTGTACCGAAGCAGAAGTGATGAAAATCGTCAATAGTCTCACCAACGACGACATAGGACAGCGGACTCCGGATGGTGTGGCGCCGGCGCCGGGAATGGGGAGCTTGGCTGTTGCTCTGCCGTTCTGACGATAAAGGGTTTTCCTTCGTTTTATATTATAAAACAACCATCCAATACATCTAACTCGCTGGGGCCGCAACACAAACAAGCCCAAAAGGAAAAATAAAAGAAAGAAAAGAGAAACAAATGCCGACACCGGCAGATCGACAAAGAGAAGAAGACCGGCAACCGCTGCACCCACCGGAGAAAGAAATGCCTGACTATTGCTTTGCCGTTCTAACGCTCGATTTGCCCTTATATATCTTTATATAGTAAGTCCAAGGATATACTGCCAATTGCTTTTCAAGAATAAGCAACCAAGGTTTTTCCGTTTTCATTAATAATTTGAAAAAAGAACTACAATTAACAAGAAGGGTCATATCAGATCAAGTGGCCCAACCATCCACCTAGCATGTAGTCCTACATCTCGCTACCATCCACCTGTTTCTGCCATTGATACCTCCATTTCGTCCTATGCATCCGTCGTTGCATGTATATGCTTGATGCTACACTATGAGTCAATAAAAAGCATCATTAGCACCACACAAACTCTAATATCTTGCAACCAATTTGCTTCCTCTCCAGTCTGTCATGTATCACTTGTTCTTCTAAGCCTGCAATCAGGTCCATTTTCTTAGAGTTTTTTATTTGCTTTAGTTCACATACATGGTGACATGCTCGGCTCAAGACAGATTTAGTATGAGACTGGACTTTAAACACCTGGTCCCCATACACCCTCTATAAACAGTAAATTAAAAAAAACTAAAACTTCAGGGAATCAAACATGACCAAACTTTTGATATTCTTGCAAAATTTCAGCCATAAATAACATTCCAGGAGCCCTCACCAGGGAGAGGTGATATTTTTGTGTCGTTACCTTGTTGAAGGCATTACTCGGATATGCTCGGACTTGTTTTTAGGGTGAAAACCAAGAATGGCCTCTGGTGGTCGGATTAGGTGACGACGACGTTTGAGTGTCGTTCCTTCCCGAAGGCCTTGCTTTTGAAGAATAACATTGTCCTTGCCGTGTCAAAGAGGATTGGGGCGGGATATGGTCATTGTTGTAGTTTGTCGATCATTGTAATGATCGCTCTGGTGAATTTTCTTATTCCTCGCTTAGGTATAGTTTTGGTCTCGTATGACTTTGCTCTTTGACGGCATGTTTTCCGGCGTGTGTGGTGTTGGTTGTGTGCATCCTAAGTTTCTTACTATGCAGAGCCATGTATGTGCTTATTGTGTTTGTAGTATGTACTTTACGCTTAACTTTAGTCAACAAACCATTTGTAAAGGTTGTGCACGTCACTCGATGCAGATACTGAGGGTTTTTCCATGCATTTCTTTTTTTACCAATAATCAGTTTGTTCTCATGAAAAATATCATCTGCACACAAGCATGTTACTATGTTTGTTCCTTGTTGTTTGGATATGAGAAGGGCAAGTCATGCACGTGCAAAGTTCCCCACAAAAGAAAATATACGTGCATGATTAATGCATGTCACAAACTTACGGAAGAGCAAAATCCTTTTGTGGTCCCCTGCAAATACCAATGCACGTGGAAATATATTGTTCTCCGCAGCACCCTCAAGCATCAAACATACGTCTTTTGTTGAGTCGAGTAGTAGTGATCACTTCGGTTCAAGCACACGAGAAAGAGAGAGAGGAGTAAGCGTGGGCCTTGATCCTTTGTTGATGGGAATGACACGGGTCAGAAACAAGATAGGCTTGTCCACTATGTGTGTGGCATACAACTTGCAGTAAAGATGAGTGTTTTACCCCAGAAACTCATGCCCACAAGAGGTTTCTTGGGTTGGAGAACCATTCACATCCAGTATGTTGGGTGGGAAGCCTACTACAACTAGTCACAATGGATAGTAACATATGTGTGGTAACATGCAACACTTCATTTATTAGGTTATAGACACATTTTGCCTTGATATATGTGATGTTACTCATACTACTAGTAACTACTCCCTCCGTCCGGGTTTATTAGGCCTGTCAGCAACACAACCATGTCCCCTTTTATAAGGCCCTGCTTTGGAAAGGTGCATGCATGCAACCATTTCATTGGTTGCATTGAAAGCCATTGTTGTTGGTGCCATGGTTGGAAACTTAATACACTTCATGTGTGATTTTTCATTGGCTGCATGCATGTGAGAGAGTGCATTGAGAGTGGAATAGAAGAATTAATGTGAGCAAATTAGTATGTGTCTTGGTCTAAGAGAAGTTGTCTTTAGGCCTAATAAATCCGGACGGAGGGAGTAGCTATGTTACTATTTTTTTCTTTTTCTTCATTTATTGCTTGTCACATCATCTACTTTATCTAGATATGTGTGATGTTACTACCTATGTTACTTCCATTGTGGGTAGTCTACGGCCGAGACCGATAGCTGCACGTCCAGGGGCGCGAGTGAGGAAATTCTGCTACACAAATGCACACATGATTTCTCCTGGTTGCATTCGCTACTGATATGTAGTTCCACTATCTGCCAAAGTAACTGATTTACTCTAACCATACCATTGCACGTTGTAACAGTCTCTCCTTGTTTATCCACTTGCTAGACTTGCACCTTCCTACCTCCCCTATACACAGTATGTATGTACTGATATGAATCAAATACAAGTGTGTTGCATCCTATCCGCGTCTCTTACAGTATCAACTGCTGAATCATATCGCTTTTCCTAACAAGAAAATATAACAATATCTGCGAATGCTAAATTGCTAATTACTTAGTTCTGCAACATGACAAGTATGTGGATTGATTTCAAGTGAATCGACTAACCGGATGATTTGGTTCCTTGTGCTAAGTTTTGAAAAGGAACGTACTTATATGTTCCACTGTATTGATATCATATGGCGAATGCCATATTTGTTACTAGCTAAAGCTGAAGAAATGTTTAAGTAAAGAACATTCATTTTTCACATTGCTTGGCATGCGTCTAGGTCATTCTATTTATTACCATTGCTGAAAGTTGTACTTCTGCATGCCGATAGTTTCATTCAAATAGCTCTCCCTAGATTTTACAAAAGTTAATTTATTTTTACAGGAATTAACCAGATAGTATATGGCTGAATAATTTTGATATTTTTTTTGCACCGGGCTTACCCCCTTTCCATCATGAGAACGGAAATACAACTGTTCCAGAAACAATGAGAAGAAGAAAGAGAGGTCGTGAATGATTTTGAACTAACTACTATTTCTAAATGGAGTGCCATGTTCAAATAGAGGAAGTGAAGTTGTGGTGGATTCTGAGCCATGCTTAGCAGGATAGGGGTGTGTCATATTATTTTTCTCCCGTTGTAATGCACGGGTTTTTTTGCTAGTACAACCAAAAGCAGTAGGCGCTTTATTATTAATAAAAATAAAAATATTAATATATATATATATTATATTATATTATATTATTATTAGGGGTAGAGATAGAGATTAGGTATTAGGTAAAGATAGAAGAGGGGATTATTTTAAATAATTACACTACATTAATTCCTAACAGCGTGGAGATTAAGTTGCCCTCGGAGAAAAGAAACCAAATCGAGCCGGGCTACCGTCGCCCTCGGAGAAAAGAAACATGCTGCGACTCCGCGCGACCCTTCGACCGATTTCGATGGAAGCCAGCGATGGCGACAACAACGCCATCTGTTTCCCGTACGACGTGCTCCTCGACATCTCCGGCCGTCTCTCACAGCGCACCCTCGCCGGCTGTGTGTGCCGCGCGTGGCGTGCCTGTTTGAATTCTGGCTCCGTCCCTGCGTGGAATCAAGCGGCTGGACAATCGCTCCGCGACTCCACACGGCACGTGGCAGTCCATCGTCGACGCGCATGACCTCCTCCTCCCAACTCACAAAACTAAAACTAAAACGAATAGCAGAATACTAGACTTTGCACAGATAAACACCAGCCAAGAAGTGAAACTATAAACAAGTCCGAAAAAACCTTTGAGCTTGGCATCAACACCCGTCATCTGCCTTTGGCACCACCACATCAGCCCCCAAAGAAAAAAAAAAAGACGGATTACATCCATACCTAAGCTCGACTTGGCTTCATTGCTGAAATGCAAGTTTGAGAACCTCGAAGGTGACTCGCCAAAGGCGAAACCATTACCGTTGGACCACCCCGGACACACCATTGAACTCCAGATATGGCACCTTCTGATGACCACGAGGATGCCGCCACCGTCACACCATCCTTACTTGAAAAAAGTGGATTCTAAATTCACCCCGCAAAAAAATAAAATTTATCCCCAACCATAGGACCAACTCGTCGCCACCGAAGTCAAGATGATGAGCAGCCTAAAAAACTAAGCTGCTTTGGTCTAAAGCTGTCCGCACGTGTGGATCTGACGACCGAGGTCATCGGTGGAGGGTAGCCGCCGAAGGCGAGTCCCTGGTGGCGGAAAGCGAGATCGCTTTTCGTGTCTGGGGAGGAAGATAGGTAAACGATTTGCGCACGGCATAAGTGTGGAGTGATGATTAGGTTGATGGACTCATGCATGAGCATGACCCGTGCGTGCGTGCGTACGTGATGCATGGAGTGCACGTAGGAGCGTGTGTTTGACTTTGACATGGAAGCTGTGAGAGAACGTGGCGTGCCGTACCGTACGCAGTATGTGTCAAAAGAAATTGTTTTTTTTTCGCGTTGGATGGAGAACCTGCGTAGTACGTACGTATGTACGGCCGTTCCGTTGGAGGAGGAATATACAAGTACGTATATGTATACGTAAGCACAAAGCAGGGGAGGATAGTCCCATAGACCAGGAAAAAAGATTAAGGGTGCAGTGGCGGAGCTTGGGACACATCTTAGGAGAGGCAAATGGGCTGGGGGGGGGGGGGGGATCAGGTTTAGGCTAGATTTCTATGAATCTGTGGGCAATTTACTCATGATAATATGAACAAATATACTGGGCAGGGGGGGCAATGGCCCAGGTTGATCTCCACTAAGCTCCACCACTGTAAGAGTGTGTTTGGTTTCTGTCACCAATTAGAATGACATGGGTCGGACCCGTCCCGAGGCCTCATTCCTGCGTTTGGTACATAAGTGGAACAGGAACCAACTCGTTCCCACCGAGGGAATATTCGTCCCATATCCAGAACGCGCTGATATCTGATTCGGGAATCACATGGAACCGGTCTGGGTCTCGCTCTAGCCCGTCATTCCCGAGAAATCCTATCGCCTCTCCCTCGTCCCTCCATGTCTCGATCTGAAGAGGAGCAGGTGCGGCGGCCGAGCCACTGGAGGGCGATGGCCTGACCTGCGGGGGCAGCGGCGTTCCTGGGACCTGTTCCTGCAGCGGCGGCGGCGTGATCTACTTGGACGCAGCGGCGGCGGCCTGATCTGCTGGGAGGCAGCACCGGTGACCTGATCTGCGAGGGGAGGGGCCGCTGCACCGGCGGCTTGATCTACTGGTGCGTGGCTGCCTGGTCTACCGGGGCCTGCGGCGACCAAGCCTGCTGGGGTAGCATCTTCTCTGTGGATTGCTTCTTCTTAGCGATGATATGCATCTTCTTTTTCTTGGTGGAGGCACAGGAGCAGTAGCAGATCGTAGGTTTCATACATTCTTGGTTCTTCTACATAAATTGCTTCTTTTTGTTTATAGAAATGTATTGGTGCAAGAGAAATATTCGTAAGATATGTTTGATATCATCTATCTGCCATGCTTGTGTATACGTATTATCAAAATGACCAAATACATTTTATTCTGTCTTACCAACAAAACACTCAAATGTAACCATTCCATTCCATCTATTGCCTCAACCAAACATAAGAATGGAACCGACCCATTCTAATGGAATGGAATGTCATGGAACCATTCCATTCCATTCCACTTCATTCCGCAACCAAACACACCCTAAGGGAATGGACGTCAACTGAAGCAACTCGATGGTAACAAATTCTCCTTGTGTGTATATTGCCACAAACATTCTCCCGGCCCTCCCTGCTCTCTCTGTGTTTCCTGAATCAGATTGGCCTCCTTGTGTGCATAGTACTGCAGAACTAGGTACTAGTGGCGGGCACAAGATGTCTATCAGTGGCGGATAGGGCGTTCGTCACTGCAGACACCCCCACTAGTGATCGATTAACAGTGGCGGACGCGCAGTATTACCCACCACTGGTATTATAAGTATCATTGGCTCCCAGCTTGCTCAAAGTGGAAGGGAAGTGCTTATAAAATCCGTAGCTCAAGCGATCTCTACTTTTACCATGAGTGTATTCAAACTTTGAAGCGTCAACTTGTGAGGAACTCATGAGGATGATTCGCAACTTTTATCAGGGAGTCGAGAAGGGGCGCCGGAAAATGCACTGGCGTGCCTGGACTCATCTTATTAAACCGAAGGCGCAGGGCGGGCTCGGGTTCCGCGACCTTCAACTATTCAACCAGGCTTATTGTGCCAAAATTTAGCTGGAAAAGATGCAAATGTCCCGAGAACAAATCATGGAACATCGGCAACAGGTCCCCTTTAATAATATGGCAGTACTTCTTATAAAACTCAGTCAGGAAACCATCCGGACCGGGTGCCTAATTATTTTTCATCTGGGATACGGCCTCGAACACCTCCTTTTCCGAAAAAGGGGCGGTTAATATATCGTTCTCCACAGCCGTAAGTTGAGGTACATCGTCGACTCTAGACCCTGCTCCCTAAGAAAACAGAGGCCGTGAGAATCGAGCAATTTCGGCCTATCTGTCTTCTGAATGTCAGTTTCAAGATTTTTACCAAGGTTGGGACGATTAGGCTAACACAGATTGCGCACGCCGTGGTGCAGCCTACTCAAACAGCCTTCATGCCGGACAGGAATATCCTGGAAGGGGTTGTGGTCCTTCATAAAACGCTCCATGAGATCCACATGAAAAAACTTGGTGGAGTTATTTTCAAAGTGGATTTCGAGAAGGCATATGATAAAGTCAAATGGTCGTTCTTCAATAGGCCTTACGCATGAAGGGCTTTGATGAAGCTTGGCGACGCTAGGTGGAAGCATTCACGCAAAAAGGCAGTGTTGGTATCAAAGTGAATGACGATATAGGCCATTATTTCCAACCGCATAAGGGGTTGAGACAAGGCGATCCTATGTCCCCAATATTATTCAATATTGTGGTTCACATGTTGGCGATCCTGATAGGGAGGGCAAAAGAAGCCGGTCAGGTGGGTGGCTTGGTGCCTCATCTGGTCGATGGTGGTGTGTCCATCCTGCAGTACGCTGATGATACAATCATCTTCATGGAACACGATTTGGCTAAAGCGAGAAACATGAAATTATTGTTATGCTTATTTGAACAATTGACGGGGTTTAAGATTAATTTCCATAAAAGCGAGCTGTTCTGCTTTGGTAGAGCCAAAGACGAACAAGAGACATATAGACAATTGTTTGGTTGTGAAGTGGGAGCTTTACCTTTTACGTATCTAGGTATTTCCATTCACCATCGTAACCTAACAAACAACGAGTGGAAGTGCATAGAGGATCGGTTTGAGAAGAAACTGAGTTGCTGGAAAGGAAAACTCATGTCTTATGGAGGCCGGTTGATTCTTATTAACTCGGTGCTCACGAGTTTACCTATGTTCCTATTATCTTTCTTTGAGGTCCCAGTTGGGGTTAGGAAAAGACTGGACTTCTATCGATCCAGATTCTTTTGGCAGAGTGATCAACTTAAGAGAAAATACCGACTAGCCAAATGGGATATTATCTGTCGACCAAAGGGCCAGGGGGGCCTTGGTATTGAAAATTTAGAGGTCAAGAACAAATGTCTGCTTAGTAAGTGGTTGTATAAGTTGTCACTTGAGACGGAGGCAACATGGGCGCGGATTTTACGTAGTAAATATCTGCAGTCCAAGACCCTATCCCAGGTCACTGTCAGACCAACTGATTCGCCGTTCTGGAAGGGGCTCATGAGAGTCAAAGCTACCTTCTTTAACAGAACTAGGTTTATTGTCGGTAATGGCAACAACACTCGATTCTGGGAAGATACGTGGCTTGGTGATGCGCCTTTGGCGACCCAGTATCCGTCCCTTTTTCGTATTGTTCAGCGTCGTGAGGCTCTTGTTGCTACGGTCATGCAGTCCATTCCACTTAACATTCAGTTTAGGAGGGTGCTTTGTGGGTGATCCGTGGGAAGCATGGCTTCACTTGGTTCGTCGACTGATAGAGGTTCAGTTAACTCCTCAGCCCGATCAATTGTGGTGGAAGCTTACTAGATCTGAGGAGTTCACAGTTAAATCGATGTATATCGATATTATTAACTCTAGTGTGATTCCTAGTTCCAAAGAGGTTTGGAAAGTCAAGGTCCCTCTGAAGATCAAAGTGTTTATGTGGTTTGTTCATAAACAAGTAATTTTAACAAAGGACAATCTAGTTAAGCGAAACTGGACATGTTCTACTAGGTGTAGCTTCTGTGATCAGGAAGAGACTATCAAGCACCTCTTCTTTGACTGCCCGTTGGCACGAGGGTTGTGGCGCTCTGTGCAAATTGCCTTTAACATTACTCCTCCGACTTCGGTCAACACGTTATTCGAGACGTGGCTTGCTGGGATAGAGCCAGAAACAGCTAGACACGTTCGTGTAGGAGTTTGTGCGTTGTTATGAGCAATTTGGAATTGCATAAATGATTTGACATTTAACAGAACACCAACTATTCATTTTTTGCAGGTTTTATTCCATGCTACTGCGTTGATCCATATATGGTCCTTACTCACTCCGACGGAGGCCAGGGAGCGTTTGGTTACTGGATCTGTCCGGTGGGAGATGGTAGCGCGGGATATCTTCAACCGATTTGGATGGCGGTCATGTAATAGGATAGGCGATTAGTTTACCTATCTGTTATTTTGCCAGCCGGTTGTGGCTTGTCAGGTTTTCTGTTTTGGCATTGATGCTTTGTGTGAGCTAGCCGATCTTTTTTGTTCGCAGACTTAAAGACCTTGTTGAACCTTTTTACTCGCTAATAAATGTGGCCGTATGCATCGTTCTGATGCAGAGACCGAGGAGTCCCCCTTTTCGAAAAAAAACTATTCAACCAGGCCTTATTAACTCGGCAGGCGTGGCGGCTCCTCAGAAACCCGGAGAGCTTTTGTGCCCACGTGGCAAGGAGTGCAGCATGGCTTTGAGCTTTTGAAAAAAGGTTTGATATGGGGTGTCGGTAACGGGAGGTCAATTCGGATATGACGTGATAGGTGGATTCCACGGAATGGATAGGGCAGGCCAATCACGCCGCAAGGCAGGTGCTAGCTGCGACGAGTGGCTGAATTGGTTGATAATCACGGTGCATGGCGGCTGTATGTTTTGAGGGAGACCTTCTTCCCGGTTGACGCAGAAGAGATAGCAAAAGTCAGGATATCACCATGTATGGGCGAGGATCTTCTTGCATGGGCGCCCGAGCGGAATGGATGCTTCACGGTGCGAAGTGCCTATCGGCTTACTCTGGAGGATTATCTTCGGCCTTCATTAGTCGCGACAAGCAGGGCCATATGGGCTTTTATTTGGATGTACCCTGCTCCTCCTAAGGTTCGCACCTTTGTTTGGCAATTGATCACCGACTGCTTACCCACATGGGTTAATAAAAAACGACGAGGCTTGGAAATCTCTGGCAAATGCCCCCTCTGTGCTACTGAACTGGAGGATACTTTTCATGCTTTTTGTAGATGTTCGAGGGCGGTGGCGCTATGGCAAGCCATGGCCAAGCAATGGAGGATTCCAACGGCGGCGAGCTTTCGACGAATGGGTACAGAGTGGCTTGCCCAAGCTCTCTGTTACCTGCCGGAGACGCAGCAGATGGAGCTGATGATGACATTATGACGCTGCTGGCATGTCCGGAATGAGTTGACGCACGATAAACCTGCACCGCTGATGGAGGCATCTCGACGTATTCTGCTCGGCTATGTTGACTCTTTGATTGGCCTCCAGAACTCACCCAACTATGCCCCGGTGAAGGGGAAGCAGGTGGTGGATTCAGTGCAGCCCAGAACACCTATACTTCACCCACCTACATCTTCAAGAGTTTCTGCGAGGTGGATGTTGTCGGCGACCGGTTGGACGAAACTGAACATGGACGGCTCCTATTGCCCACGTATAGGGACGGCAATCGCCGGAATGGTGTTGCGCGACAGTTCCGGGGCTATCATCTTCTCTTCATGTCGAGTGTTGCGTGTGTGCGTGGACCCCCGGAGGCTGGGCATAGACATCTTCTCTTCGTGTCGAATGTTTTTTCTTATGTTTGTTTTCGTTTTCATTCTACATTTTCGTATATGTCAATAATAGTTTTAATAAGTGATTAACATTTCTTTATACACGTTCAACATTGTTCGAGCGCTTATTCAACATTTCTCAAAAAATTACTCAACATTTTTAATACTTATTTAACTTTTTTCAAATACTCGTTCAACATTTCAAATACTTATTCAACATTTTAAATACTTGTTCAACATTGTCCGAACGCTTATTCAACATTTCTCAAAAAATTACTCAACATTTTTAATACTTATTTAAATTATTTCAAATACTCGTTCAACATTTCAAATACTTATTTAACATTTCAAATACTTATTCAACATTTTAAATACTTGTTCAACATTTTTATATCTTGTGCAACATTTTTTAATACTCATTCAACATTTTTTAAATACTTGTTCAATATTTTTTTTCAATACTTGTTCGAATTCAAGAAGAAAATGGGGGACCCAGGGATCGAACCCTAGTTTCCAGGGTGATCAAGAACGCTCATAGCCACTTGGCTCGTGCCCGTTTCGTGCTAGGCTAGTTGGAGGTGGCCTACTTTAGGCGAAATGAGCTGGTTTGCACTGTGTTTTCCGTTTTTTTGGTTTTCCACCATGGTTTCTCCATTTTTCACGGTTTTCATTATTTTTCATTTTATTTCTTTTTCGTTGTTTTTGTTCGGTTTTCTTTCTCGATTTCACTATGTTTTTTCTTTAGTTTATGTTTTTTTTTCGGTTTTGTTTTCCTTCTTGTTTTTTCATCACTTTATTGTTTATCTCAGGTTTCATTGTTTTGCCATACACATTTTTAATATATCTAATACAATTTTCTAATACATGTTTAACATCTTTCAAATGTTTGATTTATATTTTTTGAATACATGGTCATCATTTTTTTCTACACACATTTATCATTTTTTTGAAAATGTTTGATTAATATTTTTCAAATACAAGTTTAACATTTTTCCAATACATGTTCAACATTTTCAAATACTTTTTCAACATTTTTATATGCATGATAAAAAAATTCACCATTTTTTAATACAGTGTCAACATTGTTTTTGCTATAAAATTTTAAAATTTCTCGAATGCTTGATCAACATTTTCCAAATACCTGTTAAAATTATCTCAAAGGCTCGATTAACATTTTGTAAACACGTGATCAATTTTTGATACACATTTTTGGATGTGTGACAAGCATTTTCTCTACACACGTTTTAACATTTCCCAAATGTTCCTTGTAGAGTTTTGTTTGTAATATGCATATTTAAAATATTTTATATAAAGTATAGAAAGCAAATCAGGAAAGGGAATAAAGAAGCGAGAAAAGGGATGCTGTGGTTTCCCGCGCTACTGGGCCGGCCCATCTCGCTCTCGCCTTCAGAGAGGAGGGTTCCGTAGGCCCTCGCTGAAGGCGGGATGTAGGGGCGGTCGGCCCAGTTGGCCAGGTTTGGTTGGTTGCCGCTCCATCCGTGCCTCCGGGGTCTTGAATTTTCCTTGTGGATCCACACCCTGGCTGTAGCGCCAGCCGCCAGCGCGCGGAGGCGAAATGTTTTCTTCGCCGGGAGGGGAGGGAAACCGCGCGCCCTTTCCCTCCTCCCACCCCTCAAAATCCCCACCTCACCCCCAAAACCACCACCACACCCATCTGCCGCCACCTCCCCACGCCCAGACGGCGCGCGAAGCCACGGACCAGGGCGCCGACTCCGACCCTCCACTCCGCCGCGCCCACGCCCGCCACCGCGCGCGGCGAGAGCCGGCAGGCCACAGCCCCGTCCGCTCCGCCAGGTGCGTTCCTCGGTTCCCGCCGCGCCGCCCCCCGCGGGCATCCCCGTTTCTCTCCCGGCGAGTCTGCGCGCTGATTTTGGATCTCCGCGCGGGGGCGGGTTCGAGGGCGGCCCTCGCCTGCTCGACGAAATGCCGCGCCGGAATCGGGGTCGGCCGTCGTCTATTTCGCCCCCGATCTGTCGCCGTGTCTGCAGGGGATAGGATGGGTGGGCAATGAAACGGGTCGGGAGTAGAGGGCAGTGCGGCCCCCCTGTGTTTTGCTGCTACTAATGGCAGCCACTTTGTACTACTAGTTATTAAGAGGATGTTAGATTTGGGGATAGATGCTTTTTCACCGGGGGAAAATGGTACGGGAACGGGCAGGGATCGCGGCACACTGAACTATTGTGTCAAATATGCCGCCATCCCTATAATTTGCACATCTGGATAACTAAGCTGAACTAAACTAAATGAATGACTGCACATAGCAACCTTGCCACGCTGAATGGGTGTGTCAGCAACTTAGCCTAGTCATGTTTATGCGCCGAGTAGTGGCGGAGCTCGAACGAGGATGCTGAGGGGGCTAAGCTGACTAGACATGCTTCAAATTTCAGCATTATTTGATATCTAAATTGTATTATTAAGGATACATGTAAGCTAGATTAGGCAGGGGCCAAGCCCCCCTTGGTCACAGGGAAGCTCTGCCATGGGTACAAAACATGGGAGCCCCCTTACAGTGCCTTGTTTTTTTTCTTTTATTCAACCTTACGGGCATATGCTGTGTGCTGCAGTCGTTTGGCCCAATTATGAATGAAACTCATCATGCGTTCGTCTTGCTTTGTCAACAAGAGCATAAAGGAAAGATGCCTGCCGTACACATTTTGAACATTTCAGTTGGTGTTTCCTCTGCAGAAACATCCCGGCACTGCACACGGCAGGAGCTCACAGGTCACTGCCTCGTCCACCGCCATTGTGCTCGGTGCGTTTCTCAGTTCCCGCCCTTGTAGTCATCTCCTTTTTCTCTCTCAGTGCGTTTTTGTTGCTTTTGGGTCTCTGGCTGCCGTGCCTGTTCTCGCCTGCTCGATGAAATGCGGTGACTGAGTCGTGGATGTCTGTGCTTTATTTTGCCCAGATCTATTGCTATGTCTGTAGGGAATGGGATGGATGGGTAGTGAAATGAATCAGGAGCATAGGACAATGCGCTTCTCCTCTGTTTTGCTGGTACTAATGATGGACATTTTGTACTAGTGACAAAATGATGGTAGATTTGGGGAGAGATGTTTTCTCACTGGGGGAAAGATGGTGCTGGAAGGGGCAGGGGTCACGGCACCAGAGGAGTCAGCCTCTCAGCTTAAATTAAAGAGCAGATTACGCTCTAGCTCACGTAACATATTGCACAAGTGTGTCAAATATGCCACCATCCTTTTAATTTGCGCATCTGGATCACTAAACTTAATTAAATGTGTGGCTGCACATAATAAGCTTTGATGGGTGTGTCAGCGAATTAGCTTAGTTATGTATGGAGCAGTGGCGGAGCTCAGATGAGAGTGTTCAGGAGGCTAAGCTGACAAGACATGCTTAAAATTTGAGAATTTTTGAGCATTATCTGATATCTAAGTTGTATTATAAAGGATATAGTTAGACAGTGTGATGTCTAGTTGTTTGGCTCAATTATGAATGCAATTAATCATGGGTTCATCTTGCGTTCGGTGAGAAGAGCTTAAAGGAAAGATGAATGCTGTATACTTTTTGAGCATTTTGGTTGGTGTTTCCTTTGCAGAAATTTCACACCACTGCGCACGGCAAGAACTGACAGGTCACCGCCTCATCCGCCACCATTGTGCCTGGTGCGTTACTCAGTTCCCGCCCTTGTAAGCATATTGAAGTGTGTCAAATATGTTGCCATCCTTTTAAAGACACATCTAGATCTCTAAACTAAATTAAATGGGTGACCTGCGCATAAAAACCATGATGGCTGTGCTGGCAAATTAGCTTAGTTATGTACGGAGCAGTGGCGGAGCTTGAAGGATAATCCTGAGGGGGCTAAGCTGATAAGACATGCTTAAAATTTGAGATTTATTTTACTCCCTCCAATCTGAATTAATTGACGCAACTCTATACAGTATCTTACTTACATTGTGTAGAGATCGCGTCAATTAATTTGGATCGGAGGGAGTAGCATTATTTGATATCTAAGTTGTATTCTACAGGGTATAGTTAGGCAGTGTGCTGTAGTTGTTTGGCTTAATCATGAATGCAACTTATCATGGGTTCATGTTGCTTTGGGCGAGAAGAGCTTAAAGGAAAGATGCACACCTGTATTCTTTTTGAGCATTTCAGTTGGTGTTTCCTTTGCAGAAATTTCCCACCACTGTGTGCTGTGAGAATCAGCAGGTCACCGCCTCATCCACCGCCATCGTACCTGGTGTGTTTCTTGCTTCCGGCCCACCTTTTTCTCTTTTAGGGTGTTTTTGTTTCTTTTGGATTTCTGGTGCCATGCCTGTTCTTGCCTGGATACTTGCGAGGAAGTCCCTCACCTGCTCGGCGAATGCTGTGACCGAATCGGGCACACATGTTGGTTTATTTCGCTCCAATATACCGATGTCTGTAGGGAATGGGTGGGTAATGAAACGAATCAGGAACAGAGGGCCATGCACTCTTCTTTTTGTTTTGGTGGTACTAATGATAGACCTTCTGTAGTTAAGATGATGGTGGATTTTGGGAGCGATTGTTTCTCAGTGAAAAGAAATTGATGTGGGAAGGGGAAGGAATCTTGGCAATAGACGAGTCAGCGTCTCAGCTTAATTAAGGAGCAGATTACACTCTAGGCTACTTAGCATATTAAAGTGTGTCAAATATGTCACCATCCTTGTAATTTGCACATCTAGATCACTAAATTAAATTAAATGGTTGACTGCACGTAACAGCCATGCCATGTTGAATGGGTGTGTCGGCAACTTGGCATAGTTACGTATGGAGCATGGGAGTGCCCTTGCATGCCTTGTTTTTTTTTACTATTCAACCTATGACAATATGCTGTGTGCTGTAGTTGTTTGGCTCGTTTATGATGAAACTTATCATGAGTTCGTGTTGCTTTAGGCAAGAAGAGCATAAAGGAAACATGTGTGCTGTATACTTTTTGAGCATTTCAGTTGGTGTTCCCTTTGCAGAAATTTCCCACCACTGCGTGCTGCAAGAATCAGCAGGTCACCGCCTCATCTGCTGCCATCATGCCCGGTACGTTTCTTGCTTCCCACCCTCCTCTTTCTCTCTCAGCATGCTTTTGTTTCTTTTGGATTTCTGGGCGCTGTGCCTGTTCTTGCCTGGATACTTGCGAGGAAGTCCCTCAGCTGCTCAACGAAATGCTGTGACCGAATCAGGCACTTGTGTTGGCTTATTTCACTCCAATAAACCGATATGTATGTAGGGAATGGGTGGGTAATGAAACAAATCAGGAACAGAGTACGATGCACTCTTCTTTTGTTTTGGTGGTACTAATGCTAGACCTTTTGTAGTTAAGATGATGGTGGATTTGGTGAGAGATTGTTTCTCAGTGAAAAAATGATGTGAGATGGGGAAGGGATCTTTGGAAATAGAGGGTTATTTGGCTAGAATCAAGGAGATAGGGTGAACATGGAATTAGAACAGGTTTTTATTCAGTGGTGGCCACATATGGCCATGTGGGTATACGGGAAGTTTAAGAACGCAGAACAGACATGGGCTTCCACACATAACTACTCTGACTCACTCATCTGATGTGGTGTGGTAATGATGACATGGCATGTTGGTGATGTTGAGTGACTCGCTTAATTTAGTTTAGTGACCCAGAGGTGCACATTTAGAGAACAGTAACCTATATGACACACTTGAACAAGTCTGGTTAGCTAAAGAGTAATTTACTCTTATTATATAAAGAGGTTGCCTCCATGTCTTGACCCTTGTTTTTGGGAGTTCTTTGGGTTTTCACTGTGGTAAAAGATGTACTAAAACTTTAGAACAGCTGGATGATTAATATTTGGATAAAAAGAAGTTTACAATGTCATTGGACATTTACAGGCTCCTCATTTGATTTGTGTAGAGCCTAGCCTAAATATATTCAAAGTACTACATGATCATCAATTGCTATTTAAGTATGATTTGCACCTATACTTATGCAAGTTCAGAGACACAATGACATGCTACACAAGTCTAGACACTTATCACCTATGAGGCTATGACACGCTCATTCTCAAGACATTTTGTGTTACCTTTTTCTTTCACCTTAAGGTTGCCAAGTTCTAAAGTTAGAAAAAAATTCTTGCACACTTTCACATAGCAGAAATTCTGTGTCCAAGTGATATTGTTGGTAATAAAACTATCTTGTCATTCTTATGCAGGATTGTGATAAAGACGAATTATAGAGTTCTTGTTTAGAGTACTTCACAAGTTTAGTGCCTATTTCTGTTCCTTGGTTCACCACAATGGAATGCAACAAGGAAGAAGCTTCAAGAGCCAAGGATGTGTCTGAAAGAAAGCTGCATGAAGCAGACTTTCCTGGTGCCAAAAAGATGGCTCTCAAGGCTCACCAGCTTTTTCCTGGCCTTGAAAATATTTCTCAGCTGCTTGCTGTTTGTGAAGTTCATTGCTCTTCTTCTGTTAAGATCAATGGGGAGACAGACTGGTATGGAATTCTTCAAGTAGAACCAACTGCAGATGACATGGTACTTAAAAAACAGTACCGCAAACTTGCTCTTTTACTTCATCCAGATAAGAACAAATTTGCGGGTGCTGAAGCTGCTTTTAAGTTAATTGGTGAAGCCTACATGACACTGACAGACCATGTAAAACGTTCTTCCCATGACAATAAAAGGAAAGCAGTTTTTGCAACTTCTGCCCCAATGCCAAAGAAGCGGGCACGGGCATCAAAGAAAACTGATCCTGCTCATAAGAAGGATAACAAGGAGAACTTTGGTGCTCCACAAACCCAGAAGAATCCACAGCAACAGGCTGGAAAGTCAAGTGGATTATCCAGTTTCTGGACTATTTGCTTGACTTGTGGAACAAAATACCAGTATCCTTCTAGCTTGCTTATGAGGTTTGTCCTCTGCCGAATCTGTTCAAGGTCTTTCCTTGCCTATGATTTGTCCAAGAAACCTGTTCCTGCTGGAGTGGACAATCCATGGAGTGGATATGGGATGCAGCCGCAAAAGTTCCCTCCTAGTCAGCAAGCTCATGTTACTAACCAGGGACAAAACAATCAGAGTTTTCCTGGTTGGACCCATCCCGCTCACCAGCAACAGCAATCTCAGAATGTTCCTAATCAGCAAACTCCTGCTGCTAACCAACAACAGCACTCTCAGAGACGTGCACCCAGTGCAGGATCAAAGAATGCCACGAGCTCTGAGGGTGTAGGTGACCCTAACAATAAAGGAGCCACAGATAGCACAAAAGTATCAAGAGCACCATCCAAAAAACAAAATGGTGCAGGTAGAACTGAATCGCCATATGCGCAGCAATCTCAGGATGTTCCTAATCAGCAAACTCCAACTGATGACCAACGACAGCAGTCTCAGAGGCGTCCAACCAGTGCAGTACCAACAAATGTTATGAGCTCTGAGGGTCTAGGCGATCCTAACAGTAAAGAGGCCACAGAAAGCACAAAGGTATCAAGTGCAGCATTCAAAGAAAAAGATGGTGCAGATAGAACTGAATTGCCATTTGTGTCTTCTGCTAAACTTTCACCGACAAACATGCAGAAAAGGGGAATACAGTCTCAGCATTTTCCTAGTCAGCAAACTTCTCCTGTTAATCAGCAAGTTCAGTTGCAGAAACCCAGTTTTAATGAAGGATCAATTAATCTTAACAGTATGGGAATGTCAGACAGTAATGTCACAGCTAATGCCAGGACATGTACTAACATGAATGTACCAAGAGCATCACTTAATAAAGAAAATGGTTCAAGCAGAACTGGGTCACCACTTGCAAATTCTGATAAAGTTTCACCTGCAAACATGGGAAAAGGGATAATGAAGGATGCTAATGGTGCAGTGAAAACAGGGCAGAATCCTCAGAGATCAAGCCAGCAGGAAAATAATGTCAGTAATGAAGATGGCAGTGGTGGTTGTAGAAAAGGCAGTGATAATATTCATGATTCTCCTGTGGCCAAAAGGATAAGGACAGGATACTCTTCAAGCAATGCTTACAAGAATGGTGGAACAGTACACGAAGATGGTAATGTGTACACCACACAAGCATGCAGTATTCCAATTACAAAGACTCCAAATGAAAATGTGGAGGTGGTCAATGGCTTGGATGAGAAACAAGGAGCAAGCAAAAAAGAGGAAATGCGCAACTCTGGAAGAGATGGCGTTGCTAGTTCTGTGGTCAATAGTATTCCTTGTGACGGTGATGTCTCGTATCCAGATCCAGAATTTTATGACTTTGAGGAAAATAGGAATGCAACTCAATTCAAAGCTGATCAAATATGGGCTGTTTATGATGACAGTGATTTCATGCCAAGGTACTATGCTCGAATTAAGCAGGTTCACCAAAACTTCATGTTGTGGTTCAGTTGGCTAGAGTTTGATCCTCTGAATGATGCTGAGAAGGCATGGTATTCTAAGGACATGCCTGTTGCTTGTGGTCGTTTCAGAATTGGGAAAACAATCTTAACAGAAGATAGAAAAATGTTTTCCCATGTAGTTTCTTGGACAAAAGGAAAGAAGAGAAACAGCTATGAGATTTATCCAGTGAAAGGCGAAGTATGGGCCCTATTGAGGAGATGTGACATCAACCAGAGTTCAAGTTCTAGTGACCATAAGAACTACAGCTATGACATTGTAGAAATAAAATCAGACTTTGCTGTGGGCATTGGCACATTCGTCACTCCCTTAGTAAAGGTTAAAGGTTTTGTTAGCCTGTTTGTGCGGTCGGACAAGAAAGAACCATATTTGATTCCTGGTGGTGACACACTAAGGTTTTCACACAACATCCCTTTTCATAGGTTGTCAGAAGTTGATAAGCCACATATCCCTAATGGCGCCCTTGAGCTGGATCCTGCATCTATGCCTTCTAACATGGAAGAAGCATCTTCGTCTGCAGACCTTAACAGGAGTAGCACTCAAGAAGGTAATATTGGAGGCAATGTTTCGTCTACCAGAGACTCTTTTAAGTGTGAAATGCCTGCTGGTAAGACCAAAGAGGGTCTGGATAGCACTGCTACAAATGAAGGTAATGTTCACAATGGAGTGAAGAAACCAAATATCAATGCAGATGGCAAGCACGATAATGGCTCAGAGGCTTCTGTAATTGATGCTCATACTGTTGACCAATGGGATGATAGCTTTCAATCTGAATCTCCAGCAACTTTTGTGTATCCTGAACCAGAGTTTTTCAACTTTGGTGATATAAGGTCATTTGACAATTTCAAGAGTGGACAAATTTGGGCACTCTATTGTGAGACCGACAAGTTCCCAAAGTACTATGCCTTCATAAAGAAAGTTGATCAAGATGACCTCACAATCCGCATAAGATGGCTTGAGTACTGTCCATGTGGAGAGACGGAGAAGCGTTTGGTGAAAAATGGTCTAACTGCTAGCTGTGGAATATTCAGAGTTAGCAGTCAAAGTGACAACTATGATTGCACAAGTGTCTTCTCTCATATCATGGAAGTGACAACGGTTAGTAAAGGAAAGAAGTATGAAATTCTTCCTCGTGTTGGCCAGGTATGGGCTGTATACAAGAACTGGAATCGTGGCTGGAGCTTTGAAAATTTTAAAAGCTGTGAATATGATCTTGTGGAGGTCCTGGAGATTTCTGCTGCCTCTCTAACATTGTCCTATCTCACAAAAGTGGATGGTTTTAGTACTGTATTCATGCTAGAGAGGAAGGGTGAATCTACAAGTGGCTTGAAAATACTAAGAAGTGACATGATGATGTTCTCACATCAGATTCCTTCATACCGCATGACAAATGAAGGCGACAAACTCTGTGGTTACTGGGAACTTGATCCAGCATCTGTGCCTGAAACTTTCCTGGCTAGAAAAACAAAGTGAAGCAAAAGCTATATTGCTCAACAGGATGAAGTTAACAGTTGATTGCTTATCAAAATTGTAGGTATCATCTAGCTTTTGTATCATAAACTTGGTCGAATTAGATGTGATCAAAGATACTGTATCTCATCTTGACCTCTCACTAACTCCGACTTCATATTTTTGCAGTACATCGTTGACAAAGCTGCAGCATGAAGATGGTTCTTGCTGTTGGTTGTATCAAGTGTCAAGTAGGCAGGTTAGGTTATTAGGTTGCTATGCCACCTGATTCCAAGTAATCAGGTTTGGTCTTCATGTTGACTTACCTTATAAATCGTGTTCTGCATAGTTGATGGTAACAACTCCTTTTGTATGCAACTTTGTAACCCTGAGTATGCTTGAAAAGAAACAGGTGGCAGTGGCATTCATTTCAGCCTATGCTTACCCTCAGAAAGTTAGTTGCTTTCTGTCCAACCGCTGATAATGATAGGCATATGTTTGTAACTGTAATGTTTGTGAATGACCTCTTCCATGTTGTTCCTCTATATGCGCAGTTTCATTTTCTATGCTAGTTAAGGATTACTATGTGTCAAATTTCTTGGGCAGGTTGACAAGTAGAGCTTATGTTTTGTTGTTGAGTAAAACCTCTTTGTGAAGATCCAAGTACATTTTGCTTTCTTGAGATTATAAGCTGATTATTCATTCAATGTACGTAATTTTTTTTATGTGACACTGCAAATCCTAAATCATTTTACATGCCGTTGCAAATGTTGCTTACTTAAATACCACTTCAAACACTCCTTTGATTTTTGTATGCCATCTCAAATGGTATTACATTTCCTTGTGTAAGGACTATGGTACTCCAATTCAATTAACAGCATGGCGGCCATATATTTCAAGGTTCATGAGTGGCACATGCAGAAACATCTTTCCAGTTTAATATGATAATGGAAAGGCAGAAACAATGTTTGGTATTTGATAGATTCAAGTACATAATGTTGTTCGTTTGCAACTAAAGCTATTTCTTAAGTGATCGTAGTGAACTTTATGTCAGGTATCCACTATTTATTCCCACATTTTACGAGAGCACATGCATATTTCATTGCGCAAAGCCCTTTCGCTTCAATTATTTGTCATATAAATTATGTTATGAGCGTCGAACCTGAAAATAATATTGCTGAATAGTGGGACCTATCTGACCTAATGTGCCTTACATTTGATGTTACACAATATATTATTTTTAAATATATTTATTTGTGTAATCAATTGTCTATTTCCAGAAAATAATCTTGCCCCAGATGCATTTGGGACGCTAGTTTTAATTGTAACACACTAGCCCAAATTAAACGGGACATCCCTTACCTGAATTCTTTGTTTCTAAATCAATCCTTTGGTTTCCCCCATGTCTGCACTGCTATACTCTTCTTTTACCTGCCTTCATTGCCTTTTCCCATGGAGTCTTGCTTTGGAAAATCGTGTAGGTGAAGGTGAATTCTACTTGTTTCTAATTGCTTGATCTAGAATACACCAGTCGCCAAACAGCAAAATGAGCTGAGAGGTTTATGTTAAGCGGCTAAGTGAATTCTGTTGCATTTTTGCACAATGTTATCATTGCGTAGCTGAAATCAATATGATCTGTCATTCTGCACAAATTTTAGAATTATACTTCTTTTCAAGCTCCCTGTACGAAGATCCTGGTGCCAGGGAGATCCTCTCTTTAGCATGTCGCGATGGATGTGCAGTCTGCTTTTGCTGGTGTAGGTTCAGGTGAGCAAGTGCATGGTGATCTAGGGATTTGTTGTGGCTTGCTCCTGATTCCTGACCTAATGCGCCTTAACATTTGATGTTACACAACATATCATTTGAAATATATTTATTTATGTAATCAATTGTCTGCTTCGAGAAAATAATCTTGCCCCACATGCATTTGGAGCACTAGCTTTAATTGTAACACACTAGTCCAAATTAGACGGGACATCTCTTACCCAAATTCTTTGTTTCTAAATCAGTCCTTTTGGTTTCCATGTCTACACTGCTATCCTCTTCTTTTACCTGCCTGCATTGCCTTTTTCCATGGATTTCCCCTTGAAAAATCGTGTAGGTGAAGGTGGATTCATGCCTATATTGTTCGCTTCCAAATCCTAATTGATGCTGCTTGGTTTCTACTTGTTTCTAATTGCTTTACCTAGAATACACCAGTCACCAAATAGCAAAATGAGCTGAGTGGTTGTAATCTGTTGCTAGCTATCATGCATTTTTTATGATAGTTTCACCTCCGTAGATGAAAACACCGAGTTACAACTTATGCAACTACTGTCAGACTCCACATCCTTGATGGTTTTGCCTTTGCAATATTGATTACCCTGGTATGGAAGGGAGAACGCCCTGGTATGGCAATCTTTCTATCATATACTTTGATTTGAAAATTGCACTTATTGCCAGGTCAAAGCCTTTGGTTTGTGTGATCCAAAATATGTCTCGTCAGCTTATACTGAACCTGTATATTTCTTTGGTAAAAAAAAGGATCTCCTGCTTTTCTTTGGCCAGTACAATTCTATTTCTCAAGTCCAGAGGATGATGTATCTGGGCAGAGGGTGCGTAATATAGTACCAAATCTGTTTGCTTTGTCTGATATAATAAACCTTATTTTCAGTCTTCAGATTATCCACTTGGTCTTCTATTTAGCTATATGGTTGTTGCAGTTTTGCAAGAGTCTTGCCTTGCCTGCAATAGGCACCACAGAATTAGTTTCACTGTTTTGTTTGTACTTTTTACCACATGATGCAACTTCTGTAGGGCTCAGATGCTTTACTTCTCAGAGAAATCCCCTTGCATTTTACAAATCTGTATACTGTCCTGCCTAGAACTTGCATGACATTACAGTTTTGCTATTTCGGTCGTTGTTTGTTAGCATCCACATAGAGGTCTTCATACCTAATATTACAAATTGAGCTTTTGGATATATCACTTTAGTGCTACCTATCTGCATTTTTCCCAATAGTTCCAATAATTTTAGATGAAAACACCAAGTTCTAAGTTATATCTTATATATGCAACTATAGTCAGACTCCAGATCCTTGATGGTTTTGCTTGTCTCCTCTGCTATATGGATTACCTTCTTAGAGAAGGGATAACACACTGGTTTGGAAATCTTTCTGTCATACACTTTTATTTGAAAATTGCAGTTACTGTCAGATCAAAGCCTTTGGAAGTTTCGTCAGCTTATAATGAACTGGTATTTTCTTCGGTTAAAAGAGGTGACCTGCTTTTCTTTGGCCCATGCAATTGTATTTCTAAAGTCCAATTCCATATCAAATCAATTTTCATTTCACATGAACCCAGTCCAGAATGTATCTGGACAAAGACGTGGTGTGTACTACAGTACTAAATCGGTTTGGTTGTCTGATATAATAAACCTTATTTTCAGTAAGATCACCCACTTTGCCTTTTATTTACCTATATTTGGTTGTTGCAGTTTTGCAGGGGTCTGGAATTATATAAATCCCAAACTCAGAACACAGCATGGTAGGCAGGTATCAAGCGATTAGTTAACAGCACCGGAAAGCCAGGCCTGCCTTGAGCTTCTGGATGGTCGCCTCGTCAGTCTTGAACGACTTGGCGAGGACGGCGTTGTCGATGCCGGTATCAAACACAGCGAGGGGAACAGACACGAGCCCAGGCGTGGCGCTCCCGAATGCGGAGAGCGCCGTGGCGGTGCTGTTCCCTTGGTTGAACTGGTAGTGCACCGTCCCCTTGGGGAACACGAACATGTCGCCTGGGCCCAGGTCCTGGGTGTAGAGCCTGTTGGCGGTGTCGATGAACCCAACGGAGAGCGCGCCATGGGCGATGATCAGCAGCTCGGAGGCGCGTGGGTGGGTGTGCGTGGGGTTGACGGAGCCCGGGGGGAATGTGAGCATGGCGTAGGACACGCTCTGACCGTTCAGGGCTGGGAACTCCATCATAGTGGCCTTGGTCAAGGTGAAACCGTACACCGGCGTGCTTATGTCGCGGAAGCCGGTGTAAGTGAAGAAGTCACCGGTGATGTTCGTCGGGTTGATGCTTGCTGGGACGACGAAGTCGGCCAGGATGTCTGGGTCGCCGGCAAAGACGGCCAGCGGGGCCGAGAGTGCCAGCAGCACCAACAACAAGGGGTAGGAGTTGGATGCCATTGAATCGGTGTCGTGAAGCTTCTTGATGATGTTTGGGTGCTAGCTTAGGGAGGATATATATACAGAATGCTATGGAGCTTTGCTCTTGTCATGGAGGTGGTGACCGGTGAGGACTCGCAATTTATAATTAAACAGCTTACCTTGTTGGGGAGGGATTGCCGGAGAAACCAAGAGTGTTTTTTTGTTTGTCTTTGTGCCTGCTGGCATACCTTGTTGCATAGAGACTAACTATTGCTGGCAAATATTAAGCCTGCTTTTGGATGCATATGTGCATCAAATAAATTGCCTATCCCGAATTCGACAGGTTTCTTGGTAAAGATGACAAAACATGATTTCCTGATATGATCATAAAAAAAGACTCCTGTCTAGGCTATCCATTTCATTCCTCAAACGTCAGCCATCAGCAAAGTTGTAGCCGATGTTGAGTGGTATGGGTCAATGGGTGTGCACTATGCAGCAATGCATGTCCTGTGGAACTGTTGCATTGTCAACAGGTTGAGAAAGAGCGGAGGGCCTGGTGAAGCCAAACCACTCCGAAAAATAGATAACTGTTTGTGAGTGCTCTGTTCTTTCTTCAGTTAACTGTCTGTTATTTTCCCCTTCGAGTTTGATCTGCTCCGGCGAGCAGAGTGGGTTTTCGGTGAGTCCACCCAGTCAAAGGGAGATGAATGAGACCCTAAAGCTTGAAATCTCCACATTGGAGGAGGGGAAAAGATCAAACACCTTGAAACTAATAAGGGGCAATCCAGATCTCTCATTAACTATTAGTCTGGATTGCAGTCTTTGATGGCAGCTGTAATGGTGCAACTTCTGCGACATAAGCAGTAATTGGTGCATCTTATATGACACGCCCCTCCGGACCAGCTGATGGATGGTAGCATAATCTCATAGACTTAATGGCTTATTTTAATCTATTAATGCCTAACTTCTTATTAGCTAGAGTATCTCAGTAATCACGCCCTTTTACTTCTTTTGGTTTGCAGCTAGGCATTCAGTTAGTGGTATGTTCGACAGTGATTATCCAGTTCTGAATTGATTGCACAGCGGATCAGATTCACCTTTTGTTTGGGATTTACGCAGGTTGCAATGTCAGGGGTAAAAATAAATATATGGCGTGCATCATTTTGTTTCTTTAAACAGTTTTGTTACATGTATTTTTTTTCTAGTACAGTGCAATGAGCGTTTAGTATTCTGATGATACATGTGTTCAGTCTCAAAATGTAAGTGTGAGATTGGGTGGAAGCAAGGTGTATCTGATGCATGAATGCTGAAAACGTTTATATCTGAAGCAAGGTTATATGCTTTATCTATTCAAATCATTTTCTTCGTACTTTGTGACCTACTAACTGAGTAATGTTAATGTCTTCAATTGATCTACCATTTATACAACCCATGGATGATAGCTCACTATTAAAACTATAAATTATAATTGTTGCGCCAAATTATAGTGTACAATCAGAATGAAAGGATGGAGGTGCATCTGGTCCATGCCAACCATCGATTTCCTTGGAGAGTATTCCACTGCATGCCTTCCGTCGAATCCGGAGAAGAACATTTATGACCACCACCAGAGTCAATTGCAAGAAACCACCACATTTGTGGCTAGGTTTGCAGGAAACTACCAACTCGTTAATCTGTTGCAAAAAACACCGTAAAATCTTTTAACTTGTTGCAAAAAGCATTGAACAGCCGTTTAGCCTCGTTTGATCTCTTTTCCGACAGGTGGGCCCCGAAAACGCTGATGTGGCATGACGGACAGGCAAACAGCGCCGTTAGGACCAAAGCGGTCAAGACGTCGCGCCGGTCGGTCCTGTCGGTGCTCGCCAGACAGACCCCCGCACCCTCTCTTTCTCGCCCCTCTCCTCTGTTTCCCCCCTCTCTCTGGCTCTGGTCGCCGTCGGTGAGAAGCTAGCTCGCCGCCGTCCGCCATGGTTTCGTGGAGCGATGCCAGCGAGGAATCGGGCTACGAGTACTCTTCAGGCGGCTCCCCTATCAAGGTCAGTGATGTGTACTGCTTCCATATAGTTCTTTGAGCTAGGGTTTTGATTTGGGGATTTTGTTTTTCATGCTTGATTTGAACCCATGAGATGAATTTTGTGCGTTTGTTTTGTTGATCTAGATCCCGGCTACAATCAAGGACCCGAACTACTCCGGTGTTGACGATGAGGTGATGGTGATGTGTGAGCATGGCCAGCCGGCGAAGAGGCATGTTTGCTTCGAAGGGATTAGCACTGGGAGGAGGTTCATTGCCTGTGGAATGAGTGATGTGAGTGCTAGAAAAAACCTGTGAAGAAACTATAAATTGTTCGTATGCACTATTTATTGTTCATGTTCACTGTTCATTGTTCATGTTCACTGTTCACCCAGTAGTTTAGTTAAAGATACTGTCATGTACCATACCATAGTGACTGAGTGACTAAGTGATGTGCATTGTTCATAGATATAAATGAAGTAAATGAATTGAACTGAATTGTGTTGTTAAAAATTAAGGTATAAATGAAGTAAATTCAGTCTACTATGCTGTTAAAAATTCAGATATAAATTCAGAATTGTGCTGAATTGTGCATGTGCACTATACTATAGTTGTTTTGAACTGAATTGAATAGAAGTGAAGTGCAAAAGGAAGTAAATGCATTTGTACTTGTTGTTTTGCAGGAAGCAAGCAGTTGTGGTGTTGTTCAATGGGTAGATGAGGAGTGGCCAGAGCATCCGCAGAATGCTCTTCACAAACTATGGCTTATGTATGAGGATTGCCAGCGTGCTAATAGGATGGCATGTGTGGAACATTCATCACCTGTCCACAATCTCACATCACAGAAGAACAAGCTACAGGAGACTTATGAGAAGCTTGTTGAGGATGTGAACAACCTACTTGATACCCAGGACAATATTCCCAAGGAAAATGAAGTCCAACAAGGTGAACATGAGGAGATCACTCCTCCTTTGGACAAAAAAATGTCAGCTTTGAAGGAACAGCTGGGTGCAATGGATGCTGAGAACAAAGAACAGAAGCAAAAGGTTGACCAGTTGAAGAGCATTCATGTTGCCCAAGGTAATGTGATTAGGAATCTGAAGTTTGCTCATTTGAAGGAGAAGGAAAAGTTAAGCACCGAGAGGAGGAATTTGGAGTTTCACATTGGTGATCTTGTGAAAGCTAGTGACAAGAACAAGAGAAAGCTGAAGGACATCAAGGATATTTGTGATGAAGAGTGATTTGTAATCTGACCATGTGGGTCATTATCTTAAGTTTCAAGCATTGAACTATGGCTTGTAATGTGTGAACCAGTGGCAGTTTGTAGTATTTGAAGTAGGGTGTAGTCTTGAACTATGTCTTGTAAGCTTTGAAGTATGGTGTCATGATGTTAACTATGTTGTTAAGTATGATGTTAACTATGCATGGTGTCATGATGTTAACTATGTTAGTGACTTACTTGGTTTGTTATCACATTTGGCACCCTAGATGATCAAATGAGGTTATGTTGGATACCGTCGACGTCGAGGCACCCTAAATGATGGAATGAGGATATGTTGGATACCGTCGACGTCGAGGCACCCTAGATGATGGAATGAGGATATCTTGGATACCGTCGACGTCGAGGCACCCTAGATGATGGAATAGGTTATCTTGGATACCGTCGACGTCGAGGCACCCTAGATGATCAAATTAGGTTATCTTGGATACCGTCGACGTCGAGGCACCCTAGATGATCCAATTAGGTTATCTTGGATACCGTCGACGTCGAGGCACCCTAGATGATCCAATTAGGTTATCTTGGATACCGTCGACGTCGAGGCACCCTAGATGATCCAATTATGTTATCTTGGATACCGTCGATGTCGAGGCACCCTAGATGATCAAATTAGGTTATCTTGGATACCGTCGACGTCGAGGCACCCTAGATGATCAAATTAGGTTATCTTGGATACCGTCGACGTCGAGGCACCCTAGATGATCAAATTAGGTTATCTTGGATACCGTCGACATCGAGGCACCCTAGATGATCAAATTAGGTTATCTTGGATACCGTTGACGTCGATGCACCCTAGATGATCCAATTAGGTTATCTTGGATACCGTCGACGTCGAGGCACCCTAGATGATCCAATTAGGTTATCTTGGATACCGTCGACGTTGAGGCACCCTAGATGATCCAATTAGGTTATCTTGGATACCGTCGATGTCGAGGCACCCTAGATGATCCAATTATGTTATCTTGGATACCGTCGACGTCGAGGCACCCTAGATGATGGGATTAGGTTATCTTGGATACCGTCGATGTCAAGGCACCCTAGATGATGGAATTAGCTTATCTTGGATCACAGTAGTAGCCACATTCATCACACTTATTAGCAAACAATAAGAAAAATAGGAGCCATAGCTAACCATAAAGTACCCAACCAAAATAAAGATGTTTTGAACATGAACAGCTAACCAGAAGCAACTCCAAGTTTTCATCACAGCCCAAGAAGTGCACTAGGTACCTTACATGAAAGTACTCATCACAACCAGAATAAAGATGTTTAGAACATCAATAGCTAACCAGAAGCAACACAAGTTTTCATCACAGCCCAACAAGTCCACTAGGTACCTTACATGAAAGGTGTCATCACAACCAAAATGCAGATGTTTTGAACATCATTAGCTCACCACAAATTAACACAACTTCACCTGCTCTCCTGAGAACAGTTGAACCATTCAGACATCTTAAAGGATGGCTTCCTCACTCTTCCACTACCTGCAATTCTTGGGGGGATGAACTTGTCTCTTCCTCTTGGCCTAGCAGCAGCAGTAGAATAACTTGGACCAGCACCAGCAGTAGAAGAACTTGGACCAGCACCACCAGTAGAAGTTGCAGTCCTTGTAGTTTTAGCTTTCTTTGTTGCCCTTGTAGCAGGAGGAGCTGCAGCTGCAGCAGGAGCAGAAGGAGCTCTCCTTGGTGCACTGGGAGCTAAAGCAGGAGCAGAAGGAGCTCTCCTTGCTGCCCTTGGAGCCCTTGGAGCTGGTGGAGCTGGAGCTGCAGTTTGAGCAGCAGCAGGAGCAGAAGGAACACTTCTCCTTGGTGGCATGGGAGCAGGAGCAGATACAGTTCTGAGTGTATCATCTCTCCTGTTTTCCTGCAATTACAACATACAAATGTTAGAAACTAGTATGTGAAATTATACAAAAACCTACAACAGTAGTTACCTGGTGCTGGTTCATTCTCATAGCTAGGGCTGGTTTAAGAGCTTGCTTGCAACTAGTGTATCTATGCCCAGTCCTATTGCAATTGCTACTAGTGAAAGTTGCCATCCTAGATGTATCCTTTGGAGTTGGCTTTTCAAACTTGCTCTTTCTCCTCTTTGTCTCTTTGTTTCCCGGCTTTTCTTTGAACACTGGTGGTTCAATGTCAGGGGTTCTAGTCTTTGGCCACAAATCAGGCCCAGGCACAGGGGAAACTTGTTGGACTATGATACGTCTCCGTCGTATCTACTTTTCCAACTTTTGCCCTTGTTTTGGACTCTAACTTGCATGATTTGAATGGAACTAACCCGGACTGACGTTCTTTTCAGCAGAATTACCATGGTGTTATTTATGTGCAGAAACAAAAGTTCTCGGAATGACCTGAAACTTCACGAAGCAACTTTTTGGAAAATATAAAAAACACCTGCAAAAGATGAAGGCCAGGGGGCCCACCACCTTTCCACTAGGGTGGGGGAGCGCCCCTACCTCGTGGGCCCCCTGGAGCTCCTCTGACTTCAACTCCAACTCTATATATTGTGTTTCGGGGAGAAAAAAATCAGAGAGAAGGATTCATCGCGTTTTACGATACGGGGTCGCCGCCAAGCCCTAAAACCTCTCGGGAGGGCTGATCTGGAGTCCGTTTGGGGCTCCAGAGAGGGGAATCCGTCGCCATCGTCATCATCAACCATCCTCCATCACCAATTTCATGATGCTCACCGCCGTGCGTGAGTAATTCCATCGTAGGCTTGCTGGACGGTGATGGATTGGATGGGATCTGTCATGTAATCGAGTTAGTTTTGTTAGGGTTTGATCCCTAGTATCCACTATGTTCTGAGATTGGTGTTGCTATGACTTTGCTATGCTTAATGCTTGTCACTAGGGCCCGAGTGCCATGATGTAACACCCCGGATGTAACTTACCCAATTTGTATTCCAACTCTTGCCGTTTCCGGCGTTAAGTTATTTTATTTTCTCGGGTTCGGGTCTTTGTCTCCGTGTGTTGTTATCGTTGTCATGCATCTCATATCATGTCATCATGTGCATTGCATTTGCATACGTGTTCGTCTCTTGCATTCGAGCTTTTTCCCCGTTGTCCGTTTTGCACTCCGGCGCTTCGTTCTCCTCCGGTGATCATTTCTACCTTTCTTTCATGTGTGGGGATTAAACATTTCCGGATTGGACCGAGACTTGCCAAGCGGCCTTGGGTTACTACCGGTAGACCGCCTGTCAAGTTTCGTACCATTTGGACTTCGTTTGATACTCCAACGGTTAACCGAGGGACCGAAAAGGCCTCGTGTGTGTTGCAGCCCAACACCCCTACAAGTTGGCCCAAAACCTACCTAACCCTTCTCCATCTCCTAGAGCGTTCGATCACGATCGCGTGGCCGAAAACCGCACCTCATTTGAACACTCCTAGCTCCCTCTATGCCTATATAAAGACCCCCTCTGTTTTCTTCTTCCTCTTCCCCCCGAAACCCTAGATCCGCCACCTCGCGCGCGCCGGACACAAGTCCCACCGACGGACGTGTCCGCCCGCCGTGTCCGCTGCCACGTGTCGCCGCCCCGTTGGCCGTGCCGCCGCCCCACTTCCCCTTTGCCGCCGAAGCCCGCCGGGCCCGTGGCCGGCCCGCTCGCGCCACGCCCGGGCCAGAGCCGCCTCGCCCGCGCCGCCCTCGTCTGCTACCTCGCGCCGCCGCCGCGCCCGGAGTACATCGCCGCGCCGCCGCCTCTGCCTCGCCGGCGCAGCTCCGCCGCCCCGCGCCGGTGACCTTCTCCGGCCGCGCCGCCCCATCAACCCCGCCGCCTCGCCCTCCTCGTCGCCGGCGGATCCCGCGTCGACCCCGCGGCCCCGCGCCCTCGCCGGCAAGCCCCGGCCGGCCTCTCCCTCCTACTCCGGCGAGAGTCCGGCCACCTCGATCCGCGTGCCCCCGATTCAGATCTAAAAATATCAGGGTTGACCTAATTTTTTGCCTAAGTCCCCGGAATTTCCTAGTCCATATGCTCCTGTTCATGGCATCGTATCTTTGCATCTGTAGCTCCGATTTGGGCATATAGCATATCAAAATGTTCGTCTCAGAGATTACATCATTTCATTCCATTGCATCATTTTCATTTGAGTTCATCTTGATGCTCGAAATGCTGTTAGAAGAAGGCTACTTGAGATATTTGTCAGATCTGCTACTCCATTTAGACATTTGTCATTTTTGCCATGATTGTTGTGTGCATGATATGCCCTGATGCTCTACATATGTTTTGTTAAGGGTTTTGTCATCTTTCTAGAGGTGCAACCCATGTGTTTTTGTGATGTGTGCGATGACTAGCACAAGCTTGCAAAGTGAGGCACTTGGTAATTCTGTTTTCAGGGACTTAACATTTCCACTAAGTCCTTGAGCTGTTTAGTTCATGATGCCATATGTTCATGTTGTTTCCTAGTGATCCGTGCCTCTTTTGAGGATGGTCAGTAAGGATGTTTTGTTAATCTTGTAGTGCTCTATCCATCCATGTCTTTGTTTGCAATTATGGAGCACCCTAGCTTGAGTCAATCGAGCTCTACTTTTGCTACTTTGTGAATCTGGGCAGATTGTCAACTTGTTTGCAATTTTGCCGATGATGTTATAGTTGATCCGTGCATGCTATGGTATTGTTCTTGCCATGTCTAGCTTGCATTTTGTGTATTCTTGATGGATGTATGCTTAGCTTGTCATGACTTGCTCCGTAGTGAGTGCATCGAGCTCGTAAACATGCCTACTTGAGTTATGTTTTCAGCATGCCCCAGTTTTCACTAAGTCTGAAAACTGATTATGTTTTTGCTATGTTCACATGCTTGCAAATGTATTTTGTGATCCCTTTTGGCTCAAGGTCACTAAGGGACTTTTGTTAAGCTCTTTGAGTAGCTCCATGCCATGCTTTACTTTGTCATGTTCAGGTCCTGTAGCATGTAGTTTTGTTGCTCCGAAGAGTGCTATCTGATCTGAAATTCCAGACAAGTGTTAATTTCACTAAGTCTGAGATCTGTTTACCATATGCATTTTTGCCATGCTTGTTTGAACCTGTTAATGGATGAATTGGCCGTAGCTCAGTGCTAGACTTCTGTTAAGAATCTTGAATGCATCCCTGCCATGTATTTTGTTGCCATGTTTGGGTGCTGTAGCATGTTCATCTCATTGCATTTAGATGGCTACTTGCTGTAAATCGCAGATCGGGGTCATATTTGAATCGCTTGCCAATTACAAACCGTAACTCCGATTCCGGTGATCTTTATATCGTTTTCAAGCGATTTCATCTCATCTTTCCAGTGGCACACTTGGTTTTCCAAGTTGAGGCCAGGTTCTTGCATTTCCTGTCATATCTTGCATATGCATCCCGCATAGCATACCATGCTTGCATCATTTTGTTTGATCCTTGCACGTGGTTGATTGTGTCCTTGTTGCTTGTTTGTCTTGTTTGGGTAGAGCCGGGAGACGAGTTCGCTAAAGAGGAGCCCGTTGAGTTTGCTTTCGAGGATCCAGGCAACTCTGACAACTTTGCAGGCAAGATGATCATACCCTTGAAATCACTACTATCTTTGCTGTGCTAGATTGCTCGCTCTTTTGCTATGCCATGCTACGATGCCTACCACTTGCTTTCAAGCCTCCCAGATTGCCATGTCAAACCTCTAACCCACCATGTCCTAGCAAACCGTTGATTGGCTATGTTACCGCTTTGCTCAGCCCCTCTTATAGCGTTGCTAGTTGTAGGTGAAGATTGGAGACCGTTCCTTGTTGGAACATTATTTACTTGTTGGGATATCATTATATTGCCATGTTATCTTAATGCATCTATATACTTGGTAAAGGGTGGAAGGCTCGGCCTCTCGCCTAGTGTCTTGTTCCACTCTTGCCGCCATAGTTTCCGTCATATCGGTGTTATGTTCCCGGATTTTGCGTTCCTTACGTGGTTGGGTTATAATGGGAACCCCTTGATGTTTCGCCTTGATTAAAGCTTTTCCAGCAATGCCCAACCTTGGTTTTACCATTTGCCACCTAGCCTTTTTCCCTTGGGTTTCCGGAGCCCGAGGGTTATCTTATTTTAAGCCCCCCCGAGCCAGTGCTCCTCTGAGTGTTGGTCCAACCGAGCGATGTTCGGGGCTACCAGGGGCAACTCTGGGCTGGCCTACCCGACGTCTTTCTCATCCGGTGTGCCCTGAGAACGAGATATGTGCAGCTCCTATCGGGATTTGTCGGCACATCTGGGTGGTGTTGCTGGTCTAGTTTTAACCTGTCGAAGTGTCTTGAAGAACCGAGGTACCGAGTCTGATCGGAACGTCTCGGGAGGAGGTGTATTCCGTCGTTGACCGTGAGAGCTTGTCATGGGCTAAGTTGGGACTCCCCTGCAGGGATTTGAACTTTTGAAAGCCGTGCCCGCGGTTATGGGCAGATGGGAATTTGTTAATGTCCGGTTGTAGATAACTTAAACATTAACTTAATTAAAATGAATCAAACTGTGTGAGTTACCGTGATGGCCTCTTCTCGGCGGAGTCCGGGAAGTGGACACGGTGTTGGAGTAATGTTTGCCGCAGGACTGCCCTCTTTAGTTATGCGTTCGCGCCTTGCCTTCTCTTCTCGCTCTCTTTTGCGAATAGGATAGCCACCACATATGCTAGTCGCTTGCTGCAGCTCCACATATATTTACCTTGCCTTACCTATTAAGCTTAAATAGTCTTGATCGCGAGGGTGCGAGATTGCTGAGTCCCTGTGGCTCACATATTACTATTACACCAGATGCAGGGCCTGATGATACAGCTCCAGATGGCGCGCTTGAGCTCAAGTGGGAGTTCGACGAGGACTCTCAACGATACTATGTTTCTTTTCCTGATGATCAGTAGTGGTGCCCAGTTGGGGTGATCGGGACCGTGTCGCATGTTGGGTTGTCTTTTATTTTGGCGCCGTAGTCGGGCCATGAGTGTTTGAATAATGTAATGTTATTTATGTACTTGATTGACGTGGCGAGTGTAAGCCAACTATGTTATCTCCCCTTTTATTAATTATATTACATGGGATGTTTGTGAAGATTGCCTAACTTGCGACATATGCCTTCAATGGGATTATGCCTCTAAGTCGTGCCTCGACACGTGGGAGATATAGTCGCATCGAGGGTGTTACAAGTTGGTAATCAGAGCCTTCCTCGACCTTAGGAGCCCCACTGTTTGATCGTTTTTAGCGGCCGAGTTGTGTCTAGAAAAATGTTTTGAGTCATTTAGGAATTATATATCGGAGAGTTTAGGAATTCTTTTTACTTCCCAGTCTCCTCATCGCTCTGGTAAGGCATCCCGACGTAGAGTTTTGACTCTTCTCTTCTCAAATTTCACTAAATTTTTTTTAGGATCACGCGGGTATCTTGGAATCGTTGCGATGGTTTTATGATGAGAACACTGTCTTGGTGCCTCCTGTCAGGGGTTTTGTGGAAGTGTCCCAGGGAGTTGAGCTCTGAGGTGTTATCGTCATAATTTTATTGTTGCAGTTCTGGAATACCTGAGTTTAGTACGCCGACATCGAAAATCTCTTTTATGCAGTCCGTTGGTGAGATAACCTCGACGCCACCCAGTACTGGGGCGGGAGTTCAGGAGTATCGCCATAACTTGTGTAACGGATTCTTTTCGAAGGTTGAGGCAGATGGTTTCCGAAGTTTTTCTTGGTTATGTGTTGAAGGATGGATACAGCTGGATGTAGGATTTGCTAGTTTGGGTGAGATATTATGCTTCCCCTGTATCCCCAACACCTGATTGCATAATCGGAAAGGTTCGGGAGTTTCATAGGTGGGAATTCTTGTAGCTCTAGTTCTTCTTCCACGGATATTGGTTTGAGATTGGGATTTCTTACCGATTATTCGTTCTTGATCCGTACCTTGTTGTTTTATTTCTTCTACCTAAATTCTAAGTGGCTTCTCAATTTATGGATATGTGACCATTTCAAGAGGAATGCATTCGTTCATTTTGTTCGGATGTGAAGACTATATGTTGCAATTTTCATTCCGTTGGATTCAGCTTCATTTTATCTGTCTATGTGCTAACGGTGGTCAACCTCTTCAGGATGGCTCCCGCTAAGAGCACCAATCAGAATCAGAATCAAGATCCGCCACCACCTCCACCTCCTCCGGAAGCATGGCAAGCTGTGATGGCCGCAACCAATGCAAACACGCAGTTGATCATGCAAATTCTTCAAGAGCGCAATCAAGGCAACCAAGGGAACCAAGGCAACAATCAGAATCACTTTGCTACACTCAACCAGTTCCTTGCTAATGGGCCAAAGACTTTCAGCAATTGTGTTGAGGCAACCGATGCTGACGATTGGCTTGTGGATCTGTGCAAGCATTTCGAGTGCAGTAACGTCAGGCCTGAGGACTTCGTCAAGTTCGCTTCCTTCCAACTCAAAGATCAAGCTGCAGAGTGGTTCCAGTAGTACAAGGATTCCAGAGGTGGACGTGTGATTACCTTGGATGAATTCCGTCAAGATTTCCGAGCTCATCACATCCCTCAGAGCGTGACTGAAAGCAAGCGTGAGGAATTCCGCAACCTGAAGCAAGGCTCTTTGTCTGTCTATGACTACAACAAGTTGTTCCAGAAGCTCGCCTGCTTTGCCAAGCAGGATGTCCCTAATGAGAAGAGCATGATATACCAGTTCAGGGGTGGTCTCAGAGAAGAAATCCAGCTAGCTCTTGTTCTCTTTGAGCCCTTGAGATACGATGAGTTCTACAACATGGCACTGAAGCAAGAGGCCGCTCAACTGAGGTGTGATGCTTCCAAGAAGCGAGTCAGAGACACTACTCCTTCTTCCTCTACTCAAGTGGCCAAGCAGCAGAAGTATTGGCTTCCTCCTCCTCCGTTCCGTCAGCCGTATCAGCAGAAGAGCAAAGGTGGCAGTGGTTCTTCCCACCCACCCAACCCCGGCTTTCAGAACAAGACTTCGTCTCAAGCTCCAAGATTGAGTGCTCCGTACCACCGTCCGCTTTCAGAGGTCACGTGCAAAAAGTGCCAACAGAAGGGTCACTATGCCAACAAGTGTTTCAACCAGAGGCGCCTCCCTCCTCCTCCTCCTGTGAGATCGGCAAGTACAGCTATGGTCAAGCATAACACCAAGTCCGCCAAGGTTAACTTGTTGAATGCAGCTCAGGCAGAGGACTCGCCAGATGTGATTATGGGTAACCTTCCTGTTAATGACATTCCCGCAAGAGTTCTTTTTGCATCTTTATATTTTTTATCGAAGCCTTTTGCATCCATGCATGATGTGCATACTATTGATTTGCCTAAGCCGATAGCGGTCTCTTCTCCGGGTTTGTTCATGAACACCAAAATGATGGCTCCGGATATTACTATCACGTTGGGCGATTACAAGTTTCTTTCTTCCCCAATGGTTCTTGGTAACTCGGATATTGATCTTATTCTCGGAATGGATTGGCTTACTAAGCACAAGGCGCATCTCGATTGTGCAGCCAGGCAAATTCAATTGACTCATTCGTCTGAGGATGTAATTGTCTTTGCCGCTCGTGATGATACTATCCGTCTGTTTTCTCTCAATGAGAAGGGTGAACTGGATGCTATCTCGCAGATTCTAGTCGTTTGCCAATATCAAGACGTCTTCCCAGAAGAGCTTCCAGGAATGCCTCCGCACCGGCCAGTTGAATTCGTCATCGATCTTGAGCCTAGCACGGAACGTGTGTGCAAGCGTCCTTACAAGCTCGGACCTGAAGAGTTGAAGGAGCTGAAGAAGCAACTCGATGTTCAAGAAACAATGGGTCTCATCCGGCCTAGTTCTTCTCCGTGGGGTTGTGGTGTTCTTTTTGTGAAGAAGAAGGATGGAACGGACCGACTTTGTGTTGATTACCGTCCATTGAACAAGAAGACAATCAAGAACAAATACCCACTTCCCAACATCAACGAGCTGTTCGAACAACTCAAAGGTGCCCAAGTATTCTCCAAGCTTGATCTCCGTATGGGTTATCATCAGATTCGAATCCGTGAGCAAGATATTCCCAAAACGGCTTTCAGGACAAGCTATGGTTCATATGAATACACTATCATGTCTTTTGGCCTCGTCAACGCTCCTCCGACGTTCTCTCGTATGATGAACTTCATCTTCAACGCCTACACCAATGACTTCGTTTTGGTCTATCTCAACGACATTCTAGTTTTCTCGAAGAACAAGGAAGATCACGCCAAGCACTTGCATTTGGTACTCGACAAGCTGAGGGAACACCAGTTCTACGCCAAGTTCTCCAAGTGCGAATTTTGGCTCGATGAGGTTCTTTATCTTGGTCATATCATCTTTGCCAAGGGCATTGCCGTGAATCCTGAGAAGGTGTCTGCAATTGTGAATTGGGAACCTCCTCAGAACGTGAAGCAACTCCGTAGCTTCCTCGGTCTCGCAAGCTACTGTCGAAGATTCGTTGAAAACTTTTCTAAGATTGCGAAGCCTCTCTCAAATCTTCTCCAGAAGCACGTCAAGTACGTTTGATCTCCGGAGTGTGACATTGCTTTCAACACTTTGAAAGAGAAATTGATCACTGCTCCAGTTCTGACTCCGCCTGATGAATCCAAGCGGTACGAGGTCTTTTGTGATGCCTCTCTCCAAGGTCTTGGCGCAGTATTGATGCAAGAGAAGAAAGTTGTTGCTTATACCTCTCGCCAGTTGAAGCCTAATGAGAAGAACTACCCCACTCATGATCTCGAGTTGGCGGCAGTTGTGCATGCTCTTTTGACTTGGAGACATCTCTTATTGGGAAGAAACGTGGACATTTTCACTGATCACAAGAGTCTCAAGTACATCTTCACTCAGCCTAATCTCAACCTCAGGCAGACTTGATGGGTCGAAATGATTCAAGAGTATAATCCGAGTATCGAGTATACTCCAGGAAAGGCCAATGTGATTGCTGACGCATTGAGCAGGAAGGCTTACTGCAACAGTCTAATTCTCAAGCCTTATCAACCCGAGCTTTGTGAAGCTTTCCGCAAACTTAATCTGCAAGTTGTTCCTCAAGGTTTCCTCGCCAACCTTCAAGTCTCTCCTACCTTAGAAGACCAGATTCGCCAAGCCCAGCTTCTTGATGCTATGGTGAAAATGGTGAAGATTGGGATTGCCAAGAGTCAACCCAAGTACAAGTGCTACCGCCTTGATGACAAGGATACTCTCTTCTTCGAGGATCGTATTGTTGTGCCCAAAGGTGACCTTCATAAAGTGATCATGAACGAGGCTCACAATTCTCTTCTCTCCATCCACCCTGGGAGCACGAAGATGTATCAGGACCTTAAGCAGGCTTATTGGTGGACTCGAATGAAGCGCGAGATTGCTCAGTTCGTGAATGAGTGTGATGTCTGCAGAAGAGTGAAGGCAGAACACCAAAGGCCAGCCGGTCTCCTCCAACCTCTTGCCATTCCAGAATGGAAGTTTGACCACATTGAGATGGACTTCGTGACTGGGTTTCCAAAGTCCAAGCGTGGCAATGATGCTATATTCGTTGTCATTGACAAACTCACTAAAGTGGCTCACTTTCTGCCTATCAAAGAGTCAATCACTGTAGCTCAATTGGCGGAACTCTATACCTCTCGAATTGTCTCTCTGCACGGTATTCCTCAAGTGATCTCTTCAGACCGTGGCAGCATCTTTACCTCCAAGTTTTGGGATTCTTTTCAGAAGGCCATGGGCACCAACATCCGCTTCAGCACAACTTTCCATCCTCAAACTAGCGGTCAAGTCGAGCGTGTCAACCAGATTCTTGAAGATATGCTCAGGGCTTGTGTGATCTCCTTCGGCATGAAATGGGAGGATTGTCTTCCATATGCCGAATTCTCCTACAATAACAGTTTTCAAGCAAGTTCAGGCAAGGCCCCATTTGAAATTCTGTATGGCAGGAAGTTCCGTACCCCTCTCAACTGGTCTGAAACCGGTGAACGTCAGCTTTTGGGAAATGACTTAATCACAGAGGCAGAAGAAATGTGCGAAGTCATTCGAGATAACCTCAAAGCAGCCCAATCCCGTCAGAAGAGCTACTATGATAGTAAGCACCGTGATTTGGCTTTCGAGATCGGAGATCATGTTTACCTCCGCGTCTCTCCTATGAAAGGTACTCGTCACTTCGGTATCAAAGGGAAGCTTGCCCCCAGATACGTGGGACCATTCAAGATTGTCAGCAAGAGAGGCGACCTCGCCTATCAACTCGAGATTCCTTCAAACTTTGCAAATGTTCATGATGTGTTCCATGTCTCTCAGCTCTGAAAGTGCTTCAAGACTCCTGACCGCATCATCAACTTCGAGGACATTGAGCTCCAAGAAGATCTCTCCTATCATGAGCACCCAGTTGTTGGGGAACGTTGCAGAAAACAAAAATTTTCCTACGGTTTCACCAAGATCCATCTAGGAGTTCATCTAGCAACGAGTGATTGGATGCATCTACGTACCTTGTAGATCGCGAGCGGAAGCGTTCAAAGAACGGGGATGATGTAGTCGAACACGACGTGATTCAAATCACCGATGATCAAGCACCGAACGGACGGTGCCTCCGCGTTCAACACACTTACGGAACGGATGACGTCTCCTCCTTTCTTGATCCAGCAAGGGGGGAGGAGAGGTTGATGAAGATCCAGCAGCACGACGGCGTGGTGGTGGATGCAGGGCGTCACAGTAGCAGGGCTTCGCCTATACTACGAGAGAGAGACGTAACGGGGAGAGAGGGAAGCACCAAAGGCTGTGGTATGAAGTCCTCCCTCTCCTCAACTATATATAGGAGGGCCAAGGGGGGGTGGTGCGCAGCCTAGGAGATCTGATCTCCTAGGTGCGGCGGCCAGGGGAGGGTTTCCCTCCCCCCAAGGCACCTCGGGGTGCCTTCCACCACTTGGACTCCTCCTTGGTGGAAACCCTAGGCGCATGGGCCTAGTAGGGCTGGTGCCCTTGGCCCATGTAGGCCAAGGCGCACCCCCTACAGCCCATGTGGCCCCCCGGGACAGGTGGCCCCACCCGGTGGGCCCACGGGACCCCTCCGGTGGTCCCGGTACAATACCGATAACCCCGAAACTTGTCCCGATGCCCGAAACAGCACTTCCTATATATAATTCTTTACCTCCGGACCATTCCGGAACTCCTCGTGACGTCCGGGATCTCATCCGGGACTCCGAACAACATTCAGATTACTGCATATACATATCTTCATAACCCTAGCGTCACCGAACCTTAAGTGTGTAGACCCTACGGGTTCGGGAGACAAGCAGACATGACCGAGACGACTCTCCGGTCAATAACCAACAACGGGATCTGGATACCCATGATGGCTCCCACATGCTCCACGATGATCTCATCGGATGAACCACGATGTCGAGGATTAATCAACCCCGTATACAATTCCCTTTGTCAATCGGTATGTTACTTGCCCGAGACTCGATCGTTGGTATCCCAATACCTTGTTCAATCTCGTTACCGGCAAGTCACTTTACTCGTACCGTAATGCATGATCCCGTGATCAACCACTTGGTCACTTTGAGCTCATAATGATGATGCATTACCGAGTGGGCCCAGTGATACCTCTCCGTTATATGGAGTGACAAATCCCAGTCTCGATCTGTGTCAACCCAACAGACACTTTCGGAGATACCTGTAATGCACCTTTATAGTCACCCAGTTACGTTGTGACGTTTGATACACCCAAAGCACTCCTACGGTATCCGGGAGTTACACGATCTCATGGTCAAAGGAAAAGATACTTGACATTGGAAAAGCTCTAGCAAACGAACTACACGATCTTTGTACTATGCTTAGGATTGGGTCTTGTCCATCACATCATTCTCCTAATGATGTGATCCTGTTATCAATGACATCCAATGTCCATAGCCAGGAAACCATGACTATCTGTTGATCAACGAGCTAGTCAACTAGAGGCTTACTAGGGACATATTATGGTCTATGTATTCACACGTGTATTACGATTTCCGGATAATACAGTTATAGCATGAATAAAGACAATTATCATGATCACAGAAATATAATAATAATACTTTTATTATTGCCTCTAGGGCATATTTCCAACAGTCTCCCACTTGCACTAGAGTCAATAATCTAGTTACATTGTGATGAATCGAACACCCATGGAATTCTGGTGTTGATCATGTTTTGCCCTAGGGAGAGGTTTAGTCAACGGATCTGCTATATTCAGGTCCGTATGTACTTTACAAATCTCTATGTCTCCATCTTGAACATTTTCACGAATGGAGTTGAAGCGACGCTTGATGTGCCTTGTCTTCTTGTGAAACCTGGGCTCCTTGGCAAGTGCAATAGCTCTAGTGTTGTCACAAAAGAGTTTGATTGGCCCCGACGCATTGGGTATGACTCCTAGGTCGGTGATGAACTCCTTCACCCATATTGCTTCATGTGCTGCCTCCGAGGCTGCCATGTACTCCGCTTCACATGTAGATCCCGCCACGACGCTCTGTTTGCAGCTGCACCAGCTCACTGCTCCACCATTCAACATATACACGTATCCGGTTTGTGACTTAGAGTCATCCAGATCTGTGTCGAAGCTAGCGTCGACGTAACCCTTTACGACGAGCTCTTCGTCACCTCCATAAACGAGAAACATTTCCTTAGTCCTTTTCAGGTACTTCAGGATATTCTTGACCGCTGTCCAGTGTTCCTTGCCGGGATTACTTTGGTACCTTCCTACCAAACTTACGGCAAGGTTTACATCAGGTCTGGTACACAGCATGGCATACATAATAGAACCTATGGCTGAGGCATAGGGGATGATACTCATCTCTTCTATCTCTTCTGCCGTAGTCGGGCATTGAGCTGAGCTCAATCTCATACCTTGCAAAACAGGCAAGAACCCTTTCTTGGACTGATCCATTTTGAACTTCTTCAAAATCTTATCAAGGTATGTGCTTTGTGAAAGACCTATGAGGCGTCTTGATCTATCTCTGTAGATCTTGATGCCTAATATATAAGCAGCTTCTCCAAGGTCCTTCATTGAAAAACTCTTATTCAAGTAGGCCTTGATGCTGTCCAAGAGTTCTATATCATTTCCCATCAAAAGTATGTCATCTACATATAATATGAGAAATGCTACAGAGCTCCCACTCACTTTCTTGTAAACGCAGGCTTCTCCATAAGTCTGCGTAAACCCAAACGCTTTGATCATCTCATCAAAGCGAATGTTCCAACTCCGAGATGCTTGCACCAGCCCATAAATCGAGCGTTGGAGCTTGCACACCTTGTCAGCATTCTTAGGATCGACAAAACCTTCCGGCTGCATCATATACAACTCTTCCTTAAGGAAACCATTAAGGAATGCCGTTTTGACGTCCATTTGCCATATCTCATAATCGTAGAATGCGGCAATTGCTAACATGATTCGGACGGACTTTAGCTTCGCTACCGGTGAGAAAGTCTCATCGTAGTCAATTCCTTGAACTTGTCGATAACCCTTAGCGACAAGCCTAGCTTTATAGATGGTCACATTACCATCCGCGTCTGTCTTCTTCTTAAAGATCCATTTATTTTCTATGGCTCGCCGTTCAACGGGCAAGTCAGTCAAAGTCCATACTTCGTTTTCATACATGGATCCTATCTCGGATTTCATGGCTTCTAGCCATTTGTCGGAATCCGGGCCTGCCATCGCTTCTTCATAGTTCGAAGGTTCACTGTTGTCTAACAACATGATTTCCAAGACAGGGTTGCCGTACCATTCTGGTGCGGAACGTGTCCTTGTGGACCTTCGAATTTCAGTAGGAGCTTGATCAGAAGTATCTTGATCATCATCAATAACTTCCTCTCTAGTCGGTGCAGGCGCCTCAGGAACATTTTCTTGAGTTGCGCCATTTACCGGTTCAAGAGGTAATACTTCATCAAGTTCTACTTTCCTCCCACTTACTTCTTTCGAGAGAAACTCTTTCTCCAGAAAGGATCCATTCTTGGCAACAAAGATCTTGCCTTCGGATCTGAGGTAGAAGGTATACCCATAAGTTTCTTTAGGGTATCCTATGAAGACGCATTTTTCCGACTTGGGTTCGAGCTTTTCAGGTTGAAGTTTCCTGACATAAGCATCGCATCCCCAAACTTTTAGAAACGACAGCTTAGGTTTCTTCCCAAACCATAATTCATACGGTGTCGTCTCAACGGATTTTGACGGAGCCCTATTTAAAGTGAATGCGGCAGTCTCTAAAGCATAGCCCCAAAAAGATAGCGGTAAATCGGTAAGAGACATCATAGATCGCACCATATCTAATAGAGTGCGATTACGACGTTCGGACACACCGTTACGCTGAGGTGTTCCAGGTGGCGTGAGTTGTGAAACTATTCCACATTTTCTTAAGTGTGTGCCAAATTCGTGACTCAAGTATTCTCCTCCACGATCTGATCGTAGAAACTTGATTTTCCTGTCACGTTGATTCTCAACCTCACTCTGAAATTCCTTGAACTTTTCAAAGGTTTCAGACTTGTGTTTCATTAAGTAGACATACCCATATCTACTCAAGTCATCAGTGAGGGTGAGAACATAATGATAGTCACCGCGAGCCTCAACACTCATTGGACCGCACACATCAGTATGTATGATTTCCAACAAGTTGGTTGCTCGCTCCATTGTTCCTGAGAACGGAGTCTTGGTCATTTTTCCCATGAGGCATGGTTCGCATGTGTCAAATGATTCATAATCAAGAGACTCTAAAAGTCCATCTGCATGGAGCTTCTTCATGCGTTTGACACCTATGTGACCAAGGCGGCAGTGCCACAAGTATGTGGGACTATCATTATCAACCTTACATCTTTTGGTACTCACACTATGAACATGTGTAGTAATACGCTCGAGATTCATTAAGAATAAACCATTGACTATCGGAGCATGACCATAAAACATATCTCTCATATAAATAGAACAACCATTATTCTCGGATTTAAATGAGTAGCCATCTCGTATTAAATGAGATCCTGATACAATGTTCATGCTCAATATAGGCACTAAATAACAATTATTGAGGTTTATAACTAATCCCGTAGGTAAATGTAGAGGTAGCGTGCCCACGGCGATCACATCGACCTTGGAACCATTCCCGACGCGCATCGTCACCTCGTCCTTTTCCAGTTTTCGTTTATTCCGCAGCTCCTGCGGTGAGTTACAAATATGAGCAATGGCACTGGTATCAAATACCCAGGAGTTACTACGAGTACTGGTAAGGTACACATCAATTACATGTATATCAAATATACCTTTGGTGTTGCCGGCCTTCTTGTCCGCTAAGTATTTGGGGCAGTTCCGCTTCCAGTGACCCTTCCCTTTGCAATAAAAGCACTCCGTCTCAGGCTTGGGTCCATTCTTTGACTTCTTCCCGACAGCTTGCTTGCCGGGTGCAGCAACTTCCTTGCCATCCTTCTTGAAGTTCTTTTTACCCTTGCCCTTCTTGAACTTAGTGGTTTTATTTATCATCAACACTTGATGTTCCTTCTTGACTTCTACCTCTGCTGATTTCAGCATAGCAAATACTTCAGGAATGGTCTTTACCATCCCCTGCATATTGAAGTTCATCACAAAGCTCTTGTAGCTTGGTGGAAGCGACTGGAGGATTCTGTCAATGACCGCGTCATCCGGGAGATTAACTCCCAGCTGAGTCAAGCGGTTATGTAACCCAGACATAGTGAGTATGTGCTCACTGACAGAACTATTTTCCTCCATCTTACAGCTGAAGAACTTATCGGAGACTTCATATCTCTCGATCCGGGCATGAGCTTGAAAAACCATTTTTAGCTCTTCGAACATCTCATATGCTCCATGTCTCTCAAAACGCTTTTGGAGCCCCGGTTCTAAGCTGTAAAGCATGCCGCACTGAACGAGGGAGTAGTCATCAGTACGTGTCTGCCAAGCGTTCATAGCGTCTTGGTTCTGTGGGACGGGTGGATCACCTAGCGGTGCTTGTAGGACATAATCTTTCTTGGAAGCTATGAGGATGATCCTCAGGTTCCGGACCCAGTCCGTATAGTTGCTGCCATCGTCTTTCAGCTTGGTTTTCTCTAGGAACGCGTTGAAATTGAATACAACGTTGGCCATTTGATCTACAGGACATATTGTAAAGATTTTAGACTAAGTTCATGATAATTAAGTTCATCTAATCAAATTATTAATGAACTCCCACTCAGATTAGACATCCCTCTAGTCATCTAAGTGTTACACGATCCAAGTCAACTAAGCCGTGTCCGATTAACACGTGAGACGGACTAGTCGTCGTCGGTGAACATCTTCATGTTGATCGTATCTTCCATACGACTCGTGTTCGACCTTTCGGTCTCTGTGTTCCGAGGCCATGTCTTCACATGCTAGGCTCGTCAAGTTAACCCTAAGTGTTTTTGCATGTGTAAAACTTCTTACACCCGTTGTATGTGAACGAAAGGATCTATCACACCCGATTAACACGTGGTGCTTCGAAGCGACGAACTGTAGCAACGGTGCACAGTTAGGGGAGAACACTTCTTGAAATTGTTGTAAGGGATCATCTTATTTACTACCGTCGTTTTAAGTAAACAAGATGCAAAACATGATAAACATCATATGCAATCAAATAATAATAGTGACATGATATGGCCAATATCACATAGCTCCTTTGATCTCCATCTTGGGGCTCCATGATCATCCTGTCACCGTCATACTCATCGACATGTAAGTCGTGATTCCTATTACAAGAACATGATCAATCTCATACATCACATATATCATTCATCACATCCTTTTGGCCATATCACATCACATAGCATACCCTGCAAAAACAAGTTAGACGTCCTCTAATTGTTGTTTGCATGTTTTACGTGGCTGCTATGGGTTTCTAGCAAGAATGTTTCTTACCTACGCAAAGACCACAACGTGATATGCCAATTGCTATTTACCCTTCATAAGGGCCCTTTTCATCGAATCCGATCCGACTAAAGTAGGAGAGACAGACACCCGCTAGCCACCTTATGCAACTAGTGCATGTCAGTCGGTGGAACCTGTCTCACGTAAGAGTACGTGTAAGGTCGGTCCGGGCCGCTTCATCCCACGATGCCGCCGAATCAAGATAGGACTAGTAGCGGCAAGCATATTGAACAAAATCAACGCCCACAACTACTTTGTGTTCTACTCGTGCAAGAGAACTACGCATAGACCTAGCTCTGATATCACTGTTGGGGAACATTGCAGAAAACAAAAATTTTCCTACGGTTTCACCAAGATCCATCTAGGAGTTCATCTAGCAACGAGTGATCGGATGCATCTACGTACCTTGTAGATCGCGAGCGGAAGCGTTCAAAGAACGGGGATGATGTAGTCGAACACGACGTGATTCAAATCACCGATGATCAAGCACCGAACGGACGGTGCCTCCGCGTTCAACACACGTACGGAACGGATGACGTCTCCTCCTTTCTTGATCCAGCAAGGGGGGAGGAGAGGTTGATGAAGATCCAGCAGCACGACGGCGTGGTGGTGGATGCAGGGCGTCACAGTAGCAGGGCTTCGCCTATACTACGAGAGAGAGACGTAACGGGGAGAGAGGGAAGCACCAAAGGCTGTGGTATGAAGTCCTCCCTCTCCTCAACTATATATAGGAGGGCCAAGGGGGGGTGGTGCGCAGCCTAGGAGATCTGATCTCCTAGGTGCGGCGGCCAGGGGAGGGTTTCCCTCCCTCCCAAGGCACCTCGGGGTGCCTTCCACCACTTGGACTCCTCCTTGGTGGAAACCCTAGGCGCATGGGCCTAGTAGGGCTGGTGCCCTTGGCCCATGTAGGCCAAGGCGCACCCCCTACAGCCCATGTGGCCCCCCGGGACAGGTGGCCCCACCCGGTGGGCCCACGGGACCCCTCCGGTGGTCCCGGTACAATACCGATAACCCCGAAACTTGTCCCGATGCCCGAAACAGCACTTCCTATATATAATTCTTTACCTTCGGACCATTCCGGAACTCCTCGTGACGTCCGGGATCTCATCCGGGACTCCGAACAACATTCAGATTACTGCATATACATATCTTCATAACCCTAGCGTCACCGAACCTTAAGTGTGTAGACCCTACGGGTTCGGGAGACAAGCAGACATGACCGAGACGACTCTCCGGTCAATAACCAACAGCGGGATCTGGATACCCATGATGGCTCCCACATGCTCCACGATGATCTCATCGGATGAACCACGATGTCGAGGATTAATCAACCCCGTATACAATTCCCTTTGTCAATCGGTATGTTACTTGCCCGAGACTCGATCGTTGGTATCCCAATACCTTGTTCAATCTCGTTACCGGCAAGTCACTTTACTCGTACCGTAATGCATGATCCCGTGATCAACCACTTGGTCACTTTGAGCTCATAATGATGATGCATTACCGAGTGGGCCCAGTGATACCTCTCCGTTATATGGAGTGACAAATCCCAGTCTCGATCTGTGTCAACCCAACAGACACTTTCGGAGATACCTGTAATGCACCTTTATAGTCACCCAGTTACGTTGTGACGTTTGATACACCCAAAGCACTCCTACGGTATCCGGGAGTTACACGATCTCATGGTCAAAGGAAAAGATACTTGACATTGGAAAAGCTCTAGCAAACGAACTACACGATCTTTGTACTATGCTTAGGATTGGGTCTTGTCCATCACATCATTCTCCTAATGATGTGATCCTGTTATCAATGACATCCAATGTCCATAGCCAGGAAACCATGACTATTTGTTGATCAACGAGCTAGTCAACTAGAGGCTTACTAGGGACATATTATGGTCTATGTATTCACACGTGTATTACGATTTCCGGATAATACAGTTATAGCATGAATAAAGACAATTATCATGATCACAGAAATATAATAATAATACTTTTATTATTGCCTCTAGGGCATATTTCCAACACCAGTTGCTATCCTTGAAGAGATTGAACGCAAGACTCGCAACAACTCAATCAAATTCCTCAAAGTCAAGTGGTCACACCATTCCGACCGTGAAGCTACCTGGGAACACGAGGATCACCTCCGTTCTGAGTACCCGACGTTCTTTCAGTCCTAGATCTCGGGACGAGATCCTTTCGTAGTGGTGGAGTGTTGTAACACCCCGGATGTAACTTACCCAATTTGTACTCCAACTCTTGCCGTTTCCGGCGTTAAGTTATTTTATTTTCTCGGGTTCGGGTCTTTGTCTCCGTGTGTTGTTATCGTTGTCATGCATCTCATATCATGTCATCATGTGCATTGCATTTGCATACGTGTTAGTCTCTTGCATTCGAGCTTTTTCCCCGTTGTCCGTTTTGCATTCCGGCGCTTCGTTCTCCTCCGGTGATCATTTCTACCTTTCTTTCGTGTGTGGGGATTAAACATTTCCGGATTGGACCGAGACTTGCCAAGCGGCCTTGGGTTACTACCGCTAGACCGCCTGTCAAGTTTCGTACCATTTGGACTTCGTTTGATACTCCAACGGTTAACCGAGGAACCGAAAAGGCCTCGTGTGTGTTGCAGCCCAACACCCCTCCAAGTTGGCCCAAAACCCACCTAACCCTTCTCCATCTCCTAGAGCGTTCGATCACGATCGCGTGGCCGAAAACCGCACCTCATTTGGACACTCCTAGCTCCCTCTATGCCTATATAAAGACCCCCTCCATTTTCTTCTTCCTCTTCCCCCCGAAACCCTAGATCCGCCACCTCGCGCGCGCCGGACACAAGTCCCACCGACGGACGTGTCCGCCCGCCGTGTCCGCTGCCACGTGTCGCCGCCCCGTTGGCCGTGCCGCCGCCCCACTTCCCCTTCGCCGCCGAAGCCCGCCGGGCCCGTGGCCGGCCCGCTCGCGCCGCGCCCGGGCCAAAGCCGCCTCGCCCGCGCCGCCCTCGTCCGCTACCTCGCGCCGCCGCCGCGCCCGGAGTACATCGCCGCGCCGCCGCCTCCGCCTCGCCGGCGCAGCTCCGCCGCCCCGCGCCGGCGACCTTCTCCGGCCGCGCCGCCCCATCAACCCCGCCGCCTCGCCCTCCTCGTCGCCGGCGGATCCCGCGCCGACCCCGCGGCCCCGCGCCCTCGCCGGCAAGCCCCGGCCGGCCTCTCCCTCCTACTCCGGCGAGAGTCCGGCCACCTCGATCCGCGTGCCCCCGATTCAGATCTGAAAATATCAGGGTTGACCTAATTTTTTGCCTAAGTCCCCGGAATTTCCTAGTCCATATGCTCCTGTTCATGGCATCGTATCTTTGCATCTGTAGCTCCGATTTGGGCATATAGCATATCAAAATGTTCGTCTCAGAGATTACATCATTTCATTCCATTGCATCATTTTCATTTGAGTTCATCTTGATGCTCGAAATGCTGTTAGAAGAAGGCTACTTGAGATATTTGTCAGATCTGCTACTCCATTTAGACATTTGTCATTTTTGCCATGATTGTTGTGTGCATGATATGCCCTGATGCTCTACATATGTTTTGTTAAGGGTTTTGTCATCTTTCCAGAGGTGCAACCCATGTATTTTTGTGATGTGTGCGATGACTAGCACAAGCTTGCAAAGTGAGGCACTTGGTAATTCTGTTTTCAGGGACTTAGCATTTCCACTAAGTCCTTGAGCTGTTTAGTTCATGATGCCATATGTTCATGTTGTTTCCTAGTGATCCGTGCCTCTTTTGAGGATGGTCAGTAAGGATGTTTTGTTAATCTTGTAGTGCTCTATCCATCCATGTCTTTGTTTGCAATTATGGAGCACCCTAGCTTGAGTCAATCGAGCTCTACTTTTGCTACTTTGTGAATCTGGGCAGATTGTCAACTTGTTTGCAATTTTGCCGATGATGTTATAGTTGATCCGTGCATGCTATGCTATTGTTCTTGCCATGTCTAGCTTGAATTTTGTGTATTCTTGATGGATGTATGCTTAGCTTGTCATGACTTTCTCCGTAGGGAGTGCATCGAGCTCGTAAACATGCCTACTTGAGTTATGTTTTCAGCATGCCCCAGTTTTCACTAAGTCTGAAAACTGATTATGTTTTTGCTATGTTCACATGCTTCCAAATGTATTTTGTGATCCCTTTTGGCTCAAGGTCACTAAGGGACTTTTGTTAAGATCTTTGAGTAGCTCCATGCCATGCTTTACTTTGTCATGTTCAGGCCCTGTAGCATGTAGTTTTGTTGCTCCGAAGAGTGCTATCTGATCTGAAATTCCAGACAAGTGTTAATTTCACTAAGTCTGAGATCTGTTTACCATATGCATTTTTGCCATGCTTGTTTGAACCTGTTAATGGATGAATTGGCCGTAGCTCAGTGCTAGACTTCTGTTAAGAATCTTGAATGCATCCCTGCCATGTATTTTGTTGCCATGTTTGGGTGCTGTAGCATGTTCATCTCATTGCATTTAGATGGCTACTTGCTGTAAATCGCAGATCGGGGTCATATTTGAATCGCTTGCCAATTACAAACCGTAACTCCGATTCCGGTGATCTTTATATCGTTTTCAAGAGATTTCATCTCATCTTTCCAGTGGCACACTTGGTTTTCCAAGTTGAGGCCAGGTTCTTGCATTTCCTGTCATATCTTGCATATGCATCCCGCATAGCATACCATGCTTGCATCATTTTGTTTGATCCTTGCACGTGGTTGATTGTGTCCTTGTTGCTTGTTTGTCTTGTTTGGGTAGAGCCGGGAGACGAGTTCGCTAACGAGGAGCCCGTTGAGTTTGCTTTCGAGGATCCAGGCAACTCTGACAACTTTGCAGGCAAGATGATCATACCCTTGAAATCACTACTATCTTTGTTGTGCTAGATTGCTCGCTCTTTTGCTATGCCATGCTACGATGCCTACCACTTGCTTTCAAGCCTCCCATATTGCCATGTCAAACCTCTAACCCACCATGTCCTAGCAAACCGTTGATTGGCTATGTTACCGCTTTACTCAGCCCCTCTTATAGCGTTGCTAGTTGTAGGTGAAGATTGGAGACCGTTCCTTGTTGGAACATTATTTACTTGTTGGGATATCATTATATTGCCATGTTATCTTAATGCATCTATATACTTGGTAAAGGGTGGAAGGCTCGGCCTCTCGCCTAGTGTCTTGTTCCACTCTTGCCGCCATAGTTTCCGTCATATCGGTGTTATGTTCCCGGATTTTGCGTTCCTTACGTGGTTGGGTTATAATGGGAACCCCTTGATGTTTCGCCTTGATTAAAGCTTTTCCAGCAATGCCCAACCTTGGTTTTACCATTTGCCACCTAGCCTTTTTCCCTTGGGTTTCCGGAGCCCGAGGGTCATCTTATTTTAAGCCCCCCCGGGCCAGTGCTCCTCTGAGTGTTGGTCCAACCGAGCGATGTCCGGGGCTACCAGGGGCAACTCTGGGCTGGCCTACCCAACGTCTTGCTCATCCGGTGTGCCCTGAGAACGAGATATGTGCAGCTCCTATCGGGATTTGTCGGCACATCTGGGTGGTGTTGCTGGTCTAGTTTTAACCTGTCGAAGTGTCTTGAAGAACCGAGGTACCGAGTCTGATCGGAACGTCTCGGGAGGAGGTATATTCCGTCATTGACCGTGAGAGCTTGTCATGGGCTAAGTTGGGACTCCCCTGCAGGGATTTGAACTTTTGAAAGCCGTGCCCGCGGTTATGGGCAGATGGGAATTTGTTAATGTCCGGTTGTAGATAACTTAAACATTAACTTAATTAAAATGAATCAAACTGTGTGAGTTACCGTGATGGCCTCTTCTCGGCGGAGTCCGGGAAGTGGACACGGTGTTGGAGTAATGTTTGCCGCAGGACTGCCCTCTTTAGTTATGCGTTCGCGCCTTGCCTTCTCTTCTCGCTCTCTTTTGCGAATAGGATAGCCACCACATATGCTAGTCGCTTGCTGCAACTCCACATATATTTACCTTGCCTTACCTATTAAGCTTAAATAGTCTTGATCGTGAGGGTGCGAGATTGCTGAGTCCCTGTGGCTCACAGATTACTATTACACCAGATGCAGGGCCTGATGATACAGCTCCAGATGGCGCGCTTGAGCTCAAGTGGGAGTTCGACGAGGACTCTCAACGATACTATGTTTCTTTTCCTGATGATCAGTAGTGGTGCCCAGTTGGGGTGATCGGGACCGTGTCGCATGTTGGGTTGTCTTTTATTTTGGCGCCGTAGTCGGGCCATGAATGTTTGAATAATGTAATGTTATTTATGTACTTGATTGACGTGGCAAGTGTAAGCCAACTATGTTATCTCCCCTTTTATTAATTATATTACATGGGATGTTTGTGAAGATTGCCTAACTTGCGACATATGCCTTCAATGCGATTATGCCTCGAAGTCATGCCTCGACACGTGGGAGATATAGTCGCATCGAGGGTGTTACACATGATTTCAGATTTGAACCTATTATGTTTTCATCAATATATGAGAGTTCTTGATCCTATCTTGCAAGTCTATAGTCACCTATTATGTGTTATTATCCGTTAACCCCGAAGTGACAATAATCGGGATACTTACCGGTGATGACCGTAGTTTGAGGAGTTCATGTATTCACTATGTGTTAATGCTTTGTTCCGGTACTCTATTAAAAGGAGGCCTTAATATCCCTTAGTTTCCGTAAGGACCCCACTGCCACGGGAGGGTAGGACAAAAGATGTCATGCAAGTTCTTTTCCATAAGCACGTATGACTATATTCGGAATACATGCCTACATTACATTGATGAACTGGAGCTAGTTCTGTGTCACCCTATGTTATGACGGTTACATGATGAACCACATCCGCCATAATTCTCCATCACCGACCTATTGCCTATGAGCTTTCCATATATTAATTGTTCTTCGCTTATTTACTTTTCTGCTCTATTGCTATCATCACTACAAAATGCCAAAAACATTACTTTTACTACTGTTACCTTTTGCTACCGTTGCAACTACTATCATATTACTTTGCTACTAAACACTTTGCTACAGATATTAAGTTTCCAGGTGTGGTTGAATTGACAACTCAGCTGCTAATACTTGAGAATATTCTTTGGCTCCCCTTGTGTCAAATCAATAAATTTGGGTTGAATACTTTACCCTCGAAAACTGTTGCGATCCCCTATACTTGTGGGTTATCAGACTATAAGCTGCCTTATACATTGGTTTCTTGAAGAAATCATGAACAAAATCTTCTGGCTATAGTTTTGCCTTGTTGATTGCATAAACAACATGATTGCAAGGAACTCCACACATGTCCCACTTCCTACAACCACATGTATGGAGCAACAAGTTAACTGCATAGGTGCTTTCTCCACTTGTCACCTGGAAGAGATCAGGTCCATCTTTGATAGACTGACAAAACCTAGAATGATGTTTTGCTTCCTCTAGCTTCTCAGCATATGTTGGGCATATCTGCCACTTAGCAATCTAGTCTTTGTCCTATTTGCATTGAACTTCACTAACATCTTTGTCCTGATCCCATCTACATAGTTCTAATGGGTTTGGCTCTGACATCAAGAATCATCTTGTTAAAAACTTCACTTAATGCCTAGCCCATGTATGTTTTGGTATGCTAGATAGCCATTTCCAAGCTGGCTCACACTCCTTTTTCATGCCTTCCATTGTTGTTACATAACCATGCTCAGTATAGGAATAACTTGCCTGATACATGTATTTCTTCAACTCTTGCCCTCTAAAACCAGCTGTTTGAAAGTTCTAATAAATATGTCTAAGGCAGAATCTTTGTTTGCAATTGGGGAATACATTGTTTATGGCTGTAAGAATGCCCTGTTTGAATGAACTATAGTTTGAGAATACTACAACAATGCCATGCATGAAATTAATAAACAAAGACAATTAATAAGCAATGCAAGCAATGATTGGAGTAGAGAGAGTAGTACCTTTTGCCTGTCAGATATAATAGTGTAGTAGCTAAACTTGCCTGACTCACCACCAATGGCATATTTTAATTGAGTAAGAAACCAAGACCAGCTTGCTGTATTTTCCTTGTCCACTACTGCAAAAGCAATGGGAAATATGTTATTGTTTCCATCTCTTCCTGTGGCAGCCAAGATTTGTTGCCGTGCTGTCAACTTTATGAAGCAACCATCAATACCTATCATACAAGATCACAAGTAGATTACAAACAAATTAGTGGGTGTGCACATACAAATGTAGAGTTGCTACCTCTTGAGCACTGCGTTGGTTTTCCCTTGAAGAAGAAAGGGTGGTGCAGTAAAGCAGCGTAAGTATTTCCCTCAGTTTTTGAGAACCAAGGTATCAATCCAATAGGAGACCACGCGCGAGTCACCTCGTACCTACACAAACAAATAAGATCCACACAACCAACAGGATAAAGGGGTTGTCAATCCCTTCTCGGGCACTTGCAAGGGTGAGATCTGATAGAGATGATAATAATAAGATAAATATTTTTGGTATTTTTATGATATAGATTGAAAGTAAAAGATAGCAAAATAAAATAGATTGGAAACTTGTATGATGGAAAATAGACCCGGGGGCCATAGGTTTCACTAGTGGCTTCTCTCAAGATAGCATAAGTATTGCGGTGGGTGAACAAATTACTGTCGAGCAATTGATAGAAAAGCGAATAATTATGAGAATATCTAGGCATGATCATGTATATAGGCATCACGTCCGTGACAAGTAGACCAAAACGATTCTGCATCTACTACTATTACTCCACACATCGACCGCTATCCAGCATGCATCTAGAGTATTAAGTTCATAAGAACAGAGTAACGCCTTAAGAAAGATGACATGATGTAGAGGGATAAACTCATGCAATATGATGTAAACCCCATATTTTTATCCTCGATGGAAACAAAACAATACGTGTCGTTTCCCTTTCTGTCATGGGATCAAGCACCGCAAGATTGAACCCAAAGATAAGCACTTCTCCCATTGCAAGAAAGATCAATCTAGTAGGTCGAACCAAACTGATAATTCTAAGAGACTTGCAAAGATAAACCAATCATACATAAAAGAATTCAGAGAATATTCAAATATTGTTCATAGATAAACTTGATCATAAACCCACAATTCATCGGTCTCAACAAACACACCGCAAAAAGAAGATTACATCGAATAGATCTCCACAAGAGAGGGGGAGAACATTGTATTGAGATCCAAAAAGAGAGAAGAAGCCATCTAGCTACTAGCTATGGACCCGAAGGTCTGAAGTAAACTACTCACACATCATCGGAGGGGCCATGGAGTTGATGTAGAGGCCCTCCGTGATCAATGCCCCCTCCGACGGAGCTCCGGAAAAGGCCCCAAGTGAAGGAAATATGCCCTAGAGGCAATAATAAAGTTATTATTTATTTCCTTATTTCATGATAAATGTTTATTATTCATGCTAGAATTGTATTAACCGGAAACATAATACTAGTATGCCTCTACTTGACTAGCTCGTTAATCAAAGATGGTTAAGTTTCCTAACCATAGACATGAGCTGTCATTTGATTAACGGGATCACATCATTAGGAGAATGATATGATTGACTTGACCCATTCCGTTAGCTTAGCACTTGATCGTTTAGTTTGTTGCTATTGCTTTCTTCATGACTTATACATGTTCCTATGACTATGAGATTATGCAACTCCTGTTTAACAGAGGAACACTTTGTGTGCTATCAAACGTCACAACGTAACTGGGTGATTATAAAGGTGCTCTACAGGTGTCTCCGAAGGTACTTGTTGGGTTGGCGTATTTCGAGATTAGGATTTGTCACTCCGATTGTCGGAGAGGTATCTTTGGGCCCACTCGGTAATACACATCACTTAAGCCTTGCAAGCATTGCAACTAATGAGTTAGTTGTGGGATGATGTATTATGGAACGAGTAAAGAGACTTGCCGGTAACGAGATTGAACTAGGTATTGAGATACCGACGATCGAATCTCGGGCAAGTAACATACCGATGACAAAGGGAACAACGTATGTTGTTATGCGGTTTGACCGATAAAGATCTTCGTAGAATATGTAGGAGCCAATATGGGCATCCAGGTTCCGCTATTGGTTATTGACCAGAGACGTGTCTCGGTCATGTCTACATAGTTCTCGAACCCGTAGGGTCCGCACGCTTAAAGTTCGATGACAGTTATATTATGAGTTTATGTGTTTTGATGTACTGAAGGTAGTTCAGAGTCCCGGATGAGATCGGGGACATGACGAGGAGTCTCGAAATGGTCGAGACGTAAATATCGATATATTGGACGACTATAGTCGGACATCGGAAACGTTCCGAGTGATTCGGGTATTTTTCGGAGTACCGGAGAGTTACGGGAATTCGCCGGGGAGTAGATGGGCCTTATTGGGCTTTAGGGGAAAGAGAGAGGAGAGGCTGCGCGCCCCCAAGGCCTAGTCCGAATTGGACTAGGGGGAGGGGCGGCGCTCCCTTCTTCCTTATCTTCTCTTTTCCCTTTCCTTCTCTCCTACTCCTACTACTTGGAAGGGCTCCTAGTTCTACTAGGAAAGGGGGAATCCTACTCCCGATGGGAGTAGGACTCCCCTAGGGCATGCCATAGAGAGGGCCGGCCCTCTCCCTCCTCCACTCCTTTATATACGAGGAGAGGGGCACCCCATGGAGACACAACAATTGATCATTGATCTCTTAGCCATGTGCGGTGCCCCCCTCCACCATAATCCACCTCGATAATATCGTAGCGGTTCTTAGGCGAAGCCCTGCATCGGTAGAAAATCATCATCGTCACCATGCCGTCGTGCTGACGAAACTCTCCTCAACACTTGGCTGGAACGAAGTTCGAGGGACGTCATCGAGTTGAACGTGTGCAGAACTCGGAGGTGCCGTGCGTTCGGTACTTGATCGGTCGGATCGTGAAGACGTACGACTACATCAACCGCGTTGTGCTAACGCTTCCGCTTTCGGTCTACTAGGGTACGTGGCCACACTCTCCCCTCTCGCTGCTATGCATCACCATGATCTTGCGTGTGCGTAGGAAAATTTTGAAATTACTACGTTCCCCAACAGTGGCATCCGAGCCTGGTTTTGTGCGTAGACGTTATATGCACAAGTAGAACAGAAGTGAGTTGTGGGCGATACAAGTCATACTGCTTACTAGCATGTCATACTTTGGTTCAGCGGTATTGTTGGATGAAGCGGCCCGGACCGACATTACGCGTACGCTTATGCGAGACTAGTTCTACCGACGTGCTTTGCACACAGGTGGCTGGCGGGTGTCAGTTTCTCCAACTTCAGTTGAAGCGAGTGTGGCTACGCCCGGTCCTTGAGAAGGTTAAAACAACACTAACTTGGCAAACTATCGTTGTGGTTTTGGTGCGTAGGTAAGAACGTTTCTTGCTCAGCCCGTAGCAGCAACGTAAAACTTGCAACAACAAAGTAGAGGACATCTAACTTGTTTTTGCAGGGCATGTTGTGATGTGATATGGTCAAAGCATGATGCTATATTTTATTGTATGAGATGATCATGTTTTTTAACCGAGTTATCGGCAACTGGCAGGAGCCATGTGGTTGTCGCTTTATTGTATGCAATGCAAACGCCCTGTAATGCTTTACTTAATCACTAAGCGGTAACGATAGTCGTAGAAGCATAAGTTGGCGAGACGACAACGATGCTACGATGGAGATCAAGGTGTCGCGCCGGTAACGATGGTGATCATGACGGTGCTTCGGAGATGGAGATCACAAGCACAAGAAGATAATGCTACCGTCAATCAAAGCAAGATAAGATGCATAAAAGATAAACATCACATGCAATCAATATAAGTGATAATTATCAAGATATAAGTGTTCTCCCTGATTATGCACTGTGGTGAAAGTTCTTCGTGCTGAGACACCATGTGATGATCGGGTGTGATAGGCTCTACGTTCAAATACAACGGGTGCAAAACAGTTGCACATGCGGAATACTCAGGTTAAACTTGACGAGCCTAGCATATAACAGATATGGCCTTGGAACACGGAGACCGAAAGGTCGAGCGTGAATCATATAGTAGATATGATCAACATAATGATGTTCACCATTGAAACTACTCCATCTCATGTGATGATCGGACATGGTTTAGTTGATATGGATCACGTGATCACTTAGAGGATTAGAGGGATGTCTATCTAAGTGGGAGTTCTTAAGTAATATGATTAATTGAACTTTAATTTATCATGAACTTAGTCCTGGTAGTATTAGCATATCTATGTTGTAGATCAATAGCTCACGTTTATCTCCCCTGTTTTATTTTTGATATGTTCCTAGAGAAAACTAAGTTGAAAGATGTTAGTAGCAATGATGCGGATTGGATCAGTGATCTGAGGATTATCCTCATTGCTGCACAGAAGAATTATGTCCTCGATGCACCGCTAGGTGACAGACCTATTGCAGGAGCAGATACAAACGTTATGAATGTTTGGCTAGCTCAATATGATGACTACTTGATAGTTTAGTGCACCATGCTTAACAACTTAGAATCGGGACTTCAAAGACGTTTTGAACGTCATGGATCATATGAGATGTTCCAGGAGTTGAAGTTAATATTTCAAGCAAATACTCAAGTTGAGAGATATGAAATCTCCAACAAGTTCTATAGCTAAAAGATGGAGGAGAATAGCTCAAGCAGTGAGCATATGCTCAGATTGTCTGGGTACTACAATCGCTTGAATCAAGTGGGAGTTAATCTTCCAGATAAAATAGTGATTGACAGAATTCTCTAGTCACCATCACCAAGTTAGTAGAACTTCGTGATGAACTATAGTATGCAAGGGAGGACAAAAACGATTCTCGAGTTTTTCATGATGATGAAATCGATGAAGGTAGAAATCAAGAAAGAGCATCAAGTGTTGATGAATAACAAGACCACTAGTTTCAAGAAAAGGGCAAAGGGAAAGAAAGGGAACTTCTAGAAGAACGGCAAGCAAGTTGCTGCTCAAGTGAAGAAGCCCAAGTCTGGACCTAAGCCTGAGACTAAGTGCTTCTACTGCAAAGGGACTGGTCACTGGAAGCGGAACTGCCCCAAGTACTTGGCGGATAAGAAGGATGACAAAGTGAACAAAGCTATATTTGATATACATGTTATTGATGTGTATTTTACTAGTGTTTATAGCAACCCCTCGGTATTTGATACTCATTTAGTTGCTAAGAGTAGTGATACGTCTCCAACGTATCTATAATTTTTGATTGTTCCATGCTATTATATTATCAACCTTGGATGTTTTATATGCATTTATATGCTATTTTATATGATTTTTGGGACTAACCTATTAACCTAGAGCCCAGTGCCAGTTTCTGTTTTTACCTTGTTTTAGAATATTGCAGAAAAGGAAAACCGAACGGAGTCCAATTGACCTGAAACTTCACGGAACTTATTTTTGGATCAGAAGAAGCCCAGAAGACTTGGAGTGCACATCAGGGGATCTACAAGGAGGCCACGAGGCAAGGGGGCGCGCCCACCCCCCTTGGCCGCGCCCTCCACCCTCGTGGCGCCCCTGACGTACTTCTTCCGCCTATATATCTCCATATACCCTAAAACATCGGGGAGCACAATAGATCGGGAGTTCCGCCGCCAGAAGCCTCCGTAGCCACTGAAAGCCAATCTAGACCCGTTCCGGCACCCTGCCGAAGGGGAAATCCCTCTCCGGTGGCCATCTTCATCATCCCGGCGCTCTCCATGACGAGGAGGGAGTAGTTCTCCCTCGGGGCTGAGGGTATGTACCAGTAGCTATGTGTTTGATCTCTCTCTCTCTCTCTCTCGTGTTCTTGAGGTGATACGATCTTGATGTATCGCGAGCTTTGCTATTATAGTTGGATCTTATGTTTCTCCTCCCCTCTACTCTCTTGTAATGGATTGATTTTCCCCTTTGAAGTTATCTTATCGGATTGAGTCTTTAAAGATTTGAGAACACTTGATGTATGTCTTGCCGTGCGTATCTGTGGTGACAATGGGATATCACGTGATTCACTTGATGTATGTTTTGGTGATCAACTTGCGGGTCCCCCCCATGAACCTATGCATAGGGGTTGGCACACGTTTTCTTCATGATTCTCCGGTAGAAACTTTGGGGCACTCTTTGAGGTTCTATGTGTTGGTTGAATAGATGAATCTGAGATTGTGTGATGCATATCGTATAATCATACCCACGGATACTTGAGGTGACATTGGAGTATCTAGGTGACATTAGGGTTTTGGTTGATTTGTGTCTTAAGGTGTTATTCTAGTACGAACTCTAGGGCTGTTTGTGATACTTATAGGAATAGCCCAACAGATTGATTGGAAAGAATAACTTGAGGTGGTTTCATACCCTACCATAATCCCTTCGTTTGTTCTTCGCTATTAGTGACTTTGGAGTGACTCTTTGTTGCATGTTGAGGGATAGTTATGTGATCCAATTATGTTATTATTGTTGAGGGAACTTGCACTAGTGAAAGTATGAACCCTAGGCCTTATTTCCTAGCATTGTAATACCGTTTGTGCTCACTTTTATCATTAGTTACCTTGCTGTTTTTATATTTTCAGATTACAAAAACCTATATCTACCATCCATATACCACTTGTATCACCATCTCTTCGCCGAACTAGTGCACCTATACAATTTACCATTGTATTGGGTGTGTTGGGGACACAAGAGACTCTTTGTTATTTGGTTCCAGGGTTGCTTGAGAGAGACCATCTTCATCCTACGCCGCCTATGGATTGATAAACCTTAGGTCATCCACTTGAGGGAAATTTGCTACTGTCCTACAAACCTATGCACTTGGAGGCCCAACAACGTCTACAAGAAGAAGGTTGTGTAGTAGACATCAAGTAGTAACTCGAAACGAGAGTTGCAGAATGAACAAAGACTAGTTAAGGGTGAAGTGACAATGTGTGTTGGAAGTGGTTCCAAGATTGATATGATCATCATCGCACACTCCCTATACTTTCGGGATTAGTTTTAAACCTAAATAAATGTTATTTGGTGTTTGCGTTGAGCATGAATATGATTTGATCATGTTCATTGCAATACAGTTATTCATTTAGAGAATAATTGTTGTTCTGTTTACATGAATAAAACCTTCTATGGTCATACACCCGATGAAAATGGTTCGTTGGATCTCGATCATAGTGATACACATATTCATAATATTGAAGCCAAAATATGCAGAGTTAACAATGATAGTGCAACTTATTTGTGGCACTGCCGTTTAGGTCATATTGGTGTAAAGCGCATGAAGAAACTCCATGCTGATGGGCTTTTGGAATCACTTGATTATGAATCATTTTGATGCTTGTGAACCATGCCTCATGGGCAAGATGACTAAGACTCCGTTCTCTGGAACAAGGGAGCGAGCAACTGACTTATTGGAAATAATACATACTGATGTATGCAGTCCGATGAGTGTTGAGGCTCGTGGCGGGTATCGTTATTTTCTGACCTTCACAGATGATTTGAGCAGATAGGGGTATATCTACTTGATGAAACATAAGTCTGAAACATTTGAAAAGTTCAAAGAACTTCAGAGTGAAGTGGAAAATCATCGTGACAAGAAAATAAAATTTCTACGATCTGATCGCAGAGACAAATGTTTGAGTTACGAGTTTGGTCTTCAATTAAAACATTGTTGAATAGTTTCACAAAATCGTGCCACCTGGAACACCACAACATAATGGTGTGTCCGAACGTCATAACCGTACTATTATTGGATATAGTGCAATCTATGATGTTTCTTACCGATTAACAACTATAGTTTTGGGGTTATGCATTAGAGACAGCTGCATTCACATTAAATAGGGCACCATCTAAATCTGTTGAGCCGACACTATATGAACTATGGTTTGGCAAGAAACCAAAGTTGTCGTTTCTTAAAGTTTGGAGTTGCAATGCTTATGTGAAAAGGTTTCAACCTGATAAGCTTGAACCAAATCGGAGAAATGCGTCTTCATAGGATACCCAAAGGAGACTGTTGGGTACACCTTCTAATCACAGATCCAAAGGCAAAATTTTCGTTGCTAAGAATGGATTCTTTCTAGAGAAGGAGTTTCTCTCGAAAGAAGTGAGTGGGAGGAAAGTAGAACTTGATGAGGTAACTGTACCTGCTCCCTTATTGGAAAGTAGATCATCACAGAAATCTGTTTCTATGACTCCTACACCAATTAGCGAGGAAGCTAATGATGATGATCATGTAACTTCAGATCAAGTTACTACCGAACCTCGTAGGTCAACCAGAGTGAGATCCGCACCAGAGTGGTACGATAATCTTGTTCTGGAGGTCATGTTAATTGACCATGACGAACCTACGAACTATGGGGAAGCGATGATGAGCCCAGATCCCGCGAAATGGCTTGAGGCCATGAAATCTGAGATGGGATCCATGTATGAGAACAAAGTGTGGACTTTGGTTGACTTGCCCGATGATCGGCAAGGCATAGAAAATAAATGAATCTTCAAGAGGAAGACGGACGTTGATAGTAGTGTTACTATCTACAAAGCTAGACTTGTCGAAAAAGGTTTTTAACAAAGTTCAAGGTGTTGACTACGATGAGATTTTCTCACTTGTAGAGATGCTTAAGTCTGTCCGAATTATGTTAGAAATTGCCACATTTGATGAAATCTGGCAAATGGATATCAAAACTGCATTCCTGAATGGATTTCTGGAAGAAGAGTCGTATATGATGCAACCAGAAGGTTTTAACGATCCAAAGGGTGCTAAAAAATGTGCAAGCTCCAGCGATCCATCTATGGACTGGTGCAAGCATCTCGGAGTTGGAATATACGCTTTGATGAGTTTTTCAAAGCATATAGTTTTATACAAACTTGCGGTGAAGCCTGTATTTACAAGAAAGTGAGTGGGAGCTCTGTAGCATTTCTGATATTATATGTGGATGACATATTGCTGATTGGAAATGATATAGAATTTCTGGATAGCATAAAAGGATACTTGCATAATTTTTTTTCAAAGAAAGACCTCGGTGAAGCTACTTACATATTGAGCATCAAGATCTATAGAGATAGATCAAGGCGCTTGATAAGTTTTTTCAGTAAGTACATACCTTGACAAGATTTTGAAGTAGTTCAAAATGGAATAGTCAAAGAAGGAGTTCTTGCCTGTGTTACAAGGTGTGAAGTTTAGTAAGACTCAAAACCCGACCACGGCAGAAGATAGAGAGAGAATGAAAGTCATTCCCTATGCCTCAGCCATAGGTTCTATAAAGTATGTCATGCTGTGTACCGGATCTATTGTATACCCTACACTAATTTTGGCAAGGGAGTACAATAGTGATCTAGGAGTAGATCACTGAACAGCGGTCAAAATTACCCTTAGTGGATTAAGGAAATATTTCTCAATTATGGAGGTGATAAAAGAGTTCGTCGTAAAGAGTTACGTCGATGCAAGCTTTTTACATCGATCTAGATGACTCTAAGTCTCAATATGGATACATTTTGAAAGTGGGAGTAATTAGGTAGAGTAGCTCCGTGCAGAGCATTGTTGACATAGAAATTTGCAAAATACACGCAGATCTGAATGTGGCAGACCTGTACACTAAACTTCTCTCACAAGCAAAACATGATCACACCTTAGTACTCTTTGGGTGTTGATCACATAGAGATGTGAACTAGATTATTGACTCTAGTAAACCCTTTGGGTGTTGGTCACATGACGATGTGTACTATGGGTGTTAACCACATGGTGATGTGAACTATTGGTGTTAAATCACATGGCAATGTGAACTAGATTATTGACTTTAGTGCATGTGGGAGACTGAAGGAAATATGCCCTATAGGCAATAATAAAGTTATTATTTATTTCCTTATTTCATGATAAATGTTCATTATTCATGCTAGAATTGTATTAACCGGAAACATAATACATGTGTGAATACATAGACAAACATAGTGTCACTAGTATGCCTCTACTTGACTAGCTCGTTAATCAAAGATGGTTAAGTTTCCTAACCATAGACATGAGTTGTCATTTGATTAACGGCATCACATCATTAGGAGAATGATATGATTGACTTGACCCATTTTGTTAGCTTAGCACTTGATCGTTTAGTTTGTTGCTATTGCTTTCTTCATGACTTATACATGTTCCTATGACTATGAGATTATGCAACTCCTGTTTACTGGAGGAACACTTTGTGTGCTATCAAACGTCACAGCATAACTGGGTGATTATAAAGGTGCTCTACACGTGTCTCCGAAGGTACTTGTTGGGTTGGCGTATTTCGAGATTAGGATTTGTCACTCCGATTGTCGGAGAGGTATCTCTGGGCCCACTCGGTAATACACATCACTTAAGACTTGCAAGCATTGCAACTAATGAGTTAGTTGCAGGATGATGTATTACGGAACGAGTAAAGAGACTTGCCGGTAACGAGATTGAACTAGGTATTGAGATACCGATGATTGAATCTCGGGCAAGTAACATACCGATGACAAAGGGAACAACGTATGTTGTTATGCGGTTTGACTGATAAAGATCTTCGTAGAATATGTAGGAGCCAATATGAGCATCCAGGTTCCGCTATTGGTTATTGACCGGAGACGTGTCTCGGTCATGTCTACATAGTTCTCGAACCCGTAGGGTCCGCACGCTTAAAGTTCGATGACGGTTATATTATGAGTTTATGTGTTTTGATGTACCGAAGGTAGTTCGGAGTCCCGGATGAGATCGGGGACATGACGAGGAGTCTCGAAACAGTCGAGACGTAAAGATCGATATATTGGACGACTATATTCGGACATCGGAAAGGTTCCGAGTGATTCGGGTATTTTTGGAGTACCGGAGAGTTACGGGAATTCGCCGGGGAGTAGATGGGCCTTATTGTGCTTTAGTGGAAAGAGAGAGGAGAGGCTGCATGCCCCCCAAGGCCTTGTCCTAATTGGACTAGGGGGAGGGGCGGCGCCCCCTTCTTCCTTCTCTTCTCTTTTCCCTTTCCTTCTCTCCTACTCCTACTACTTGGAAGGGCTCCTAGTTCTACTAGGAAAGGGGGAATCCTACTCTCGGTGGGAGTAGGACTCTCCTAAGGCGCGCCATAGAGAGGGCCGGCCCTCTCCCTCCTCCACTCCTTTATATACGGGGAGAGGGGCACCCCTTGGAGACACAACAATTGATCATTGATCTCTTAGCCGTGTGCGGTGCCCCCCTCCACCATAATCCACCTCGATCATGTCATAGCAGTGCTTAGGCGAAGCCCTGCGTTGCTAGAAAATCATCATCGTCACCACGCCGTCGTGCTGACGAAACTCACCCTCAACACTCGGCTGGATCAGAGTTCGAGGGACGTCATCGAGTTGAACGTGTGCAGAACTCGGAGGTGCCGTGCATTCGGTACTTGATCGGTCGGATCGTGAAGACGTACGACTACATCAACCGCGTTGTGCTAATGCTTCCGCTTTCGGTCTACGAGGGTACGTGGACACACTCTCCCCTCCCGTTGCTATGCATCACCATGATCTTGCGTGTGCGTAGGACATTTTTGAAATTAATATGTTCCCCAACACCAAGATGGGATCTCTTGGGTACAGAAGGTTGTGGTGGTGGAAATAGGGTTTCGTAGTGCTCTTGGATGTTTGTGGGGAACATGGATATATATAGGAGGAAGAAGTAGGTCGGTGGAGCAACGAGGGGCCCACGAGGGTGGAGGGCGCGCCCAAGTGTTGGGGAACGTTGCAGAAAACAAAAATTTTTCCTACGGTTTCACCAAGATCCATCTATGAGTTCATCTAGCAACGAGTGATCGGATGCATCTACATACCTTTGTAGATCGCGAGCGGAAGCGTTCAAAGAACGGGGATGAGGTAGTCGTACACGACGTGATCCAAATCACCGGAGATCCTAGTGCCGAACGGACGGCACCTCCGCGTTCAACACACGTACGGTCAGCGTAACGTCTCCTTCTTCTTGATCCAGCAAGGGGGAAGGAGAGGTTGAGGAAGATGGCTCCAACAGCAGCACGGCGGCGTGGTGGTGATGGAGCTGCAGTACTCCGGCAGGGCTTCGCCAAGCTCTATGGAGGAAGAGGAGGTGTTGGAGAGGGAGAGGGAGGCACCAAAGGCAAAGGTATGAAGTCCTCTATCTCCCCCACTATATATAGGAGGGCCTAGGGGGGGCGCCGGCCCTAGGAGATCCAATCTCCTAGGGGGCGGCGGCCAAGGGAGGATTCCCTCCCCCCCAAGGCACCTAGGGGGTGCCTTCCCCTTGTGGGACTCTTCCCCTTTGAAACCCTAGGCGCATGGGCCTCTTGGGGCTGGTGCCCTTGGCCCATGTAGGCCAAGGCACACCCCCTACAGCCCATGTGGCCCCCCGGTGCAGGTGGCCCCACCCGGTGGACCCCCGGGACCCTTCCGGTGGTCCCGGTACAATACCGGTGACCCCGAAACTTGTCCCGATGGCCGAAACAGCACTTCCTATATATAATTCTTTACCTCCGAACCATTACGGAACTCCTCGTGACGTCCGGGATCTCATACGGGACTCCGAACAACATTCGGGTTACTGCATATACATATCCCTACAACCCTAGCGTCACCGAACCTTAAGTGTGTAGACCCTACGGGTTCGGGAGACATGTAGACATGACCGAGACGACTCTCCGGTCAATAACCAACAGCGGGATCTGGATACCCATGTTGGCTCCCACATACCCCACGATGATCTCATCGGATGAACCACGATGTCGAGGATTTAAGCAACCCCGTATACAATTCCCTTTGTCAATCGGTATGTTACTTGCCCGAGATTCGATCGTCGGTATCCCAATACCTCGTTCAATCTCGTTACCGGCAAGTCACTTTACTCGTACCGTAATGCATGATCCCGTGACCAGACACTTGGTCACTTTGAGCTCATAATGATGATGCATTACTGAGTGGGCCCAGTGATACCTCTCCGTCATACGGACTGACAAATCCCAGTCTTGATCCGTGTCAACCCAACAGACACTTTCGGAGATACCCGTAGTATATCTTTATAGTCACCCAGTTACGTTGTGACGTTTGGTACACCCAAAGCACTCCTACAGTATCCGGGAGTTACACGATCTCATGGTCTAAGGAAAGGATACTTGACATTGGAAAAACTCTAGCAAACGAACTATACGATCTTGTGCTATGTTTAGGATTGGGTCTTGTCCATCACATCATTCTCCTAATGATGTGATCTCGTTATCAATGACATCCAATGTCCATAGTCAGGAAACCATGACTATCTGTTGATCAACGAGCTAGTCAACTAGAGGCTTACTAGGGACATGTTGTTGTCTATTATTAACACATGTATTACGATTTCCGGATAACACAATTATAGCATGAATAAAGACAATTATCATGAACAAGGAAATATAATAATAATGCTTTTATTATTGCCTCTAGGGCATATTTCCAACACCAAGGGGGTAGGCGCGCCCCCCTACCTCGTGACCTCCTCGTTGATTTCTTGACGTCCACTCCAAGTCCTCTGGATCACGTTTGTTCCAAAAATCACATTCCCGAAGGTTTCATTCCGTTTGGACTCCGTTTGATATTCCTTTTCTACTAAACACTGAAATAGGCAAAAAACAACAATTTGGGCTGGGCCTCCGGTTAATAGGTTAGTCCCAAAAATAATATAAAAGTGTAAAATAAAGCCCGTCATCATCCAAAACAGATAATATAATAGCATGTAACATTCAAAAATTATAGATACGTTGGAGACATATCAAGCATCCCCAAGCTTAATTCCTGCTCGTCCTCGAGTATGTAAATGATAAAAACAGAATTTTTGATGTGGAATGCTTCCTAACATATTTCTCAATGTAATTTTCTTTATTGTGGCATGAATGTTCAGATCCAAAAGATTCAAGATAAAATTTTAATATTGACATAAAAATAATGATACTTCAAGCATACTAACTAAGCAATCATGTCTTCTCAAAATAACATGGCCAAAGAAAGTTCATCCATACAAAATCATATATTTTGGTCATGCTCCATTTTCTTCACACTAGAATGCTCTCATCATGCACAAACCCCGATGACAAGCCAAGCAATTGTTTCACACTTTAGTAATCTCAATTTTTTTTCAACTTTCACGCAATACATGAGCGTGAGCCATGGATATAGCACTATGGGTGGAATAGAATATAATGAAGGGGGTTATGTGGAGAAGACAAAAAAGGAGAAAGTCTCACATCGACGTGGTTAATCAATGGGCTAGGGAGATGCCCATCAATTGATGTCAATGCAAGGAGTAGAGATTGCCATGCAATGGATGCACTAGAGCTATAAATGTATGAAAGCTCAACAAAAGTAACTAAGTGGGTGTGCATCCAACTTGCTTGCTCACGTAGACCTAGGGCACTTGAGGAGGCCCACTGTTGGAATATACAGGCCAAGTTCTATAATGAAAAATTCCCACTAGTATATGAAAATGACAAAACAAGAGACTCTCTATCATAAAGATCATGGTGCTACTTTGAAGCACAAGTGCGGAAAAGGGATAGTAGCATTGCCCCTTTTTTTGGCCTTTCTTTTTTTAATTTGGGACAATGCTCTATTAATGATGATCATCACACTTCTATTTATTTACAACTCAATGGTTACAACTCGATACTAGAACAAGATATGACTCTATATGAATGCCTCCGGCGGTGTACCAGGATTGCGATGAATCAAGAGTGACATGTATAAAAAAATTATGAACGGTGGCTTTGCCACAAATACGATGTCAACTACATGATCATGCAAAGCAATATGACAATGATGATGCGTGCCATAATAAACGGAATGGTGGAAAGTTGCATGTAAATATATCTCGGAATGGCTATGGAAATGCCATAATAGGTAGGTATGGTGGCTGTTTTGAGGAAGATATAAGGAGGTTTATGTGTGATAGATCATATCGTATCACGGGTTTGGATGCACCGGCGAAGTTTGCACCAACTTTCAAGGTGAGAAAGGGCAATGCACGGTACCGAAGAGGCTAGCAATGATGGAAGGGTGAGAGTGCGCATAATCCATGGACTCAACATTAGTCATAAAGAACTCACATACTTATTGCAAAAGTCTACAAGTCATCAAAAACCAAGTATTACGCGCATGCTCCTAGGGGGATAGATTGGTAGGAAAAGACCATCACTCGTCCCCGACCGCCACTCATAAGGAAGACAATCAAATAACACCTCATGTTTCAAATTTGTTACACAACGTTTACCATACGTGCATGCTACGGGACTTGCAATCTTCAACACAAGTATTTCTCAAATTCACAACTACTCAACTAGCACAACTTTGATATCACTATCTCCATATCTCAAAACAATCATCAAGTATCAAACTTCTCTTATTATTCAATGCACTTATATGAAAGTTTTTATTATGCCTAAAAGAAAATTTCCATGTTGCTCTAAATGACTCTCAAAATAATATAAGTGAAGCGTGAGAGATCAATTATTTCTATAAAATAAAACCAACACCGTGCTCTAAAAGATATAAGTGAAGTACTAGAGCAAAAACTATATAGCTCAAAAGATATAAGTGATGCACATAGAGTATTCTAATAAATTCCAATTCATAGAGTATTCTAAAAAATATAGCTCCAAGTAAAGTTACCGATGAACAAAGACGAAAGAGGGGATGCCTTCCGAGGCATCCCCGAGCTTAGGATATTTGGTGTCCTTGTATTTTACCTTGGGGTTACATGGGAATCTCAAAGCTTAGGCTCTTGCCACTCCTTGTTCCATAATCCATCAAATCTTTACCAAAACTTGAAAACTTCACAACACAAAACTTAAAAGAAAATCTTCGTGAGCTCCGTTAGTAAAAGAAAACAAACCACCACTTCAAGGTACTGTAATGAACTCATTATTTATTTATATTGGTGTTAAACCTACTGTATTCCAACTTTTCTATGGTTCATAAACTCTATTACTAGCCATAGATTCATCAAAATAAGCAAACAACACACGAAAAATAGAATCTGTCAAAAACAGAACAGTCTGTAGTAATCGGTAGGTTTCGAATACGTCTGGAACCCCAAAAATTCTAAAATAAATTGCTGGCCGTGAGGAATTTATCCATTAATCATCTTCAAAAATAATTAACTAAATGGCACTCTCCAGTAAACAATGGCAGCAATTCTCGTGAGCGCTAAAGTTTCTGTTTTTTTACAGCAAGATCAAAAAAACTTTCCCCAAGTCTTCCCAACAGTTCTACTTGGCACAAACACTAATTAAACACAAAAAACACAACTAAAACAGAGGCTAGATAAATTATTAATTACTAAACAGGAACAAAAAGCAAGGAACAAAAATAAAATTGGGTTGCCTCCCGACAAGCGCTAGGGGCTAGGCATAAAAGCGATGATAGATCTAGGTATTGACATCTTTGGTAGGCAATCCATAAGTGGCTCTCATAATAGATTCATAAGGTAATTTAATTTTATTTCTAGGAAAGTGTTCCATGCCTTTCCTTAACGGAAATTGGAATATAATATTCCCTTCCTTCATATCAATAATTGCACCAACCGTTCTAAGGAAAGGCCTACCAAGAATAATAGGACATGAAGGATTGCAATCTATATCAAGAACAATGAAATCTATGGGCACATAATTCCTATTTGAAACAATAAGAACATCATTAATATTTCCCATAGGTTTCTTAATGGTGGAATCCGCAAGGTGCAAGTTTAAAGCACAATCATCAAATTCACAAAAACCTAGCAAATCACACAAAGTTTTTGGAATCATGGAAACACTAGCACCCAAATCACACAAATCATAGCATTCATGATCTTTAATTTTTATTTTGATAGTAGGTTCCCACTCATCATAAAGTTTTCTAGGGATAGAAACTTCCAACTCAAGTTTTTCTTCATAAGATTGCATCCAAGCATCAACGATATGTTTAGTAAAAGCTTTATTTTGACTATAAGCATGAGGAGAATTTAGCACGGATTGCAACAAGGAAATACAATCTATCAAATAGAAATTATCATAATTAAATTCCTTGAAATCCAAGATAGTGGGTTCATTGCTATTTAAAGTTTTGACCTCTCCAATCCCACTTTTATCAACTTTTGCATCAAGATCTAAAAACTCCGAATTTTTGGGACGCCTTCTAACTAAAGTTGACTCATCTCCAGTCCCATCATTATCAAGATTCATATTGCAAAACAAAGATTTAATAGGGGACACATCAATCACTTTTAGATCTTCATCCTTATTATCATGAAAACTAGAAGAACACGCATTTACACAACAATCTCTTTTTGCACGCATCCTAGCGGTTCTTTCTTTGCACTCATCAATGGAAATTCTCATGGCTTTGAGAGACTCATTGATATCATTATTAGGTGGAATAGATCTAAGTTTCAAAGAATCAACATCAAGATAAATTCTATCCACGTTCCTAGCCAACTCATCAATCTTAAGCAATTTTTCTTCAATCAAAGCATTGAAACTCTTTTGCGAAGTAATAAATTCTTTAATGCTAGATTCAAAATCAGAGGACATCTTATTATAATTTCCATAAGAATTGTTGTAGGAATTAGCATAATTATTAGAGGAATTACTAGGAAATGGCCTAGAATTAAAATTACCTCTATACGCATTATTACCAAAATTGGTCCTACCAACAAAATTCACATCCATGGATTCATTATTATTCTCAATCAAAGTAGACAAAGGCATATCATTAGGATCAGTAGGAGCACTCTTATTAGGAAACAATTTCATAAGTTCATCCATCTTTCCACTCAAAACATTAATCTCTTCAATTGCATGCACCTTTTTACTAGTAGATCTTTCAGTGTCATTGAGAATAATTAAGCATAATATTATCTAGGAGTTTGGTAGCTTCTCCTAAAGTGATTTCCAAAAAATTGCCTCCCGCGGCCGAATCTAAAAGATTTCTAGAAGCAAAATTCAATATGGCATAATATTTTTGTATAATCATCCATAAATTCAAACCATGTGATGGGCAATTACGTATCATTGATTTCATCCTCTCCCAAGCTTGTGCAACATGTTCATGATCAAGTTGCTTAAAATTCATAATATCGTTTCTAAGAGAGGTGATCTTAGCGGGAGGAAAATAATTAGAGATAAAAGCATCTTTGCACTTATTCCATGAATCAATACTATTTTTAGGCAAAGACAAACCAAGCTTTAGCACGATCTCTAAGCGAAAACGGAAATAGCTTAAGTTTAACAATACCGCTGTCCACATCTTTCTTCTTTTGCATATCACATAAACCAACAAAGTTGTTTAGATGGGTAGCGGCATCTTCACTAGGAAGGCCAGAAAACAAATCTTTCATGACAAGATTCAACAAAGCAGTATTAATTTCACAAGATTCAGCATCGGTAAGAGGGGCAATCAGAGTGCTAATAAAATCATTATTGTTGGTATTGGCAAAGTCACAAAATTTAGTATGATCTTGAGCCATCGTGACTAGCAAGCAATCCAACACACAAGCAAACAAGAAGCAAGCGAAAAAGAGGCGAACGGAAAAAGAGGGCGAATGGAAAAGAGGGCGAATAAAACTGCAAGGGTGAAGTGGGGGAGAGGAAAACGAGAGGCAAATGGCAGATAATGTAATGCGAAGGATAAGAGTTGTGATGGGTACTTGGTATGTCTTGACTTGACGTAGATCTCCCGGCAATGGCACCAGAAATCCTTCTTGCTACCTCTTGAGCACTGCATTGGTTTTCCCTTGAAGAGGAAAGGGTGGTGCAGTAAAGCAGCGTAAGTATTTCCCTCATTTTTTGAGAACCAAGGTATCAATCCAGTAGGAGACCACGCGCGAGTCACCTCGTACCTACACAAACAAATAAGAACCTCGCAACCAACGCGATAAAGGGGTTGTCAATCCCTTCTCGGCCACTTGCAAGAGTGAGATCTGATAGAGATGATAATAATAAGATAAATATTTTTGGTATTTTTATGATATAGATTGAAAGTAAAATATAGCAAAATAAAATAGATTGGAAACTTGTATGATGGAAAATAGACCCGAGGGCCATAGGTTTCACTAGTGGCTTTTCTCAAGATAGCATAAGTATTGCGGTGGGTGAACAAATTACTGTCGAGCAATTGATATAAAAGCAAATAATTATGAGAATATCTAGGCATGATCATGTATATAGGCATCACATTCGTGACAAGTAGACCGAAATGATTCTGCATCTACTACTATTACTCCACACATCGACCGCTATCTAGCTTGCATCTAGAGTATTAAGTTCATAAGAACAGAGTAACGCCTTAAGCAAGATGACATGATGTAGAGGGATAAACTCATGCAATATGATGTAAACCCCATCTTTTTATCCTCGATGGCAACAATACAATACGTGTCGTTCCCTTTCTGTCACTGGGATCGAGCACCGCAAGATTGAACCCAAAGCTAAGCACTTCTCCCATTACAAGAAAAATCAATCTAGTAGGCCAAACCAAACTGATAATTCGAAGAGACTTGCAAAGATAAACCAATCATACATAAAAGAATTCAGAGAAGATTCAAATATTGTTCATAGATAAACTTGATCATAAACCCACAATTCATCGGATCTCGACAAACACAACACAAAAAGAAGAGTTACATCGAATAGATCTCCAAGAGAATCGAGGAGAACTTTGTATTGAGATCCAAAGAGAGAGAAGAAGCCATCTAGCTACTAGCTATGGACCCGAAGGTCTGAAGTAAACTACTCACACATCATCGGAGGGGCCATGGAGTTGATGTAGAGGCCCTCCATGATCAATGCCCCCTCCGGCAGAGCTCCGGAGAAGGCCCCAAGATGGGATCTCTTGGGTACAGAAGGTTGCGGCGGTGGAAATAGGGTTTCGTGGTGCTCCTAGATGTTTGCGGGGTACATGGGTATATATAGGAGGAAGAAGTAGGTCGGTGGAGCAACGAGGGGCCCACGAGGGTGGAGGGTGCACCCAGGGGGTAGGCGCGCCCCGTGCCTTGTGGCCTCCTCGTTGATTGCTTGAAGTCCACTCCAAGTCCTCTGGATCACGTTTGTTCCAAAAATCACGTTCCCGAAGGTTTCATTCCGTTTGGACTCCATTTGATATTCCTTTTCTATGAAACACAAATTTAGGCCCATTTGATATTCATTCCGTTTGGACTCCACAAGGCACGGGGCGCGCCTATTCCTCTGGACTAACATTCATGTGCCAACCACTTAGCAGTCACTTTTGTGCTCTCTCCTACTACTGGGCAGCTGTGGTGCAAGTTTAATTTGTTTATACAGAATGTCTTCTCATGTGCTATCTGAGAAGCTGCAATGAAAAATGGACAATTCTCAAATTTGCAGACCGTTATAATCCTGTGTAGACAGTTCCTGTGGAAGGCATGGTTCTATTCTGTGAGATGTGAAAATTAAGAAGTGCCCTCCTGAACTGGGTCACGTCTAGAAAACAAATCTTCTTCATAAATTGCTCTTCTGGGTTCTCCCTTTGCTCATCATAGCAAACTCTGGGCTTCTTCTTTTTAGCCCCGCTCTTCCTATCAGCTGGAAGCTTCACACACGGTATTTGAGCCCCATCATTCTCCTCCCGACTTAGGTCACCAGGGTTGCTCTCCTCATCAGATGAAGGAAACCAATCTTCCTCAATAATCTCATCCAAACTAGCATGAGATTATTGTGGTTGGCCCTTTCTTTTACTTCCTCTGCTACTTCCTCCTATGATGCTCCCTTCCCTCTCCTCCTCTGGTGCCTTCTCCTCCTCCTCCTCCTCCTCCTCATCTGCTGCATATGGCTCATCCACATCAGTGTCCCCTTCACTATGATGAAGTGGACCATATATATGCTTCTTCATTGCCTCAAGCCTAGCAATTATATCCTCATCTGCTAGTAAATCTGTGTCACTGTCACTATCAATGAAATCTTCAGCCATTAGCTTTGGAAGTTTTCTTTTAGCTGCCTTGTATTTCTCCTTTTATTTCCCCTTTTTCCTAAACTTCTCAATCTCTTCATTCCTCTTCTGCTCCATCAGTTGCTCAATTTGCTCTTGATCTTGGGCTTGCTCCATGAAATACTCATGCCTCTCTTCACCAATCTCCATTGCAAATTCTGGTACTGGTGCACACTTCTGCTTCAAAAATGAACTCTCCTATGTGTTAATGACCTGCACTGGCACTGGTTGTGGCTTTCTAGGGCTAGGAAACAATACTCATGCTGTATCTATCTCAGACACCATTGGCACACCAATTTCAGACAATGGAACCTGCTCCTCACAAACTAGTCCAATGTTCAAATCACTAGGTCTTGGAGCATCACTTCTGATGACTGTTATGTTCACCACCTTCTGACCTTTGATAACTAGGTCATCCAACGTTTCCTACACCTTATCATCATCTGTCAGTTCTTCCATACGTGAAACCCCAACAGCTGGATCTCTGACATAATACATAAAGTCTGTCATGCCATATCCTTCAAGCTCTATTAGTGTAATCAAATTGTAAAATGTGATATCATCCACATTTAGGCTTCTTTCAAGATTATCTCTGTCATGGAAATGGAATCTGACTTCCCACACTTCATCATTCAATCTACAGTTCAAGTAAAACAATTCAGTTCAAGTAAACAATTCAGCTAAAAGTTAAAGATTCAGTTACAGTAAACAATTCAGTTAAAGTTTCACTTAAAGGTTTAACTAAAGTTTCAGTTATAAATTCAGGTAAAAGTTAAAGATTGAGTTAAAGTAAACAATTCAGTTAAAGTTTCACTTAAAGATTTAACTAAAGTTTCAGTTAAAAATACAGTTTCAGTTAAAAATTCAGTTAGAGTAAACTATTCAGTTAAAGTTTCGGTTAAAGTTTCAGTTATAGTTTCAGTCCAAAATATAGTTAAAGTAATTTGTTCACTTAACAATTCAGTACATGATTCAGTTATAAATTCTGTTATAGATTCAGTAACATTTTCATTTAAAAATTCAGTTGTAAATTCAGTAAGTTTACACTACTAGGGAAAACCCTAGTAGTAGCGCGGGTTTTGAGGCTATCAGCAGCGGGCAGCCGTGCTACCAATAAGGCGCTACAGCTAACTGTTAGTAGTAGCGCGGTTTGCACCCGCGCTACTACTATTGACTATATCAGCAGCGCTTTTCCAGAACACGCTACTATTACTTAGTTGTAGCGCTTTCCTAGCCCCGCGCTACTGCTATGTATTTCATCATTTTTCCCCGCTTCCTACCTAGTTTTAGTTTCAATAAACTCTAATTTTCAGATACTAGGTACTACTAGATATCAATTTCATAAAGCATTATAGGTACTAGGTAGTACTACATCCATTCCAAATTACTCGATAACGATCATCATATGCCTCCTCAAGCAGTACAAAGGTGATATCGATGACGATCATCATATATAGTTCTAGATGATATCGACGACGATCATCATATGTAGTTCTACATGATATCGACGACGATCATCAAATGTAGTTCTAGATGATATAGCTAGATGATATCTACGACGATCATCATCCTCAAGCCTGGGCGGTGGGTGTTCCTGATAGTAATTAGGATGGCTTGTCCAACACGAAGATTCTTGCCAACGAGGAATCTCTTCCACCCAACCGAGTTTAAGTGTGTGCGACCGTCTGTGTCCATGCGGTAAGTACAGGTGGTGACGGAGCCCCTTGCGGTAAGGCGTAGTCTAGCTGAGCCTTCTTCATGAGGCTCGATACCACAACTCACAGATAGGTTCTTTGGCAATTTCTGAATAAGAAAAACAGATCAGTTAATAAATAGCCTCGCACATACTCTTGCAAATATATTTCTATTAAGTATAGATTTCTACACTATCAAAAGACACAGTACTACGCATTTGTACTAATTAAGCATGAATTCTACTAATAAGTATATATGGATTATCTAAACTACTAATAGTTCCTTGGATTCTACACTAATAAGCATGTGATCAGACTCTACACTAAAGCATATCATCGACTAGATTCCACAAAGCATATCATTGGACTCTACACTAAGCATATCATCAGATTCACTAAGCATATCATTGGACAATTTGCATTTGTAAGTATAACAATAAAGCATATATATATTATCAAATTACTACAGTCAGTATAACATACCATTTCATGCCGATCGACCATGATACTTGTCAGGCGGGTCACGAATGGCACCCCGATAAAGTCATCACGTGGCGGAATTATGTCCCATAGGTTGCACACCTCCTCGCTCAGCCTCATTCTTTGAGCTACGATGGCTTCATGAAGTGGGTTCTCATCATCTTCATCGAGTGGGTCCTCATTATCTTCATCATCTTCATCATCTTCGTCATCTTCATTATCTTCGTCATCTTCATCATCTTCCACCAGGTTGAGATAAATGACAGCCAGCTTGGGTCTTTCTGCTCTGAAGGAGAAGCTGATCAACTCACCACCAGTAAGACGCATGCGGGCGAGGAAACAGGCCCATCCATCTCATCCAATCTGCGACATATTGCGTCCTTTCTCGACCTCCATAGTGTACGGCGCCCCAGGAGCCTCAAATGTCACAGTGTCTCCCGTCAGCTTGTTGAATTTCAACCTCACATTGCATGGGACGATCTGTATAAGAAAAAGCAAAATGACACAATGCAGTAATGCCAACACTAACAATAAAATAGTTGTTACATTTCATCTAATTTCTTACCACCGCATGACGGAAACTCAGCTGGAAGTAGATGTCGAACAGCTTGCCAGTTGCAAGGCTGTTGGCGCACCTTGACTTGCACAATCGATATGGTGGTGGTGGCGCCATTTTACTATTACGACATCCGTGCATCTTTTGCATACTTCTAAAACTAGTACATCATTGCTAACTATGAAGTTATTACTATGTTTTTCAACAGATAATCCCAGAGAATTATGTGCCTCATTTGATGTATCAGAAAGGTAGCCTTAATATTTTGAACATACAGCCAGGTCATCCTATGAATCTCAACTGTCCATAACAGATTTCTAAAAGGAATGGAGACATGCAAATCAAAGGATGGAAAAAATGTATGGACAGTTGTAATGAGGTTCTTCGAAGCAAAAGGAAGCGAAGCGCAAGAATTGGAGACAGGATGATCTCCATTCTCCATAATGGAGAGTCAGGGTCTATATTGTTTTATGCTATTTTACCTTAAAGAGGGTATTTAGGTCCTACCTAATACTGATGATCATGTGCTAAGAACAATTAAGTAGGGTTGGTTCGATGACTATGAGGATGATGATCGTATGACTTTTTATTAATAACGAGTAGAAGTTGTATGATGATGATTAGTAGACTTGTTATTATATATGATGATGCATGATGCGAGCATGAAGAGTTATTATATATCAGCGGGTGAAATGAACATGGATTGGATTGAAGTGCAGGCAACATGCATGTGGTGCATGTCGAAAGTAGTACAATCCAAACTTGATCAAGTTAGGATTAGTATTACTTTCGACATGCACCACATGTTGCCTCACTTCAATCTAAGTCATGTTTAGGTATAGCAGTAGCAGTAGCACAGAGATAAGAGAGGACACATCCTATTAGCTACCTATACCAACCTAAATTAACCCCCAAAATTAACCCATAAACCACCTCCTTTCAAAAAAAAAACTAGCCACTGAAATGCTGACGCGTGGAAGCTTATTGGTCCCGGTTGGTGCTACCAACCGGGACCAAAGGCCCTTGTGCCTGGGCTCGCCGGAGCGGCCACGTGGTGGCCCATCTGTCCCGGTTGGTATAAGAACCGGCACTAAAGGCCTAGGGCATTAGTAACGACCCTTTAGTCCCGGTTCCCCAACCGGGACAGATGAGCCTTATGAAACGGGACAAATGGCCCTTTTTCTACTAGTGCAATCAAGCATATGAAAATCTCTACTCGAGTACTGGGTCGTTGCTAGCTTGCTTCTCATTTGTTTGATCAATGTCGTACATCTATTAATTGCCTAGGAAAGTGATTTCAATCGGTAATTATCTTGCAACCTAAACAAGCTTAGTTTCAATTAGCTTTCTTAGATAGTACAGTGGCAATACCGGTCTAACAATAGAACACACATAACAGCCTACTCGATTAATGTCTACATCTCCATGTGTCTTTCAGTGATCGGTGTCAGGAGAATTCACAAAATAGATAGAGGCATACAGGTAGATACTGGACCTTTATCAGGATAATTACATGGCAGTTTCAGCTTCAATTACCTAATGGGGAGGGACGCGTGGGGCAGCGGCAAGGGCATGGAGGCCGATGTAGGAGGAGGACAACCGGCGATGGATGCCGGTGGCGTGGGCGGCCGCAGTAGCCGCCATGTAGGAACACTGCAAGACAAGCCATTAAAAAACAAAAAAAATCAAAAAAAAGGCATGCGGAGAATGAGTACAGGGTGAGTGGAGGGCACCGATGCGGAGGCAGACACACAGAAAAGGCTTGCGACGGGACGGAGAACGGCGGCGGCGCATCGTCGAAGAAGGAACGGCAGCGGCGCAGAGAAAGGAAGAGAAAATGAGCAGTCGAGGGAATACCTCTGGATGACTTGTGGCCTGTGCGCGTGGAAGTATTTGGACTGGACCTGGGCCTTTGATGGCCCGATTAAGGACAGAAACGGACCCTCGTTCAGCGGAGCAGCAGCCTGTGAAATGACCTGGAGAGGATCAAGAGCTGATTTAGATCGCACGTTAGGGTGATCCGACGGCTGAGAGGCTTAAAACGCCGTGGAGGCTCCTAGCTAGCCCCATTATACTGTTTCTCAATTGCCTTACTTCTTATTAGTTATCTGAGTAACCATGCCCTTTTACTTTATTTGTTTTGGATTCAGTTAGACTGCTCATAGTGGGGAGTAACATAGAGTAGTAACTTACCGATGTTACTAGTCTATATTACTACCTTCATAGTGGGTAGTAACATATGAATGGTATCATGAAAGAGTTCATTTATTAAGCTATAGACTCATTATGTCTTGAAATGTGTGATGTTACAGTAACTACCTAAGTTACCACAAACCCCTCTTTCCTTATTAATTAGCTGCCACATAAGCAATTTTGTATTGAAATGTGTGATTTTACTAGTTAAGTTACATCCATTATGACTAGTCTTAGTGATATGTTCGACAGTGATTATCCAGTTTTTTTTGAGAGCGCGTGATTATCTGTTCCGATCGCATGGCTGATCAGATTTGTCCTTTGTTTGGGATTTTACGGAGATGCAATATCAGGGTTAAAAAATATATGGGGTGCGTCATTTTCTTTTGTGTATCTAATATAATTTTGTAGTCGAGTGCTATGAGTAGTCGTCTAAGCGAGACCTGTGTTCAGTCTCAAATCGCAAGTGTTATTAGGAAGTAACAAAAATTTGCGCAATGAAAACCAGTAGCATCATGGAAGTTGTAAGATTTGGCGGAAGCAATGTATATCTGATGCATGAATGCTGAAACCGTACTGTTATATGCTTCATCTATTTGAAATCGGGTTTCTGACCTACCAAGGTATGTTAATGCCTTCCATTATTTGTTCATCTACAATTCTACAACTCACGGATGATACCTCATGATTAAATTATATGTTATTATTGTTGTTCATCTACAATTTATACATTGTACAATCAGAATAAAAGGATGGAAATTTAGGAGCACATTTTTTTTAAATACGTAGTAAATTTTGATCCAAGAGGTTATTATATACTCCCTCTGTCTCAAAATAAGTGTCTCTAATTTTGTACTAAATCAGTACAAATTTTGTATTACATCAGTGACACTTATTTTGAGACGAAGGAAGTAGTATATAGTACTCCTTCCGATCCAAAATATGTGTTGCAGTTTTAAACTAAGTCCACTTCAACCTTAGTTCAAAACCACGACACTTATTTTAGATCGGAGGGAGTACATTAGAGAGTTAGATAGCTTGACTTTAGAGTAGAAAGCATGCAAAGACCGATTTTTTTGAATTTGAATTAAGGGGTTTCCCCCAAAATTCATTATGAATAAAACTGATAAAGTGTGCTAGTAGGAAGAAGCTTAATTACCATATCCGCGGAAAGTTCCTCTCTACTCCGTCTTCATTTTGAATAGTACATGTCCTACAATGTAGGTTGTACTTGTGCACGAATTCACTCTAGCCTTGAACTAGCATGCACCGATTATTGCTCCTAGAGGACATATAGTTTTGACGTTTCTTCGGCACCAACACGAGAATTATGGCTCAAGCGATTCCCTGTAGCACCTAGTCATTAGCCTTGAGCGATTCCTTTGGATCTTTGGGGACGAAAGGGAACTTTGTATCGGAGGGGAACTATTGGGTGAATAGGAGGGGTTCACCAAATCCCATCCCATTGTCACTTCCCTTGGGCTTTGAAACCCCGTTTGCCAAACATGCTTGCCCACAAAATTTTGTGATCCACTGAAAAACTAAGCGGTGTTGCAACATTTATACCTTAGTCTATGCATCCAACAACGTCGGCCTGTTTTCCTGATTCCTCTGATTCCAATTGAGAAGACTCAAACTTGAACTAATTGTCTTCTCCTAGCTTGCTCTTTCCCTTATACACGATAGCTAGCCACACCCTCTACTATGGACGAGTATGGGAAGTTATTATAAGGAGAAAGCAAGGGAATCTTCTCTTATATGATGAGCTTCTGTGGGTAAGTGTTGCATCCATCTACTTTCTTTTATAGCATTTATCATCTATCTATTATATTGATCAAGCGGATGGCTAATCGCTTGCTTCCATGGGTTCTTCAAGCATTGTTAATTTGTCATCCATCTGATAGCTGAGAGCCTGCTTTCTTTCATTTCCACACGTACGCAAATTTAGTGCAAATGATGTTACAACTGTTTAAAGGATTTGTTGCAGATGATCAAATCGGCCATGATTCTCAGAAGAGGTCGATTGTAGGAAGAAATCACTATTTGTGGGAAAATCATAATTATTGGTGCTAATACGTGTGGAAACTATGGGCCACATACGTTTAAATATCAACGTTGAGGAATCGTTAACTGGTAGTTGCTCGGTTGACTGGTGAGTAGGAGATTAATAAGCTAATCCACAAGTTAATCGGCCATCTAATCGACCGATTTGTTAATTTATCGGCTACTCGGTGACCTTAAGAGTAGGGATTAATCAGCAAGTTAACTAGTTAATTGGAGGGATTCTTGAACAAGGTTGAATATAGTTAATTCCATGATCAAGAATCATAATCCTATGGCTAATCAGTGGTCCGACAGGAGCCAAGATTGTACTTTTGATCCCTATTCCTCGCCCATATTATTAGTTCATTTGTTGGAAGACCGAGGACTCGTGAACCCTGAAGAAATTTGGTGCTACGGACCTACCAGTTTCTCTAGATGAAAGTTATTATTCCATTAATTTGTGTGTACTATTTTCTGGCATGGTTCTCAATGTATATCAGCTGCGTAGAACATGCACATAATCATACTAATTTAATATTATCAATATAATGCCAATATCATACCAAAATTGCATACATATTTAATTAATATACAAACATTTGTTTATCATATATTAGATAGCATTCAATAGATTTGTTATAAAATGGCATAAAAACTGGAAGCATATATACCAAGCTGGCAACACTATGTCCCAGCACATAGACACTTGCATGATGCCCGGTTACTCTTTGCATTAATAATCCAGGAAAACTATCGTTATCAGTTCGAAAAGTTAACCTGCCGAGAAACAAATTTCTGTAGTCGGTTGACATTGTCAAAGAAAAAGGAAAAAGTCTTAGTCAGATTATAGAACTCATTTGAAAAAGATCTTTATTCAAAACCATCATCTTTCTTAACTGGTTGAGGTATTATCCTAATCGGTTAGTGATGTGAACCAGTGGGAATTCTATAATTTCCCAACCGGTTATTTACTTGCAGCCGGGTTTGTTAACAAAACCAGCTCATGAGGTCATTACTGACATATGTTCACAACAACAACTGAGCAAGCGAGCATGATAGGTTGCTTTATAGTATCACTAGTAGTGTGAAGGAGTATTCAGTTTGGACCACAAATTTCCCACACGGATGACGGATGTGGACACCACACTAGACGTTCTTGATCTGCGCTGCCACAACCCAAGTGCGTGATAAGAATCATGTCCATGGCAATTCGTTGGTACCCACAATCCTCCTCCCTTTCTTCGGAGATCACCGTCGTGCATAATCCTGTCCTCCCTTGCCTTAGCAATGTACGAGTAAAACACCATCGTCCTTCCAGTCAGGAATGGCCAGGCTGTCACTCGACGCCATCAACCACGTCTTATGTAATAACTTCAAGACAATTTTTCCTAGATCAACTACGGCTCCTTCCTTTTTGCTCGGAGTGGATGGGCCTAATTCACATCTAAGCGTGACTAATGTTACATAATAGAGTAATAATACTCAAAAATGTTAAGTACTTAAGAATCATTTTATTAATTGTCATTAAGATCAGTAATATGTCTACTTGTTGTGGGCATGTACCAAAGCAAACCATATAATATATTTTTCCCGCTAAATGCACAAATGTTCTGTTACTATTTTTATTACTTACCCCTGCCTTTCATATGTACTCCCTCTGTAAAGAAATATAAGAGTGTTTCGATCACTACTTTAGTGATGTAGGGAGTATTGTATATTTGTATATATGCATCAATATGAGTTGGACGCAACGATCTGAAAGAAATTCTATTTTGACATATCTGGATCTCGCTTGTCTTTGTCCTATATGTATGCATTTTTGTGGGGAACCTTTTTTTTTTGGCCTTCAACACTCAACTACTAACTGCTAAGTTTGCATAATCTCAGAGGAGCCTACAGTTGTGGAGTTAAGTACACTGAAATTGCTGGATATATCAAGGTTTTGGTGCGAATCCCCTCCTCTTTGGCATGATGTTCTGGGAAAAAAACTCAATATCACAGCAAGATACATCATGAACATGCATGCGAAGAGCCTGCCTATTTTCAGATCCCTCTCATTCCCATCAAGGGTTCACATTTACTTGGCGCTCTCTTTCTCGTATACTTCTATACAGGAGTAGCTTCTAGCTATTTGGGTGCTTTGGGATGGCACAAATTGCAATATATATATCCGCGCCCAGCATGCTACCTAGGAAACAATAATTACGACTTAGTTCCCTGGATGCATTTTTCTCTTCCGTACGAGCCTTACGATTTTTGCTGACTGAAGGGTCTAGAAAGAAACCAGTACTTGCATGTGTAGCTACCTGGATCCCTTGCTTCAGATTAAACTTACTTGACAATTCCCCTGAAAAAAAAAACTTAATTGACAATTTTCGTGGAAAAAGGCAAGCATGTAATTTCCCATGGTCTGATGGCGAAGTGATTGATGCACTATTGAGGTGTCCATCAAATAGGAGAAACCCCCCAAGGGTAGGTGAAGCTTAACATCGAGGTCATTATGAATAGTTGTGATCATGCGGGAGATGATCTGCTCCAAGACATTGGATTATTGTGAGAGTAGTCGGTATATATGCATGAAACTAGAAGAATTTTTGTGAAACTTTAGTTAGTGAATGGGTACTTTCCCGGATCCCTGAGGTCAACATATATGCTTATTTTCACGTTTTAGGCATCCAGTTCCACGAACAAAAGCATCACGAAACCATATGCTTTTCTAATTTTATTATTGAAATATAGAATGAGAGCTCACACTTAAGTTTGACTTACATTATCTCATAATAAAGCTAGTCATGTCCTTGCATTTTTTTGGGAAGTTTGAGTTATTTATGGTCTTTCGGCTGTGTGCTTATTTGTTGTTGGGAATCACCGATTACAACGTAGATGCACACACTCACTTTGGCTGGATTCTGAGTCCCATCTTTATTTAGAGGACATATCGTAGTAGATATATCAAATTCACACCTCACTTTTGTTCATGAAAATAGTAATACAATTATATACATTATAAATATAAAAGGTAAATATCGCACCGAACCACCCAATCTCAGTGAAATGTTTGACCTGATTTTTTGGGCTTACATGTCTGTTTATCTGTCAAATGGCAAACAACATTCAATTTGTGTAAAGATTACCTCAATATATTTGTTTTATCACATGAAACTAAATAGTTGCAATAACTCCTATAATTGCCTAGAATTGCAGCTTCGTGAAATTTACCCTAAATTGAGATGCAACGACATATCTTCATTGGAGAAAAGAGATTAGATCGTAGTCATAAAAATGAAAAATCTCCTTAGCTCTTTGGTAATCCTATAGAAAGGAAGAACTACTATGGACTCAGATCCTTTACTCTACTCAAGTTCTGCCGAACTCCGGTAGTAGATCCATGATCTGTGAGACAATGTGATAATTATCGTAGATTATTTCCATAAACCTATATGCAACATGACGAAAAAGGGTTCCCTCGGTTTATATTATAAATCAACCATCACTGCATTACATCCGAGAGACGATACAGACTCACGCCACCTCCGCACACAACCTATATGCAACATCCCAAAGAAGGTTGAGTTTATGCTCATTTTAAACTCAGCATATATAGCCTACGGAGACCGCCTCTATTATTCCTGATACATGTCACTTCTGTTAACAAGACTATAAGTTTGAATGATCTTCTCCTTGGTCTTCCGCTTTTGCTAGATATATGTATACTAGTCTTTTCTATCATTGGGTATTGGAAATGACAAGGGAAAGTAAAATCCTTATGTCATGTGCTCTTTATGTGCTGCATTCATATTGATGTACTCTTCAAAGGGTATATAAAAGTGAGCTCATCAATGGTGCCATGCAACAAATATAAGCCTTGCATCAGTGAATCTGAAAGATGAGAATTCCGCTGCAAGTGAGAAGATTATCACCTCAACAATATGACAAGTACCTTGCGATTAGTAGTAAGAATGTAAATTGAATTCTTAGGAAAGAACATGAGAAATGCCACATTTTTTCCGAAAAGAGGGTGTACCCCAGCCTCTGCATCGACTGATGCACACAACCATTTTATTAAAAAGAATAAAAGAAGTCCAATTAGTTCATCAGTTTCAACTAAAAGGAAAGGAAAAAAGACAAAAACCATTCAGTAAAAAGGATTATATATTTTTCAACAATGTAGCATCAAAAACACGATGAGAAATACCCAGACTCTACATTGCTGAGATGCACACAGCCAAAACACCAATATTTTGACAAAAGAAAAGATAAAAAAACTGACACATTGGCCACAGTAAAGTCATATAGGGCCGATACTATACCTATGTCACATGAGGTGGTGAACTGATCCAAAGATTACCTTGCCACCCATGTTGGGCAGAAACCTGTGTGGTCACCCACTCCATCCGCATACACGTAAAAAAGATCACATAATTGCATGACTCATCAACCTTATAATTCAACTGTGCAGTGCAAGAGTAGTAAAGCATGTGAGTTAGGGCGCTAATTAATCACGGCTCACTATTATGCTTTATACGTCAGCCTTGTCAAAGATTAGGATCTGCGATAGTACACAAAATCCACAGACTTCCAGGCCTGAGTGATGTCTACGACACTAGGGCCTAAGAGCATCTCCAGCCGTTCGCCCCCCCAGGACGCATAAAAATCGCCTCCTGAGGGCGAGCCGGCGATACAATCGGCGCTGGGGGCGGTTTCGCGCTCATTCATCGCCCCCAGGCGTCGATATTGGCCCACTTTTCAGTCTCATTTCAGCGAATAAAGGGCCCATATGGGCGACAATAGGCCCATATTCGACGTGGTTCACCGTTGTTCGGCGTTCAATTATGCACATAATTTTTTTATCACATATTTCATCACAGAAATATTAAATACTTCAACAGAATAGTACAACAACAAATAGTTCAATACAAATTATATAGTTAAAAACTCATATTTCATCACACGTCGCGCCCGGCGTCGCCCTTGAGCCTCCATAGATGCTCTATCAGATCTTGCTGCAGTTGATGATGCACCTGTGCGTCTCGGATCTCCTGACGCATACTGAGATAGACAGTCCAGATTTCCGGTAGCTGATGATCAACTTCGGCTAGAGGACCCTGCCCGTAGCAGGGTTCAGTGTCAAACACTGGGGCTTCTTGCTCGCTCTCGATGATCATGTTGTGCAAGATGACACAGCAAGTCATAATCTCCCACATTTGATCTTTCGACCAGGTCTGAGCGGGGTACCGGACAACAGCAAATCGAGATTGGAGCACACCAAATGCCCGCTCGACATCCTTCCTGCAAGCCTCCTGAACCTTTGCAAACCAGACGTTCTTGCCTCCTGGCACATGGTTTGAGATCGTCTTCACAAATGTCGGCCATCTCGGATAGATGCCATCAGTTAGATAGTACCCCTTGTTGTAGTGCCGCCCATTGATCTCGAAGTTCACCGGAGGAGAATGACCTTCAACAAGCTTGGAGAGCACTGCAGCACGTTGATGTCATTGTGAGTTCCTGGCATACCAAAGAAGGAGTGCCAAATCCAGAGGTCCTGTGTGACCACCGCCTCAAGTACCACACTGCAACCGCCTTTGGCACCTTTGTACATCCCCTGCCAAGCAAATGGGCAATTCTTCCATTTCCAATACATGCAGTCGATGCTTCCAAGCATCCCAGGATATCCTCTTGCTGCATTCTGTGCTAGGATCCGAGCAGTGTCTTCCGCGTTGGGTGGTCTCATGTATTGCGGTCAAAACACTGCCACCACTGCCCGACAGAACTTGTAGAAACACTCTATGCTGGTGGACTCGGCCATGCGCCCATAGTCGTCGAGTGAATCACCGGGAGCTCCGTATGCAAGCATCCTCATCGCTGTCGTGCACTTATGGATGGAGGTGAATCCAAGGGCGCCGGTGCAATCCATCTTGCACTTGAAGTAGTTGTCGAACTCCCGGATGGAATTCACAATCTTGAGGAAGAGCTTTCGGCTCATCCGATAACGGCGCCGAAATGTTTTCTCGCAGTGAAGTGGAGCATCGGCGAAGTAGTCGGAGTAGAGCATGCAGTAGCCTTCGAGACGATGCCGATTCTTTACTTTCACCCGCCTCGGCGCTGAGCCACCTCACCGCGGCTTTTCATTGCTCGCCAGCAGCTGGGTGAGGGCGGCGAGCACCATGAGATGCTCTAATTCCTGGACGTCGGCCTCGGCTTCCTCCTCCAGCAGCGCGGCGAGCGCTTCCTCGTCATCCGAGTCCATCGCCGAGGCAGGCAAATCGCCGAACACATTGCGCCCGGTGGGCGTGTACCCGCCGCTAAACTGCCCCTCCGCGGCCGGAAACGGCGGCCGGAAACGCCCAGCTGCTGTTGGAGGGGCTGCCGCGGCGAAGCTCTGCTATTTTTCCGGCGTGGAATGGCTATCTAGTGGTGAAAGGCGACGGGCGGCGCCAGGATATAGCTACTGGCGGCCGAGGGCACGGGGGGTGGGAGGCGAGTCGGGGAAGAAAACCTTGACTTTTCCCCTGACGGCGTGGGCCAGCCACGCTTTTCCCTTGCGCCAGAGCCCCTAACTGCCCCCCAGTGCGCCGGGTTCGGCCTGTGACCGCCGAGCGGAAAAAGGGCCGAACCGGCGTTTTTGGGCGTCCTGGGGGCATGACTGGGGCGTTTTTTTGGCGCCAGCGCCGAAAAAGTGGCCTGGGGGGCCTGTTGGGGGCGCGGCTGGAGATGCTCTAACTGCCCCAGAGCTCGAGACATGACCATGACACCGTGTTGGCATTTTTCCGTTTCCACAAGCTCGACCTAGGTACATAAGCTGCCCTCAAGGGGTTGTATGTTGTGGGGTGGACATTGCCACCACTCAGGACACCACTGATTTTTTTATAGAAAAGGAGGATATACTCCTTCCTCTTCATCTGGACGATGCATGCAATCATTTTATTAATTATTCACAATGACCTTACAAAGTAATACATCAGTAAGCCTGAAGCCACCATCTTGGCAACAACTGTCGCTACTCCTATCCCTTTGATGAAGGGGTGCCGAATGTCCGAGCCTAATATCAAACAGACATCGTACCAAAGCCTAACATCTAAAGCTGGATGCCCTAGCCCAACAACAATACCAGGACAAGGTCACACACCAGTCTGGCACACTCTCATAGGCTGTCGCCGTCGTCTTCCACTGATCCATCTCCAGAGGAGGTACTGACGCACCGACCTTGCCAGGCCTGCCGTTGACACCACCACGGCGCCAGACAACGCCACCATCCTGCATGTATCCATCCACACGCACCCGTCGGAACATCCCGATCTAGGGTTTCCCTCGGAACATCCCGATCGAGTTGACGTGACCTGCAATGACGACACCTCAAGAAGGAAACGATGTCAGGGACACCGCCATCATCCACAGTTAGGCGCGATTTTCACCGGAAGCCGGGCCGTCCCGATCTCGCGGCTGTCTGGAACCGCAAGAAGCCTCGCAATGAAGACGCATGCCGCCGTCGGTACTCCGGCAGAGATCCTCCATCACCTCACCAGACCCCTCATCGCGCCGCATGCCATCCACGTGAGGAACCGACGATGGAACTTGGCGGTATCACTACTGGAATCAGCTTATTTTCCGTCCGCCATGGCAGACGGCAAAGGCATGGATCACAGATGGCAAACTTCTTTGTCGTCCGCCAGCAGACGTCAAAATGTCCGGATGAACACGTGCTAGCAAAGGCCTTCTTTGCCGTCCGCTTCCTGGAAACGGACGGGAAAGGATTGTGCCGTCCGCCGTTGGCGGCCAGCAGACGGCAAAGATTGTGGACGGCAGTGAGGTGGGGTGAGAGACGTTAGGGGTTAACGGCGTGCTTTGCCGTCAGCCAGCGGACGGCAAAGAGGCTAAGGTCTTTGTCATCCGCTGGCAGACGGCAAAGTGCTCAAACATGCCAGTCCCAGGAATCACAGGTAGCTGCCACGTGGCATGTTTTTAATTTAATTCATTCATTTTGACAGCAATTCAAGATATACATAGATATACACAGCAATTCACATATATACACAACAAGCATATCCAACACACAAGTTTCATCATATATACATACATAACCAACACATATATAGTTCCACCCTTACATATTACAAAAGTTTCACATTGTTCATCCAACACCGTTATCCATCCATCCATATAACAAGTTCCAACCATGCAAGTTCATTGATACAAAATAAAAGCAAAAAATGGAAAAGAAGCACTCCATCCATGCAAGCTTCCGTGAATTAAATCAAATATGCAAAATGATAAACAAGATGTTAGAAGAAGAAGAAGAAGACTATAAGAAGTAAGCATACTTAAGTAAAATGGAGCTAACCTAGAAGAAAATGAAGAAGAAGAAGATGAACAAGACTAGAAGAATAATAAGAAGAAGAAGACTATAAGCTTATTATGTAAACTTGGTCATTTTGTGCTAACATAAGTAATTTTGGAGTTAACCTATAGGAAACTAAGTATATTAGAGCTAACTTAGAGCTAACCTATGTCATTTTGGAGAAGAAGAAGAATAATAATAAGAAGAAGACTATAAGCTTATTATGTAAACTTGGTCATTTTGTGCTAACATAAGTAATTTTGGAGCTAACCTATAGGAAACTAAGCATATTAGAGATAACTTAGCATATTAGAGCCAACTTAGGTAAAATGGAGCCAACCTAGCTAATTATGCCATCTTTGAGTGAACTAAGCATATTAGAGCTAACTTAGAGCTAACTTATGTCATTTTGGAGAAGAAGAAGAAGAAGACTATAAGCTTATTATGTAAACTTGGTCATTTTGTGCTAACATAAGTAATTTTGGAGCTAACCTATAGGAAACTAAGCATAGTAGAGATAACTTAGCATATTAGAGCCAACTTAGGTAAAATGGAGCCAACCTAGCTAATTATGCCATCTTTGAGTGAACTAAGCATATTAGAGCTAACTTAGAGCTAACTTATGTCATTTTGGAGAAGAAGAAGAAGAAGAAGAAGAAGAAGAAGAAGAAGACTATAAGCTTATTATGTAAACTTGGTCATTTTGTGCTAACATAAGTAATTTTGGAGCTAACCTATAGGACACTAAGCATAGTAGAGATAACTTAGCATATTAGAGTTAACATAGGTAACTAAGCATATTAGAGCTAACATAGGTAACTAAGCATATTAGATCTATAACTTAGAGCTAACTTATGTCATTTTGAAGGAAACAAAGCTAAGTATATACAGATCATTTTGGAGATCCGACATACCTGACATAGTTCACTTCTCATTGTTCTTCTCCTTCTCCTTCCTCAACCTGATGCGCCAAGAGCGGCGAGGCGGTGGAGGCAGTGGGATGTAGTCTTCTATCACAATTGGCGCGGTCATGTCGCCCAGCTGTGGGATCGCCGACGCCACCACCGGCGCGAGGTCATTGTCAGGCACCACCACCATCGCGAGGCCATCTTTAGGCAGGACAGGCACGACCATCGCTAGGTCATCCTGAGCCACCACCATCTCTTGCCCATGGTCAGCCACCACCATCTCTTGCCCTTGGTCAGCCACCACCATCGCTAGGTCATCCTCAGCCGGATGCCCACTCTGCTCCTCTTCTTCCCCACTCTAGTCCGGATCATCCTCCTTGTTGTCTTTGCTGCAGCCAGAATCACTGCTGCTTTTGCTACAGCCAGAATCGATGTTGCTTTTGCTACAGTCAGAATCGCTGCTGCTTTGGCTGTAGCCAGTGTCACTGCTGCTGCTCCCATTGCCTGTCCAAATGCAACAAGGACCGTTAACAATCGATGCGAGACAAAGCCAAATGTAGAGGAATAAGAAGAGGCGGAACGTACTAGCATCATCATCGTTAGCGTAGCGCATGCGACACATAGTCGCGTTGAACACCTTCACGATGAGCATGGTGGCGTCGTCGTCGTACCTGAAGAGAAGGAAGTACCCCTACCGCAGGTCGTACGCATGGTAGAACTTCTCCCAGCCACGACACAGGTACATGTGGCCCTCCTTGATCACCACCTCCACGTCCCACAGCCTGTGAAACCCGCTGCCGGCCTGTCGCAGCTTCACATTATTTGGCGGATCTTCACCCAGCTTGTTCATAAAAGTGTCAGACAACCTCTGCAGTTTGGGACTATGAGTGAAGTAGCAAACAACAGAGTTATCATAATGAGATGGGTGAAGGGGAGATCTCTCCTTTTATATACCTACCCCGTGGATGATACTGAAGTCCCAAGTATGATACTGAAGAAGTCGCAAGCATCCAGCTCGTACTCCGGTGTGGCAGAGCGCGAAGTCTGCGGTGGCGGCTTCCCCCCATCTCTGATAAGAAGCAGAAGAGAACAATTAGTACCCTTACAACATTATCATACAACATTATAACATAAGAAATTTTGAGCAGAAGATAATCAACTACACCAAGTTATCATTTCTCATTCAAAAAACAATGCACTTGTGGACATATGGTGGCTCTAGTTGAATTTATTAGTAGCACTAGTCGTCAAAAATGTCGACCTTAGTTGAATTTCATATAATAACTATTTTAACTTCTTTCGGTCAGCAAATTAGGCAACTAGCTAGCAGTATAAAAACATTCAACTAAAGAAAAGAAATAAACTGAAAAACGTGGAGGAACCCTAAATAAGAAAGTATAAAAACGTGTCTTTTCTTCTTCTTCCACTCTTCTTCTTTTTTCCTCCTTTTCCTTTTCTTCTTGTTCCTATTCTTCTTCTTCTTCTTCTTCTTCTTCTTCTTCTTCTTCTTCTTGTTTGCTATAGTAGCATGATTTGCTCCTCCTTGGCATGTTAGGATAGACAATCCTCTTCATAATAATAACTCTATCTATACATGGTCTCATTCAGGAGCTTCTCAATAGTAATCGTCCATATGCCACCATTCCCAAAATATTAATTTTTCTCGTGCTTGTTGAAATCCAGAAATGATTGTTGCTTTCAAAGAAAGAAAAGGATACCCTATACATGTACATTAGGCCATCCAGCACTTGATTGCTTGCCAAGCTCTCTTGGATAAGCCGGATGACAAATGCGTTCCTGAAGTGCAGAACCATTCGAGCCAGGATCGATGCTAATTAGTTTCCTCTGCAGGGTTCTACTACAAAAACTGATCTGCCTCTTTCAGGTATTAAAGTATTCTCAGATGCATCTTTTAAATGCACATAAATCCTTGAAAAGGGGTCTCCTAATAAAGCTACATGAACAAGTCTTTTTTTTCTGGATATTCTAGATGATCAAGCTAACCAACAGATCCAGATTCAAGTGTCAGCTTCTATTACCGATCCCTGTTTTCAAGCATAAGCTCTTCTTCTTCTTCTTCTTCTTCTTCCTTTCCCTTTCCCTCTTCTTCTTCCTTTCCATCTTCTTCTTCTTCCTTTCCCTTTTTTCTTTTTCCCATTTCCTTCTTATTTTCTAATATGTAAACTATGTAAAACTATTTATTATCTAAAACTATATCTAATAATATCTAAAACAGAAAAGAAAAAAAAGGAAAAAAAAAGAAAAGGGGGGTGTGGAAGTGGAAGAGGGGGCTCACCGTGGGGAGGTGGAAGAGGATGGCCGGCGACAGGGAGGGGCGGCGACGGGGTGGGAGGGCGGCGGCGACAGGCGGGAGGGGGGCGGCGACGGGCGGTGATGGGGTGGCAGGATGACAGGGAGGGGCGGCGACGGGCGGGAGGGGGACGGCAACGGGGCGGCAGGACGGCGGGCAGGGACGGCGACGGGCGGTGACGGGGCGGCAAGACGGCGGGGAGGGGCGGCGACGGGCGGGAGGGGGACGGCAACGGGGCGGCAGGACGGCGGGGAGGGGCGGCGACGGGCACAGGGGACGGGGCGGCGGCGGGCTGGTGGGTGAGAGAGAGAGACAGAGAGAGAGCGCATGCGTTCACGGCGCGGGGGGGGGGGGGGGGAGGTTAGCGATTCAACGCCGTGCCCGGGTGGCCCCCCTACCCCCTTTGCCATCAGCCTAACGGACGACAAAGAATTGTTTGCCGTCAGCCAGCGGACGGTAAAGAAATGGCAGACGGCAAAGAGCTGACCTAGCCACAGCCTTGCTCTGTGGGCCCACAAGGTTCTTTGCCGTCGGCCAACTGACGGCAAAGAACTCTTTGCCGTCCGCGAGCTGATGGCAAAGTACTGGCTGATGGCAAAATAACCTGTGCCATCAGCTATTTCTTTGCCGTCTGCTTTAGGGAAACTGACGGCAAAGAAGCTCTTTACCGTCTGCTAGTTGACAGCAAAGAAGTAGCAGACGACAAAGAAGTGGATTCCAGTAGTGTATCCAGATCCGTGACTGCCGTCATGCCCACCATTGCCAGAGAACCTGCCGGATCCTGGTGGCCGAGGGGGCTAGCACCACCGCCGCATAACCAGGGATGTCGCCCCGGCCACCACACGCGCGACCATTAATTAAACCCATTAAGCTACGCGTGAAGGGTGGCCAACCAGCTATGCCACGTGGCGCAAGCTGGTTGGCCGCTGTGAGAATATTTTGGAATTTTTTAGATAAAGGTGTAGATTATTTTTAAAATGTATTTTCTTTAGATGGAGATGAGGACCACTGGTATTTTTTAAATGAGGGGTTATGCAAAGTGACACTCGCTGGTAGGCTGCGGTGGTAATTTTTTCTTTTTTTACTTCTTTTTTTAGATGAAGGTGAGGATTTTTTTCTGGGATGTTTTTTTAAACGGAAGCGAGAACTCTATGTATTTTTTTAAATGAAAGCATGCACACAACTTTCTCTCAAGCGGCGCCATAGGATGGTGCCCCAACCACTATTCTGCAGAACACCGCGTGCAACCGCTACCTCCACCTTGGCCCCCACGTGTAGGCGCCGCGCGAGATCTAGCAGTAACACCAACCCGACACCCGCTCAGGATTGGATACAAACAAAGAACTTTTAAATAGGATATTCAATGCATTAATATATTTTTAGTGGGAGGTACAATGCATCATTGATTCTGCTTAGTATCATTACCGCTTGATGCTATTATAATTAGGTTAAATCTCGGGAAACATCATGTTTGTTTCACGTAGATCAGAAATGCGCATGCCTAGAACAGGCAGCTGGGAGGCATTATAAGGCTTGGTAAGCGCTATGTTACAGTAACATATTATGTTATCACTTCTCATTAACTACGTGCCACATCTATAATATCTAAATAGTTGATCCTTACTATGTTATTTCTCTTGATATGCAGCCTATCCACCTCACTCTAGATTGCCACATCATCAATTATTTCATTTTTTTTTTCTGTTTTTCGCTACTCTCAGCAAGCAGTTCCGTAAGCCTAATAGTCGACACAACGCCAGCCCTGTAGCCCGAAATTGTTTCCTCTTCCGCCTACTGACGACGCAGTACGCACTGGCCTAGCCCACATGCATCGTCTCACCTGCCCCACCAAAATTTCTACCCAATCAATAGACGGGGGATCCACACATCTCATCTTGAGCTTTTGCAAAAAGGAAGTAAAGAGAAAAAGAATGGAATGCTCCGGCGGCAAAAGAATGAGCTGCGGCGGGTGAGAGAGGCTGTGCTACTTGGACTTCCTCTGTGAGTGGTAGGACTGATGAGCTTGGTACAGTTAACTCTTGTGTAACTATGCCTACATATGCTAGACTGAGCGCCTCTGTTTCTGACATCTCTCAATCCTATCAACAAGACTTCAAACTTTCTCTTTTATTGCTGCTAGTTGCGGCCTCTTGTATGGATGAGTATGTATTGGAGGAGACAGGGGAGAGCTAGCAACGCAACCTCCTCTTATATATGAGTAGACGTGTAGCATGCTAGAACACGAAAAGGAAAAAAAAAACTACGATATTAATCCGAAGCTATTTTATCCATATATATGCTATTGTACGTACGTATACCAGGCGTTTATATGTCAGAAAAATTATGGATTTCTGTAGCCCATCAAGGAGTTTCATGGTGAAAGGGTGTTACCACTTCATATCATCATGCAACGGTCATCTTTTAGAGTTAATAAACTGTTAAATATCTACGTATTATTCTTAGGCAACATTACTTGGTGGTAACCATGAACAAGACATGCCAAAATCTGTTTAAGCGGTAATCACAATATTCAACACTAACACCACATTAGGCCATCTCTATCCGATCCCCTAAAAGTTAAGGGAGTAAAACTCTTAGTGGAGTATATATACTCCACTAATTTTTGGTCGTTTCTAATCGATACCCTAAACTTAATGGAGTAAAGTTCAATTTGACCAAATTCAATGTAATTTGAACCGAAAATAGCATGCATTCAAACATAAACATAGATAGTTTTGCACAACCGAACATAGAACACAAATTTAAACTAAACTAAGCTTAACTAAACTACTTTCGGTCGAATGTGAGGCCGAGACAATCCTTCCTCATCAGGTATGGTGTGCCGCGATTTGGATCCATGCCGGTGCCGTCGTCTTCGTCATCGGGGAAGACACTCGTCCACTCGTTGATGCTGATCTCCTCGTCCTCGCCACCCACCTCGCCGCCCTCCGCGCCGCCGTCCTCGCCGCCTTGGACCTCGTCGTCGGAGATAACGATAAATTGGCCACCGGCATCGGCAAAGATCATCCGCTCCGCCTCCACGAGCTCCAGGTGCTCCCGGCGGAGCTCTTGGATGTAGGCTTCGTCGGTGACCTCGGCCTCGAGGCGCTCCCTGGCTCACCACCCCGGCTCTGGCAGGATGAAGTGGACCGAACGTGTGTCGAAGGGGAAATTAAGCCAAGCCATGTAGCCGTGGAAGAGGACGTACTCCATGGCCGCGCGCTCGGCCGTGCGAAAGGTCCCGAGCCACCGCCGGTATGGGTTTTCTGATCCGTGATCTCGGCAACCGACGACCCCCAATGCCACTGCCGGACCCCGAGGTAGGTCCTCATCGGCGGCCGGGGCTGAGGGAGGACGGGGATGTCCTCGAACCGGCATAGGGGCGCGGCGGCGAGTGGATCGGCGACCGGCGATGGCGCCTCGATGAAGATCCCTTGGAGGATGACCAGCACGCGTGGCGGCGCGGATCCGCGCTACGGATCGGCGGCAGGGACCAGCGGCCAACAGGTCTGGTAATCGAAGGGGCGAGGGAGGGCGGGGGGTGCGTCGATGGTGGTGCGGGGGGAGAAGGGAAGGCGGGGAGAAGACGCGGCGTTTTACTCGGCCGAGCAAAGATGAAGTAAATATAGGGAGATTTTTATGTAAGGAGTAATTTTTTTACTTCACTAAGCCGTATAGGGGATCGGTATAGGGGATCGGCTGGGTCAAACTTAGTGGAGTAAAAAGCCAAATTTACTCCACTGAGGAGATATAGGAGATCGGTTTAGAAATGGTCTTATCTATGTATCCACAAGCAATAGGTAGGATTCAAGGCACTTGATTTGTTCGAGGGGCAGAAATTTCCACTTCAACTAGAAAACTAATAGTATATCACATTATCTGAAGGAAAATGAAAGATTTACAACACCAACTTTTTATATGCTCGAAGAAGTAAAATTTACTACATACGCTGTTCCTCGATTTCAAGGGAGAGCACGACAAAATCCTCACATGATGCTATAATTCTGATTCTATCTACAGTGCTTGACTCTCTTGCAGATGCTCGGCTACCAATAGACTGCCGGCATGTTTGTTCCTCCACCGTTACTGGCTGGGAGTATCTTCTACTAGAAAGGGTTTTTATCATTTATGACACTAGTTGTGTCCCAGTACTCAGTTTTGTCATTAAAAATTACAACTGCTCAAAAATGCCATCATTCTGTGAGATGCTTGCTTGAGAATGCCATTAGATATCTCAAAAATGCTATCGTTCCATTAGATGTTTTCTCAAAAATGCCATTAGACATTGTTATTTTCAGGTCAAAATTGTTGACTATGTTATATGACAAAAATACCCCTATACCCACGTATCAGCTTTCTCTCTATCTCAAAGCGATAAGTGTGGATCCCACTTGTCAGGAGTAAGCAAGCGAATAATTTTAAAGAAAAATAAAAACGCTATTGGGATCAAGTGGGACCCACAGTTTATTGTAGTGAGATAGTGGAAGAGCTGACATGTTGTTCTATAGGTATTTGGTCATTATAACATGACAAACGAGATTTGAGTTCACAGTAATTGTGTCCAGTGGCATTTTTAAGCATGCGGCTAATGAAACGATGGCATTTTTTAGCAGGTGAAATTCTTAATGGCAAAACTGAGTAGTGAAACACAATGATGAGGACATCAGGACACCTTTGCCTCTATCACACAACCAGTGGCATAAGTGATAAAAACCCTAGAAACAAAATAGAGTTTGATCTACTGCCAGTCATGCCAACATCATACTTGGTCATTATTGAGAATCATGTGTATGTACATCTTTCGGCAGTGTGGCGGAGCCAAAAAAGATTAGGAGCTGGGGCAAGAAGCACCAAGCAAGGCTCAATAAGTATTAGCCCGGCCAAATGATGATAAATTCAGCCAATAACTAGATCAAGTCATAGCTATGTTTATATGGCATCTCACCGGCGACCCGGGTAGCTGGCCCAGGTCGCGGGGTACTGGCTTCGCCACTGTCCTTCTGAACAAGGTTCTATCCATTCTTGAATCATCTCATTTGCATCAGCAAGGTTCTAAACCTACCCAACTTCCTCCTCTCTCTTTCTCAAGGAGCAATGACCACCTTATTTTCAATGCATAGAGCAAGAGCACTTTGATATCCTTTTATACCTCTGATTCTAGTAGGTGTTGTTTGTACTTGTACATGTTACTTCAATCTAAAGGTCTTTTTGTGTGATGTCCTCTTTAGTACATGGAGCAGAAATTCATTTAGCAGAAGAGTAGAATGCTGTCCCATCGCATGCTGCTGCCTCTCTTCCCGATAGAATCCACAACCTTCTCTCCCTTTGGAACTCTTGCATCGTAGGCGCTACTTCTCCTCCGTCGGTTCTCAGTTCGTGGTTTCATGTCATTTCTCGATGTGTACCTTTTCTTAGTATTTTTTTATTAAGCAGAGATATATATGTGATGCTCAGTATGCTGGAGAGCATGGAAAAAAATTCAGTTGGCAAAAATATTCAGCCGGTGCTGAAATTAATGAATTTCTGTGATTTCACTGAAATTCAGTGATATTGGTTTTCAATTCGGCCAAATGACCGAAATTGCGATTTGAATTTTGCCTGAGAACGTACCGAAAATTGACTGCAAACTGGCCGAAAAATGTATGCTGAAAAAAATAAACATTCAGGGAAAGAAAAGACACCAAATCACCATCAAACAATACTTCGTGGAGTCAGTAAAATTAGAAGTTCATGATAGTCCAGGAGAACATCACTTTGGCAGTCCATAACAGGTCATACAAATATGACAAACGATGATGACAATATGACAAGATAAACAGCAAGCCAAAGTAACTTGCCTTGTCCCCTTTCTTGATTCTTGACAGCCTCGGCAAGTCACCCATGATCACCATTGCAGCATGTCATCTACAGTACACAGAATGGCACAAGTCCAAGGATGCATGAGGGAATTTTCCAGAACATGCTAGTTTAACATTTATTTGATAAGTAATGACAACTATTGTGGTTACATCAGATTTCAATACGTTAGTTTGCTGAAAAACAAGGCCACCTTTAAATAATTATGTACATGTGGAATTAGTAATATAGAGCAGTGGTAGAGGCATATATCCGCATATTTGGTATGTTCAACAAGTGATCTACACTACACAGATGCCATTACTAAAAAAGAAGCAAATCTAGAATCACGCTTAAACCAATCAAATTGCAAACTGAAGCTTTGTAATTTAGCAAACAAGTTAAGCAGAAGGACTAATCATTGCTAGTTGTAGATACTATATTTATCCTTTTTCTTCCAAGATGGTCATTTTGACTTCCAAGTCTCCTCGCTTCTTCGGTCACCCTTACTAGGTTGGCCTTTTCTCCGGGTTCAACCCCTTGAGTGCTTCTTCCAAGTGAAGGCATCCCACCTAGTTCCTCCTCTTCTTCATCACCACCATCTTCGCCTTCTTCCTGATCATCTTCAATTTACGAAGCTTGCCCCTCTTCAGCCATCTTACTTTTCTTCACCCATTTCCTCCTCACAAGACTTGAAACCTTGACTGTCTTCCTATTTGACCAGCGCAGAGACACACGCTGCAAGAAAAAAAGAACAAGAAAAAACAGTTCACACTGCTCGATAAATCATCAACGTTGGATTCCTAATCATACCTTGCCTTGGAGCTACTTGTAAAGTATCAGATGATGCTCGGCTGCCTCTAATTTCAGGGAATTATAATTCAACTCTAGTTCACACCACTGAAAAATGCACCACAGTTACTATGAAGGAAGGCAATTACTGTTTTATCTTTCAGTTAAGCTACTTTTTGGGAATCACACTTTGTGTCCAGTCACTTTATTCCTGATTTTTCAAGTCAGAACACCAGAACCCCATAATTTCAAAATAAGTGCCCTATGCTCAAAAACATTGCATCATCCATGATGGATGTATTGACTGATGTGGATAGATCCAAAGATGATATACAGGTAGGATCATTCAACGATCTATAATCATTCAGGGGTCCCTTGTTCAGTCTTAAAATTTGGTTCCATCAGTCCTTAGTGAGATGATGGCCTACCGAGAACATCTCAGCGATCAATGGGTATCGCCATCCTCGTTCGAATATACCTCTTGCCGGTCCCATTTTTTCGTTAGTGTCAAAAGACTCACAAAGTAGCAACACGAAAGATATTAATGGTGTACTCCCTCCGCCCCATAATATAAGAGCGTTATTACACTACACTAGTGTAAAAAATGCTCTTATATTATGAGACGGAGGGAGTAATTCATTACGACTGATCTATTAGCGAGATACATGATTAAGTTGACACCTCAGATCAACACACAAGCACCAGAAATAAAAGCCCTATCTTTGTTGAGAACTTTTACGGTACCTACTGCCTAAAGCAGTCCCTTGATTTAAAACAACAGTTTTGTCCTTTTCATTTCACGTCATCTAATCCCTGATATCTAAAAAATAAAAATAATTCCCAATCTGATCGGAAATCTCGGCTCTCTCGAAAGAGAAACTCTAGGGTACCCTTCGTGGTCACCTCTTTGTCCTTTCGTGCTGCCATGGCCACATTGCCAGCTCCCACCATTTCGAGGTGTGCTTGCATCTCGTACGTATCGTCCTACCTATCACGACCATGCCGCAGCTGCCCTACCTATCATCACCATCCCCTTCGTGTGTGTCATTGTTGGATCGCAGTGGTTTGATGTTCTGGCGGCTTGGGGGCACTCTGAATGAGCACTGGAATGGGATGATCCACTGTTGGTGTCGTGCACTTCGCTCTCCCGGTCGCCAAATCTCTGGAAGGACCTGCAAATGTTGGTGACTCTGTTCTTGTGGAAACTCTGGAAACCTAGAAACGATGTTGTTTTCGAGAACGCCCCTCCATGAGGGCAAACTGTAATCAGGATGATCTTATAGCAAGGTCGGAATGGGAAACGGTAGGTAAGTTTAGAGAGGACATGACGGTAGTCTTCCAAAGGTTGTACACGTGGATGAACCGTGAGTAGTTGTGTCTGTAAAACTGGTGGACGTGTGCTTCTACCACCCCTTCTTCTTCTATGAATATATGATACACATTGCTTATGTGTATTCCATAAAAAAAAATACAGTTAGATTTTCGTACTCCGGCTACAAAGACATATACGGTTGTGGTACAATTAATGTCCGTCTACCCTTAGCCAACTTAAAGTCACGGAACAATTTCTTTTAAAAAGAGTTCATGCGATATTTATTGCAGATGATCAGAAGCTATTTAAAGAAAGAAATATCAATGATGTTGTAGTGGTAGTGCCATATATACTCTCATCTCCTCAAACTTGCAACAGCATACGTCCAGTCTAAAATCAGTTCTAAGTATTTGTAGTCCTAAGATGAGGAATATCACGGTTCACTTGTATTGGAGGGTGTCTGGAAATTCACTTCAATAGATTTTGTGCGTGTTTTCTGGCAGTCCCGAACACCTCGTGTCGGTTCGGCTGCTTGCCTAGGAGTCATGTGAAAGTAGTTTGCTTATTTTATTAACCGGGCATGAACAACCCAGGGATCCTACCTCTGCCTGACCTCGGCATGTGTCAAACCGGCTCCTGGGCCATATAGGCGTTGAATGATTACCCTCTGGCACAAAACATACTGCCACTAGTAGAAAAAAGGTCAAACGTGAAGCACATTAGTGCCGGTTTGAATTTGAGCCGGCACTAATTATATCATTAGTGCCGGTTCGAACGGCTATGCATTAATGCCGGTTCGTGTTGAATCTTTAGTACCGGTTCGTGCCATGAACCGGTACTAAAGAGGTGATGGCAGGCTGGCGTCAGGCCGGGGCCCCACGATCACCTTTAGTACCGGTTCGTGAAACAAACCGGTACTAAAGGGCTAACCTTTAGTACCAGTTTGTGCCACGAACCGGTACTAAAGGGGTCTGACCTATAGTACCGGTTTGTGACACAAACCGGCACTATAGGGCAATTTTCAAACTCTACCCCCCCCCCCCCCCCACTCCCCGTGTGTCGCCATTTCAGTTCTGGAAAAATCAAAAGAAAATGATAAAAACTTCAAAAAATAAAATCCTTCGAGAGGTAGTTATATTACTACATCTACTAGTTAGGAAAATTTGAAACCTTAAATTTGGACATGTTTTGCAAAAAGTGTAGGGAAAATGTAAAACGGCTATAACTTTTGCAGACGATGTCGGAAAAAAAGTATAATATATCAAAAAATTCAGCACGAAAATCCGCATCCGATGGAGACCGCCTACGGCCTGTTTGGAATTTTTTATAATCCTCAAATTCCAAAAGGAAAAAAAGATATGGTCAAATTTCAGTTTTTTTAAAAAAAATTGGTTAAATCTGGTCAAACTACTTATTCAAGAAGTATTAATGTTACTACATAATTATTCAAGAATATTAGTGTTACTAAATAATTATTTCAATTTTTTGAATTTTGGTCAAATCTGGTCAAACTATGGTCAAACTGTGGTCAAACTATGGTCAAACTGTGGTCAAACTATGGTCAAACTTATTCAAGAAATATTAGCGGTACTAAATAATTACTGTTTTTTTAGAATAATAGTTTCAAACTCAAACGGTGAAATGTGTGACTTCATGCTCAAGCTAAACTCCTGAGGGTTAATAAGATTAACATCTTACTATTGTTAGGAAAACAACAAGTGCAGACTTGGAAACGAAGGAGAATAGAACCTGAAAGTTAAGCGTGCTCGGGCTGGAGTAGTGAGAGGGATGGGTGACCGGTCGGGAAGTTAGATGATTTGGAATGAGTGATCCACACTTGAGCAGTTAAGAGAGGTGATTAGAGACTAAATCATCAAATAATTCAGAAAAATCAAAAATAAAAAAAAATCAAAATTTGTTTCCAAAATTTTCAATTTTTTTTTTAAAAATACCTTTAGTACCGGTTGGTAACAACAACCGGTACTAAAGGTCCCCCATACCATCCCCCATACCAGGGCGTGAGCTCACGCCACGTGGTGGCACTTTAGCGTCGGTTCGTGCCGAACCGGTACTAAGGGGGGGGGGGGCTTTAGTGCCCACACTTTAGTGCCGGTTCCATAACCGGCATTAAAGGCCCTTACAAACCGGTTTTAAAGCTCCGTTTTCTACTAGTGTGCCGTCCAAGCGATGTAACACTGACTGGGAGTTTGTTCTATAGAAGTTTTTTTTGAAAGACCTATTCCATAGAAGTTTCACCATGATCAAAATAGAGTAGCAGATCAGTTGACACGGTATAGCCATACCTATGTGTAGTAATTTAGTTTGACTTAATACCGGACCCCCTTGTATAATGTTGGTGGAGATCCTAGAAAACACACACTATCACGGTGGATTGAATGAGAGGAGAGACACGAACACAGCACACACGCAAGAACAGTTTTGTGCCGCGCACAATCTGTGGCTTTTCTGATCTCTTTCCTTATTCTCAGGGAGTGGGGCTCTCCATACATGCATAACTAACCGTGCTTATCGCAGCTCGTGAACTGACCGCGCCATCCCACGATCCGAACTGGCAGGCACGTTTGACTAACAAACTTTGCCATGACGTGGACAAGCACGCCTCAGACTTACAAACTCTGAAGAAAACTGAAACTACATGAAACTCTGAAGGGAACTGAAACTAAAACTAGCACTGCCTGACACTAGAGCATCAGGATTATTCCAACATTGAGCATGTCCCGCCTCTGAATTGTAACTAAATAATTTTGGAATAGTGTGTGGCGTTGCAGCACCAATACGAAGCCCCAGTGTGTGTGGCGTTGCAGCACAAATACGAAGCGCCGGTGTGTCTGGCGTTTCCAGCGGCATGTTCCCATTTTGCCACTTATCTAAAAGGGCAGCAACGTAGGCTGTTTCGGCATTTCTATTTTTTTTGAATTGTTTGAATTGCTTACCACATGTTTTATGTGGCTGTTTCGGCGTTTCTAAATAGAGCAGAAATGCCACAAGCCGTGGCGTTATCAATAGGGTCAGATCGTGAAATAAATTCTCCGGGGAGTTTATTTTGTGTCAAGGTTTTCTTACAAGGTCAAAACAGTGGAAAGAGCCTGTACTGAGCAGATCATGCCTCTCGATTGTAACTATATAATTTTGGAATAAAACTCTCTCCACCCGCAAGAGAACTATTCCGTCTGTTGTAATTCTTTTAAATTGGGATGCCTTAATTAGTTAATTAATCAGCTCATTCTTGTTTGCTCGGTGTCACATCTTGCAGCCTCCGCGTCCTAAAATAAATTGCACCAGATCACGTAATGCTTTCCCAAGTGCCTAAGACAATCATGAACTGAGTATAGCTGAGATGGTTAGGTTCTTATGGTGGAACCAAACCAACATGGTTCAAGTCCTAGACGTGGCACCAGTGGTCGCGCTTTTCTGGATTTAGTTCAGACCTTTCGATGATGTGTGTTCAGTGGGAGATGACATTCCTGTCAACTATGAAGGTGTCTGTGTCAACTTCGTCAATATCAAGATGCTGTGCAGACTTAGTATCTCAGAGGTGCTCATAGGGTGTGTGCGTGTGTGCGTGCGTGCGTTAATACTGTTGAGTGTATGTGCATGTAGGTGACCATTGAAGTTTCTGCTGTGTTAAAAAAGACAAGAGTTTTGGTGTCGAACATCTAACAATTGTGCTCATTTAAGAGCATCTGTATCAGATGCGCTATAATGGATCAAACCTCTAAATTTGCAGTATAGATCCCGTAAAAAGCACCGAATAGATCATGTAAAATAGTCGACCCTTAAATTTCTTTTGCAGCTCCGCGTATATTATCCCCTACACACCTCAAATCTACGGTGCATTAGGTGGTTCTTGAGTTGTTGGGTCTAAGTTTTACATGCATGCATTATCAAAACAATGTCATCAGCATATTGTATTACAGGAAAATCAGAGCAGGGGTGACTCCGGAGAGCGACTTTGCTAAGATCTGCATGCATGGCTTCATTTAAGATTGAGTGCACTGTGTCAGTTGCAAGCACAAATTATAAAGGAGAAAGAGGATCCCCTTTGCCTAACACCTCTCTTGCAGAGGAACTAATTGCCAGGAACACCATTCAATAACACAGAGGAGTACCCAGACTTGAAGATCATATCCATCCACATAAGCCACTTTTTCCCAAGACCCCTTGCTTTCAGGATCTCTAAAATAGTGCCATGCTCAATTAAGTCAAAAACCTTTTCAAAGTCAATTTTTATGATGATAAGCTCCCTTTTGGATGAGTGAAATTGATGAATAAATTCATATGCCCAGGCTAAGCAGACTTGAATGGACCTTGACTTAAGAAATCCATACTGGTTGGTATGCACCAACGTCAGAATGATCTTCTGCAGTCTATTTTCCAAGAGCTTGGTTATGACTTTAATTGAGCAGTTTAATAAAGAGATGGGCTTATAATCATTGGCAGAAACTGGGCAGTCTTTCTTTGGGATGAGAGTGATATAGGAAGTATTAATGCTCTGCAACTTAATTGACCCCTTAGAGAAATCCTCAATGAGAGCATAAAGGTCTGGAGCAATGATATCCCAACAATGTTTGATGAAATTCGTGTTAAAATCATATGGCCTAGGTGACTTATCAGAAGGTAGTTCTTTGATGATAGTATCAATTTATTCCTTAGAAAAAAGTTGTTCAAGCACAGACAGGTCCAAATTATATTTCAGCAGATCTCCCTTCTCCCCTCCTTCTTTGGAGTTGATCATCGTCGTGCATTATCCAATAATACCTCCCATTTAGAACGTGCGAGTGGAACACCACCATAATTCCAGTCGTGAACAGCCAGGTCACCTCTAGGCGCCATCGAATACGTCCTACATAATTACTCCTAAGACAGTTTTCCCTAGATGGACTACGACTGTTTCTTTTTGCACAGAGTGGACGAACCTCATTACACATCTAACCATGACTAATGTTAGATATTCTAAAAATGTAATGCACATAAATCATTTTTTCCAAGAACTGGCAACCAAAGGTGCCTGTTATTTTCATTATGATTGGGGAGCATGGCATCATTCACAAGAGTAGGATCTGAACGAACTGAAATGCAAACTACCACCAGCCTGAAATGAAGTACTCCTGCCCCCCTACCCACCTGGAGCTTAGCCCTCTACCACAACGATATAATCATTTCCTTAATTGGCTTTAAGATCTGTAGTATGTCTGCTTGTGGGCATGTACCAAAGAAAACCATATAATAAGTTTCTTTCGCTAAATATAAAAACATTCAATTAGTATTTTATTCTTTGTCCCTACCTTTCATATATGTATATGTTGTATATATGCATCAATTGGGGTCGAATGTAACTGTCCAAAGGAATTATATTTCAAAACATTTGGATCTTTCACTTATCTTCATGGTACATGCATGCAACATTTTGTGGGGAACCTTTTTTGGACTTCAGCATTGAACTAGTTAGTACTCCCTCCGTAAACTAAACTAGTGATCTAAACGCTCTTATATTAGTTTAAAGAGGGATACTAACTACTAACTACACTAATCCCCTAAAAAACTACTAGTAACTACTAAGTTTGCATAATCTCGAAGGAGGCTAGATTTTTTTGGAGAACATAGGGGAGGAAATAAAATATAATTGGCATAACAGACGAGGCTACAGTACACTTCTGTGATCCACTCTGCCTTCGCATCACATGATATTAAGGGCAAAAACTCGCTTCACGGCTGCATCTTACATCGTTCATATGCACACCAATAATGTGCCTATTTTCGGATCCCTCTCGTTCCAAGAAATGTTCCCCATTTACCGTCACTCTATTTCTCATGTACTTTGCATGCTCTGGAATGGCATAGAAAGCCATATATTTTGCTATGCGTGCACCGTGGCAGCTAGGAAACATTAATTAGGACTTCGTTCCCCAAATACATTTTGATTTTCCATACGAGCCCTAAAAAAATTCTAGAAGAAAACAAGGTACTTGTGTGGCTACCTGGATTTATTGCCCTATACTAAGCTTACTTGATAATTGTCGTCGAAAAAGGTAAGTGTGCAATTTCCTATGGTTTGACAATGAAGCTTGGAGGCACATACAAAGTGATGGATGCACTATTATCGTGGTGATTAGAATTGGAGAAACCCCGCAAGGGCAGGCGAAGCTTTACATCGGTAGCACACTATGGCGATATGAGATCATGCTAGAGATAATATGTTCAAGACACTGGATGGTAGTGAGAGTAGTCCGTATATATGCCGTTCAAGACACTGTGATTTTTTTAGTTAGTGGTTGGGTGCTTGCCTGAATTCCAGAGGGCAAGATATATGCTTATTTTCACGGTTCAGGTATCATGTTCCACATACAAAAGCAGGACAATACAATAAGCCGTTCTAATTTTGTTATTGAGTAAAGAATCAAGGCTCAAAATCAAATTGAATTTACATTATCTCATAATAAAATTTCCATGTCGTTGTAAATTTGGCGAAGTTTGAGTTCGTTATGGCTGATTGCTCCATGCATTTTTGTTGTCGAGGCTCCAATTACAAACTAGCCGCACATACACACAAACTCACTTTGGCTGGATTCCCAGTCCGAGCTTTATTTAGAGGTCATATCATTCTAGATCAATCAAAGTCACTCCTCACATTTCTTCAAGAAAATAGTACTCCTTCATTTGTTAATACATGGACACTGAAAAATACACTTTGCAACTATAGAAGACCACCAAAAGTAATCGAAGAAAAAGTTGATGGTGTTGCCTTATACTAGCAACCCATGGTTTAACTACTTGTCACTCACATGCATCGACTGGATGATAATGAACATGCTCAGCAACTTCCTTCCTCACGCCCATTCCATTTTCTTTAATTTGCATGCACCCTATTAATTAACCCGACAAACGAGAAGACAAGATGACTTGCAAAGCAAGCCTTGATTTTTACGTTGATACTTGTAATTTGAGTTTGTGGCCTAGTATATAGAAATGGAGGGAGTAGGAGAAATCTATACATTATAAATATAGGAAGTTAAATATTGTGTGAGACTGACCCAATCACAGCACCACGCTGGACCTGATTTTTGGGCCTACTTGTAATTTTTTTTGGTGTCAAATAGCTAACAACATTGGATTTGTGTAAATATCATTCTCCTCTACCTGAAGCTGAGGGATATCTCCAATAACAGATTCCTCTAGGGCCACCGTGCTTGCTGCCGGATGCCCAAAAAGTTGTTTATAGTAATTAGAGATGTAAGCTTTCAGATTCTCATGCCCCACAATTGTCCCCTTGTCCGGTTCAAGCTGTATGATTTTCTTCTTCCTATGTTTACCATTCGCAATCATATGGAAGAATTGTGTATTGTCATTCCCTTGGACAACTTTAAGCACTTTAGCACACAATGCCAACTTGAGAGCCTTGATTCTTTACTCAATAACAAAATTAGAACGGCTCATAGTATTGTCCTGCTTTTGCATGTGGAACATGATACCTGAACCGTGAAAATAAGCATATATCTTGCCCTCTGGATTCCCAGTCCGAGCTTTATTTAGAGGTCATATCATTCTAGATCAATCAAAGTCACTCCTCACATTTCTTCAAGAAAATAGTACTCCTTCATTTGTAAATACATGGACACTATGAAAAATACACTTTGCAACTATAGAAGACCACCAAAAGTAATCGAAGAAAAAGTTGATGGCGTTGCCTTATACTCCCTCCATTTTTATTTAGTTCGCATATTAGCTTTGGTCAAAGTCAAGCTTTACAAACTTTGGCCAAGCTTATAAACAAAAATATTAAGATATACAATAATAAATCAACAACATTAGATTTATTATTGAATGTACTTTCACATCGTATATACTTATTATGATAAATGTCTATATTGTTTTCTATAAACTTGGTCAAACTTTACGAAGTTTGACTTCAGTCAACTCTAATATGCAGAGTAAATAAAAACAGAGGGAGTACTAGCAACCCATGGTTTAACTACTTGGCACTCACATGCATCGACTGGATGATAATGAACATGCTCAGCAACTTCCTTCCTCACGCCCATTGCATTTCCTTTAATTTGCATGAGCCCTATTAACTAACCCGACAAATGAGAAGACAAGATGACTTGCAAAGCAAGCCTTGATTTTTACCTTGATACTTGTAATTTGAGTTTGTGGCCTAGTATATAGAAATGGAGGGTGTTGGAGAAATCTATACATTATAAATATAGGAAGTTAAATATTGTGTGAGACTGACCCAATCACAGCACCACACTGGACCTTATTTTTGGGCCTACTTGTAATTTTTTTTTGGTGTCAAATAGCTAACAACATTGGATTTGTGTAAATATCATTCTCCTCTACCTGAAGCTGAGGGATATCTCCAATAACAGATTCCTCTAGGGCCACCGTGCTTGCTGCCGGATGCCCAAAAAGTTGTTTATAGTAATTAGAGATGTAAGCTTTCAGATTCTCATGCCCCACAATTGTCCCCTTGTCCGGTTCAAGCTGTATGATTTTCTTCTTCCTATGTTTACCATTCGTAATCATATGGAAGAATTGTGTATTGTCATTCCCTTGGACAACTTTAAGCACTTTAGCACACAACGCCAACTTGAGAGCCTTGATTCTTTACTCAATAACAAAATTAGAATGGCTTATAGTATTGTCCTGCTTTTGCATCTGGAACATGATACCTGAACCGTGAAAATAAGCATATATCTTGCCCTCTGGATTCCCAGTCCGAGCTTTATTTAGAGGTCATATCATTCTAGATCAATCAAAGTCACTCCTCACATTTCTTCAATAAAATAGTACTCCTTCATTTGTAAATACATGGACACTATGAAAAATACACTTTGCAACTATAGAAGACCACCAAAAGTAATCGAAGAAAAAGTTGATGGCGTTGCCTTATACTAGCAACCCATGGTTTAACTACTTGGCACTCACATGCATCGACTGGATGATAATGAACATGCTCAGCAACTTCCTTCCTCACGCCCATTGCATTTCCTTTAATTTGCATGCGCCCTATTAACTAACCCGACAAACGAGAAGACAAGATGACTTGCAAAGCAAGCCTTGATTTTTACCTTGATACTTGTAATTTGAGTTTGTGGCCTAGTATATAGAAATGGAGGGTGTTGGAGAAATCTATACATTATAAATATAGGAAGTTAAATATTGTGTGAGACTGACCCAATCACAGCACCACACTGGACCTGATTTTTGGGCCTACTTGTAATTTTTTTTGTCAAATAGCTAACAACATTGGATTTGTGTAAATATTATGTAACTATACTTGTTTTCTTAGGTGAAATGAAAAGTTATAGTTACTCCAAGAATTAAGTTGTCGTGAATTTACTCCCAATTGCAATGTAACAACATATCTTTTCATTGAAAAGAGGAGATTAGAGACAGAAATGCCATTTTTTTTGTATTCCTACTTGTTAAACGTAGAAAGAGATTACTCGATCCAGAAGGAAAATAGTGCTCATAAAAAGTGCAAATCTCCTTTTGGTAATTGTACAAAAAAAAGGAAGAACAAACTATGGACATGATTTCTTTACTCTACTCAACATCTGGCAAACTCTGGTACTAGATTGATGATCTGTCGTAGATTATTTCCGTAAACCTATATGCAATATCCTGAAGAAATTCGAGTTTCTACTGCATTTTAAACTCAAGTTATATAGCCTACAGAGTCGTCCTGTATTATTTTCGCTACATGTCACTTCTATATATTAACAAGATTGTAAGATTGAATGATCTTGTGCTTTGTCTTCCACTTTTGTTGGATATTTGTATACTAGTCTTTCATATGGTTGTGCATAGGAAGTGGCAAGGGAAAGTAATGAAACATTTCCTTATATTATGTGCTCTTTGTGTGTTGCATTCAAACTGATCGATGTACTCTTCAAAGTGTATATACAAGTGAGCTCATCTGTAGTGCCATCGAATAAATATGAGCCTTGCATCAATGAATCTGAAACTTGAGAAAGTGGTACATATAACAGCGCAAGTAAGAAGATAATCACCTCAACAATCTGACGAGTACGTTGCGATTAGTAGTAAGAATGTAACTTAAATATGTTAAGAAAGAACATGAGAAGTGCCACATTTTTTCCAATGAGGGGCGTACCCTGGCCTATGCATCAACTGATACACACAACCATTTTACTGAAAAGAACAAAAAAAATCCAATTAGTTCACCAGTGTCAACTAAACGGAAAGGGAAAATACCACAATCGATCAGTAAAAAAGATTTCATTTTTCCGTTAAAGGGCACTTGCATTAACTCCGAATGTCGCTTGAAAATAATGATGAGCAATGCCCGACCATCGTATAGCAAAGATGAAAACAACTAAAACACTAACATATGACTAAAGTAAAGTAAAAAAACCCTGGCATATCAACCAATAAAGTCATATAAGACAGAAACTATGCAAATGTCACCAAAGGCGGTGGAACGATCAGGAGATTATGTTGTCACCCATATTGGGTAAAACCTCCCTGGCCAACCACTCCGACAACATACACATAAAAACGATTACATGATTACATGGATCATCAACCACGTAATTCTAGAGATACCACATATTAGGTGGACTCTGCGGCACAAGAGTAGTAAAGCATGTTCTAGAAGCTAGGGCGCTATTTAATCACAGTTCACTATTTTGCTGTGTATGTAGGCTTGGTCAAAGATTAGGATCTGCTATGGTAAAAAAATCCAACAAGTTCCGGGCCTGAGCGGTCTCTACAACGCTAGGGCCTAACTTCCCCCGAGATCGAGACGCGACCCACTGCGTGTTGACATTTTTCGTTTTGACAAGCTCGACCCACGTGGAGAGGCTGCCCTCAATGTCTTTTAAATAAGATTAACATTGTATATGTTTCCAAAAATCATTATTTTTTGCTTTTGAAAATTGACCCAGAACTTGATGTATTGCAAGCATGTGCACATGGGGCCCATGCATGAGAGGTAGGCAGATATTTCTAACCGACAAATTACAAAACATGTATATGTTGCAGTCAAGTTTTGATTGAAGTGTCAAAAAGCAGAGGCTATTAATGTTGAAAAATGTAACTAACATTGATTTTGATTCAAAGATCTTGTCAAAACATAGAAGATAGTCAAAACATTTGCGAAATCAGAGATTTAATTAAAAATATATGACCCCTGCTTTGTTTGAACCAAAAAATTAAACACATAGATTTGTTTGTGGGAGAGGCAGATGTGACGTGAGGGTTAATTTTGATAAAATAATAGGACCAGTCTGCAATGTTCCAACAATCCTTCTATGGGGCCTCATCATACCTCTCAGTTTTCGTTCCAGTGGCTCATATAGCATGGGTGCATCCCGTGCATGAGTTCAGCTGGTGCACTCAATACGTTCTCGCCCAGAACAAGCAGCTGGGAGCGGCATCTATCTTGGGAGTTGGGAGGCGGAGCATGTGTCTCTCTGTCCCTATTGTTGCATGAGGAGAGAAATGAATATTGGACAGCATGTCCTTTTGCAAAAAGAAGAAATGGAAGGCGGCGGGGGCAAAGAAAAAGAACTACGGTGGGTGAGAGAGTCTGCGGAACTTAGGGGCTCTCTGTGAGCTGTAGCAGGAGGACTGATGAGCTTGGTGCAATTAACTCTTGTGTGGCTATGCCTACACATGCTAGACAGAGCGCCTCTGATTCTGACATCTCTCAATCCTATCAACATGACTTCAAACTTTCTCTTTCATTGCTGCTAGCTGCGGCCTCTTGTATGGATGAGTATGTATGTGAGGTGACATGCGAGAGCTAGCAACGCCACCTCCTCTTATATATGAGTAGGCGTGAAGCGCGCTAGAACATGCAAAGGAAAAAAGAAACTACGATATTAATTCAAAGCTATTTTTTCTATGTCTGCCATCGTACGTAGACTAGAAGTTTGTTTGTCAGAAGAATTAAGGACTTCTGTAGCCCCTCCTCAAGAAGTTTCACCGTGACAGGGTGCTACCACTTTATAAAACCGAACGGTCATCTTCTAAGGGAGAGCTCTAGTCCTAATGGTACAATCCTGATTCTATCTACATTGCTTGACTCTCCTGCAGATGCTCGGCTACCAACAGACGGTAGGCATATGTTTGTTCTTCTGTCGTTATTGGCTGTGAGAATTTGTTATCAAAAAGGCTTTCACCCCATTTTATATATAAAGCAACGATCCACAACAAACCGGTATAAACGCACGCCACCACAACACACGCACACACCCAAGGCAGGATACATAGCCACTGAGCGCAGCAACACCACCCCTATCACGACAAGAGTAATCGGGGACTCCCCCGTGAACATGTCACCGCGAAGAGATTAAGCCGCATACGACGAACCGTGGACTCCAAGACGGCGCCTTCAGGAAGGTTACGACACCGGAGCGCCGCCGCCGCCCGATCTAAGGATCAGAGTTTCTCCTGGAGCAACACGACTGGCAATGAAAGCCGCGACGACGCCTTTAAGAAGGGAACGAGTTTTGCCGCCGCCGGTCTGTCCGAAGACAAAGAAGGTTTTCACCCCGGCCAACACTCACCGCCACCGAACGCCACACCCCGGCTACCACGCCGCCCACACGGCCATAGCCACCGGGCAGCACCAAGCCACGGGCTCTGCCCAAGAGCGCCACACTACCACCACCAGGGCTGCCGCCCGGGCATCCAAAGCCTTGACACCTCCACACCCAAGACCCGCCGCTACCCCAACCAAAGAGACGGGCGGCAAGGCCCCGACTTTCGCTCCCCTGGAACACAGTACAGTACAGTTTGATCTGACTGCAAGTCATGCTAACATCATACTTGGTCATTATTGAGAATCATGTGTATGCACATCCTTCGGAACAAGGTTCTATCCATTCTTGAATCATCTCGTTCCCATCAGCAAGATTTTAATCTAGTCAACTTCCTTCTCTCTCTTTCTCAAGGAGCAATTACCACCTTTTCTTTCATGTAAAGAGCAAGAGCACTTTGATATCCTATTATATCTTTTAATTCCAGTAGGTGTTGTTTGTCATTGTACATGTTAAATCAATTTAAAGCCCTTTTGTGTGATGTCCTCTTTAGTACGGTGAGCAGAAATTCATGAAGCAAAAGAATGGAATGGCTGTTCCATCGCACGCTGCTGCCTCTCTTGCCGATAGAATGCACAACCTCCTGTCCCCTTGGCCCCTTTGCAACGCATGCGCGACCTCTACCCCATCGGTTCTCGGTTTGCGGTTTCTTCGCAATGTCTCAGTGTGTGCCTTTTGTTGGCGTTTTTATTGATCAGAGATATGTACGTGATGGTCAGTATGCCGGAGGGACACCGTTGGATTCTCAGGGCATAAACATTCAACTGCAGTTCACACCATTGAAAAAAAATGTCCACAAGTAGAAAGGAAGGCAATTATTATTTTTATTTTAGTTAAGCCACTTGCAGGGAATCACCCTTCCTCTGTCTCGAGTCGCTTTATTCCTATTGATTCAATTCATAAAACTAGAATCCAATAATTTCAAAATTAGTACCCTATTCTGAAAAACATCTAGTCAGGCATATTGGGTATACTGACTGATCTGGATAGATACAAAGATGATATACTGGTAGGATCATTCAACGATCTATACTCCTTCCAGCTCCAAGGGTCCATTGTTCTTTCTGAAAATTTTGCTCCATCAGTCCTTACTGAGATGATGGCCTGGTAAGAATCTCTTAGCGATTGATGGGTATCACCATGTTCTTTCGATATCCCTCTCGCTGGGCCAGATTATTTCTTAGAGACAGAAGACTCACAAAGTAGCAGCATGGAAGATACTGAGGATGTAATTCATCATAACCGATATGTTAACTACATTTTGTTGTGAATTTATTAACAAGATACATGATTAGTATGATAGCCAGATCGACACACAAGTACCGCAACAAAGACCAATCTTTGTTTCTTGGATGCAATCAAGATTGCCCCCAAATTGACATAAGTCAAGTATGCCACTTTCCTCCAACCGATGGTCGACTGCCAAAATCTGCTGTCATATGCTCAAATCATGGTGCAATGATGCCCCGAAGCAGGTTGTCCCAATGAAGACATCCTGCATCATGTAGTGTACTTGATATCCATTATTTTGATACCTCTTATTCCTATGGAGCATGGAGCAATGAAAATATTAAACTTTATGTATCACGCTCCCTCCCTATCCTATCGATTGATGAGTATAAAAATGGCAGGGAAAGCAATGCCTCCACCTCTTATATCATGGGCTTCTGTGGGTAAATGGTAACATGTGTGTTTTAATTTCTTGCGAGAATTGCATATGATAAATTAAGACAAGGAAAGAGGTACTCTCTATATGCTTCGCGTATCCCGTCCCCCGCGTCGCCCTCCCTGGCGGCGACGGGGGAACCCAGATCCGGCGGCCTACAACCTTCCCACCTCCCTCCCCACCTCGCCGCCACCGGAGGAACGGCCGGCGAAGCCGGCGCCGGCTCCCGGGATGGTGGCGGCGGGGCGACTTGGCGGGATCCAGCACTCCCCCCAATTTGACCGATCCCTTTCGGTGGTGAGGGTCCGGATCTGAGGCGGAGGCCTCGCTGGTGCGGACGGCGCTTCTTCGGCGGCGGGGAGTGCTCATCGGTGAGGTAGGCCGGTTCCCCTCGGCTGCGCGGGAAGCGAGGTCCCGGTGGGCGCAGGTCATGGCGCGGGGAGGCCCCGGGCTCCCCTCGTCAGATCGGAGGCGATCCTGGTCCGCTCGTGATGCATGACCTTCGGTTGGCCTGGATCTCCGGCGTACACGCCCCTGCTGCTGATGTGGCTGGTTCGGAGGTGGCGGCAGGGTGCTTGGCCGGGGGAAACCCTTGGCCGCCGGTGGCGGTCACGGCGTCGATGGCGTCCCGGACGCCATTCCCTCCTTGGTGGCGGCGCCGAGGCTAAACCTCCCCTGCCTCTCCCCTTCCCCTGCGCCCGGGTGAAAACCCTAGCCCCGGTGGCTAAGCGGCGGCGGCACCACATCGTCGTCACCTTCTTGAAGGCGCCGACTTGGGCATGGGGATGCTGGGTGTGCATGGCGTGCTTGTCTTGTTCCTGGTGGCGGCCCGCCTGATCTACTGCGTCGTAACTCCGGGCAGTCTCTCGGGGCTGCGGTGCTTCTCTTCCGGCCGTGTCTCCGATGGGGACCTCGCCCTTCCTCACCTTGTACATGCCGTGGTGGAGCGGTACTTCATCTCGCTCATTGATGGCAGCGAAGATCGGCGGCATGGCGCTGCGGAGGCTCGCCGCCCGATGCGCGGAGATGGACTCGCGCAGGAGGAGGTTGCTGTCTGGCGTCATGGTGATGTCGATGGTAGAGTGGCCAGACAAGGTAGAAGCCTTAATATGATTTGAAGACGGACCTGTGGAAGATGGCGGCGACGACACACGAGTGCGTCTGACCGGATTGTGCCCCAGACCCGGTATGTGGCTCGGCTGGGGCTTCTGAATATGTTTCAGTTTTCGGTTTTTGATGTTAGGCTTAGGTGAGTGGTTTGGGTAGTGGCCCAGCTAGCACCCCTTCATCATTTTGGATAGGAGTAGCGGCATGTGTTGCCAAGATGGTGGATTCAGGCTCATTGTTGTAATACTTTATAAGGTCCTGAGAATAATCAATAAAGCGGCCGTATGCATCTCCCAGATGCAGAGGCCGGGGATCATCCTCCTTTTCTAAAAAAAAGACAAGGAAAGAAAGTTCAAGTACAACCAGGCAACAAGAAACCGGGAGAAAAAAATGAAAAAAAAACAAAGAAAGCATCTTAAATTCCTAATAAGAGAAGGATGACCACTGGCTAGCACCAAGATAGCTAAAGTCTTTTCAAATTGGAACAAAAAGAAAAATCAACGAACGCTCTCAAGGGTCCATGGCCTTGAATCTACTTTGATCTGCTCAATGACCTTGTGTGCGGGTACCAACATCTTTTCAAACACCCTTCTTTTCCTTTCCCACCAAATGGACCGACCAAAGTCACAATCGTCTTCAAGGCTTGCTTGTTGGGTTTCTGAATCCTAGTCCTTTGCATCAATGCCACCATTCTTGCAAATCTGTCATCATAATCTGAAAGTCAGTGACAGAGACAAGCCTAGGGAAGTTATGGTTATATCCCTAGGCCTAGTACCAACATCCTTTGTAATTTCTTCTTATTAAGAACTAAAAATTACGAGAGTTCATCGCTCAAGCTGGCTCAGCCTAAGCATAACCCACTGCTAGCTCCGTCACTGGTCAGAGTTAATTACCAGCCGAGGCATGGCCCAAAGAAGGACGGAACATATGTTTACAACCAGTCATCTCATTAATAAGTGTTGAACATCCCGTGTGTGAGGCTAAGATGAAAAACACAGCTTTCATTATGCGGCGGAATTTGCTTAGCCAACTAGTCAGCTATCCAGATTCTACCGCGGATGACGAGCAATTTAAGGAGTTTACATCTGAGATGCTCCCATGTTTTACAAATCAATTGTGACATGTTTGCTTACCGGAGAGGTTAGAAAGTAACCCTTGTATGCAAATTCAGAAGAGAGGGAGCCGCATCCGGCAAATCATGTTCCACGCTTGGTGTGACCGTGTGAGGAATGCATAACTGGGCCAGGCCCATGTTTAATTCTCCTGATTTTGGCTTTTTCTTTTTTCCTCCCTCCTGTTTTTCATTTCTTTCTTTTTCCTTTTCCTATTTAGGTCTTACTTTTATTTTTACATCAATTTTTGTTTCAATTTCCCTTTCTTCTTGGTTTTTTTGTATACTTTGGATTATTTCCTTACAGTGTAGAAAAATCTATTCACATGTGTATGGTTATATAAAAATGCAAACTTTTGAATGCATACATCTATTTTGTATACATGAGCATTTTTCGAATACTCGGTGAAATTTTTTTGATACAAGATGAAAATTTCACAAATACATGATAAGTACCTTTTAAATATGTTGTTTATACATATTAATATGTACTTTTAAAAAATCCTTGATATTTGACATGTTAAAATAATTAGATATGTTTTTAATAGTGAGCGCCTTGACGGCAGAATTGATCATGGATGCAACATTTTCCGGTGTTCTAGAAACATGGAAGAAGACCATTCTGTTGCACTCATTCCATATGTGCGAGACAAACTACGCCGACAAGGTCTTATTTTCCTTGAAAGGCACCGACATACAGCAAGGAGCCTATGGCCTATCAGTCGCATCCCAGACCGGCTGGAGCAGACACGCGTCTAAACATCACCAGCAATAGGGAAGTGGGCAGCAAGACGGAAAGCAGTTTTGATCTTGAGGTTGAAAAGGGAGCATTTGTCATAATAAGCCTGACCGGAGAGGATTGGAGGTAGTTTTACTTTTTTTTCGAAAGGAGAATGACCCTCAGCCTTTGCATCTGGACGATGCATGCAACCATTTTATTAATTATTTAAAAAAGTTACAAAGTAATACATCAATAAGTTTGAAGTCATCATCTTGGCAACTCTGTCGCTACTCCTATCCAGCTAATGAAGGGGTGCTGATAGTTCGAGCCGAATACCAAACATATCTCGCACCAAAACCTAACATCTAAAATCGAAGGCCCGAACTCAGCTGCTTGCTAGGTCTGGGGCTCATAACGGTCCGGCACACTCTCAGAGTCCGCCGCCGCCGTCATCCACTGATCCATCTTAGGAGCAGGTACTGACGCATGGATCATGTTAGGCCTGCCGTTGACGCCATCACGGCTTGGGGACAAGTTGAATTTTATGGAGAGGGGATTGTCAGCGACCTGGGCCTTGCTGAGCCTCAGCCACTACCCAGCCCATGAGAAAGACATGGACTACATATACAAGAGAGGCAGCTACACACATCTTGGCAAGGAGGGACGGAAAGGCTTCGGCCTCGGCTGGCTCTTGCTCTCCACTGGTCATCTTCCTCCTCGTTCCCTCCATAGACTCCATTAGATAGGTCGCAGTTCCTCCTCAAATGACTTGTAACATCTGAATCCTTGCTAGTTGAGCCAATATAGTGCTGTGTTGCTAACAGAAAACCGGCTCATGCGGCCTTTACAGACGTGCAGATGTTCACAACATTAACTGCACAAGTGAGCTGATGACAGGTTGGTTGATACTATCGCTAGTAGTGTGAAGAAAGAGTATTGAGTTTAGACCACAGGTTCCTCACACGGATGTTGGCACGCCTATAGACGTTCTTGCTCTCGGCTGTCTCACAAAGTCACAAGTGCGCGTGATCAGAACGATGTCCATGGCAATTTGCTGGTACGCATGGTTCAACTCCCTTTCTTTGGAGTTGATCACCGCCGTGCATAATCCCGTCCTCCCTTGCCTTTGCAAGGTGCGTGTAGAACACCACCATCATTCAAATAGTAAAGTCCATGCTATACTTCTTAACACCATCAAAATACGACTTTCGTTAAGGAGCAGTTTTAACATGGTCTCTCTTACCTCCTCGACCTGCAAGAACCACGCATGCCACGTGGAAGATAAAACTTGTGCATATACTTTGTTCTGAACTCTGTGTTCTGTACGCCACCTCGCCACCTGTCTTTCGAACTGGACTCTTATTTCTGAGATATTTGGTGTTTCTATGGGAAGAGACTTTGAGTTTGCTGCTTGCTGGTGGTTACGCGATAATAAAAATTGGGATCCTTAACATGTTTTGTGCTGCCGCCATTTGGCCGATCTGGTCTCCAAGGAACGAACTGTGTTTTCAGGGAAGAAGCTGGACTGACATGACCGTGCTGCGGCGACTGGCGAGAAGTGGTGACCTTTGGAAGATTGCACGTACTCTCCAGGGATGCTAAGTCATCGCATGGATTTTGTCTCGTATGTAATTGCTGGCTCTGGCTCGCGACCAGTGGAAACAAGTGTGTGCCATAAGCGGTGCTCTTCCAAGGTGTGTCCAGGCATGGCTCGAAGCGCAAGATCACCAACATGGAGGTTAATGTGCTGGATGCTGCCTTGTACGTCCGGAGCACACGTGAGGATCAGGCTAGCACCGGCACAAGTGGTGCTCACGGTCCGGACTTGTTGTCCTGAGCTGGCATGTTAATGATACGTGCTCTATTACCAATCTATGCTACTCTTTAGACCAGTGCTACAGTCGAGCTAGCACACAGGGTCTACCTCCGCACTGTAACATAGTCACCTTCTGTTCCTGGTTCCTCTCATTCCTATCCCAACAATACTAGAACTTCAATTATCTCCTCCTAGGTTGCTAACTCTCTTGTATTTTCACTAGCTAGGGTCCTACTTCCCTAAACAAACTACAGTGTTCTGTAGATGGGTACATAAAGTGTCAAGGCAGGAAAGTAATGCCACATCCTCTGCTGTCATGACCTGCTGAGTAGGTGACAAGGGAAAAAGCAAGGCAATCTCCTCTTATATCATGAGCTAGTATGTATTGCATGATGTACCATGCAAGGAAAATTTACTACTCCATCCATTCCCTTATATAAGGCCACTATGAAAAATACATTTTGCATTTATGCAAGGCCACTAACAGCAATCGAGACAAAAACTAATGATATTTCTTGTAATAGCAACTTGTCTAATACTTGCATGCATGTACTCATAATAACATTATGCTACTTCCTTCCCATTCATTATTTGCATGCGTGAGGGCGTATTAATGATCCCGGTTAACGAAAAGAAAAAGTTACCTTGCAAAGCAGTCATTAAATGTTACCTTGGTGCATGTAATTTGAGTTTGTGGCCTTGTATAAGGGAATGGAGGGAGTATGATGTTTAGTTAACGCATGATTACAACTCTATCTACTACTATTTTTGATTGCTTATTACTATTTATGAAGTTATTTTTGTTATTAATGCAGAAGAAAAGGAATGCCTGAGATTCAACAATCTAAACGTAGGACACCCCAGCGGTGGATATATTCATAAAAGATGTTGCAAGTGCACGTTAATCGCCATCAAATTCTGTTGGAAACTAGAGTAATTTACTAGGAATCTTACATACACACAACCTAATCCAATTCAGCTTCAGCTAATACTTCATCTTTTTATGGGAGAAAATTAAAGCCCCATCGATATCGGTCGTTAATATGTGCAACTGCAGAACAAGCATTGTATCACCAAAGCTTTACATTGTACCTGTATACAGTATCACTCCGTCCGAAAATAAGTGTCTCAAGGTTAATACAACTTTGTAGTAAATTTAGTACAAAAGTTGAAACCGTTATTTTGGGATGGAGGGACTAACCGACTAACAGAAAAATATTGTGACATCGACTGGTCGAGGTACTTCTTATATGTGCATGACTGTGAAGCTAAATTTTTTACCACCTCATGAGCATGACGGCAAATAATTCAGAAGCATGAGCCTCCCGACATGGGCTAAGGAATTTCCACGTCTGCCACTGAAGCTTAGACGTGATATCATGATGCACAACATCACTCTTTGTTAATGATTCTAGCTCAAGCGTTTTCCATAAGGAATGGACAACTGATTGACATATCTCCGCTTGCACATTTTCCATTTCACTATTGTTGTTCATTTTAATCCAGTGGAAAAAATGTATGTTAGGTACTCATGGGTACATCGAGCAGGAGTTCATTTAGTAGAAACACTGAAGTACTCTTCCATATGAATGTATTCCGTCAGAGACTGTGCATTTATATATTGTTTAATTGAAAGACTGTCATATACTAATGTTTCCTCCACATTGTATTTTCTTGCAAATTGCCAATCAGGAACAATTTCCTCATGAATGTTGCTGGGTCAATGTAAACAAATGAATATGCGCATGGAGATTACTATCAGTATCATGGAGCTTGATGTTTGGTAATGAATTGTGTTCATTATATGAAATGGGAAGTTCTGAACTGATTGATTTCCTTCCATCTTAGAAATCAAGAATTTCTTCTATGTGCACACTGATGGTCACTGACTTCATATTACTGTACTCTCAGCAACATCTGTATGTGTCATCCATTTGCCAGGAGTCAGTGTATTAATTAACCCCTTTTGCCTCTGGCAATAAAAGCAAGAAATGTGTGGTGAAATAAAGATAGCTCTTCTTGTACGTCATTTTGAACTTCTAATCAATCAAGTTTAAATGCCAGTTAGATATCAATCATACTCGGAGGGTACGAGCATCTATACACTCGTAGAATCATACAAGTGTTGTACAGGGTATTATTTATTTATTTTATTATTAGCGGAAACAGGGTACTAAAACTTAAAAGTGCCTATGTTAGGTAGGTAAAGATTTGCTGAGGGGAACAGAAACGAGATGCCTCTTCTATTTTGGCTTCCGTTTCATAGAACACTTGCTGATTTTAGGTGCAAACATCTGAGTTTGTCGATTAAAGCAACATATATTTTTTTAGGGTAGTCATCAGTTTATTTTCCCCAAATAAACTTATATCAAGGCTTTTGTGGAGTGGGTTTTGCCGGTGATCATTTTGTGGCGAAATCAGAGCTACCTAATTGTTGGCACGTGTGCCCAACAATTCGGGATTCACTGTGTAGGCTTTGTGTAGCAATTGCAGCCTGTTGATACAGTCTTTTACAGTGATATCGGAGTCGTTGCCTCGAGTAGGTGTGCTGACCAGAACACTTAAAGAGAAACCTCAGTGGCGGCCTTGTCCTTGGCGGCTTTCGTGTAATGTTTGTTCATAGCAATGCCTGCTAGTGGTGCCCTGTGTGGCTGCGTCGGACAGTGTTTTTAGTGATTTTCAGCTGATCAACTAGACAAATATATTCTTAATTAATACCGTTAGATTTTCAGACTCGGGTTAAAATACATTATGTCCGTGTATCCTGAGCCAATTTAAAGTTGTGGTACAATATTTCTGAAAGAAAAGCATTGATGTGATATTTATTGCAAGTCGTCAAAAGCTATTTAAAGAAACAAATACCCAGTGATGTTGTAGCAGCATATATACTCTCATCTTGTCAAACTTACAACAGCATACGGGGAGTATAAAATCAGTCCAAATTAGTAGTAGTCCTAAGATAAGATATATTAGGGTTCGACTTGTATACTAGAATTGGAAGGTGTCTGGAATTTCGCTTCTATAGTTTTTGAGCAGTTTTTGTGGATGTCCACAATATGTCGTGCTACGGCCCAAGTTTGTCTAGGAGTCGTGTGGAAGTTGTTTGCTTGTTTTAGTTACCTGGCTTGAAGAAGGGATCCAACCTCTGCCTGACCTGGTCTGGGCCATATAGGCGTTTGAACGAGGCGAGCACCCTGGTCAGGGCCACCGCCGGGAGCATGTTAAATGATATGACTGTAGTTGTAACGTGACATATGTCACGGCGTGTAACTTGTGTGCGTGTGTTGTAACTTGGGCAGGTTGTTGGAGATTAGAGATCCTTATCTTGTATAGTCTTGGATGAGGGGTCAAGCTAACACAACAACCTGCCAACCGATGTAATCTTGTCTTGCTATTTAACACGCACGCGTCCCTGCCAGGAGGCATACGCTTCACCTCTTTTCTTTTATGGTAATCAGAGCCTACCTGGGGTTCATCCATGGCGAGCTCTTCCTCCGCAAACTCCTTCCCCTCGTCTCCGTTTGCACACAACGCAAGCGAGAAGCTTACGAGAGGGAACGAGGCCTTATGGCGCGCCACGGTGCTCTCAGCCATCAGGGGAGCGCAGATGGCAAGCTTCCTCAACACCGAGCAGCCGCCTCCGCCCACGACCATTGAAGTCACCGGCGACGAAGGCAAAACCAAGACGAAGGCGCCGAACCCTGAGTTCGGTGTGTGGTACGCGCGGGATCAGCAGGTTTTCTCATACCTGCTGACTACGCTACCGCGCGAGATGGCCGTCCAAGTGGCAACCTGCCACACCGCGGCCGAGCTGTGGAACACGGTGCAAGGGATGCTCGCGTCGCACACCAGGGCGCAGACCGTCAACGTCAGAATCGCCCTAGCCAATCTTCAGAAGGGCAACTCCACGATCACAGAGTATGTTGGTAAGGTCCGAACCCTGTGTGATGAACTAACTGCATTAGGAAGCCTTTGGAGAGGAGCGCTCGGCCAATATGGCTACTCATCAGTATGGGGTTGACACCAACTGGTACATGGACAGTGGTGCAACCGACCATATTACGAGCGATCTGGAGAAGCTGACCGTCCGGGAGAGGTACACGGGCGGTGATCAGATTCATACTGCAAACAGATCAGGTATGTCCATTGATCATATTGGTTATGCAACTATTTCTATCCCAGATCGTAATCTTCATCTAAAAGATGTCCTTCATGTTCCGGAGGCAACAAAAGATTTGATTTCTGCAAGTAAACTTGCTCTTGACAATAATACTATTGTTGAAATTCACCCTCATTTTTTTCTCATCAAGGATCTGGAAACGAGGAAGGTTCTACTTCGAGGCAGGGGTAGAAGAGGGCTCTATCCTGTCAAACACACCGGGGGAAACGTCCAGAAGCATGTGCTCAATGTCACCAAACCACCTCTGGATTGGTGGCATAGACGTTTAGGTCATCCTTCTTCCATAGTTGTTAGGAAGATTCTTAGTGAGAATAAACTCCCGTGTGTCAATAATGATAGCAATAAGCATGTATGTGACGCCTGCCAAAAGGGCAAAAGTCACCAGTTACCTTATCCTCGATCCTTGAGTGAATCTAAATTTCCTTTGGAACTTGTCTTTTCTGATGTGTGGGGTCCTGCTGTTGAAACAGTAGGCAGAAAAAATACTATGTGAGTTTTATCGATGACTTTAGTAAATTCACATGGATCTATCTCATCAAGCACAAATCTGAAGTTTTTCAGAAATTTCATGACTTCCAAAACCTTGTTGAACGACGTTTTGATCGCAAGATTCTTGCCCTCCAAACAGATTGGGGAGGGGAGTACGAAAAGTTGAACTCTTTCTTCACCAAAATTGGTATTTCACACCATGTATCATGCCCTCATGCTCATCAGCAGAATGGGTCAGCTGAGCGCAAACACCGTCACATTGTTGAGGTCGGCCTCTCCTTGCTCGCTCAAGCCTCTATGCCCTTGAAGTTTTGGGATGAGGCCTTCCTTGCCGCAACCTATCTGATCAATAGGGTTCCAAGCAAGGTCATAAATCATGAAACACCTCTTACTAGGTTATTCGGTGAAACTCCCAATTATTCCTCTCTTAGAATTTTTGGGTGTGCTTGTTGGCCCAATCTATGTCCATATAATACACATAAGCTTCAATTCCGATCAAAGCAATGTGCTTTTCTTGGTTATAGTAACCTGCACAAAGGCTACAAGTGCCTTGATATCTCTACAGGGCGTGTATACATTTCTAGGGATGTGGTATTTGATGAAAATCTGTTTCCTTTTGCGGCCCTTCATCCTAATGCCGGCGCTCGTCTAAGGGCTGAGATTCTTCTTCTTCCTCCTGACCTTCTTAATCCTACCGATCAAGGGGGAGAATTAGTTGATGATCAAATGATTAATAGGACTACTAATGGTTCTGATGATGCAGGAAGCCGTTCTGAAAAAAATGTAGCAGAAAACACTGGTTTTGGCCATGATTTTATGCAGCAGATACAGTCAAATCGGCCTGGCTCGGGACACGGAGCAGATCCTCCTGCGCTTACGGATCCCGAGAGATCTGGTGGCAGGGCAGATTCGCCTACGCATGTGGATCCCGAGAGATCCGGCGGCGCTGCTGCATCTGGCGCGTGCACAGACTCAGAGGCGGAACCGCGCACTCCGGCTGGCGCAGCTACCCCACTTGATGCGGGCAGCCCATCCACGGGTGACACGCGGCCAGGCTCGCGGTTGGGTGCGCGGGCTGACGCAGGTGCGTCCAATGCGTCGCCATCACCCAATGATGAGGAGGCGCGGACTCTCGGGCGTGTGTCGCCTGGACGCACCTCTGCCTCGCCTCCCGACAGGACCGATCCCCAGGTCCGACCGTGTCCAGAACCGGCTGCAGGATTGTCTGCAACGTCAGGATCTTCTGTGACTGTTGAACCGGAGCGACCCAATACACGGTCGCAAAGAGGTATTTTTAAACCACTTGTTCCTAAAGATGGAACGGCCAGGTATGGTAAAAATTTCAAAGTAGTAAACTTTGCTGCTACTGGTGAACCTTGTGATCTAGCTGAAGCACTAGATGATAAAAACTGGAAACGAGCTATGGAAGTAGAGTATGATGCACTTATGAAAAATCAAACTTGGCATCTAGTCTCACCTAAACAAGGTAGAAACATTATAGATTGCAAATGGGTATACAAAATTAAGAGGAATTCTGATGGTACAATAGATAGATACAAAGCTAGACTAGTAGCAAAGGGGTTTAAACAACGTTATGGAATTGACTATGAAGACACTTTTAGTCCAGTAGTCAAGGCAGCTACTATTAGACTTGTTCTGTCTGTTGCTGTTTCCAGGGGATGGACTCTTCGCCAATTGGATGTACAGAATGTGTTCTTACATCTGAAACAGGACATGTGTACATGAAGGAAGTGTACATGAAGCAACCACCTGGGTTTGTGGATGGCACCAAACCACAACATGTGTGTAAATTGGACAAAGCACTGTATGGTCTGAAACAGGCACCTAGAGCTTGGTACTCAAGACTAAGCACAAAGCTTCAACAACTTGGTTTCCGACCCTCAAGGGGAGATACTTCTCTGTTTTTCTTCAAAAATGAGAAGGTGATCATTTATATGCTTATATATGTAGATGATATAATTGTTGCTAGCTCCTCTCCACAAGCCACCTCAGCTTTACTCAGAAACTTGAAGAATGACTTTGCTCTCAAGGACTTGGGAGAATTACATTATTTCCTTGGCATAGAAGTAAAACAGGTACACGATGGTATATTGGTGACTCAAGAAAAATATGCCAAGGATATACTCAAGCGTGTAGGTATGAGAGACTATAAACCCTCCAGTACACCTTTATCTACAACAGAAAAATTATCATTGCATAAAGGAGAGTTGTTGAGTCCAGAGGAAGGGACTAAATATAGGAGTGTGGTGGGTGCACTACAATATTTAACTTTGACAAGACCTGATATATCCTTCTCTGTTAACAAGGTCTGTCAATTTCTGCACTCCCCTACTTCACTTCATTGGACAACAGTAAAAAGGATATTGAGATATGTTCAAGGAAGTGCAGGTACAGGACTGAAAATAGGTAAATCACCCTCAACAACTGTTAGTGCCTTTTCTGATGCAGATTGGGCAGGGTGTCCTGATGACAGAAGGTCTACAGATGGATTTGCTGTTTTCTTTGGTTCTAACCTCATATCCTGGAATGCAAAGAAACAAGCAACAGTCTCTCGCTCTAGTACTGAAGCAGAATATAAATCTTTGGCAAATGCAACAGCTGAGGTAATGTGGATGGAAACTCTATTAGATGAGCTAGGAGTAAGAAGAACAAGCACTTCTTGCCTATGGTGTGATAATCTTGGGGCAACGTATCTCTCAGCTAACCCAGTGTTTCATGCAAGGACTAAACACATAGAGATTGATTTTCACTTTGTCAGAGAGAGGGTTGCTAGGAAATTGTTGGAGATCAGATTCATTCCAACAGGAGACCAAGTGGCGGATGGTTTTACAAAACCGTTACAGATTCGACAACTACAAGCCTTCAAGAACAATCTCAACCTTGACACGTTTAGATTGAGGGAGGATGTTAAATGATATGGCTGTAGTTGTAACGTGACATATGTCACGGCATGTAACTTGTGTGCGTGTGTTGTAACTTGGGCAGGTTGTTGGAGATTAGAGATCCTTATCTTGTATAGTCTTGGACGAGGGGTCAAGCTAACACAACAACCTGCCAACCGATGTAATCTTGTCTTGCTATTTAACACGCACGCGTCCCTGCCAGGAGGCATACGCTTCACCTCTTTTCTTTTAGAGCACACCATGAGGCACTGCGATGCAATACCGACGGGCGTGTCATGCTTGCTCTAGCAGTGTGCGAGGACACAGATGCTTTCCTAGCTGACGAACACCATGAAGCAGAACGCATGCCTTCGCAGTTCACGGAGCTAGCCCATGCACGTACCAGATCGATCGTAGAGCCTCCCATGCAAATATAACTCTTCTTTTTTTTTTTTTGCGGGGAACAACTATTCCGTCTGTTGTAAATCATTTGAAGAGCTAAAAGAGTGTCTTTAATCGAGATTACTTAGTTCGTTAATTAATCAGATCATCCTTCTTTTTGGGTGGAGTCACTCACGTCTTGCAGCCTTCTCATCCTAAAATGTATTGCATCAGATCACGTCGTGCGTCCTACATGCCAAGTCACCCTGGCGTTAAACCTGACTCTAGAGAACGAATAGGATTTAGTGTCAAACATCTAACAATTGTGCTCATTGTAAGAGATTACCCCAATATATAGTTGAATATGGAACCAGAAATAGAGTTATGGTTTTTGTTACACAGACTAATTAGATTTAGATTACTAGAAAGCAATGATATCTTTGTTGAAAATCATGGCTCCTCCTTCCTCGGGCGACGCGACTGAGGCGAAACAAAATCGGCACACTACTTGCCCTCCCACCTACCCCCGCATCTCATCGAGCTATCCCCGCCCCAATTCCCCAACTATTAACAAACATGGATGGAGCGCGCTGCCGCGGGCTTCGGATCCGCCGACTTGCGCCGGCAACGCGGGTAGCTGAGCCATTGGCGCTCCCACCTCCTACAGTGGCGCCGCTGCCCCAGATCGATGCGAATTCACCGGAGGCTCGCTTGGAGATGCGACGGGTGGTGCTGGAGCGATTCCCATACAGGGACAAGTGTGCGGACATTCACCTCCGCATCATATGCCATGTGAACTTCGTCGAGGGCGCATGCTTCGTCGGGACAATGGCTGCTCGGATCTAGAGCTCCTCTTCTGGGCGATCCAGGAAGCCGAATCAACATATCCAATCCAGGTAGCACGGTGGGTGAATTTCAGGACGGCGAATCCATCACGGCTCAACATCATGCTGTTGGGGAACGTAGCAGAAATTCAAAATTTTCCTACGTGTCACCAAGATCTATCTATGCAGAAACTAGCAACGAGGGGAAGGAGAGTGCATCTACATACCCTTGTAGATCGATAAGCGGAAGCGTTCAAGTGAACGGGGTTGATGGAGTCGTACTCGTCGTGATTCAAATCACCGATGACCAAGTGCCGAACGCACGGCACCTCCGCGTTCAACACACGTACAGCCCGGTGACGTCTCCCACGCCTTGATCCAGCAAGGAGAGAGGGAGAGGTTGAGGAAGACTCCATCCAGCAGCAGCACAACGGCGTGGTGGTGATGGAGGAGCGTGGCAATCCTGCAGGGCTTCGCCAAGCACCACAGAAGAGGAGGGAGAGAGAGATGCAGGGCTGCACCAACGAGAGATCGAATCGCGTCTGTTATGGGCAGCCCTAGGCCTCATATATATAGGGAAGGGGAGGGGCTGCGCCCCCTCTAGGGTTCCCACCCCCTAGGGGGGCGGCAGCCCTAGATGGGGATCAAGGATGGCGGCCAAGAGGGGGAGAGGAGAGGGAGGCGCACCAATATGGGCCTTAAGGCCCATATCCCTTAGGGTTTGCCCCCTTTCCACCTCTTAGGCGCCATGGGCCCTTGTGGGAGGCGCACCAGCCCACTAAGGGGCTGGTCCCTCACCACTCTTAGCCCACGCAACCTTCTGGGGTTGGTGGCCCCACTTGGTGGACCCCCGGGACCCTCCCGGTGGTCCCGATACATTACCGATAAACCACGAAACTCTTGCGGTGACCAAAACAGGACTTCTCATATATAAATCTTTACCTCCGGACCATTCCGGAACTCCTCGTGACATCCGAGATCTCATCCGGGACTCCGAACAACATTCGGTAACCACATACAAGCTTCCTTTATAACCCTAGCGTCATCGAACCTTAAGTGTGTAGACCCTACGGGTTCGGGAGACATGCAGACATGACCGAGACGTTCTCCGGTCAATAACCAACAGCGGGATCTGGATACCCATGTTGGCTCCCACATGTTCCACGATGATCTCATCGGATGAACCACGATGTCAAGGACTTAATCAATCCCGTATTCAATTCCCTTTGTCTATCGGTACGATACTTGCCCGAGATTCGATCGTCGGTATCCCAATACCTTGTTCAATCTCGTTACCGGCAAGTCTCTTTACTCGTTCCGTAACACATCATCCCGTGATCAACTCCTTGATCACATTGTGCACATTATGATGATGTCCTACCGAGTGGGCCCAGAGATACCTCTCCGTTTACACGGAGTGACAAATCCCAGTCTTGATTCGTGCCAACCCAACAGACACTTTCGGAGATACCTGTAGTGTACCTTTATAGCCACCCAGTTACGTTGTGACGTTTGGCACACCCAAAGCATTCCTACGGTATCCGGAAGTTGCACAATCTCATGGTCTAAGGAAATGATACTTGACATTAGAAAAGCTTTAGCATACGAACTACACGATCTAGTGCTATGCTTAGGATTGGGTCTTGTCCATCACATCATTCTCCTAATGATGTGATCCCGTTATCAACGACATCCAATGTCCATGGTTAGGAAACCATAACCATCTATTGATCAACGAGCTAGTCAACTAGAGGCTCACTAGGGACATGGTGTTGTCTATGTATCCACACATGTATCTGAGTTTCCTATCAATACAATTATAGCATGGATAATAAACGATTATCATGAACAAGGAAAAATAATAATAACTAATTTATTATTGCCTCTAGGGCATATTTCCAACAGTCTCCCACTTGCACTAGAGTCAATAATCTAGTTCACATCGCCATGTGATTAACACTCACAGGTCACATCGCCATGTGACTAACACCCAAAGAGTTCTGGGTTTGATCATGTTGCTTGTGAGAGAGGTTTTAGTCAACGGGTCTGAACCTTTCAGATCCGTGTGTGCTTCACAAATCTCTATGTCATCTCCTAGATGCAGCTACCACGTTCTATTTGGAGCTATTCCAAATAACTGTTCTACTATACGAATCCAGTTTACTACTCAGAATAATCTGGATTAGTGTCAAAGTTTGCATCGGCGTAACCCTTTACGACGAACTCTTTTACCACCTCCATAATCGAGAAAATTCCTTAGTCCACTAGTTACTAAGGATAACTTTGACCACTGTCCTGTGATCCGTTCTTGGATCACTCTTGTACCCCTTGACTGACTCATGGCAAGGCACACTTCAGGTGCGGCACACAGCATAGCATACTGTAGAGCCTATGTCTTAAGCATAGGGGACGACCTTCGTCCTTTCTCTCTATTCTGCCGTGGTCGAGCTTTAAGTCTTAACTTCATACCTTACAACTCAGGCAAGAACTCCTTCTTTGACTGATCCATCTTGAACAACTTCAAGATCATGTCAAGGTATGTGCTCATTTGAAAGTACCATTAAGCGTTTTGATCTATCCTTATAGATCTTGATGCTCAATGCTCAAGTAGCTTAATCCAGGTTTTCCATTGAAAACACTTTCCAAATAACCCTATATGCTTTCCAGAAATTCTACGTCATTTCCGATCAACAATATGTTAAAACATATACTCATCAGAAATTCTATAGTGCTCCCACTCACTTCTTTGGAAATACAAGTTTCTCATAAACTTTGTATAAACCCAAAATCTTTGATCATCTCATCAAAGTGTACATTCCAACTCCGAGATGCTCACTCCAGTCCTCAGAAGGATTGCTGGAGCTTTGCATCCTTATTAGCATCTTTTCAGGATTGACAAAACCTTTCGGTTGTATCACATACAACCTTTCCTCAAGAAAATCGTCGAGGAAACAATGTTTTGACATCCTATCTACAAGATTTTATAAATAATGCAGTGACTGCTAATATAATTCCAACAGACTCTTAGCATCGCTACGAGTGAGAAAATCTCACCGTAGTCAACTCCTTGAACTTGTCAGAAAACATCTTAACGACAAGTCGAGCTTTCTTAATGGTGACATTTACCATCATTGTCCGTCTTCCTTTTAAAATCCATCTACACTCAACAGCCTTACGACCATCAAGTAGTTCTTCCAAAGTCTACACTTTGTTTTCATATATGGATCCTCTCCCGGATTTTATGGCCTCGAGCCATTTATCGGAATCCGGGCCCACCATCGCTTCTCCACAGCTCGTAGGTTCATTGTTGTCTAACAACATGACTTATAAGACAGGATTACGTACCACTCAGAAGTAGTACGCATCCTTGTCATCCTACGAGGTTTGGGAGTGACTTGATCCGAAGTCTCATGATCAATATCATAAGCTTCCACTTCAATTGGTGTAGGTGCCACAGGAACAACTTCCTGTGCCCTTCCACACACTAGTTGAAGAGACGGTTCAAAAACCTCATCAAGCCTCCACCATCCTCCCACTCAATTCTTTCGAGAGAAACTTTTCCTCGAGAAAGGACCCGATTCTAGAAACAATCCTTTATTGCTTTCGGATCTGAGACAGGAGGTATACCCAACTGTTTTTGGGTTGTCCTATGAAGATGCATTTATCCGCTTTGGGTTCGAGCTTATCAGCCTGAAACTTTTTCACATAAGCGTTGCAGCCCCAAACTTTTAAGAAATGACAGCTTAGGTTTCTCTAAACCATAGTTCATACGGTGTCATCTCATCGGAATTACGTGGTGCCCTATTTAAAGTGAATGTGGTTGTCTCTAATGCTTAACCCATAAACTATTGTGGTAATTCGATAAGAGACATCATGGTATGCATCATATCCAATGGGGTGCAGTTATGATGTACGGACACACCATCACACCATGGTGTTCCTGGCTGTATTGGTTGTGAAACAACTTCCACAATGTCTTAATTCTGTGCCAAACTCGTAATTCAGATATTCATCTCTATGATCATATCATAGATCTTTTATCCTCTTGTCACGACGATCTTTCAACTTCACCCTGAAATTACTTGAAACTTTCAATAATTCAGACTCGTGATTCATCAAGTAAATATACTCAACATCTACTCAAATCATCTGTGAAGTAAGAACATAACGATATCCACTACACGCCTCAGCACTCATTGGACTGCACACATCAAAATGTATTACTTCCAACAAGTTGCTTTCTAGTTCCATTTTACTGAAACCGAGGCTTTCAGTCATCTTGCCTATGTGGTATGATTTGCATGTCTCAAGTGATTCAAAATCAAGTGAGTCCGAACGGTCCATTTGCATGGAGTTTCTTCATGCATATACACCAACAGACATGGTTCGCATGTCTCAAACTTTTCAAAAATGAGTGAGTCCAAAGATCCATCACCATGGAGCTTCTTCATGCGTTTTATACCAATATGACTTACGTGGCTGTGCCACAAGTAGGTAGTACTATCATTACTATCTTTTGGCATGAACATGTGTATCACTACGATCGAGATTCAATAAACCATTCATTTTAGGCGTAAGACCATTGAAGGTATTATTCAAATAAACAGAGTAACCATTATTCTCCTTAAATGAATAACCGTATTGCGATAGACGTAATCCAATCATGTCTATGCTCAACACAAACACCAATCTCGATGGTAGAGGGAGCGTACGATGCTTTGATCATATCAACACTGGAAACACTTCCAACACATACCGTCGGCTCACCTTTAGCTAGTCTCCGTTTATTCCGTAGCCTTTTGTTTCGAGTTACTAACACTTAGCAACCGAACCGGTATCTAATACCCTGGTGCTTACTAGGAGTACTAGTAAAGTACACATCAATATAATGTATATCCAATATACTTCTATCGACCTTGCCAGCCTTCTAATCTACCAAGTATCTAGGGTAATTCTGCTCCAGTGGCTGTTCCCCTTATTACAGAAGCACTTAGTCTCGGGTTTGGGTTCAACCTTGGGTTTCTTCACTAGAGCAGCAGCTGAATTGCCGTTTCATGAAGTATCCCTTCTTGCCCTTGCCCTTCTTGAAACTAGTGGTTTCACTGACCATCAACAATTGATGCTCCTTCTTGATTTCTACTTTCGTGGTGTCAAACATCGCGAATATCTCAAGGATCATCATATATGTCCCTGATATATTATAGTTCATCACGAAGCTCTAGCAGCTTGGTGGTAATGACTTCGGAGAAACATCACTATCTTATCTGGAAGATTAACTCCCACTCGATTCAAGTGATTGTTGTACTCAGACAATCTGAACACAAGCTCAACAATTGAGCTTTTCTCCCTTAGTTTGCAGGCTAAGAAAATCGTCGGAGGTCTTATACCTCTTGACGTGGGCACGAGCTTGAAATCCCAATTTCAGCCCTCAAAACATCTCATATGTTTCGCGACGTTTCAAAACGTCTTTGGTGCCTCAACTCTAAACCGTTTAACTGAACTATCATGTAGTTATCAAAATGTGTATGTCAGATGTTCGCAGCATCCACAGACAACGTTCGAGGTTCAGCACACTGAGCGGTGCATTAAGGACATAAGCCTTCTATGAAGCAATGAGGACAATCCTCAGTTTACGGACCTAGTCCGCATAATTGCTACTATCAACTTTCAACTAATTTTTCTCTAGGAACATAACTGAACAGTAGAACTAAAGCGCGAGCTACGACATAATGTGCAAAATCCTTTTGAATATGTTCAAGATAATTAAGTTCATCTTATGAACTCCCACTTAGATAGACATCCCTCTAGTCATCTAAGTGATTACATGATCCGAGTCAACTAGGCCGTGTCCGATCATCACGTGAGACGGACTAGTCATCATTGGTGAACATCTTTATGTTGATCGTATCTTCTATACGACTCATGCTCGACCTTTCGGTCTTCTGTGTTCCGAGGCCATGTCTGTACATGCTAGGCTCGTCAAGTTAACCCTAAGTGTTTTGCATGTGTAAAACTGTCTTACACCCGTTGTATGTGAACGTAAGGATCCATCACACCCGATCATCACGGCGTGCTTAGAAATGACGAACTGTAGCAACGGTGCACAGTTAGGGGAGAACACTTCTTGAAATTTTTAATGAGGGATCATCTTATTTACTACCGTCGTTCTAAGAAAATAAGATGTATAAACATGATAAACATCACATGCAATCAAATAGTGACATGATATGGCCAATATCATATTGCTCCTTTTGATCTCCATCTTCGGGGCTCCATGATCATCATCGTCACCGGCATGACACCATGATCTCCATCATCATGATCTCCATCATCGTGTCTTCATGAAGTTGTCACGTCATCTATTACTTCTACTAATACAGCTAACGGTTAGCAATAAAGTAAAGTAATTACATGACGTTTATGTTGACACGCAGGTCATAAATAAATAAAGACAACTCCTATGGCTCCTGCCGGTTGTCATACTCATCGACATGCAAGTCGTGATTCCTATTACAAGAACATGATCAATCTCATACATCACATATATCATTCATCACATCCTTTTGGCCATATCACATCACATGGCATACCCTGCAAAAACAAGTTAGACGTCCTCTAATTGTTGTTTGCATGTTTTACGTGGCTGCTATGGGTTTCTAGCAAGAACGTTTCTTACCTACGCAAAGACCACAACGTGATATGCCAATTGCTATTTACCCTTCATAAGGACCCTGTTCATCGAATCCGATCCGACTAAAGTGGGAGAGACAGACACCCGCCAGCCACCTTATGCAACTAGTGCATATTTGTCGGTGGAACCGGTCTCACGTAAGCATACGTGTAAGGTTGGTCCGGGCCGCTTCATCCCACGATGCCGCCGAATCAAGATAAGACTAGTAACGGCAAGCATATTGAACAAAATCAACGCCCACAACTACTTTGTGTTCTACTCATGCATAGAAACTACGCATAGACCTAGCTCATGATACCACTGTTGGGGAACGTAGCAGAAATTCAAAATTTTCCTACGTGTCACTAAGATCTATCTATGGAGAAACTAGCAACGAGGGGAAGGAGAGTGCATCTACATACCCTTGTAGATCGATAAGCGGAAGCGTTCAAGTGAACGGGGTTGATGGAGTCGTACTCGTCGTGATTCAAATCACCAATGACCAAGTGCTGAACGCACGGCACCTCCGCGTTCAACACACGTACAGCCCGGTGACGTCTCCCACGCCTTGATCCAGCAAGGAGAGAGGGAGAGGTTCAGGAAGACTCCATCCAGCAGCAGCACAACGGCGTGGTGGTGATGGAGGAGCGTGGTAATCCCGCAGGGCTTCGCCAAGCACCATAGAAGAGGAGGGAGAGAGAGATGCAGGGCTGCACCAACGAGAGATCGAATCGCGTCTGTTATGGGCAGCCCTAGGCCTCATATATATAGGGAAGGGGAGGGCTGCGCCCCCTCTAGGGTTCCCACCCCCTAGGGGGGCGGCAGCCCTAGATGGGGATCAAGGATGGCGGCCAAGAGGGGGAGAGGAGAGGGAGGCGCACCAATATGGGCCTTAAGGCCCATATCCCTTAGGGTTTGCCCCCTTTCCACCTCTTAGGCGCCATGGGCCCTTGTGGGAGGCGCACCAGCCCACTAAGGGGCTGGTCCCTCACCACTCTTAGCCCACGCAACCTTCTGGGGTTGGTGGCCCCACTTGGTGGACCCCCGGGACCCTCCCGGTGGTCCCGGTACATTACCGATAAACCACGAAACTCTTCCGGTGACCAAAACAGGACTTCCCATATATAAATCTTTACCTCCGGACCATTCCGGAACTCCTCGTGACGTCCGAGATCTCATCCGGGACTCCGAACAACATTCGGTAACCACATACAAGCTTCCTTTATAACCCTAGCATCATCGAACCTTAAGTGTGTAGACCCTATGGGTTCGGGAGACATGCAGACATGACCGAGACGTTCTCCGGTCAATAACCAACAGCGGGATCTGGATACCCATGTTGGCTCCCACATGTTCCACGATGATCTCATCGGATGAACCACGATGTCAAGGACTTAATCAATCCCGTATTCAATTCCCTTTGTCTATCGGTACGATACTTGCCCGAGATTCGATCGTCGGTATCCCAATACCTTGTTCAATCTCGTTACCGGCAAGTCTCTTTACTCGTTCCGTAACACATCATCCCGTGATCAACTCCTTGATCACATTGTGCACATTATGATGATGTCCTACCGAGTGGGCCCAGAGATACCTCTCCGTTTACACGGAGTGACAAATCCCAGTCTTGATTCGTGCCAACCCAACAGACACTTTCGGAGATACCTGTAGTGTACCTTTATAGCCACCCAGTTACGTTGTGACGTTTGGCACACCCAAAGCATTCCTACGGTATCCGGGAGTTGCACAATCTCATGGTCTAAGGAAATGATACTTAACATTAGAAAAGCTTTAGCATACGAACTACACGATCTAGTGCTATGCTTAGGATTTGGTCTTGTCCATCACATCATTCTCCTAATGATGTGATCCCGTTATCAACGACATCCAATGTCCATGGTTAGGAAACCATAACCATCTATTGATCAACGAGCTAGTCAACTAGAGGCTCACTAGGGACATGGTGTTGTCTATGTATCCACACATGTATCTGTGTTTCCTATCAATACAATTATAGCATGGATAATAAACGATTATCATGAACAAGGAAATCTAATAATAACTAATTTATTATTGCCTCTAGGGCATATTTCCAACAGTCTCCCACTTGCACTAGAGTCAATAATCTAGTTCACATCGCCATGTGATTAACACTCACAGGTCACATCGCCATGTGACTAACACCCAAAGAGTTCTGGGTTTGATCATGTTGCTTGTGAGAGAGGTTTTAGTCAACGGGTCTGAACCTTTCAGATCCGTGTGTGCTTCACAAATCTCTATGTCATCTCCTAGATGCAGCTACCACGTTCTATTTGGAGCTATTCCAAATAACTGTTCTACTATACGAATCCAGTTTACTACTCAGAATAATCTGGATTAGTGTCAAAGTTTGCATCGGCGTAACCCTTTACGACGAACTCTTTTACCACCTCCATAATCGAGAAAATTCCTTAGTCCACTAGTTACTAAGGATAACTTTGACCACTGTCCTGTGATCCGTTCTTGGATCACTCTTGTACCCCTTGACTGACTCATGGCAAGGCACACTTCAGGTGCGGCACACAGCATAGCATACTGTAGAGCCTATGTCTTAAGCATAGGGGACGACCTTCGTCCTTTCTCTCTATTCTGCCGTGGTCGAGCTTTAAGTCTTAACTTCATACCTTACAACTCAGGCAAGAACTCCTTCTTTGACTGATCCATCTTGAACAACTTCAAGATCATGTCAAGGTATGTGCTCATTTGAAAGTACCATTAAGCGTTTTGATCTATCCTTATAGATCTTGATGCTCAATGCTCAAGTAGCTTAATCCAGGTTTTCCATTGAAAACACTTTCCAAATAACCCTATATGCTTTCCAGAAATTCTACGTCATTTCCGATCAACAATATGTTAAAACATATACTCATCAGAAATTCTATAGTGCTCCCACTCACTTCTTTGGAAATACAAGTTTCTCATAAACTTTGTATAAACCCAAAATCTTTGATCATCTCATCAAAGTGTACATTCCAACTCCGAGATGCTCACTCCAGTCCTCAGAAGGATTGCTGGAGCTTTGCATCCTTATTAGCATCTTTTCAGGATTGACAAAACCTTTCGGTTGTATCACATACAACCTTTCCTCAAGAAAATCGTCGAGGAAACAATGTTTTGACATCCTATCTGCAAGATTTCATAAATAATGCAGTGACTGCTAATATAATTCCAACAGACTCTTAGCATCGCTACGAGTGAGAAAATCTCACCGTAGTCAACTCCTTGAACTTGTCAGAAAACATCTTAACGACAAGTCGAGCTTTCTTAATGGTGACATTTACCATCATTGTCCGTCTTCCTTTTAAAATCCATCTACACTCAACAGCCTTACGACCATCAAGTAGTTCTTCCAAAGTCTACACTTTGTTTTCATATATGGATCCTCTCTCGGATTTTATGGCCTCGAGTCATTTATCGGAATCCAAGACGGCCGGGCAAAAGTCCGGTTCCTTCGCCAGGTGCAAGCAGCCACTTGCTACGCCTATCAAAGAACAAGCATCTGCGCCCAAACCAACCAAGTCTACGGCATCAACTGTGGGTTCCTCTGAGGTACAATCATCCCAGTCTGTTGAGTTGGAAGTGGAACAAGTGCTCGATCCTAGATATAAAGATATGATATGCTTCAACTAGGGGGGGGCGGTCATAATGTTGGAAATTGTGTGAAGCCGAACGCTTGTTCCATCTGCCACTAAAATCATAATGTTAATAATTGTGCGGCATGGTCAAAATTTCAGCCGACTGCTGCTTTCTTTGGTAGTGGTTCTAGGGGACTTGGTTTTTACCATGTGGATGTGCCTGTAGCCAATGAATCTAAATGGTTGAACTTTCAGAACTGCGTTGTGGTCAACATCTTAAAAGGAGAGGTTGATAGTGCTAAGTTGATGGAGCTCTTAACTGCAACTTTCTGCAAGACTAGGCACTGGCATTGGCAAATCAGAGGGCTTTCTAGCAAGACTTTATTGGTCAGGTTTCCCCCCTAGAAGAAGGTTGAGGACCTCATTGAACTGCCTGCCTTCTCGCTCCCACAAGATGTTTTTGTCACTCTGATTGAATGAAAAGAAGCATGTGACCCTTTTAGGGAGCTGATTGAAGCTTGGGTTCTAGTTGAAGGGATACCACCTAAGTGGTGTACATGGAAAGTGTTTGCTCAAATTACCTCAATCTTTGGCCTTCTCAGTGATGTTGACTGGAATGGGATGTTTAGAACCTTTTTTGAGAATGTTAGGGTGAAAATTTCTTGTATGGATCCTACTAAGATACCTTTTGAGAGGTTGATTGAGATGAAAAATAAATTATCCCTGTTAGGCTTTACCGTGGAAGAATTTGAACAAGCTGGTGGAATAGATTTTTTTCATTGATATTGAGGATGATGAAGATGGTGATGAGGGTGCTGAAGAAGATGATGAAGACCAAGTGGGGGAAAATGAGAAGACCCATAAAGATGATTTGTCTGGTGGATCAGCAGATGGTGACTTGGCCATTGATGAATTATATAAAGTCAATTTCTCATCTAAACATGGACCTTCCACTAAGAAACAAAATCAGGTGTTTTCACCTATGGAGGAATACCCTGACTCTGATCAGGAAAACTTCATCATGGATTGTGTAGTGACTAAAATGAAACATGAAGCTTCATCTTATGATGAACTTGAGGTCATGAATGTGCCTATGAATGGTCAGATGCAACAGAGCTATCATGATGAGCTTGATACCCTGGATGGTACCTTGGTTAAAGAGGATATGGTTCAAAAAATGCATGTTCCTTCTGGAAATGGTGATACTAAAATGACATCTGGTGAGAAATCTGGTAGTATGGAATACTGTGAAGGGCCACTCAAATCTATTGATCTATCTGATTCTGAGGATGAGTATCACAAGGAAGAAGATTTGGGTGTTCTCCCTCCTGAGGCCATTCATATCCTACAAAGTGATCACTTGAAAAGATCCTTGTTGTAATCACTTAACCAAGCTCAGGTGGATGTTCCTGTTCTTGAGAAGAGCTCCAAGTGGGGACCAATTCTAACACAGAAACCTGCTACCAGAGGTCATGGTAATGTGAACATTTTGGAAAAAGTTGCTGCATACAGGAGGAAGCAGAATATAGAAATCCCAAAAACCTCCAAAGGTAAATCATTCTCTACTGTTGATAAAACTATCTTAGCTAATCAAATGGAACAAGTGAACTTAGTAATCAGGGGATTTGAATATCAAAAAAATTCTACCATTGAAGAAATGATGGTTGAGGAAAGGGAAAGATGTCTGGTTTTTGCCAATAATAATACTAAAATTACTCTCCCTCATAGTATAGACATTGATCAAAATGATGTGGTTGGAACCCCTGTGAGTGACTTTTTCTCTGAGCCAGTTGGCACTGCTGTTGCTTTGAGGAAAACACCCACTATTCTAACTAAGGTCAAGCCTTGTGGCCTATCTCACCCTTTTAAAATTACTTGAACATGATAGGTCTCATTTGGAATATTAGAGGTCTTGGACAACCTGGGAAAATTCAATGCCTTTGTGATACCATTGCTAAGTCTAATCCTGATTTTATTGGATTTCAAGAGACTAAAAGAGAGATTATTTCTGAAGGTTTCCTCAAGGCTGTTGATAGGTTTGATAATATTTTTGGCATTCTTTGCCTGCTACCAATACTGCTGGAGGGATCCTTTTAGGTCTTAAGAAAAGCATCTTTGAGGTGATTGGTTTTGTCAACAATAGATTTTCTATTGATGCCACTATTAAAAACAAGAGTGATGGTTTTGTTTGCCATCTGATTGTGGTTTATGGCTCTACCTATCCTGAATTTAAAATAGTCTTTATTGCTGAATTACATGACATTTTAGCCAATGCTTCCTATCTCATCATGGTTTGTGGAGACTTTAACTTGGTTAGGAATGAATCCGATAAAAGTAATGGGCTAATTAATCAACACACTACCTTCCTTGTTAATGATTGGATCAATAGATGGGGCTTGATGGAGATTTCTATTTCAAATAGAGTTTCTACTTGGTCCAATAACCAGGATTCCCCTATTTTTGCTGTGCTAGATAGGGTGTTCACTTCTGTGAATTGGGATTCCCACTTCCCTTTGTCTTCTCTTTCTGCACTCCCTAGAGTTGGGAGTGACCACACACCCCTAGTGTTGGATACTGCGGCAAGGGCCCCTTCCAACCCAAAATTTTTTAGATATGAAAAGCGGTGGTTATCTCAACCTGGGTTCCATCAAATGGTTACAGATGCATGGAACTTTGTTTCCTTCTCTAGTTCCTTGATTGATAACTGGCTGGCTAAAATTAGGGTTCTCTGAAAAAAAAATAAAAGAGTGGATTATTAATAGGGAAGAAACCATTGAAAAGAAGAAAAAGTCTCTCCTTATAGAGTTTGACATTCTTGATGTCCTATGTGAGTCTCAACAGCCATCTGTGCTGACTTTGATAGGCTGAAGGGCATTAAGAAAGAATTATATGAGATCTAGAAGAAAGAGGAAACTGCCCTTTGGCAGAGATCTAGGGACAGAAATGTTTTAGAAGGGGATAGAAACAATGACTATTACCAAACTCTTGCTAATCATAGACATAGGAAAAACTACCTCACTAAAATGAATGGCCCCTCTGGGGTTGTTACATCCACAAAAGATATGCTTGAGGTGACTACTTCTTTCTGTAAGGATTTGTTTGCATTTGAATCTATACCTGGCATCCATCCACTAGTAGAAAAGGGGCCATTTGTCCCGGTTCATAAGGGCCTTTAGTCCCGGTTCTGGAACCGAGACTAAAGGGTCGTTACTAAAGGCCCCCCTAGCCCCGGTTCTTATACGAACCGGAACTAAAGGCCCTCCACGTGGCCGCTACTTGGAGGTCCACCTTTAGTCCTAGTTGGTGCCACCAACCGGTACTAAAGAAAATTCTATGATTTTTTTTTTGAAATTTTTTCCCGAATTTTCAAATTTATGAATTATTTTAACCTCTAATCTCTAATCAGCCCTCATCACTGCTCAATTTAACCTCTAATCTCTAATCACCCCTCATCATTCCAAATCATCTAACTTTCCGAACAGTCACCCATCCTCTCACTACCCCAGCCTGAGCACCCTTAACTTCCGGGTTCTATTCTCCCTCGTTTCCAAGTCTGCACTTGTTGTTTTCCTGACAATAGTAAGATGTCAATCCTATTAACCCTCAGGTGTTTAGCTTGAGCATGAAGTCACACATTTCACTGTTTGAATTTGAAACTATCGTTCAAAAAAACCATAATTATTTAGTAACACTAATATTTCTTGAATTAGTAGTTTGACCATTGTTTGACCACAGTTTGACCATTGTTTGATCAGATTTGACCAAAATTCAAAAAAATTGAAATAATTATTTAGTAACACTAATATTCTTGAATAATTATTTAGTAACACTAATACTTCTTGAATAAGTAGTTTGACCATAATTTGACACCAATACTTCTTGAATACTAACACGCTGAACATTTTGATATATTATACGTTTTTTCTGACATCGTATGCAAAAGTTATAGCCGTTTTACATTTTCCCTACACTTTTTGCAAAAATGTCCAAATTTAAGTTTTTAAATTTTCCTAACTAGTAGATTTAGTAACATAACTACATCTCGAAGGATTTTAACTTTTGAAGTTTTTATCATTTTCTTTTGTTTTTTACAAAACTGAAAAGGCGATAGACGGGGGGGGGGGGGGGGGGTAGGATTTGAAAATTGCACCATTATTACTGGTTCGTGGCACGAACCGGTACTAAAGGTCTAACCTTTAGTACCGGTTCGTGGCAGACCTTTAGTACCGGTTCGTGCCACGAACCGGTACTAATGCCTCAACCCCATTAGTACCGGTTCGTGGCACGAACCGGTACTAAAGGTCTAACCTTTAGTACCGGTTCGTTAGAACCGGTTCGTGCCACGAACCGGAACTAATGGGCATTGCACCCTTTAGTCCCGGTTCGTGGCACCAACCGGGATTAAAGGTCCCATTTGAACCGGGAGTAATGCATGTACGGTGCCCTAGCCGCTCGAACCGGGACTAATGCTCACATTAGTCCCGGTTCGTAATGGAACCCGTACTAATGCTCTTTTCTGGCCGAACCAAAGCCCCTTTTTCTACTAGTGATCTGGATGTTGATTTTTGGTCTACTGATGAAATGGTGAATAATGAAGAGAAGGAACTTCTAGAGAGACCTTTTTCCGAAGAATAAATTAAACAGGCTGTTATGAGCTCCTATGCTAGTGGGGCTACTAGCCCTGATGGCCTCTCTTTCTTGTTTTATCAAACCTTTTGGGAATTAATCAAAAATGATTTTATGTGGATGGTTAGAGACTTTGAGAGGGGTAACATAGATATGCACAAACTGAATTTTTCCATTATTATTCTCATTCCTAAAGTGCCTCATTCTAAGGACATGAAATTTTTTAGGCCAACCAATTTAAGTAATTGTGTTGTTAAGATATTTTCTAAAGCCATGACAACTAGGGTTTCCCCCCTCTGTGACAAATTAATTTTTTCTAATAAGATTGCCTTCATTAAAGAGAGATTTATCCTGGAAAGTGTGGTCATGGCCCATGAGGTGATTCATGACCTGCATAGATCTGGTTCTAGTGGTTTCATTCTTAAGCTTGACTATGAGAAAGCTTATGATAGAGTTACTGGGACTTCTTAAAAAGAGATGCTTCTTTCTAGAGGCTTTGGTACCAAATGAGTCAATTGGGTTTTTGCTACTATCCATTAGGGGACTTTTTAGGTTTGAATTAATGATACTAATGGGCCCCACTTTGCTGGGGGAAAGGGCCTGAAGCAAGGTGATACTCACTCACCTTTGCTGTTTAACCTTGTGGCTGATGTCTTCTGTAAAGTGATATGTAAAGTTGTCTATAGAGGTTTAATTTGTGGGCTCCTACAACATGCCATCCCTAGTGGGGTTGTGAGTCTACAATATGCAGATGATACCATTTGTTTTCTTAACAGTTCTCTTGATTGTGCCAAAAAATTGAAATGCATCCTAACTTGCTTTGAGAAACTTTCTGGTTTAAAGATTAACTTCCATAAAAGTGATTTGCATACAATTAATGTTTCTGAAACCATGTTCAAAGATATTGGTCAGGTCTTTTGTTGCCAATTTGGTGACTTCCCTTTTAAATAACTTGGAGTTCCTCTGCACTTTAAAAAACTTAGAAGAGAGGATCTCCAGCCAATTATTGATAGAATCACTAAGAACATTGTTGGTTGGCTGGGGAAACACCTTTCATACGGAGGCAAAGTAATCTTACTTACTACCTGTATTGCCAGCATCCCTGCCTATTTGATGTCAATTGTGAAATTTTCTAAGTGGGCTATTGATATGATCTCCTCCCAGATGTCCCACTTCTTTTGGGGCAATATGGGGGAGGTCCATAAGTATCATCTTGCCAATTGGGGGCTGGTTTATAGAAAGAAGGAATTTGGTGGCTTGGGGGTACCCAACCTTAGGGATTTAAACATGGCCCTATTGGATCATGGGGGAGAAAGTTTTATGATGGGAGAGATAGTGATTGGAGGAAGATCATTGCATTTAAATATAATACCAACAAACCTAATATCTTCAATGCTAGGCCTGTTTTGGGCTCTCCATTCTGGAAAAGTCTGTCATGGGCTCTTGCAGCAGCTAAAGCTTTTTACAGATGGATCCCTGGGAATGGAGAAAACGTTTCCCTCTGGCATGACATTTGGATCGGGAATTGTTCTCTGAAAACTGCATTCTAGGATCTGTTTGATATTTGTTAACATCAAGAGGCTACTCTTGCACAGGTGTGGAATGGGGGAGAGCTCCAACTTACCTTTAGGAGGTGTGTGGATGAGGGGACTATGTCTAGATGGTTTGCCCTCATCAATACAATTAGTCAAGTCATACTGTCTGACACCCCAGACCAACCTGTTTGGATGCTGGAACCATCCAACCAGTATTCGGTCAAATCATTCTACAAAATGATCAACTTTGGGGGGGGGCTCTTTTGATGTTAAATATAATATTTGGAAAATTAAAGTTCCTCCTAACGTCCATGTCTTTCTGTGGTTGATTTGTTATAATAAATGCTAAACTAGAGACAATCTAGCCAAACACAGACATGTAGATAAGATAAGAGTTGTGTCTTCTGTAATGAATTGGAGACAATACAACACATTTTCTTTGATTGTATTGTAGCTAAGCAGATCTGGGGGTTTATTGGTGAGTGCTTTAACATTCCCGTGCCCATTTCTTTTACTTCACTTTCTTCCTTCTGGAAGAAGAGAAAGCATTTTGAAGCTCTAAATACCACTACCTTTGCTGCGTTATGGAGCTCATGGCGTTTGCGGAATGACTTTCTTTTTCGGGAGGCGAAGATGACAAAGTATACATTGTGCTTTGGATCTGTTGGGGGCACTGATCAGGGAATTGAAAATCCTCGGTTCCGAGGCCCATGGTGCTCTTCTTCTCTGGCGCTTAAGGCTCTTGGACCACCAAAAAGGGGAGTTGCTTAGGATCGCCTGGAGTCATTGAGTACCTAGAGCGGGTCTGGTGATAGGGTGCCTAATCTTTAGCCTCGATCCTTTGTGCTATCCTATCACTGACCCGGTTCCTTTGCCCTACTTTATAAAACTCTCTTGTTGTAATATTGATTTAATAGGGTAGCCAGGAACCCTTTTCTGTATCCTCTGTGGCAGCTACTTTGGCTGTCGCCGAGCGCTGTTAATAGTCTGAATGTTGTGTGTTTGGTTTTGCCTTGCCTTTAATAAAAGTTGGGGTGGGGGGAAACCCCTTTCGTTTAAAAAAATGATATCTTCGTTGGAGATGATGATAGTAAAGATCAAAATGCTGGTATTTATTTATTCCGTGCTTGCTATACAGAACAACTAGGCTCTAACAGAGAAAACATGACCCAAGACCCAAAAGAGAGGCACGAACGTGACTGAAATATCGTATTACCTTTGCTAATCCTCAGGTAAATAAAAAAACTATGTCCTCCGATCCTGTAGAGACTTTGCCAGATATGCTTAGCTGATTTTATGCCACTTATGTTAGAGTTCAGCACTTAAGCTAAAGCCGAATGTAGACACACTTTTCAGCCCTTGGAGACGTGTTCCCAACCGTGCCTTTGTACTGTATTTGTTTGATTAAATTCACAATCATTATTTTAGCAAACCTCATTAGATTGGCGGCCCTTATTGGAACATATAGACAGTCTATTGAGTCGATGATGTTCTCGTGTTTATGTGATAACTCTAGATCGGTGGGATTACGCTATAAAAAAGTTCAATATTTTAGAGAGAAAAAAAAGATTCAGTGGGATTAGCTTGACACGACTGGTCAGCTGCCTCATCGGAACTGTTTGGAGTGGCTGTGATCTATGAGTTAGGGACATGCATGCCTCCATACAAATCCACTTCATGAAAGTTCTTCTCGCTCTGGCTTTGTGGAGCTCCCGCGACCGCGTCGCCCCCACGGGCGACTGGCCGCGCATCGTCGCCTCCCTCCTCCAGTCCCCACATCTCTCCTTCCTCCTGCCGCCGTCGCTGGCGCCCGCGGCCGCCCTGGCCCCGGGGTCACTGGTGGCGGCGGCCCCCTGACCTTCCCCTCCCGATGGCTCTCCGGCGCGGGGTGGAGCTGCACCGGGGGGTGCTCCTAGGCGGCGGCGGACCGGATGGCAGCGGAGTTCCCTGGCGCGGCGCGGGTGGGCGGCTGGACGGCGGCGGCGTCGTTGGCGGCGGGGCGGCGCAGCGGTGGGTCCTGGCGGCGGCGCTCGGCCCAGATCTGGGCCTGTGCGGGCCGGCGGCGGGGCTGATCCGTGACGAGTCTTCCGGGAGGCGGGGGAACAGCAATGAGCGGCGAGGTGCTGGCGGCGCCGGCGCCAGCCTGCTGCAGCACGGCCGGCGGGGCTTAGCGGGCCCGTTGCGGGCCTGGCCGGGCCAGGGGTGGCCTGGTTTGCCCCGCTGCCGTGTCCGGACGGCAACCGCGACTGTGTCGGAGGCGCAGGCCTCTCGCACGACGACGGAGGAGGTGGTTCCCTCCCGCTCGGCCTTGGTGTTGCTGCTCCTGTCGCTTGGCTCTTCTCTCCGGCCTTCTTGGCCTCGTGTTGGTGCTCGTAGTGAGACAGCTTGGGTGGCGGCGCATCCGCGATGGCGCATGGTGTTGGGCGGTGGTTTGGCTGGTCGGCTCCGGTTGGGCGGTGGGGTTGCTGTGCGGGAGAAATCCTTGCCGGTTCGGCCGGCTCCGATGCGGTGACATCGACGGGTGCCACCTTTCCTTCTTGAAGGGTGTCGGTGGTAGCCATCCTCCACTTCCCTCCGCATACCGGGGGAAACTCTAGGACTCGTCCGGGCGGCAGCGTCGTCGGCGTCGCATTCTTTCTTGAAGGTGCCGCTTGGTACGCGGCAGATCGGAGCCTCGGGCGGTGGTGGTGTGTCTCCGGAGGGCGCAGCGGTGGCGGTTCATCCATGCTTTGTCGAACTGCCGTTGTTGGCATTCTTTTCTTCTTTTCTTTTGGGCTTGTTGTGCTGCTCGCCCCAGCAATGCTATGTGTATGGTGTTCGTTGCTTTGGAATACAAAGCAGGGGAAACCCTTTTTCGGTAAAGTTCTTCTCGCTTTTCCAGTGCAGGTTGACCCTGTGCCACTCAACTTATACATCCAGCAGAGCCAACATGTGTTTCCGGTTCCTCTCATTCCCAATAGATAAGACTCTAAACCTGACTTATCTTATACTGGCCCCGAGTTCTCTCTTGTATTTGTGCTATGGCTAGCTACAGTTTCCTATGGATGCGTAGGAGAAGTGACAGGAATAAAAACAATGTCACCACCTCATATATCATGTGCTTTTGAGGGGTTGCATGTCATAACTTGCAACAGAATTAAATTCTCTTATGGTACCCCGAAACTAAACTGGACCGCCCATTCCTTCTGATCCAGTCGATAAGATGGATGCCTACGCCAAAAATCTGATTTGGATTACCAGCATAAATATTTATTGAGTACCATGGTTCTATTGCTAAAATCATAGCTTCGAATGCGAAAATTAACATAAGTCCTGTTATAGGCCGCCCTGGGGTGCCCGGCGGCCGGCGATGCAGACTTTGGTGGTACCATGGTGCTCAGGTTGTCAATGTCATATTCTTCAATCCCGACGGCGCCAACGACATGACTTTACAGCCTATGCATAAATCACAGGCGCCCGAACAATCAACCGACCAACCTATTCTTCTTTTCGCATAAATGATGGCATACTTCCAGAATCATCTATAATTTTTTCTTACAAAAGAACACTTGTAGCATAGAATAAGTGGTCAGATATTCTTGGCTAATCTTGTGCCACTTTGGTTACAGCTCAATACTTAATTAAGCTAAAACCGTTGTAGAATTTTGTACTGTATTAGTTCAATTAAATTCACAATCAATTTTTTAGTAAACTACATTACAATGAGGGCCCTTGTTGGAAATTACAGACTGGCAATTGAGTCAATGCATGTTCTCGTGTTTACGTGGTATGTTGAGATTCGTTCAGACTAGAAGGGTTAGCACGCTACACTTCACCGAAGAAACATGGCATTGATCCACGCTATTGTGTGAATACACTGATTTCTTGCGGCATTTCACAAACATATGTACTGATGTGATTTAAGAAATGTGATACATATATCTGCAGTCGCAAGTTGCAAGTTCAAGAGCAAAATAAATCACAATTTGCAGCTCACTGCTAAAGTATTACCAAAAGTTGAAGCAAGTGAATAATACAAAAGCAACCATTTCTTATAGATAATCAAAGCAAGGATTTAGCATGCCAATGATTTTGATACTACAACTGTTCAAAATCAAAACCACGCATGGTCAAGTTACACACCGGCTTTAAAATTATCTAAATCTGAAGTATAATTTATATGTGAGGCAAAGAAGACGACCTAGAACTAAACATCATAGACAAGTTTGAGTATGCCAAGCTTGGTTCAATTTTGATGTTTTCATGAAGGACAGACTGCCAAAGGAATAGATTGTGGGATAATGCTCATGGATGCTACTTCATAACCAATTCACTCACCATACAAATCAATGGATCTAAAAAAACAAAAAACGTCCACCTACTAGGAATCATGCAGTGATGAGTACGGCATTCAAGCAAGTAATGCCTTAAGAATCCACATATCAACAGAAATTAAACTACATAAACTTGAAGAGACTTTTCTGGATAATGCCTTGGCATAATACATATAAGTGACCATATAGCAACATCGACAGAAAGGGAGCTACACAAAACCATCGTTGTTGCTGGGACCAACCGTTGAAGTTCCAATATTAGGTTTTCACCCTGGAAAGAAAGTCTCGCGAGGCTGTAGAGAAATACCTTCAACAAAGAAATGGCACACAGGCACCAACATTGCCATGTATAACCATTGAAGGATAGACCTTGAGTTTTCACCCCAGAGCTGAAGATGCGTTATACTCAAAAGAGCACCACTAAACAAAAGAAGATGTGTGCTGCTCTCACCACTTTCTGAAGAAGATGATGATCTTGCATAGAGGTGTACATCCACACACAATGATCACGAGAAACTGAGATTCAGACCGTTCCACAACATACATGCCTGGAGATACCTGCATGTGGCAAATTCCTCTCATGGATATTAACACCCAACCAGGGTCAGGCCTGCGATACATGAACTACAGCCCAACGCCTTGTGCGTACATACTACAAATCTAATGTGGTAGAGTCGGACAGAACCAAGACATGACAAGCCAAAGCCGCATCCTTCCCACTCTACCATTGCATCACTTCAGTAAGTCGCTGTTTCTGTTACAACGCCAGTTCACAACCGACCTAGCCGTCGGGCGGCCACCTGGGATCCCCAGCCACTAGCGTTGGCCGTCACAACTAGGGCTGGACGTACCGAGCGGGCTTTTCGGACCGCTCGTGGCTCGCTCGGGCTTGGCCCGCTCGGTCCTGGCCCGCTAGAGAAAATGGCCGGTCCGGTCTGCCAAATACGGCCCGAAAAATTCCCGGTCCGGTCCGGTCTTTAACCGGTCCGACCGAGAGGACCGAGGAGAAAATGTCAGCGCCGCCGCTGTTCCTCGTCATCGTGGCCACCGGCAGACTCCGGGAGAACCACCATGCCCCCAAGCTTCCCCACTCGTTCTTTGCTCTCTTCCCCATGCGCCATAGCTTCTCGCCGTCGCTCGCCGTCACTGCCGTGCGTGCACCGCGGACGATCTCGCGTTCTGGACCCTCGCCATGGCAGCCGTTTCAGCACAGCACGCACGCACGCCATCAACTGGGGAAGAACTCGATCGGCCATGATTTTCGGATCGTGGGAGAAACACTCTGTCGTGATTTTCGCGTCCAACAAATCAGGCAAGTATTTTTTGGAAGGCGCAAATCATGGGAGGATTGCTGCGCTCTGACTATAATCCCGCGCCATGATCCTACACAGTGGAGGTTAGATCGGGAGTTAGTTGGGTTAGTGGCCGCACCTACGTGTGTATTCAGTCATGTTCGTGTGTTCCTTTCTGCATTTTTATTCAGTCGAACAAGAAATAGGAAGTATGAGAGAAACAGGGCTGATCCGAAAATCACGGCGTTGGCATTTAACTTCACGTCAGGTTTGACCCGCAAATTATGGAGAGGCCCGCAGAGAGAAAATCATGGGCTCATGCACGTTCTACATTAGTTGCATGCAACAAAAATTAACTGCTAAGGAAAGTTCATGGCTAAGGCTGCCCGTAATGGGAGTATCATAGATAGTATCATGCATGACAACTAAACAATTTTGATGAGGTGGCATAGAATTAAATGAAGAAAAAGAGATTTGAGTATGATATCATGATACCGTATCATATTAAATGATGTGCTACTTTGTGTCATGCATGACAATAAATGTAGTCCTGTATGATACCAACATATGATACTATGCATTAGGAATGTAGTATCATAGACTAGTATCATATGCATGATACTAGTATATAATACTCCTCATTACAACCAGCCTAACAGCCGCGACGCAGAGCGCACATCGCACGCCTCGCCGCCGGCGGTCGTGCATGTCACCCACCTCGCCACAGCGCCCGCACATGTCGCCCACCTCCCCACTGCCTTTGTGCACTGTTTCCGTCACAACACCCATCTCTTGCCGATAATATGGTCACTGCCGCCTTGCCATGACCGCCATGGAAACAGGACCGCCGGTCTTCTCGGTCCGGCCCGGGCTTCACCATCGCCGGTCCGGTCCCTGAAAACAGGCCCGCCATGCTGCTCGGTCCGGTCCGGACCGGACCGCCGGCGGCCGGTCCAAACGACGGCTCAGACCGGGACCGGACCGGATTGGACCGTGTCCACCCTGAGTCACAACGGCAAACAAACATAGTCGTTGCAGTTGTCGCACCACCGCCAGGAGCACGCAGCTACATGCCCGAGTACCAGCCTCTAGCATCACCTACTCGGAGCCACTGTGCACATATCGCTGTCAGAGGATCCATAGGCGGCATCACAAAGGCCTCGGCCCAGCTGAATACCACCCAAGCACCATAGATCGAAGGAGGGATGATAGCCTATGGTGGCGCACACCTACTGCCGCAAGGATGTGAGATCTGGGAAATAAACCGCGCCGGAGCGCGGGAAGACACGGGAGGTCCTGCCGTCACCGTCCACCGCACATGGCTTTTCCCTGGAGAGGGAGCCGATTTTGGTGTCCTGACCCTTTTGCGAAAGTTTAGCAAGATTGACCTTGGTTTGAATTTTTTTTCAAAATCTGGTCCTTTTTCTACTACCAAGGTAGGGTATACAGCCTACCGCCGGGGTCCTCGGCGGTAGGGGTGCACGCCCTGCCGCAAATAATATCGAAGTATCAAATACAATGTTTTAAATAGCGAGCTATGAAAAATAGCGGCTGGCCTCCAAATGAGCTATATAGCTGAGCTATAGCGGGCTATAGCAGGCTATAGCGAGCAATTTATGAAGTCGGCCATTTAGCGGCACCTTACTGAAAAGGCTATAAGGGGCTATTACGGGGCTATAGTCGGCTATTTAAAACTATGATCAAATACAGTGTGTCTACTCACCTGTCATCGGGCACCTCGACGATAGGGGTACACAGGCTACAACCGGCCTATTTAGCGGTAGGGCAGCACTGCGCTGACGTGGATAAGTTGCCTACCGCCAGGGACCTTGGCGGTAGGCTGGTATACCCTACCGCCATCGACCTTGGCGATAGGAAAATGGTCAGATCTTAAAAATTTCTCGAACCTGGGTCAAATCTCGCCAAACATCCGCAAAAGGGTCAAAACATAAAATTTGGCTGGCGAGGCAGAGGGAGCGGGGAGTGGGTTGACGTCTGTGGACTAGTATTTTTTAAAAAGGAGGATTGTCACCATTCTATTGATTATTCACAAAGACCTTATAAAGTAGTACACCAGGTAGTCTGAAGCCACCATCTTAGCAACAATGGTCGCTACTCATATCCACTTGATGAAAGGGTGCCGACAGTCCGAGGCTAATACCATACAGACATCACACCAAAGCCTAACATCTAAAGTCAGAGACTCCAACCGAGCCACATACTGGGTTTGAGGTACAAACCGGTCCGACGCACTGTCATGTGTCACCGCCGCCGTCTTCCACCAATCCATCTCCAGAGCAGAAACTAACGCACCGACCTTGCAAAGCCTCTCTGCCATCGACGCCACCATTGACGTCAGACAGTATCCTCCTCCTGCGCGAGTCCATCTTCGCGCATCGGACGCCTAATCTCCACTGCGCCACGCCGCCGAGATCCGCCACCATCAATGTTTAAGATGAAGCACCGCTCCACCTGGTACTGGGTTACAGATTCTCAAATAAGGTTAACTCTTAACCCAAGTCGCATGACCATGCTTACCTAATCTAATCAGGCGTGTGGGCCTAGAGGACATCTCTCTGTATCGAAGGGATAAATCCCATCTTGATCAATCATGTCTCGCAACATGTCTGCGACTCACCCGAAAGCTACCATTATAACTACCTAGTTACGAAATAGCATTCGATAGACCCTGGGTGACTCGATCCTCATTCCGAGAACATGTGAGGATCTCAGGCCTTGGACATGGCATACACATTGTGCTTGATACTAACAGATAACAATATTACGCTGCGTCCCAAAGTAGGTATGTCCAACTCGGTGATCTCCATCCCTGAGTCCATACTATCGGTTTAGCATCTCAATGCCCAGAACTTGTGAAACGTAAATATCAACCGAATCATATACTACTCTAAGGGTATGTGTTGGCTTAATCTTATCGTCTAGGGGCCATTAGAACAATCATCATATAATATATAGTTTCGTAAACAAGTCAGATGCTTATTTATACATATCATTGGTGATGCTCAAGGAAAATCCAAATAACTCATGAATACATACGGAAATAACATCATCACATGATTGCCTCAAGACCATAACTCCGACATTCGCTCGCGTCCACGGACATATAGGGCCTAGATTTGCCAACTCCGGTTGAAGATACTCTTATACCGTGGCCTTGGTTAGGAGGGGGGGGGGGGGAGGGGGGGCTCCTGTGCTGCATCATTATGACAAATAGTAAAACAAAACTAAAATAATAACTGTATTTCTCAAACATAAAAATATGTCCAAGTTGTTTCAAATATTTTTGCAGTGTTAAAAAAATGTCCGTTTACGTTTTGGAAAATGTTTACTTTTCTGAAAAAGTCATCTTATGTAGCTCTGGAAACATGCGTGTATTTTACACAAAGAGAGTAAAGATGACACAAAATAGAATAATTAGAAGAGAAAACTGAAAAAAAAGGAGAAAGAAAAACATAAAGTACATTATAATAAAATAAAATAAAGAAACATAACTTAGAATAAACAAAGAAAATACAGAGAACCCAGATGAAACTGAAAACCAGACAAACCTCAAAATAACAAAAAACAAATAAACTAAAAACCGCCTAAGCAGTGTAAAAACCCACCCGAGGGCCTCTACTGAGCTGGCAGGATGGAGCTACAATTAATGTGAGCACTCGCTATGTCTCACAATAAGGCTGGTCGTAATGGTAGTATCATAGGTAGTATCATGCATACCAACTAGACAAATTTGATGAGATGACATATGATTAAATGAAGAAAGAGAGAGTTAAGTATCATATTATATCATATTAAATAATATGCTACTACGTGTCATGCATGGCAATAAATAAGATTAGCTATGATACTAACTTATAATACTATGCACTACGGATGTAGTATCATACACTAGTATCATATGCATGATACTAGTATATGATATACACTAGTATCATATGTATAATACTAGTATATGATACTTGCCATTACAACCAGCAAGAGTCATAGCTTTTGCAGCTATTTGGATATTGATTGTTCAAGATAGGTTAGTGTTGGCCTTTATAGCACATCTAATTTGGATAACCAAGAGGTGAACAGGATAAGTCAATGAAGATAACGTAGAATGGCCCGTGCGTGATTTCCGAAATTTGATGGTTGGTGTCTCTGGTTGCACGGATAATCATACATCTACCGATCAACTATTTTCTTTCTCGATTGTCGCTCACCTAGCCTAGGGCATGCATAGCAGGAAGCCGTTGCTCGGATCATTTGTCTTTGTCAATTGCCTGGTACGAAAGCGACATGGCGACTGCTCTATCGACTATGATCACTATGCCGATCAACTACGGAATTCCGTGTCATTGAGTTTATTAACTTGATTGTAGGATTTTTATGTTTTAAATATATTTAAAGATATATAATATATCTCTACTATTAAAGGGGATCGAACATCGTGATGGTTCGACCTCGCTCGATCCCCCTCCCATCGTATGCACGTAGATTTTTTCTCTTCCAGAAATATGAGGAAAGCCGCGACGCCTTTGCCGCTCGATAAAAAGAAAAAAAAGAAAGGAAACAGCCCACGACCGCACACCTCATCTCCCACTAACCCCACAATTCCTCGTCCCCAATCCTCTCGCGAGAGAAATCGCCGCCGGCGGCCTTCTCTCCTTCATCGCTCAACTTGGCAAAGGCGACGAGCACCTACCGCCCCTGCTCCCCCTCCGCCCTCTATCCCCTTGCTTGGAGACAGCTTCCACGGCGGGCAGGGAACTCGGTAACCCCACAACGGCGCCCTCACCGAGGCCCATGGCCCAGCTCCACTTGACCTCTCATCGGAGCCATCGGTGGGAACCAAGACTGGTGATCCGCGAGACTTGCATACAGCGGCTTGGCTAGACGACCATCATCCCTACCCTGCGCGGAGCCTTTCGTCGATCTGGTCGTGCTTCCCAGCAGACATCGCGCTCCTCTCCCTTATGATGTCGTACTGGACGCATGCTCCCCGCCCCCAACGCCGGGCAATCCTGCCGGATCTGGTCGTCCTCAAACCCCAAAATCGGTGGTGGCCACGAGCAGCCAACTCTGTCCTCTGTCGTAGCTGAGGATGGGGTAGCAAACGCATGTTGAGGCGGGGAGCTGGTACATGGGGTTCTTGGAGGGAGGAGCAAGCTATCAATTGCTGCGGCGGGGTTGGAGGGGCAGATCGGAGTCAGCCGAGTGACGTTCCTCACGGCCATGGTAAACTCTAAGGTGCCTTCAGTCTATAGCTTGCAACTGCAAGCACGCCGTCACCGGAACTGCATGGAGGCCACACCCCTTCTGATTCCTTTTCTCCAATCTTCAGAGTTGTGGCCCGTCTTCAGAAGCACAAAGCCACATCACGCTGATGACAATTGGCCGTCCATCGTTTGATTCGTGTTCGTAGTATTCTGTACATCTCCGCAAGGTACAACACGGGTAATTTCACCCCATGTCGCTTATTGAATCCTGAAGCAATTAACTTATAGCTTAATTACCTGCAGGCTACAGTTCTTTATTGGGAACGAAGGATTGGTCTATTTTTCTTCCACTCTGTTTGGATTTCTAGGAAGTCTTTTGCCTATTGTGCAGCACATGAGTTCAAATATTTCTTATTTGATGTAGAATCAAATAAAAAGGTTGATGTTTCATGGCTCAATCAAACTGAAACCAACCTTAGGAATACAACAATTCTTGCTCCGTTGTATGTGCTTCCAACCATTCATATTGAAGGAATATGTACAGAGGCTGGGCTCGTTAAACAACACCGTAAGCCATAACATAGCTTCAACCATGAACTGCAGTTAATTAGAAAAAAACTATTTGTTATTCTGTGTTTGTGAGCAGTCTATCATGGATTCGGTTCAGTTGGAGGGTCTTCTATGGCTGCAGCATAAGAAATAGTACACATCTAGCCATCCAAGATCCAACATTCAACAAAAGTCTAAGATTTGCTTAACTACTTCTTTTTTGATTTACTTGGGCAGTTAATTAACTGTTTTTCATAGTTGGAGCTATACTATGTCATGATATACGAATTGAGGAAGAAATTGCAATAGATAGTCATGATATACGACACTTTTCATAAGGCGACTAAAAGATAACCGTGTGTTTCTTGCCGAATTTTACTTTTTTGAACCGTCCTTGATATTAGACACAAGATGTTGGCTAGAAATATCACATGTCATTATTAGGCATCTTTAGGGATGGAGGTTAGGCATTGTCAGCGAATGGCGAGGGGGGGTGGGGGTGGGGGGTGAAGTAGATCTTTTCTGAAATTACCAGCAGCTGCACACAAGTTTCATTGTTTGTCAATTTTATCCACGACTTTCATGTATTTATAGGTAATTCTTTTCAGTACTATGATTGTCAGTCTCATTGTGTATTATCCTCTTTGATTATCTTGCACTGCAGAATTATTATGCGATCAAATTTATAGGTGTATTCATTGTTTCTCCTCTTAACTATGTAGATGGAACAAGGATCACACATATTACTATAAGCTATATTCTTTTCACATTTATGCATATTCTTTTTGGGACGGAAAATAAATTCAATTATAATACGCAGATATATTTTCTCCCATCTATGTATTCTTGCTCGGAGAGAAAAACAAAGTAGCGATAATAACAGATTTTATATAATCTTATGTCTTGCAAACTGAAAAAAGAAACTAACTACTCCCTCCGGTCCATAATAATTGACGCTGCTTTAGTACAACTTTGTACTAAAGCAGCATCAATTATTATGAATCGGACGGAGTATCTTTTTTTTCTAACTTGTAGCAAAATGTGGGAGCTTATATACACACATAAAACAAGTAGCTCTTACGAAGTTCTTCAGTGTTGGTCATGTGTGTCTAAATATTGTTGCTGTTGTTGTCATCTATAAACAACAAGGTTCTTTTAAAAAAAATCTTAGGCTGACTGTGATGAGAAATGGAGCTTGGAGGAGGCATCATAGAGCTGATGCCACCTCAGCAGACAAAGAACACGAGAACGACGAGGTGAGCCGGTACTCTGCAGGAGCCGGACCATGGGGAGGTTCTAATTTTAAGAAATCTTGGTTGCTAGCATATGTAAGGTTTGAAGTATGGATTGAGAAAATAAACATCTAAATGCCAAGTAATTTGTCTGAGAATTTGACACACTGGTTTAGGAATCCAGTATTGTTTTCTTCATCCTACTATCTTGAGTTTGTTGTGGAGGAGGTATTGACTATCTTTCTAAATGGACAAGAAGAACATGTTTGCCGTGTGTTGCCTCTTGGCATACCATTCAATATATGGTTAGCATTACAACTTGTACAGCAAGGTAAATCTCTATGGGATCAATCTACATGATCCTAGAATCACTACAAACGCTATACAATCAGGATATGATACATATACTATCATATGCCATATATACATTAACATGATCATAATGCATTATTACTTCCTTCATGTTTATATAGGAGAATGGATTGGTTAAAGAGGACAAAAAGTTGCCATTTTGATTTGAACTGCTACAATCTGTTTGTCGTTGTGAGAAAACATTTTAATACATAACTTAGAGATTTACTCCCTCCGTCCAATAATATAAGACATTTTTACAAGCTAAGACAGCTTGCAAAAACATCTTATATTGTGGGATGATGGGAGTATATATATTTGACTCATGCATGGAATGAGCGCACATTGTGGAGGAATCCCCTATATGACGTATGATGGGAATCATGACGTACGGCGACGGGAATCCCCTATGATTTATGATTCCTGCAAGTATATGGGGGTATTGTAGCCACATCGTAGGGAAATAATTTGAAATAGAGAGTTGTGTAAACTTGGCTATCATGATGTGAACTTGCTTCCTTTAGTTTGAACTTTGTGTTTACTGTCCTTGATTCATGCTTGCTTTGACACTGATATGTGAAATTGATGCTTATTGTATCTTAACGTTGCTCAAAATATCATGTTTGTAATTAAGATCGAGTAGATGTTTTGGTGATCTCAGCGCATCATGATTTTTCATTATAATCTTGGTTGATTCCCGTAGCAACGCACAGGTATTTAGCTAGTTTTTCTAATTGCAAAATATTATACTTAAATGTCACATACATATACTCATGTTTTGATATCCTATATACAACAGAGAGTAATCCCCACTAATGTATTTATCTAAACATGCCAGCATGCCATCTCACCATATAATTATGTATGAGATAAGTCCGACCTTAATATCCAATCAGGCATGGGAAAAGAACCACCATAATATTCAACCATGGATGGAAAAATGATATTGATTTACATATTCTACTTATATTCAATAAATATTGTCACAGTTATATAGAATCATATATAATAATTAAGTCAGATGCATTTTAATTTTGATTCTCATATTATTATCCTAATTTTCATCAGCCAATTCCCGCAGCAACGCGCGGGGTGTCCTCTAATTAGATATGTTCTCGTGCTACACATATTATGTGATATTGCGGCCTCCGTCTCATATTCCAGCTTCCACCCTCTCACCGGTACTTGGTGTGACGACCGAAATCGTAAGGATTCAGAGATCTGCCACACAGAATGGGGATAGAGGTGAGGAAGAGCATCAGGGTGAGGCCAGGAGCTAGATGAAGGGGATGATGGGAACCCAAAGATGTTTCCTTTCTTGCCTTCTCTGTGTAGCTGACAGCTTAAGTACAACGCACAGACTCAGCGGCCACTGGGCCACATGCGGCCCAGGTCGACCCACTAGGCTACAGCCCGACACTACTCTCATCCCCTTCTACCAGATCCACTGATGCATTTGTGTCAGGTGTGGCACTTGGTTCATCCCTGGCTAATTTTTTTTAAATAATACATTTTTTATATTAAATTTCAGAAATATTATGCCGTAATTATATATTTTTTTAAATATTACCCAATCGGCCTACTGCTGACCAATTGGATCCAGTCGGCCTGCTGCTGGCCGATTGGCCCCCAGTCGGCCCACTGCCGGCTGATTGGATCCAGTCGGCCCACTGCTGGCCGATTGGCCTCAGTCGGTCCACTGCTGACCGATTGACACCCAGTCTGCTTCCTCTAGGCCGACAGGTGTATGCACCCATTTATCTGTTAAATAGGTATTTGAAAAATGTTGAAAAAGTATTTGAAAAAAATGTTGATCATGCATATAAAAATGTTAATCAAGTATTTTAAAAAATATTGAACAAGTATTTTAAAGATGTTGAACAAATATTTGAAAAATGTTGAATAGGTATTTGAAAAATATTAAAGAAGCATTTTAAAAAATGTTGATCATGTATATAAAAATTTTAATCAAGCATTTGCAAAAAATGTTGAACAAGTATTTCAAAAATGTTGAAAAAATATTTGAAAAAATATTAATTATGTATATAAAAATGTTGAACAAGTATTTTAAAAAATATTAATCATGCATATAAAAATGTTGGACAAGTATTTGTAAAAATGTTGATCATGTATATAAAAATGTTGAACAAGTATTTAAAATATGTTGAACAAGTATTTAAAAAATGTTAAACAAGTATGTTTAAAAATTGAAAAAGTATTTGAAAAAAAGTTTAACATCTGGAAGCAGGTGGGGTAGTTATTAGCTAACTTGGGGATCGATGCCTGGTCTCCATGGCAATCACCAGAGCAGCTAACCACCCCATTAGTTTCCAATTGCTGGTCAGAAAAGGGATCGCGACCAACTAGAGGTGACTGAGCCGGTCTTCTCCATTATTTCATTCTTTTTCTTTCTTTTCTTTCTATATTATTTTTTCAAATACTTGTTTAAATTTTTTCAAATACTTGTTCAACATTTTTATATACATGGTCAACATTTTTACAAATAATTGTTCAACATTTTTATTTACATGATCAATATTTTTTAAAATACTTGTTCAATATTTTTTTTCAAATACTTGTTCAACAAATTTTTCATATACTTCTTCAACATTTGTCGCAAATGCTTGATTAACATTTGTATATATACATGATCAACATTGTTTAAAATACTTCTTCAACATTATTCAAATACCTACTCAACAGTTTTCAAATATTTGTTCAACATTTTCAAATACTTGTACAACATTTTTTTTAAATGCTTGATTAATATTTTTATATGCATGATCAATATTTTTTCAAATATTTCTTCAACATTTTTCAAATACCTATTCAACAGATAGATGGGTGCATGCACCTATCGGCCTAGAGGAAGCAGACTGGGTGCCAATCGGCCAGCAGTGGGCCACTGGGGCCAATCGGCCGGCAGTGGGCCCACTGGGGGCCTATCGGCCAGCAGTAGGCCCACTGGATAATATTTTTAAAAAATATAATTACGGCGTAATATTTCTGAAATTTAATATAAAAATTGTATTATTTTAAAAAAATTAGCTCATCCCTGAACCTTTGATTTACGGAATCAAGGAACACGAGTTTGAAGGGAAACTGAGGGAGGCACATGTGCATGCTAACCACAACTAGGAGAGTAGCTCGCGCGGCCATAACTGGATTTGCATCGTAAGCATACGTGATGACCTGGCCAACATCCAGCCAAGTGGTTCACGGACTGCACTTGTCGTTCTGGGCTAGTGTGTCAATGGTACCTGCTTTATTACCTATCTATGCTAGTCGATAGGGCGATGCTATAGGCCAGATAGGAGAGCCTCTAGCTTCGCATGTAAGAAAGTCACAGTTTGGTCCTGAGTCCTCACATTCCTATCACGACAAGACTGTAACTACAATAATCTCCATCAGGTTTGCTTACTCTCTTGTGTTTTTACTAGCTAGTGTTCTACTTCCCTAAAAAAAAAACAATATCAAAGGTGAAAAGTAGCGTCACCGTGAAGCGGTAAGGCCACGTCCTCTCATATCATAACCTTCTTAGAGTCTTGAGTAAGTGGCAAGCGAAAAAACTAGGGTACCTTGGCAAACACGTTTGCCTCTTTGGGTGTATATATATACCTCCTCTTATATAAAATTTACTCTGATGTTTATTCAATGCATGATTACTACTCTGTCTACTACCTTCTTGAAAAGTTGTTACTATGAAGTTATTTATGTATTAAAGCAGAAGAAAAGGAATGGCTAAGATATATTCATTGACATGGTTGTTGCTGCAAGTTAATTACCATGGAATTATGTAGCAAACTAGAGCAATTTATTATGAGTCGTGACACACCTAATCAAATTCTGGTTCATTTAGTACGCCATCTCTCTAAGAGAGAGAAATCACATGTTCAGAGACGTGCTATACAAACGGTTTTAACATTTTTCCGCGACGGAGTTTTAAACCATCGCCTGACTGTGTGTGCGATATGGGGTCCTTCCAACACGACTCAGAAACCGTCGGTGATAGGTTCTCCGGTCACACATGTGGGGCAAAAGGAGTTCGTGTGCGATCGGGCTAGCCATCGGGGACAATTATCAAGCCCAATCGTTTCCGTTTGTACGTACATCCCAAACAGTGAATCCCAGAAAAGCGTTTCCGTTCGTATGTATATCACACACGATTTTTTATGTAAATGTTTGTGGAAGGTGGCCTAACGCAAACATTTGTCAGACGAAAATAGTGCATGATTGTTTATTGATCCAACACACCTACTTTCTAGAAACCGTGTGGGTTTGTTTGAGTTCATCACTCATGGTGATGTCTGAGAAACCGTATGCAATAGAAAACCCCAATAATCAGGCTAATTGGCCTATTATTGATAACCCATTTAGTAATCAAATTAACATTTCATATCAAACATACCATATAATTCATATCCGTATTATGGCAGCTATCATTTCATAATTGAATTACATATGATAGCTTCAGCACTCAGTTATATCATATAGGCATATAGATAGGTACGCAATTACCCAACAACACCAAGTTTCATCGCAACATCTAAAACCTTTAGAAAGTAGCATCATACACGGTAAATAGACAGATGAATCTCATCTAGAAATTGCTGAAGCGGAAAGCGGATATTGAGCCTTCAGTGATGTTGAATGTCCTTACAATTTTAGGCTAGTGATTGTGGGTGATTGTCCGCCCAACCTTCGCCCTCTTCAGGAAGACTTCAATATTGTACCGTAGGTGTTGAATATCTTCCTTGCTTTTTGACCACGCAAAAGAGGTCTGAGAAGTAAGCATTGGTGAACTGCGTTGGAAAGAACTAAAAACAAAGATATGCATAAATATATGTTCTAAATATTGAAATGGTGTCAAAGGAAAAAAACAAGGTAAAACAGTTACTACCATCCTATAGTTGACGGATGTCTTCTTCATCGTGCAAACAAAGATCTTATTGTAATTCGTCGCTAGTTTCTTTATCCTAACAACTTTTCTGAGCTTCTTGGCTTGACTGATATTCTTGGACATCTCATTTCCCCATATGCAAGATGGGTCAGTGGGTCTAAACCTCTGACATCAGGACCTACATGTGCAAGATCAAATTGTTAAAACCTAAATATTAGTATGGTTCCTGCAATTGCACAATAATGTGATGTTAGACATATGACGATGCATGTCCAAACCTCGATGGTAAACCTCATCATTGCCTCCAATTGTTTCCCTGCAACACATATAAGGCAGATGTTGATCAGGTTAAGTGAGAGTTGGCATGGGATAAGTACAATATGTTAATGAAAAATAAATAAGTTGCAGATCCAGCAGATTAATTTGAGCCGCATGGAATAGTTAGTTAATCAAACAAATCATGCTAAGCAACTTCAAAATATAGCAATTGTACATGTTTCTCATGTATTTAGTACAAGAAAATTTTATTTATTTATCACATGCATAACAATAAAAAATTGTACCCATAACAAATACACATCAGATCGCAGAATTGAACCAAAGAGTTAACTCTACAGCAGAACAAATGAGCCAAACAGTTAACTAATCACGATATTGAAGAATAGAACTTGTACTAAAAGATAAGAAAGTTAACTAAACCAAGAATTCTTGAGAACTATTAGGTAGCAATTACTGGACCAAACTGTTAAGTGAACATAACATTTCAGAAGATCAGATTGCATATTAACATTACAGAGGAAAATTCATTAAAAGGTACCGGTGGTGGTGTCGAGAAAACATCACGAACTCTATTTTAAAGTAGCCAGCCGTTTGGCCCTGTTGATGGTGGCATCAAAAGCGACGTGCTCCTCCAAGATCTGGTGCTCGGTATGCATCACAGCCATCACGACATCATCCGTGTGTGCGGCCGCGATTTTCTTCTCCGCCGCCAGATGCTCCTGAGCTCCTGTGTAGGATCGAAAGTATGCCTAGAGGGGGGTGATTAGACTACTTGACCAAATAAAAATCTAGCATTTTCCCAATTTTAAGTCTTGGCAGATTTTAGCAACTTAGCACTAGTCAAGCAATCAACCTACATATGCAAGTATAAGAGTATAGCAGCGGAATGTAAAACATTGCACATGAAGGTAAAGGGAGGAGTTTGGAGGGAGCAAACGCAATGTAGACACGGAGATTTTGGCGTGGTTCCGATAGGTGGTGCTATCGTACATCCACGTTGGTGGAGACTTCAACCCACGAAGGGTAACGGTTGCGCGAGTCCACAAAGGGCTCCACCCACGAAGGGTCCACGAAGAAGCAACCTTGTCTATCCCACCATGGCCATCGCCCACGAAGGACTTGTCTCACTAGAGTAGATCTTCACGAAGTAGGCGATCTCCTTGCCCGTACAAACTCCTTGGTTCAACTCCACAATCTTATCGGAGACTCTCAAGTGACACCTAACCAATCTAGGAGACACCACTCTCCAAAAGGTAATAAATGGTGTGTTGATGATGAACTCCTTGCTCTTATACTTCAAATGATAGTCTCCCCAACACTCAACTCTCTCTCACTGATTTGGATTTGGTGGAAAGATGGTTTGAGTAGAGAGCAACTTGGGGAAGGCTAGAGACCAAAATTCATATGGTTAGAATGGAATATCTTGGTCTCAACACATGAGTAGGTGGTTCTCTCTCAGAAAATGAATGTTGGAAGTGTAGGCATGATCTGATGGCTCTCTCTACGAATGAAGAGTGGGTGGAGGGGTATTTATAGCCTCCGCACAAAATCTAACTGTTACACACAAATCACCAAACTCGGTGGGACCGAATAATGAAACTCGGTCAGACCGATTTAGTTCAAAATGTGAATGTTAGGCTTTTCGGTGGGACCGACATGTCAACTCGGTGTGACCGATTTCATTAGGGTTAGGGCATAACGTAATCTCGGTGAGACCGATTACACAAACTCGGTGGGACTGATTTTGTTAATAAGCTAACCAGAGAGTTGGTCAGGCAAACTCGGTGGGACCGACTCGCTCATCTCGGTGAGACCGAAACGTTACGAAGGGGAAACAGAGAGTTTGCATTGCGAACTCGGTGGGACCGATCGCTCATCTCGGTTGGACCGAAACATTATGAAGGAAAACAGAGAGTTTGCAATCACATCTTGGTGAGACCGAGATCCCTACCGGTAAGACCGAAGTGACTAGGGTTTGTGGCAGTGGCTATGTCAAATGAACTCGGTGGGGCCGGATAGAAAGTTTCGATGGGGCCGAGTTTGACTTTTGGTTTGGAACATATGTGGATATGAGAAAGTAGTTGAGGGTTTTTGGAGCATATAACTAAGCATTTTGAGCAAGCAACCCATTAAGCAACATATCATCCCCTTTTAATAGTGTTGGCTTTTTCTATGGACTCAGTGTGATCTTGGATCAATAAAAGTAAAAATCTAGAGTCTTGAGCTTTAGAGCTTGAGCCAATCTTTTGTCCTTAGCATTTTGAGGGGTCCACATTTCTAATCCATGCCATGCCAATCATTGAACTTTCTGAAATATTTATCTTGAGATATCATTAGCTCAATGAGCTATACATTGTTAGGAATTACCAAAACCACCCAGGGATAGTTGCACTTTCATCCTCGATATACTGTGTGCAAAATGGTTGTGGGTGGCGCTTATTTGGAGGATGGGGCAGTGATTTGGGTGGAAGGTGTCGCGCCGGTGGCCGGGGCATGTGGGATGGAGAAGAAGGAAGAGGCTGGTGGTGGGATGTGGATTACCTGGCTATATCGACGAGGCCATGTAGCAATAAGAAGGGTCGCCGGCGATGAGACGACGCCGCAAGTAAACGGTGAAGGTTTGAACTTGGAAATGTAGTTTTTGGTCACGCAGAGGAGGCGGGGAGCTAGATACTTCCGCGGTTGTCAAAAAAATTCGCTTGATGCCGCGAGAAACGGGTGTGCAAATGTGGTTGAAGCGCGGGCGATGGACTGTAGACAATGAAGCTTCTGGCGTAAGCCATACATGAGAGTGCGCCATGATATTTTATATCACATCTCACATGATTTTTATAATAAACTATTTGTGGTGTACCTAATATTTTTATTCTGATTTGAAAGAAAAATAGTGTTACGGGGGGGGGATGATGATGTTTGCATCCGCGGCACGGCGGGATATCTGTGCTGCTTCCGTAGAGTGGCCGAATAAGTCTGTTGCTTCAGCGGCGCGGCGGCACCTATGTGCTGCTTCAGCGACGCTGCGTGACCTCTGTGCTGCTTTGACAGATTGAAAGGTGTCTTTGGACCTCGCTGATGATAAATTTGCCAGAGGAGGATCCGAATAACCCAGTTATAGAGCGAAAGGTCAAGGCGTTTGCTCTTAAGAAGATGGCAGAACTATTCGGGAACTGGAAGAAAGAGTTGAACACAGAGTTTGTCGAGAATGACGGGACTCCAGAATTCATTGGTCGATATGAGAAGATAAGAGATCATTGGCCCACATTTGTGGCCTACAAGAAATCAAAGAAGGGTAAGAAAAGGTCACTGACAAGCAAGAAAAATACTGCAAAGAAGAAGTACCACCATCACATGCGGTCAGATGGCTACTACAAAGCCCGGCCGTTGTGAGACAAAGTTGAGCATGACCAGCTTGCTAAAGGGGTCCAACCAGCGACATTGAACTGGCCAGATCGTTCAAGGACTTGGTTCTTCAGGGTTGGGGGAACTTTGGACCCAGAAACAGGGGAGTGTTGTTGGACGGACGAGTAACTTGCAATACCCATCAAGAAGCTTCAAGCAGCAATCAAGGCAGCGGAGGAAGGGACGTTCATTCCCGACAGAGAGAAGGACTAGCTGATAGAGGCCCTTGGGAATCCTGAGCTCCCTTGACGACACGAGGCACACCAGGATCCGTTCCATGGGTGCATGAGTTTCCCGACAGCGATGGTTACAAAAGCCGAGAGAGAAAGAGGAAAGTGGAAGCGAGCGAAATGCAGAAGCTCAATGCAAGAATAGCAAGCTAGAGGGTCTGAACTGTCACTTGTACGAATGGGTCTCTCTTCCTCCTCCCCCTCTCCCCTCTCCCACCTACTCCACCTCGCAACATGGATCTAACCTATGATTCATGCCATGGAAGGGCTCCTACATTGGGATTTCAGCCCTGGCCTTGCGGTTGCCGATCAGGTACGTCAAAGATTTGGAGAAACGGTCCATTTTTCTCCTTCTCGCTCTACCAAGGAATTTTTCTTGGTGGTCTCTTTCTCCTCGGCTTCCTTCCCTCTCTCTGATGATTCTGTGGGAGTGGCCCTTCAATGTTGCATTGGAGGTCATCACATAGGATTCAAGGTCTCTCGAATCAATGAGAGGTCTTTTCGTTTCTCTGTAGCTGGGAATAAGGTTGGTCATTTCATATATCGACTCAAAGATCGTATCTGGCCAGACTTTGTTTGCCACTTTCATCTTTTCAATGGTCACTATGCTCGTTATTCTTAGTCGAACTCTCATTGGCATGCCGATGAGGAGTTAAAGGATATTTCTGCCAGAGAGCCTATTGCGATTAAGTCCAATTTGAGTTCATCATATAAGGGGACAACTTTGCAACCTTCATCCTTTCAGGAATTGAGCAAGTTTAATTTAGTTCCGTTGCCTCACATGGTTTTCTCTAATGCTCATCACGCTGAGGCCTCATCATCCGTGGCAATTGCTCCACCATCTGTTCATCATGATCTTGGGAAGTATTCTATCAAATTTGGTACTATTCAAGTGAGCAATAATGTCAAGGCACCTGTCACGGCCTTTTATGGTCGGAAACTATTAATGGCAAAATATCAACGCCAAGCGGATTTGGAGGAATCAGTGTCACTTTCCTATCTGGTTATTGGAAGCTTTAAATGCGTTCTCCAACAAGATTATCCCTTGTTGCCTCAATGTTTTCTTGCCTCGGCGTTTAAATATGCCCCACCTCACATTACCTGGCCTCCTCAACTTTCGGCCCAACACAAGGTGGATTTGGCCCAAGCCTACTATTCAGAGCAAGAGATTTCGGTTCTATCGGCCAATTGGGCTAATCTTTGTGCCCGCTGTCTCCAATGGGGCCATCAAAAGCAGACCTGTCAAGCGAGACTTATTTGATTTAATTGCTCGGCTCCTGATCATAAAGCAATTTATTGCCCTTTGAAAAAACAGCTGCCTACTATAGGAGTTCCAAGTCTTGGTAATGAACGCAGAAAATCTGGTACTGCTATTGGAGTTCAAATTCCGGGAAAGGAACGCAGAATATCTGGTACTACTAATTCACGTTTCCCCTCTAAGAAAACTTCCCATAGCAGGCCTCATGCTGCTGCTACCGTACGATGCACTGTTTGTGGGGCTGATGGACACGTGGCTCGCTTCTGTTTCCATAGGAGAAGGCGAGAAGGCTGGCGATGGATTCCAAAAAGGAAAATTTCTTCCATTCCTACCCCTCACGCTCCGCATTCCACTCTGCCCTTGATTGCCACAACACCTCCGCCTCCGCCCAGTCCTGTCCTTTCACCATTGCTGCCACCATTGCTGCCACCCTCGCGGCCACCCACCTCGGCGACCATCATGGCCAACTACCCGCTCAACCCTGTGTCATTCCTGCCGCCGGGCTTCGCCTTCGAGCCAGGCCCAGCAAATCGCGTTGTCCGCAGCGGCATGGTGGTTGGCCCGATTCCGCCTCTCAGCCATGAATATCTGGCCATCGCTGAGACCAGCCAGTATGTTCCGCTTCACCGCCGTGCGACCATCCGCCAGACCATCACTGGCATGCTGCACGAGATGCAACTCTTCACTACTGAGGTTAGCGACCACCCCCTTGGTATTGGGATTTATGGCTTCGTCGACTCTTTCATGCGCGATACTGTTGTGGCCACTCCGTTAGAGATTGAGGATGAAGATTTGCTGATCACGTTTGTGCCACACAATGAGGCTCTGAACCGCCGCACCACCACGTCTGGGCCAGCTATTTGGTTGATGTATTTTGGATTTCCCTATGATTACCAGACTGACTATTACATCAACAAGTCGCTTGGGGGTTTTGGTTCTTTGCTTTCCTGGTACAATCCTAGGCAAGATCGTCGGTTCATGCTGCTCAAGGTTCAGGTTATACATCTTCGATTGGTGCCCAAAAGCTTTGTGGTGTGGCAGCTGGGTGGAGCCCGTGATTGCTGGACTGTCCAGGTAACCCTCTTGCGTAGCAACGATTGGAATGGGTTGCTGCCCGAGGTCGCTCCAGCCGGCGAGGAACCGCCACCTCCGGACGGCAACCCCCACCCACAGTTTGGCCCTGACCTTACCGCCGAACAACTCTATCAGCAGCAGGTTCATAACTGGTTAGTTCAGAACGCTGCTCCGACTCCAGCTCAAGACAATGGTGGTTGGGGAGAATGGCCTGCTGATCCTGCCCCCCTGCTCCCCCTGTGGCTATGCCTCCGTATCTGATGAACTTCCAAGCCTGGATGTCTGCACAAGGTCTCACTTTTGAAGCTGGCGTTACACCAGAACACAACATAATAGACAATGCTGCTGATGCTTGGAATGACTTTGTTACAGTATCTAATGACACCACCTCTGACACTGGTGCGGCTCTTCTGCTCCTTAAAGACCATGTATCTGTCCAGAATGCTCACACTGCGCAGTCTACTACCACTGAAGTGCTGACAGTTACTGTTGATGTTCATAGTCAGGGTATGAGTTTTGGCCTTTCTAATCAAGGTACTTATCTCATGAATCTGCTCCTGACTGACCCTATCCCCAGACAGCAACTTAATGCCTCTATTTATCTTGCTATGCGTCCTCTGTTGGCTACTATGGGACCATGGATGCATGGTTACGGGATGTGTCATGAACACTTCCGTGTTGAGATTCAGGTCTCAGTGGGGGATGCTGGACTACAGTTTGCCTCTGTCACCCAGGCAGGAAATAATGCGACACCCGCATCCACTGTTCTTATAGAGGAAATTCCTGCTGTGGAGGCGATCAACACTCTGCAGATTGAGGCTGCTCCTGTTGTCGATGTGGCCAATCTTGCTCAGAGGTATTCTGCTGCTACTGAAGTGGGCCTTATCAATCTTCCAGCACCTGATGCTTTCATTCAGGAGGAGCCCTCAGAGATTATTCAGCCAACATTGGAATTGTCAACTCTACCTGCTCCTGGCTTGGCCGCGGAACCGGACACCCTGCTTCCTCCTTCAGAGATCCAAGCTGATAATGATCTTGCTCCCAAAGTTTCTGCTGAACATGACTTCATGGGTGCTAGTAGCACTGGCCCAATGCCCCACAAGCTCCGTAAAGGCAAGAATCAGGCCCCCATTGACACTGCTTCCCTCAGGCGCAGCAACAGATCAAACAAATATGATGGTTTTCGCACCAACCTACTCACCGAAGCCCGAATCACCAAGTCAAAAGTGAAACCCCGCATGCTGCCATCTGCTCTTTCTTGCACCAAGGAGGTACATGACTCTGATGTTGATTCCACTGTAGAAACTGTGCCCCCTCCTACTAGTGTCAGCACCATGCAGGCCATCGGTACGCATCTTTGCGCTATTCCTGCCAACGAGCTCACTGAAGATATCCTCTCCGACAAGAATGGTGGCTCGCCCTCCGAGTCCACCTAAGTTATTTCCTTCTAGTGATTATGGTACTTTTGCAAACTTGGAACGTACTTTGTTGGAACGTACGTGGTTTAAATTCGCCCGATAAACACTTAGCTCTTGCGAACGCGATTACCTCGTCAGGCTGCACGGTTATCTGTATTCAGGAATCCAAAATGTAGTATTTTGACGCTAGTATGCTGAAATTGCTCTGCCCTAGACGCTTTGATTCATTTGCGTTTGTTCCAGCGATTGGGTCCTCAGGGGGTATCATTACAATTTGGTGTAATGCTTTGTTCGATGGCTCGGTCTTCTTATCCGAACAATTTGCTCTTGGGGTTGAATTTTCTTCCCGGCAATCCTCACATTGTTGGAAATTGGTTAATATATATGGCCCTTGCCAGGGTGATGCACGGACCTCCTTCACGGAATGGCTTTTTGACATCGATATACCATCCTCTGAAGATTGGCTTATCCTTGGCGACTTCAGTTTTATCAGATCTCCTGATAACCGTAACAAACCTGGTGGAGATGTGAACGATATGTTTACGTTCAATGATTTCATTCGAGAGCAGAATCTTACTGAACTACCCATTAAGGGTGGAAACTACACCTGGTCCAATATGCAACAAAACCCTCTTCTTGAGCAACTTGACTGGTTCTTTACGACGCTTAATTGGACTGCCACGTTCCCAAATACAATGGTTAATCCACTCGGTAAGCCGATATCTGATCATATACCTTGCAATGTGGTCATCCAAACTACCATCCCCAAATGCAAGTTGTTCTGTTTTGAAACTTATTGGATAGCACACCCCGGTTTTTTGGATGTGGTTAGCACTGCATGGAATAAACCCATTCGTCATGGTAAGGATAAAAATGCGGCCTCAAGCCTTTGTCAGAAACTCAAAAACCTCAGACATGATCTTTCTCTCTGGAGTAAGAGTATTTCTAGGCTCAAAATTGCAATTGAGAACACTAATAAAGCGCTACTTGATTTGGATCAAATTGCGGATAAACGAGATTTGACAATACCTGAAGGTAACTTTCAGCGCATCCTTCGCACACATCTGCTTAGACTTCTGCGTTACCAAAAGGAATACTGGAAAAAACGATGCACCATACGTTGGATCAAATTCGGTGATGAGAATTCAAAATTCTTCCAAGCAGTAGCTACAGAAAGATACCGCAAGAATTGCATCTCTAGCCTCAAATCTGATGATGGCATGATTGTGGAAGATCACTCCAGTAAAGAATCCCTACTGTTTGAGGCCTTCAAAAACCGTATGGGCAAAAAGAGCAAGCCACATATGAGATTCAATCTTTCTCACATGCGTCGTACGCAAGTTGATTTTGATGGCTTGACGGCTCCCTTCACTCATCAAGAGATCGATGAGGTGGTCAAAGAAATGCCTCCGGATCGAGCCCCGGGCCCTGATGGATTCAATGGTGCATTCCTGAAAGCTTGCTGGCCCATCATAAAGGACGATTTCTATCGCCTTTGTGACGAGTTCCACAGTGGCAATCTAAACCTTGAAAGCCTAAACTATGGGTACATCACGCTCATACCTAAAACCAGGGCCCCCGAAACTGTCAATGACTTCCGACCGATCACATTGCTCAACTGTTGCCTCAAGCTTATTACCAAAATCCTAGCCAACCGACTGCAAAAGGTGATCTTAAACATTGTGCACAAAAATCAATATGGTTTCTTGAAGGGAAGATCCATCCATGACTACCTTGGCTGGGCCTTCGAGTACATACATCAGTGTCAAGCTTCAAAACGTGAGATTATCCTTCTCAAATTGGACTTTGCCAAAGCATTCGACACGGTGGAACATGATGCCATCATCCAAATTATGAGGAATATGGGATTCAATGAGAAGTGGATATCCTGGATTACGAGTCTCTCCTCCTCAGGCAAATCTTCTGTGTTATTAAATGGGGTACCCGGAAAGCAATTTTGGTGCAAATGCGGAGTACGACAAGGAGATCCTCTCTCTCCCCTCATTTTTGTTCTTGCTGCAGAGTTACTTCAGTCAGCTATAAATGAGGCCCTACAAGATAATCGCTTGCAGCTGCCGCTTGCTTCCTCCCACACATCAGACTTCCCTGTGATTCAATACGCTGACGACACGATCATCATCATGCCTGCTTGCACTACTCAAGCGGCGACCATGAAGACAATCCTCACAGATTATGCCGCCTCGGTTGGCCTGCACATAAACTTCCACAAATCCACGATGATACCCATCAACACGCCAGCAGACAAATGCACTGAGCTCGCGGACATCTTTGGGTGCATGACAGCTACCATGCCCTTCACGTACCTTGGTCTCCCCTTGGAACCACCAAACCAACGGTGCTGGATATGACCCCCTGGGTATGCAAAGCAGAAGGCCGGATCACGGCGGCTATGTCTCTCATGACATATGCTGGGAAACTGGCTCTAATGAACTCGCTAGTCACATCCCTAGCCATTTACCCCATGGGAGTTCTGCGGCTTCCCCCAAAAATTGTTGAACAACTTGATAAAATTCGAAGACATGGCCTTTGGAAGAAAAGAACCGAGACAGGTGACAAATCCACCCCACTGGCTGCTTGGGATATGATCTGCCGACCAAAAAAGAATGGAGGCTTGGGTGTGCTCAATCTTAAAGTTCAAAACGATGCGATGTTGCTCAAAATGCTTCACAAGTTCTACAACCACTTGGATACGCCCTGGGTAAAACTTATCTGGGACACCTACTACTCGGATGCGGTCCCACATGCGACAACCACTTGTGGATCTTTTTGGTGGCGCGAACTGGTGAAACTCATGCCAATCTATCGAGGGGTCACGAAAGTTTTGATTAGAGATGGTAGGGCGACTTTATTTTGGAAAGATGATTGGAATCAACATGTTCTTAAGGAGGCATTCCCCCGAGCATTCTCCTACACCACACTTGAAGATGCCTCGGTCAGCACGATGCTCACGATTTCCTATGTAAGGGCGGCGTTCCCTCTTCCCCTCTCTATTCAGGCACATGCAGAGCTGCAAGCCCTACAGAGTGAGATCAGATCCATCACCCTTTCTGGAGACGCAGACAAATGGATCTGTACATGGGGGGCACAGGTTTTCAAAACCACAGATTATTACAAGTTCTTCTTCCGTGAGGTCGTTGCCCATGATGCCTTTAAATGGTTGTGGAAAGCCAAAAGCATACCCAAGATCAAAGTGTTTGGGTGGTTCTTACTGGTGGATCGCCTCAATACACGTAATATGCTGAAACGTAGGCACTATAACATCGGGACTAATTTAGACTGCCTACTATGTGGGGAACACGTGGAAGAAACTGTTGAGCATCTCTTCTTTCGCTGTACATTCAGTACGCGTTGCTGGCGTGATCTCAAGATCTCTTGGCCGGCGGATGGCAACCGCTTGGACCTGATGGCGCACCTAAAATCAAGGCACCAATACAAACTCATCATGGACATTTTCCTTGTGGCTGCTTGGAGCCTCTCGAAGGAAAGGAACAACAATTACTTCCGACAAGTGACTCCATCCTTCTCATCTTGGGAAGCCAGATTCAGGACAGACTTTTCAAACATTGTCTACAGACTACCTGAGCATAAGAAACATCTGATCTCTGACTTCCTAGACTCCATAGTTTGACCATTCTAGTTGTAGCTTCCCCCTGAGTCATGATTTGTAACTCTTAACTCTTGTATAGTTACACTCCCCCCCACCCCCACAACCCCCCTGTAAAGACTATCAGATCTTTAATATAAAATTGCAGTAGGAGCCTTTCCTACTGTTTAACCTTCAAAAAAAAAAGAATAGCAAGCTAGAGGAACTTGGGAGCTAACGAGCTACCGGCCAACCATCTCAACGGCACGAAGATCCTTGCTTCGACGCTTCTCTAGAAGCTACCCCACCATCTTAGCGAAGAAGCAGTGTGGCTTCCAAAGAGGTCGTTCAGCCTGATTTCACGGCTCCTCGCTACCCCGTGGATAGTATCATAGAGGCTGAACATTGCGAGCTAATGATGAAATGCCAGAACCTGACTTTGAAGGCGGTGGCCGGCTCTGTTGCACCTCCTCAAGCTGAGGGAACTTTTCATTGCCATCCGATTCCAGATGGCTATGCTGTTGTGACGGTGGATGAAATAATGGAGGGATTTGAGGAGCTGGACCTTGACTAACCTACAGGTGAAGGGGAGAATCATCTGGAAAATGCTTTAAGGAGTACTTGTCCATGGAGGAAGGAGTACATCAAGCTTCCAAACTGGACGCCTCCTCCTCCTCCTCCGATGGAGACCGCCTACGGCCTGTTTGGAATTTTTTATAATCCTCAAATTCCAAAAGGAAAAAAAGATATGGTCAAATTTCAGTTTTTTTAAAAAAAATTGGTTAAATCTGGTCAAACTACTTATTCAAGAAGTATTAATGTTACTACATAATTATTCAAGAATATTAGTGTTACTAAATAATTATTTCAATTTTTTGAATTTTGGTCAAATCTGGTCAAACTATGGTCAAACTGTGGTCAAACTATGGTCAAACTGTGGTCAAACTATGGTCAAACTTATTCAAGAAATATTAGCGGTACTAAATAATTACTGTTTTTTTAGAATAATAGTTTCAAACTCAAACGGTGAAATGTGTGACTTCATGCTCAAGCTAAACTCCTGAGGGTTAATAAGATTAACATCTTACTATTGTTAGGAAAACAACAAGTGCAGACTTGGAAACGAAGGAGAATAGAACCTGAAAGTTAAGCGTGCTCGGGCTGGAGTAGTGAGAGGGATGGGTGACCGGTCGGGAAGTTAGATGATTTGGAATGAGTGATCCACACTTGAGCAGTTAAGAGAGGTGATTAGAGACTAAATCATCAAATAATTCAGAAAAATCAAAAATAAAAAAAAATCAAAATTTGTTTCCAAAATTTTCAATTTTTTTTTTAAAAATACCTTTAGTACCGGTTGGTAACAACAACCGGTACTAAAGGTCCCCCATACCATCCCCCATACCAGGGCGTGAGCTCACGCCACGTGGTGGCACTTTAGCGTCGGTTCGTGCCGAACCGGTACTAAGGGGGGGGGGGGCTTTAGTGCCCACACTTTAGTGCCGGTTCCATAACCGGCATTAAAGGCCCTTACAAACCGGTTTTAAAGCTCCGTTTTCTACTAGTGTGCCGTCCAAGCGATGTAACACTGACTGGGAGTTTGTTCTATAGAAGTTTTTTTTGAAAGACCTATTCCATAGAAGTTTCACCATGATCAAAATAGAGTAGCAGATCAGTTGACACGGTATAGCCATACCTATGTGTAGTAATTTAGTTTGACTTAATACCGGACCCCCTTGTATAATGTTGGTGGAGATCCTAGAAAACACACACTATCACGGTGGATTGAATGAGAGGAGAGACACGAACACAGCACACACGCAAGAACAGTTTTGTGCCGCGCACAATCTGTGGCTTTTCTGATCTCTTTCCTTATTCTCAGGGAGTGGGGCTCTCCATACATGCATAACTAACCGTGCTTATCGCAGCTCGTGAACTGACCGCGCCATCCCACGATCCGAACTGGCAGGCACGTTTGACTAACAAACTTTGCCATGACGTGGACAAGCACGCCTCAGACTTACAAACTCTGAAGAAAACTGAAACTACATGAAACTCTGAAGGGAACTGAAACTAAAACTAGCACTGCCTGACACTAGAGCATCAGGATTATTCCAACATTGAGCATGTCCCGCCTCTGAATTGTAACTAAATAATTTTGGAATAGTGTGTGGCGTTGCAGCACCAATACGAAGCCCCAGTGTGTGTGGCGTTGCAGCACAAATACGAAGCGCCGGTGTGTCTGGCGTTTCCAGCGGCATGTTCCCATTTTGCCACTTATCTAAAAGGGCAGCAACGTAGGCTGTTTCGGCATTTCTATTTTTTTTGAATTGTTTGAATTGCTTACCACATGTTTTATGTGGCTGTTTCGGCGTTTCTAAATAGAGCAGAAATGCCACAAGCCGTGGCGTTATCAATAGGGTCAGATCGTGAAATAAATTCTCCGGGGAGTTTATTTTGTGTCAAGGTTTTCTTACAAGGTCAAAACAGTGGAAAGAGCCTGTACTGAGCAGATCATGCCTCTCGATTGTAACTATATAATTTTGGAATAAAACTCTCTCCACCCGCAAGAGAACTATTCCGTCTGTTGTAATTCTTTTAAATTGGGATGCCTTAATTAGTTAATTAATCAGCTCATTCTTGTTTGCTCGGTGTCACATCTTGCAGCCTCCGCGTCCTAAAATAAATTGCACCAGATCACGTAATGCTTTCCCAAGTGCCTAAGACAATCATGAACTGAGTATAGCTGAGATGGTTAGGTTCTTATGGTGGAACCAAACCAACATGGTTCAAGTCCTAGACGTGGCACCAGTGGTCGCGCTTTTCTGGATTTAGTTCAGACCTTTCGATGATGTGTGTTCAGTGGGAGATGACATTCCTGTCAACTATGAAGGTGTCTGTGTCAACTTCGTCAATATCAAGATGCTGTGCAGACTTAGTATCTCAGAGGTGCTCATAGGGTGTGTGCGTGTGTGCGTGCGTGCGTTAATACTGTTGAGTGTATGTGCATGTAGGTGACCATTGAAGTTTCTGCTGTGTTAAAAAAGACAAGAGTTTTGGTGTCGAACATCTAACAATTGTGCTCATTTAAGAGCATCTGTATCAGATGCGCTATAATGGATCAAACCTCTAAATTTGCAGTATAGATCCCGTAAAAAGCACCGAATAGATCATGTAAAATAGTCGACCCTTAAATTTCTTTTGCAGCTCCGCGTATATTATCCCCTACACACCTCAAATCTACGGTGCATTAGGTGGTTCTTGAGTTGTTGGGTCTAAGTTTTACATGCATGCATTATCAAAACAATGTCATCAGCATATTGTATTACAGGAAAATCAGAGCAGGGGTGACTCCGGAGAGCGACTTTGCTAAGATCTGCATGCATGGCTTCATTTAAGATTGAGTGCACTGTGTCAGTTGCAAGCACAAATTATAAAGGAGAAAGAGGATCCCCTTTGCCTAACACCTCTCTTGCAGAGGAACTAATTGCCAGGAACACCATTCAATAACACAGAGGAGTACCCAGACTTGAAGATCATATCCATCCACATAAGCCACTTTTTCCCAAGACCCCTTGCTTTCAGGATCTCTAAAATAGTGCCATGCTCAATTAAGTCAAAAACCTTTTCAAAGTCAATTTTTATGATGATAAGCTCCCTTTTGGATGAGTGAAATTGATGAATAAATTCATATGCCCAGGCTAAGCAGACTTGAATGGACCTTGACTTAAGAAATCCATACTGGTTGGTATGCACCAACGTCAGAATGATCTTCTGCAGTCTATTTTCCAAGAGCTTGGTTATGACTTTAATTGAGCAGTTTAATAAAGAGATGGGCTTATAATCATTGGCAGAAACTGGGCAGTCTTTCTTTGGGATGAGAGTGATATAGGAAGTATTAATGCTCTGCAACTTAATTGACCCCTTAGAGAAATCCTCAATGAGAGCATAAAGGTCTGGAGCAATGATATCCCAACAATGTTTGATGAAATTCGTGTTAAAATCATATGGCCTAGGTGACTTATCAGAAGGTAGTTCTTTGATGATAGTATCAATTTATTCCTTAGAAAAAAGTTGTTCAAGCACAGACAGGTCCAAATTATATTTCAGCAGATCTCCCTTCTCCCCTCCTTCTTTGGAGTTGATCATCGTCGTGCATTATCCAATAATACCTCCCATTTAGAACGTGCGAGTGGAACACCACCATAATTCCAGTCGTGAACAGCCAGGTCACCTCTAGGCGCCATCGAATACGTCCTACATAATTACTCCTAAGACAGTTTTCCCTAGATGGACTACGACTGTTTCTTTTTGCACAGAGTGGACGAACCTCATTACACATCTAACCATGACTAATGTTAGATATTCTAAAAATGTAATGCACATAAATCATTTTTTCCAAGAACTGGCAACCAAAGGTGCCTGTTATTTTCATTATGATTGGGGAGCATGGCATCATTCACAAGAGTAGGATCTGAACGAACTGAAATGCAAACTACCACCAGCCTGAAATGAAGTACTCCTGCCCCCCTACCCACCTGGAGCTTAGCCCTCTACCACAACGATATAATCATTTCCTTAATTGGCTTTAAGATCTGTAGTATGTCTGCTTGTGGGCATGTACCAAAGAAAACCATATAATAAGTTTCTTTCGCTAAATATAAAAACATTCAATTAGTATTTTATTCTTTGTCCCTACCTTTCATATATGTATATGTTGTATATATGCATCAATTGGGGTCGAATGTAACTGTCCAAAGGAATTATATTTCAAAACATTTGGATCTTTCACTTATCTTCATGGTACATGCATGCAACATTTTGTGGGGAACCTTTTTTGGACTTCAGCATTGAACTAGTTAGTACTCCCTCCGTAAACTAAACTAGTGATCTAAACGCTCTTATATTAGTTTAAAGAGGGATACTAACTACTAACTACACTAATCCCCTAAAAAACTACTAGTAACTACTAAGTTTGCATAATCTCGAAGGAGGCTAGATTTTTTTGGAGAACATAGGGGAGGAAATAAAATATAATTGGCATAACAGACGAGGCTACAGTACGCTTCTGTGATCCACTCTGCCTTCGCATCACATGATATTAAGGGCAAAAACTCGCTTCACGGCTGCATCTTACATCGTTCATATGCACACCAATAATGTGCCTATTTTCGGATCCCTCTCGTTCCAAGAAATGTTCCCCATTTACCGTCACTCTATTTCTCATGTACTTTGCATGCTCTGGAATGGCATAGAAAGCCATATATTTTGCTATGCGTGCACCGTGGCAGCTAGGAAACATTAATTAGGACTTCGTTCCCCAAATACATTTTGATTTTCCATACGAGCCCTAAAAAAATTCTAGAAGAAAACAAGGTACTTGTGTGGCTACCTGGATTTATTGCCCTATACTAAGCTTACTTGATAATTGTCGTCGAAAAAGGTAAGTGTGCAATTTCCTATGGTTTGACAATGAAGCTTGGAGGCACATACAAAGTGATGGATGCACTATTATCGTGGTGATTAGAATTGGAGAAACCCCGCAAGGGCAGGCGAAGCTTTACATCGGTAGCACACTATGGCGATATGAGATCATGCTAGAGATAATATGTTCAAGACACTGGATGGTAGTGAGAGTAGTCCGTATATATGCCGTTCAAGACACTGTGATTTTTTTAGTTAGTGGTTGGGTGCTTGCCTGAATTCCAGAGGGCAAGATATATGCTTATTTTCACGGTTCAGGTATCATGTTCCACATACAAAAGCAGGACAATACAATAAGCCGTTCTAATTTTGTTATTGAGTAAAGAATCAAGGCTCAAAATCAAATTGAATTTACATTATCTCATAATAAAATTTCCATGTCGTTGTAAATTTGGCGAAGTTTGAGTTCGTTATGGCTGATTGCTCCATGCATTTTTGTTGTCGAGGCTCCAATTACAAACTAGCCGCACATACACACAAACTCACTTTGGCTGGATTCCCAGTCCGAGCTTTATTTAGAGGTCATATCATTCTAGATCAATCAAAGTCACTCCTCACATTTCTTCAAGAAAATAGTACTCCTTCATTTGTTAATACATGGACACTGAAAAATACACTTTGCAACTATAGAAGACCACCAAAAGTAATCGAAGAAAAAGTTGATGGTGTTGCCTTATACTAGCAACCCATGGTTTAACTACTTGTCACTCACATGCATCGACTGGATGATAATGAACATGCTCAGCAACTTCCTTCCTCACGCCCATTCCATTTTCTTTAATTTGCATGCACCCTATTAATTAACCCGACAAACGAGAAGACAAGATGACTTGCAAAGCAAGCCTTGATTTTTACGTTGATACTTGTAATTTGAGTTTGTGGCCTAGTATATAGAAATGGAGGGAGTAGGAGAAATCTATACATTATAAATATAGGAAGTTAAATATTGTGTGAGACTGACCCAATCACAGCACCACGCTGGACCTGATTTTTGGGCCTACTTGTAATTTTTTTTGGTGTCAAATAGCTAACAACATTGGATTTGTGTAAATATCATTCTCCTCTACCTGAAGCTGAGGGATATCTCCAATAACAGATTCCTCTAGGGCCACCGTGCTTGCTGCCGGATGCCCAAAAAGTTGTTTATAGTAATTAGAGATGTAAGCTTTCAGATTCTCATGCCCCACAATTGTCCCCTTGTCCGGTTCAAGCTGTATGATTTTCTTCTTCCTATGTTTACCATTCGCAATCATATGGAAGAATTGTGTATTGTCATTCCCTTGGACAACTTTAAGCACTTTAGCACACAATGCCAACTTGAGAGCCTTGATTCTTTACTCAATAACAAAATTAGAACGGCTCATAGTATTGTCCTGCTTTTGCATGTGGAACATGATACCTGAACCGTGAAAATAAGCATATATCTTGCCCTCTGGATTCCCAGTCCGAGCTTTATTTAGAGGTCATATCATTCTAGATCAATCAAAGTCACTCCTCACATTTCTTCAAGAAAATAGTACTCCTTCATTTGTAAATACATGGACACTATGAAAAATACACTTTGCAACTATAGAAGACCACCAAAAGTAATCGAAGAAAAAGTTGATGGCGTTGCCTTATACTCCCTCCATTTTTATTTAGTTCGCATATTAGCTTTGGTCAAAGTCAAGCTTTACAAACTTTGGCCAAGCTTATAAACAAAAATATTAAGATATACAATAATAAATCAACAACATTAGATTTATTATTGAATGTACTTTCACATCGTATATACTTATTATGATAAATGTCTATATTGTTTTCTATAAACTTGGTCAAACTTTACGAAGTTTGACTTCAGTCAACTCTAATATGCAGAGTAAATAAAAACAGAGGGAGTACTAGCAACCCATGGTTTAACTACTTGGCACTCACATGCATCGACTGGATGATAATGAACATGCTCAGCAACTTCCTTCCTCACGCCCATTGCATTTCCTTTAATTTGCATGAGCCCTATTAACTAACCCGACAAATGAGAAGACAAGATGACTTGCAAAGCAAGCCTTGATTTTTACCTTGATACTTGTAATTTGAGTTTGTGGCCTAGTATATAGAAATGGAGGGTGTTGGAGAAATCTATACATTATAAATATAGGAAGTTAAATATTGTGTGAGACTGACCCAATCACAGCACCACACTGGACCTTATTTTTGGGCCTACTTGTAATTTTTTTTTGGTGTCAAATAGCTAACAACATTGGATTTGTGTAAATATCATTCTCCTCTACCTGAAGCTGAGGGATATCTCCAATAACAGATTCCTCTAGGGCCACCGTGCTTGCTGCCGGATGCCCAAAAAGTTGTTTATAGTAATTAGAGATGTAAGCTTTCAGATTCTCATGCCCCACAATTGTCCCCTTGTCCGGTTCAAGCTGTATGATTTTCTTCTTCCTATGTTTACCATTCGTAATCATATGGAAGAATTGTGTATTGTCATTCCCTTGGACAACTTTAAGCACTTTAGCACACAACGCCAACTTGAGAGCCTTGATTCTTTACTCAATAACAAAATTAGAATGGCTTATAGTATTGTCCTGCTTTTGCATCTGGAACATGATACCTGAACCGTGAAAATAAGCATATATCTTGCCCTCTGGATTCCCAGTCCGAGCTTTATTTAGAGGTCATATCATTCTAGATCAATCAAAGTCACTCCTCACATTTCTTCAATAAAATAGTACTCCTTCATTTGTAAATACATGGACACTATGAAAAATACACTTTGCAACTATAGAAGACCACCAAAAGTAATCGAAGAAAAAGTTGATGGCGTTGCCTTATACTAGCAACCCATGGTTTAACTACTTGGCACTCACATGCATCGACTGGATGATAATGAACATGCTCAGCAACTTCCTTCCTCACGCCCATTGCATTTCCTTTAATTTGCATGCGCCCTATTAACTAACCCGACAAACGAGAAGACAAGATGACTTGCAAAGCAAGCCTTGATTTTTACCTTGATACTTGTAATTTGAGTTTGTGGCCTAGTATATAGAAATGGAGGGTGTTGGAGAAATCTATACATTATAAATATAGGAAGTTAAATATTGTGTGAGACTGACCCAATCACAGCACCACACTGGACCTGATTTTTGGGCCTACTTGTAATTTTTTTTGTCAAATAGCTAACAACATTGGATTTGTGTAAATATTATGTAACTATACTTGTTTTCTTAGGTGAAATGAAAAGTTATAGTTACTCCAAGAATTAAGTTGTCGTGAATTTACTCCCAATTGCAATGTAACAACATATCTTTTCATTGAAAAGAGGAGATTAGAGACAGAAATGCCATTTTTTTTGTATTCCTACTTGTTAAACGTAGAAAGAGATTACTCGATCCAGAAGGAAAATAGTGCTCATAAAAAGTGCAAATCTCCTTTTGGTAATTGTACAAAAAAAAGGAAGAACAAACTATGGACATGATTTCTTTACTCTACTCAACATCTGGCAAACTCTGGTACTAGATTGATGATCTGTCGTAGATTATTTCCGTAAACCTATATGCAATATCCTGAAGAAATTCGAGTTTCTACTGCATTTTAAACTCAAGTTATATAGCCTACAGAGTCGTCCTGTATTATTTTCGCTACATGTCACTTCTATATATTAACAAGATTGTAAGATTGAATGATCTTGTGCTTTGTCTTCCACTTTTGTTGGATATTTGTATACTAGTCTTTCATATGGTTGTGCATAGGAAGTGGCAAGGGAAAGTAATGAAACATTTCCTTATATTATGTGCTCTTTGTGTGTTGCATTCAAACTGATCGATGTACTCTTCAAAGTGTATATACAAGTGAGCTCATCTGTAGTGCCATCGAATAAATATGAGCCTTGCATCAATGAATCTGAAACTTGAGAAAGTGGTACATATAACAGCGCAAGTAAGAAGATAATCACCTCAACAATCTGACGAGTACGTTGCGATTAGTAGTAAGAATGTAACTTAAATATGTTAAGAAAGAACATGAGAAGTGCCACATTTTTTCCAATGAGGGGCGTACCCTGGCCTATGCATCAACTGATACACACAACCATTTTACTGAAAAGAACAAAAAAAATCCAATTAGTTCACCAGTGTCAACTAAACGGAAAGGGAAAATACCACAATCGATCAGTAAAAAAGATTTCATTTTTCCGTTAAAGGGCACTTGCATTAACTCCGAATGTCGCTTGAAAATAATGATGAGCAATGCCCGACCATCGTATAGCAAAGATGAAAACAACTAAAACACTAACATATGACTAAAGTAAAGTAAAAAAACCCTGGCATATCAACCAATAAAGTCATATAAGACAGAAACTATGCAAATGTCACCAAAGGCGGTGGAACGATCAGGAGATTATGTTGTCACCCATATTGGGTAAAACCTCCCTGGCCAACCACTCCGACAACATACACATAAAAACGATTACATGATTACATGGATCATCAACCACGTAATTCTAGAGATACCACATATTAGGTGGACTCTGCGGCACAAGAGTAGTAAAGCATGTTCTAGAAGCTAGGGCGCTATTTAATCACAGTTCACTATTTTGCTGTGTATGTAGGCTTGGTCAAAGATTAGGATCTGCTATGGTAAAAAAATCCAACAAGTTCCGGGCCTGAGCGGTCTCTACAACGCTAGGGCCTAACTTCCCCCGAGATCGAGACGCGACCCACTGCGTGTTGACATTTTTCGTTTTGACAAGCTCGACCCACGTGGAGAGGCTGCCCTCAATGTCTTTTAAATAAGATTAACATTGTATATGTTTCCAAAAATCATTATTTTTTGCTTTTGAAAATTGACCCAGAACTTGATGTATTGCAAGCATGTGCACATGGGGCCCATGCATGAGAGGTAGGCAGATATTTCTAACCGACAAATTACAAAACATGTATATGTTGCAGTCAAGTTTTGATTGAAGTGTCAAAAAGCAGAGGCTATTAATGTTGAAAAATGTAACTAACATTGATTTTGATTCAAAGATCTTGTCAAAACATAGAAGATAGTCAAAACATTTGCGAAATCAGAGATTTAATTAAAAATATATGACCCCTGCTTTGTTTGAACCAAAAAATTAAACACATAGATTTGTTTGTGGGAGAGGCAGATGTGACGTGAGGGTTAATTTTGATAAAATAATAGGACCAGTCTGCAATGTTCCAACAATCCTTCTATGGGGCCTCATCATACCTCTCAGTTTTCGTTCCAGTGGCTCATATAGCATGGGTGCATCCCGTGCATGAGTTCAGCTGGTGCACTCAATACGTTCTCGCCCAGAACAAGCAGCTGGGAGCGGCATCTATCTTGGGAGTTGGGAGGCGGAGCATGTGTCTCTCTGTCCCTATTGTTGCGTGAGGAGAGAAATGAATATTGGACAGCATGTCCTTTTGCAAAAAGAAGAAATGGAAGGCGGCGGGGGCAAAGAAAAAGAACTACGGTGGGTGAGAGAGTCTGCGGAACTTAGGGGCTCTCTGTGAGCTGTAGCAGGAGGACTGATGAGCTTGGTGCAATTAACTCTTGTGTGGCTATGCCTACACATGCTAGACAGAGCGCCTCTGATTCTGACATCTCTCAATCCTATCAACATGACTTCAAACTTTCTCTTTCATTGCTGCTAGCTGCGGCCTCTTGTATGGATGAGTATGTATGTGAGGTGACATGCGAGAGCTAGCAACGCCACCTCCTCTTATATATGAGTAGGCGTGAAGCGCGCTAGAACATGCAAAGGAAAAAAGAAACTACGATATTAATTCAAAGCTATTTTTTCTATGTCTGCCATCGTACGTAGACTAGAAGTTTGTTTGTCAGAAGAATTAAGGACTTCTGTAGCCCCTCCTCAAGAAGTTTCACCGTGACAGGGTGCTACCACTTTATAAAACCGAACGGTCATCTTCTAAGGGAGAGCTCTAGTCCTAATGGTACAATCCTGATTCTATCTACATTGCTTGACTCTCCTGCAGATGCTCGGCTACCAACAGACGGTAGGCATATGTTTGTTCTTCTGTCGTTATTGGCTGTGAGAATTTGTTATCAAAAAGGCTTTCACCCCATTTTATATATAAAGCAACGATCCACAACAAACCGGTATAAACGCACGCCACCACAACACACGCACACACCCAAGGCAGGATACATAGCCACTGAGCGCAGCAACACCACCCCTATCACGACAAGAGTAATCGGGGACTCCCCCGTGAACATGTCACCGCGAAGAGATTAAGCCGCATACGACGAACCGTGGACTCCAAGACGGCGCCTTCAGGAAGGTTACGACACCGGAGCGCCGCCGCCGCCCGATCTAAGGATCAGAGTTTCTCCTGGAGCAACACGACTGGCAATGAAAGCCGCGACGACGCCTTTAAGAAGGGAACGAGTTTTGCCGCCGCCGGTCTGTCCGAAGACAAAGAAGGTTTTCACCCCGGCCAACACTCACCGCCACCGAACGCCACACCCCGGCTACCACGCCGCCCACACGGCCATAGCCACCGGGCAGCACCAAGCCACGGGCTCTGCCCAAGAGCGCCACACTACCACCACCAGGGCTGCCGCCCGGGCATCCAAAGCCTTGACACCTCCACACCCAAGACCCGCCGCTACCCCAACCAAAGAGACGGGCGGCAAGGCCCCGACTTTCGCTCCCCTGGAACACAGTACAGTACAGTTTGATCTGACTGCAAGTCATGCTAACATCATACTTGGTCATTATTGAGAATCATGTGTATGCACATCCTTCGGAACAAGGTTCTATCCATTCTTGAATCATCTCGTTCCCATCAGCAAGATTTTAATCTAGTCAACTTCCTTCTCTCTCTTTCTCAAGGAGCAATTACCACCTTTTCTTTCATGTAAAGAGCAAGAGCACTTTGATATCCTATTATATCTTTTAATTCCAGTAGGTGTTGTTTGTCATTGTACATGTTAAATCAATTTAAAGCCCTTTTGTGTGATGTCCTCTTTAGTACGGTGAGCAGAAATTCATGAAGCAAAAGAATGGAATGGCTGTTCCATCGCACGCTGCTGCCTCTCTTGCCGATAGAATGCACAACCTCCTGTCCCCTTGGCCCCTTTGCAACGCATGCGCGACCTCTACCCCATCGGTTCTCGGTTTGCGGTTTCTTCGCAATGTCTCAGTGTGTGCCTTTTGTTGGCGTTTTTATTGATCAGAGATATGTACGTGATGGTCAGTATGCCGGAGGGACACCGTTGGATTCTCAGGGCATAAACATTCAACTGCAGTTCACACCATTGAAAAAAAATGTCCACAAGTAGAAAGGAAGGCAATTATTATTTTTATTTTAGTTAAGCCACTTGCAGGGAATCACCCTTCCTCTGTCTCGAGTCGCTTTATTCCTATTGATTCAATTCATAAAACTAGAATCCAATAATTTCAAAATTAGTACCCTATTCTGAAAAACATCTAGTCAGGCATATTGGGTATACTGACTGATCTGGATAGATACAAAGATGATATACTGGTAGGATCATTCAACGATCTATACTCCTTCCAGCTCCAAGGGTCCATTGTTCTTTCTGAAAATTTTGCTCCATCAGTCCTTACTGAGATGATGGCCTGGTAAGAATCTCTTAGCGATTGATGGGTATCACCATGTTCTTTCGATATCCCTCTCGCTGGGCCAGATTATTTCTTAGAGACAGAAGACTCACAAAGTAGCAGCATGGAAGATACTGAGGATGTAATTCATCATAACCGATATGTTAACTACATTTTGTTGTGAATTTATTAACAAGATACATGATTAGTATGATAGCCAGATCGACACACAAGTACCGCAACAAAGACCAATCTTTGTTTCTTGGATGCAATCAAGATTGCCCCCAAATTGACATAAGTCAAGTATGCCACTTTCCTCCAACCGATGGTCGACTGCCAAAATCTGCTGTCATATGCTCAAATCATGGTGCAATGATGCCCCGAAGCAGGTTGTCCCAATGAAGACATCCTGCATCATGTAGTGTACTTGATATCCATTATTTTGATACCTCTTATTCCTATGGAGCATGGAGCAATGAAAATATTAAACTTTATGTATCACGCTCCCTCCCTATCCTATCGATTGATGAGTATAAAAATGGCAGGGAAAGCAATGCCTCCACCTCTTATATCATGGGCTTCTGTGGGTAAATGGTAACATGTGTGTTTTAATTTCTTGCGAGAATTGCATATGATAAATTAAGACAAGGAAAGAGGTACTCTCTATATGCTTCGCGTATCCCGTCCCCCGCGTCGCCCTCCCTGGCGGCGACGGGGGAACCCAGATCCGGCGGCCTACAACCTTCCCACCTCCCTCCCCACCTCGCCGCCACCGGAGGAACGGCCGGCGAAGCCGGCGCCGGCTCCCGGGATGGTGGCGGCGGGGCGACTTGGCGGGATCCAGCACTCCCCCCAATTTGACCGATCCCTTTCGGTGGTGAGGGTCCGGATCTGAGGCGGAGGCCTCGCTGGTGCGGACGGCGCTTCTTCGGCGGCGGGGAGTGCTCATCGGTGAGGTAGGCCGGTTCCCCTCGGCTGCGCGGGAAGCGAGGTCCCGGTGGGCGCAGGTCATGGCGCGGGGAGGCCCCGGGCTCCCCTCGTCAGATCGGAGGCGATCCTGGTCCGCTCGTGATGCATGACCTTCGGTTGGCCTGGATCTCCGGCGTACACGCCCCTGCTGCTGATGTGGCTGGTTCGGAGGTGGCGGCAGGGTGCTTGGCCGGGGGAAACCCTTGGCCGCCGGTGGCGGTCACGGCGTCGATGGCGTCCCGGACGCCATTCCCTCCTTGGTGGCGGCGCCGAGGCTAAACCTCCCCTGCCTCTCCCCTTCCCCTGCGCCCGGGTGAAAACCCTAGCCCCGGTGGCTAAGCGGCGGCGGCACCACATCGTCGTCACCTTCTTGAAGGCGCCGACTTGGGCATGGGGATGCTGGGTGTGCATGGCGTGCTTGTCTTGTTCCTGGTGGCGGCCCGCCTGATCTACTGCGTCGTAACTCCGGGCAGTCTCTCGGGGCTGCGGTGCTTCTCTTCCGGCCGTGTCTCCGATGGGGACCTCGCCCTTCCTCACCTTGTACATGCCGTGGTGGAGCGGTACTTCATCTCGCTCATTGATGGCAGCGAAGATCGGCGGCATGGCGCTGCGGAGGCTCGCCGCCCGATGCGCGGAGATGGACTCGCGCAGGAGGAGGTTGCTGTCTGGCGTCATGGTGATGTCGATGGTAGAGTGGCCAGACAAGGTAGAAGCCTTAATATGATTTGAAGACGGACCTGTGGAAGATGGCGGCGACGACACACGAGTGCGTCTGACCGGATTGTGCCCCAGACCCGGTATGTGGCTCGGCTGGGGCTTCTGAATATGTTTCAGTTTTCGGTTTTTGATGTTAGGCTTAGGTGAGTGGTTTGGGTAGTGGCCCAGCTAGCACCCCTTCATCATTTTGGATAGGAGTAGCGGCATGTGTTGCCAAGATGGTGGATTCAGGCTCATTGTTGTAATACTTTATAAGGTCCTGAGAATAATCAATAAAGCGGCCGTATGCATCTCCCAGATGCAGAGGCCGGGGATCATCCTCCTTTTCTAAAAAAAAGACAAGGAAAGAAAGTTCAAGTACAACCAGGCAACAAGAAACCGGGAGAAAAAAATGAAAAAAAAACAAAGAAAGCATCTTAAATTCCTAATAAGAGAAGGATGACCACTGGCTAGCACCAAGATAGCTAAAGTCTTTTCAAATTGGAACAAAAAGAAAAATCAACGAACGCTCTCAAGGGTCCATGGCCTTGAATCTACTTTGATCTGCTCAATGACCTTGTGTGCGGGTACCAACATCTTTTCAAACACCCTTCTTTTCCTTTCCCACCAAATGGACCGACCAAAGTCACAATCGTCTTCAAGGCTTGCTTGTTGGGTTTCTGAATCCTAGTCCTTTGCATCAATGCCACCATTCTTGCAAATCTGTCATCATAATCTGAAAGTCAGTGACAGAGACAAGCCTAGGGAAGTTATGGTTATATCCCTAGGCCTAGTACCAACATCCTTTGTAATTTCTTCTTATTAAGAACTAAAAATTACGAGAGTTCATCGCTCAAGCTGGCTCAGCCTAAGCATAACCCACTGCTAGCTCCGTCACTGGTCAGAGTTAATTACCAGCCGAGGCATGGCCCAAAGAAGGACGGAACATATGTTTACAACCAGTCATCTCATTAATAAGTGTTGAACATCCCGTGTGTGAGGCTAAGATGAAAAACACAGCTTTCATTATGCGGCGGAATTTGCTTAGCCAACTAGTCAGCTATCCAGATTCTACCGCGGATGACGAGCAATTTAAGGAGTTTACATCTGAGATGCTCCCATGTTTTACAAATCAATTGTGACATGTTTGCTTACCGGAGAGGTTAGAAAGTAACCCTTGTATGCAAATTCAGAAGAGAGGGAGCCGCATCCGGCAAATCATGTTCCACGCTTGGTGTGACCGTGTGAGGAATGCATAACTGGGCCAGGCCCATGTTTAATTCTCCTGATTTTGGCTTTTTCTTTTTTCCTCCCTCCTGTTTTTCATTTCTTTCTTTTTCCTTTTCCTATTTAGGTCTTACTTTTATTTTTACATCAATTTTTGTTTCAATTTCCCTTTCTTCTTGGTTTTTTTGTATACTTTGGATTATTTCCTTACAGTGTAGAAAAATCTATTCACATGTGTATGGTTATATAAAAATGCAAACTTTTGAATGCATACATCTATTTTGTATACATGAGCATTTTTCGAATACTCGGTGAAATTTTTTTGATACAAGATGAAAATTTCACAAATACATGATAAGTACCTTTTAAATATGTTGTTTATACATATTAATATGTACTTTTAAAAAATCCTTGATATTTGACATGTTAAAATAATTAGATATGTTTTTAATAGTGAGCGCCTTGACGGCAGAATTGATCATGGATGCAACATTTTCCGGTGTTCTAGAAACATGGAAGAAGACCATTCTGTTGCACTCATTCCATATGTGCGAGACAAACTACGCCGACAAGGTCTTATTTTCCTTGAAAGGCACCGACATACAGCAAGGAGCCTATGGCCTATCAGTCGCATCCCAGACCGGCTGGAGCAGACACGCGTCTAAACATCACCAGCAATAGGGAAGTGGGCAGCAAGACGGAAAGCAGTTTTGATCTTGAGGTTGAAAAGGGAGCATTTGTCATAATAAGCCTGACCGGAGAGGATTGGAGGTAGTTTTACTTTTTTTTCGAAAGGAGAATGACCCTCAGCCTTTGCATCTGGACGATGCATGCAACCATTTTATTAATTATTTAAAAAAGTTACAAAGTAATACATCAATAAGTTTGAAGTCATCATCTTGGCAACTCTGTCGCTACTCCTATCCAGCTAATGAAGGGGTGCTGATAGTTCGAGCCGAATACCAAACATATCTCGCACCAAAACCTAACATCTAAAATCGAAGGCCCGAACTCAGCTGCTTGCTAGGTCTGGGGCTCATAACGGTCCGGCACACTCTCAGAGTCCGCCGCCGCCGTCATCCACTGATCCATCTTAGGAGCAGGTACTGACGCATGGATCATGTTAGGCCTGCCGTTGACGCCATCACGGCTTGGGGACAAGTTGAATTTTATGGAGAGGGGATTGTCAGCGACCTGGGCCTTGCTGAGCCTCAGCCACTACCCAGCCCATGAGAAAGACATGGACTACATATACAAGAGAGGCAGCTACACACATCTTGGCAAGGAGGGACGGAAAGGCTTCGGCCTCGGCTGGCTCTTGCTCTCCACTGGTCATCTTCCTCCTCGTTCCCTCCATAGACTCCATTAGATAGGTCGCAGTTCCTCCTCAAATGACTTGTAACATCTGAATCCTTGCTAGTTGAGCCAATATAGTGCTGTGTTGCTAACAGAAAACCGGCTCATGCGGCCTTTACAGACGTGCAGATGTTCACAACATTAACTGCACAAGTGAGCTGATGACAGGTTGGTTGATACTATCGCTAGTAGTGTGAAGAAAGAGTATTGAGTTTAGACCACAGGTTCCTCACACGGATGTTGGCACGCCTATAGACGTTCTTGCTCTCGGCTGTCTCACAAAGTCACAAGTGCGCGTGATCAGAACGATGTCCATGGCAATTTGCTGGTACGCATGGTTCAACTCCCTTTCTTTGGAGTTGATCACCGCCGTGCATAATCCCGTCCTCCCTTGCCTTTGCAAGGTGCGTGTAGAACACCACCATCATTCAAATAGTAAAGTCCATGCTATACTTCTTAACACCATCAAAATACGACTTTCGTTAAGGAGCAGTTTTAACATGGTCTCTCTTACCTCCTCGACCTGCAAGAACCACGCATGCCACGTGGAAGATAAAACTTGTGCATATACTTTGTTCTGAACTCTGTGTTCTGTACGCCACCTCGCCACCTGTCTTTCGAACTGGACTCTTATTTCTGAGATATTTGGTGTTTCTATGGGAAGAGACTTTGAGTTTGCTGCTTGCTGGTGGTTACGCGATAATAAAAATTGGGATCCTTAACATGTTTTGTGCTGCCGCCATTTGGCCGATCTGGTCTCCAAGGAACGAACTGTGTTTTCAGGGAAGAAGCTGGACTGACATGACCGTGCTGCGGCGACTGGCGAGAAGTGGTGACCTTTGGAAGATTGCACGTACTCTCCAGGGATGCTAAGTCATCGCATGGATTTTGTCTCGTATGTAATTGCTGGCTCTGGCTCGCGACCAGTGGAAACAAGTGTGTGCCATAAGCGGTGCTCTTCCAAGGTGTGTCCAGGCATGGCTCGAAGCGCAAGATCACCAACATGGAGGTTAATGTGCTGGATGCTGCCTTGTACGTCCGGAGCACACGTGAGGATCAGGCTAGCACCGGCACAAGTGGTGCTCACGGTCCGGACTTGTTGTCCTGAGCTGGCATGTTAATGATACGTGCTCTATTACCAATCTATGCTACTCTTTAGACCAGTGCTACAGTCGAGCTAGCACACAGGGTCTACCTCCGCACTGTAACATAGTCACCTTCTGTTCCTGGTTCCTCTCATTCCTATCCCAACAATACTAGAACTTCAATTATCTCCTCCTAGGTTGCTAACTCTCTTGTATTTTCACTAGCTAGGGTCCTACTTCCCTAAACAAACTACAGTGTTCTGTAGATGGGTACATAAAGTGTCAAGGCAGGAAAGTAATGCCACATCCTCTGCTGTCATGACCTGCTGAGTAGGTGACAAGGGAAAAAGCAAGGCAATCTCCTCTTATATCATGAGCTAGTATGTATTGCATGATGTACCATGCAAGGAAAATTTACTACTCCATCCATTCCCTTATATAAGGCCACTATGAAAAATACATTTTGCATTTATGCAAGGCCACTAACAGCAATCGAGACAAAAACTAATGATATTTCTTGTAATAGCAACTTGTCTAATACTTGCATGCATGTACTCATAATAACATTATGCTACTTCCTTCCCATTCATTATTTGCATGCGTGAGGGCGTATTAATGATCCCGGTTAACGAAAAGAAAAAGTTACCTTGCAAAGCAGTCATTAAATGTTACCTTGGTGCATGTAATTTGAGTTTGTGGCCTTGTATAAGGGAATGGAGGGAGTATGATGTTTAGTTAACGCATGATTACAACTCTATCTACTACTATTTTTGATTGCTTATTACTATTTATGAAGTTATTTTTGTTATTAATGCAGAAGAAAAGGAATGCCTGAGATTCAACAATCTAAACGTAGGACACCCCAGCGGTGGATATATTCATAAAAGATGTTGCAAGTGCACGTTAATCGCCATCAAATTCTGTTGGAAACTAGAGTAATTTACTAGGAATCTTACATACACACAACCTAATCCAATTCAGCTTCAGCTAATACTTCATCTTTTTATGGGAGAAAATTAAAGCCCCATCGATATCGGTCGTTAATATGTGCAACTGCAGAACAAGCATTGTATCACCAAAGCTTTACATTGTACCTGTATACAGTATCACTCCGTCCGAAAATAAGTGTCTCAAGGTTAATACAACTTTGTAGTAAATTTAGTACAAAAGTTGAAACCGTTATTTTGGGATGGAGGGACTAACCGACTAACAGAAAAATATTGTGACATCGACTGGTCGAGGTACTTCTTATATGTGCATGACTGTGAAGCTAAATTTTTTACCACCTCATGAGCATGACGGCAAATAATTCAGAAGCATGAGCCTCCCGACATGGGCTAAGGAATTTCCACGTCTGCCACTGAAGCTTAGACGTGATATCATGATGCACAACATCACTCTTTGTTAATGATTCTAGCTCAAGCGTTTTCCATAAGGAATGGACAACTGATTGACATATCTCCGCTTGCACATTTTCCATTTCACTATTGTTGTTCATTTTAATCCAGTGGAAAAAATGTATGTTAGGTACTCATGGGTACATCGAGCAGGAGTTCATTTAGTAGAAACACTGAAGTACTCTTCCATATGAATGTATTCCGTCAGAGACTGTGCATTTATATATTGTTTAATTGAAAGACTGTCATATACTAATGTTTCCTCCACATTGTATTTTCTTGCAAATTGCCAATCAGGAACAATTTCCTCATGAATGTTGCTGGGTCAATGTAAACAAATGAATATGCGCATGGAGATTACTATCAGTATCATGGAGCTTGATGTTTGGTAATGAATTGTGTTCATTATATGAAATGGGAAGTTCTGAACTGATTGATTTCCTTCCATCTTAGAAATCAAGAATTTCTTCTATGTGCACACTGATGGTCACTGACTTCATATTACTGTACTCTCAGCAACATCTGTATGTGTCATCCATTTGCCAGGAGTCAGTGTATTAATTAACCCCTTTTGCCTCTGGCAATAAAAGCAAGAAATGTGTGGTGAAATAAAGATAGCTCTTCTTGTACGTCATTTTGAACTTCTAATCAATCAAGTTTAAATGCCAGTTAGATATCAATCATACTCGGAGGGTACGAGCATCTATACACTCGTAGAATCATACAAGTGTTGTACAGGGTATTATTTATTTATTTTATTATTAGCGGAAACAGGGTACTAAAACTTAAAAGTGCCTATGTTAGGTAGGTAAAGATTTGCTGAGGGGAACAGAAACGAGATGCCTCTTCTATTTTGGCTTCCGTTTCATAGAACACTTGCTGATTTTAGGTGCAAACATCTGAGTTTGTCGATTAAAGCAACATATATTTTTTTAGGGTAGTCATCAGTTTATTTTCCCCAAATAAACTTATATCAAGGCTTTTGTGGAGTGGGTTTTGCCGGTGATCATTTTGTGGCGAAATCAGAGCTACCTAATTGTTGGCACGTGTGCCCAACAATTCGGGATTCACTGTGTAGGCTTTGTGTAGCAATTGCAGCCTGTTGATACAGTCTTTTACAGTGATATCGGAGTCGTTGCCTCGAGTAGGTGTGCTGACCAGAACACTTAAAGAGAAACCTCAGTGGCGGCCTTGTCCTTGGCGGCTTTCGTGTAATGTTTGTTCATAGCAATGCCTGCTAGTGGTGCCCTGTGTGGCTGCGTCGGACAGTGTTTTTAGTGATTTTCAGCTGATCAACTAGACAAATATATTCTTAATTAATACCGTTAGATTTTCAGACTCGGGTTAAAATACATTATGTCCGTGTATCCTGAGCCAATTTAAAGTTGTGGTACAATATTTCTGAAAGAAAAGCATTGATGTGATATTTATTGCAAGTCGTCAAAAGCTATTTAAAGAAACAAATACCCAGTGATGTTGTAGCAGCATATATACTCTCATCTTGTCAAACTTACAACAGCATACGGGGAGTATAAAATCAGTCCAAATTAGTAGTAGTCCTAAGATAAGATATATTAGGGTTCGACTTGTATACTAGAATTGGAAGGTGTCTGGAATTTCGCTTCTATAGTTTTTGAGCAGTTTTTGTGGATGTCCACAATATGTCGTGCTACGGCCCAAGTTTGTCTAGGAGTCGTGTGGAAGTTGTTTGCTTGTTTTAGTTACCTGGCTTGAAGAAGGGATCCAACCTCTGCCTGACCTGGTCTGGGCCATATAGGCGTTTGAACGAGGCGAGCACCCTGGTCAGGGCCACCGCCGGGAGCATGTTAAATGATATGACTGTAGTTGTAACGTGACATATGTCACGGCGTGTAACTTGTGTGCGTGTGTTGTAACTTGGGCAGGTTGTTGGAGATTAGAGATCCTTATCTTGTATAGTCTTGGATGAGGGGTCAAGCTAACACAACAACCTGCCAACCGATGTAATCTTGTCTTGCTATTTAACACGCACGCGTCCCTGCCAGGAGGCATACGCTTCACCTCTTTTCTTTTATGGTAATCAGAGCCTACCTGGGGTTCATCCATGGCGAGCTCTTCCTCCGCAAACTCCTTCCCCTCGTCTCCGTTTGCACACAACGCAAGCGAGAAGCTTACGAGAGGGAACGAGGCCTTATGGCGCGCCACGGTGCTCTCAGCCATCAGGGGAGCGCAGATGGCAAGCTTCCTCAACACCGAGCAGCCGCCTCCGCCCACGACCATTGAAGTCACCGGCGACGAAGGCAAAACCAAGACGAAGGCGCCGAACCCTGAGTTCGGTGTGTGGTACGCGCGGGATCAGCAGGTTTTCTCATACCTGCTGACTACGCTACCGCGCGAGATGGCCGTCCAAGTGGCAACCTGCCACACCGCGGCCGAGCTGTGGAACACGGTGCAAGGGATGCTCGCGTCGCACACCAGGGCGCAGACCGTCAACGTCAGAATCGCCCTAGCCAATCTTCAGAAGGGCAACTCCACGATCACAGAGTATGTTGGTAAGGTCCGAACCCTGTGTGATGAACTAACTGCATTAGGAAGCCTTTGGAGAGGAGCGCTCGGCCAATATGGCTACTCATCAGTATGGGGTTGACACCAACTGGTACATGGACAGTGGTGCAACCGACCATATTACGAGCGATCTGGAGAAGCTGACCGTCCGGGAGAGGTACACGGGCGGTGATCAGATTCATACTGCAAACAGATCAGGTATGTCCATTGATCATATTGGTTATGCAACTATTTCTATCCCAGATCGTAATCTTCATCTAAAAGATGTCCTTCATGTTCCGGAGGCAACAAAAGATTTGATTTCTGCAAGTAAACTTGCTCTTGACAATAATACTATTGTTGAAATTCACCCTCATTTTTTTCTCATCAAGGATCTGGAAACGAGGAAGGTTCTACTTCGAGGCAGGGGTAGAAGAGGGCTCTATCCTGTCAAACACACCGGGGGAAACGTCCAGAAGCATGTGCTCAATGTCACCAAACCACCTCTGGATTGGTGGCATAGACGTTTAGGTCATCCTTCTTCCATAGTTGTTAGGAAGATTCTTAGTGAGAATAAACTCCCGTGTGTCAATAATGATAGCAATAAGCATGTATGTGACGCCTGCCAAAAGGGCAAAAGTCACCAGTTACCTTATCCTCGATCCTTGAGTGAATCTAAATTTCCTTTGGAACTTGTCTTTTCTGATGTGTGGGGTCCTGCTGTTGAAACAGTAGGCAGAAAAAATACTATGTGAGTTTTATCGATGACTTTAGTAAATTCACATGGATCTATCTCATCAAGCACAAATCTGAAGTTTTTCAGAAATTTCATGACTTCCAAAACCTTGTTGAACGACGTTTTGATCGCAAGATTCTTGCCCTCCAAACAGATTGGGGAGGGGAGTACGAAAAGTTGAACTCTTTCTTCACCAAAATTGGTATTTCACACCATGTATCATGCCCTCATGCTCATCAGCAGAATGGGTCAGCTGAGCGCAAACACCGTCACATTGTTGAGGTCGGCCTCTCCTTGCTCGCTCAAGCCTCTATGCCCTTGAAGTTTTGGGATGAGGCCTTCCTTGCCGCAACCTATCTGATCAATAGGGTTCCAAGCAAGGTCATAAATCATGAAACACCTCTTACTAGGTTATTCGGTGAAACTCCCAATTATTCCTCTCTTAGAATTTTTGGGTGTGCTTGTTGGCCCAATCTATGTCCATATAATACACATAAGCTTCAATTCCGATCAAAGCAATGTGCTTTTCTTGGTTATAGTAACCTGCACAAAGGCTACAAGTGCCTTGATATCTCTACAGGGCGTGTATACATTTCTAGGGATGTGGTATTTGATGAAAATCTGTTTCCTTTTGCGGCCCTTCATCCTAATGCCGGCGCTCGTCTAAGGGCTGAGATTCTTCTTCTTCCTCCTGACCTTCTTAATCCTACCGATCAAGGGGGAGAATTAGTTGATGATCAAATGATTAATAGGACTACTAATGGTTCTGATGATGCAGGAAGCCGTTCTGAAAAAAATGTAGCAGAAAACACTGGTTTTGGCCATGATTTTATGCAGCAGATACAGTCAAATCGGCCTGGCTCGGGACACGGAGCAGATCCTCCTGCGCTTACGGATCCCGAGAGATCTGGTGGCAGGGCAGATTCGCCTACGCATGTGGATCCCGAGAGATCCGGCGGCGCTGCTGCATCTGGCGCGTGCACAGACTCAGAGGCGGAACCGCGCACTCCGGCTGGCGCAGCTACCCCACTTGATGCGGGCAGCCCATCCACGGGTGACACGCGGCCAGGCTCGCGGTTGGGTGCGCGGGCTGACGCAGGTGCGTCCAATGCGTCGCCATCACCCAATGATGAGGAGGCGCGGACTCTCGGGCGTGTGTCGCCTGGACGCACCTCTGCCTCGCCTCCCGACAGGACCGATCCCCAGGTCCGACCGTGTCCAGAACCGGCTGCAGGATTGTCTGCAACGTCAGGATCTTCTGTGACTGTTGAACCGGAGCGACCCAATACACGGTCGCAAAGAGGTATTTTTAAACCACTTGTTCCTAAAGATGGAACGGCCAGGTATGGTAAAAATTTCAAAGTAGTAAACTTTGCTGCTACTGGTGAACCTTGTGATCTAGCTGAAGCACTAGATGATAAAAACTGGAAACGAGCTATGGAAGTAGAGTATGATGCACTTATGAAAAATCAAACTTGGCATCTAGTCTCACCTAAACAAGGTAGAAACATTATAGATTGCAAATGGGTATACAAAATTAAGAGGAATTCTGATGGTACAATAGATAGATACAAAGCTAGACTAGTAGCAAAGGGGTTTAAACAACGTTATGGAATTGACTATGAAGACACTTTTAGTCCAGTAGTCAAGGCAGCTACTATTAGACTTGTTCTGTCTGTTGCTGTTTCCAGGGGATGGACTCTTCGCCAATTGGATGTACAGAATGTGTTCTTACATCTGAAACAGGACATGTGTACATGAAGGAAGTGTACATGAAGCAACCACCTGGGTTTGTGGATGGCACCAAACCACAACATGTGTGTAAATTGGACAAAGCACTGTATGGTCTGAAACAGGCACCTAGAGCTTGGTACTCAAGACTAAGCACAAAGCTTCAACAACTTGGTTTCCGACCCTCAAGGGGAGATACTTCTCTGTTTTTCTTCAAAAATGAGAAGGTGATCATTTATATGCTTATATATGTAGATGATATAATTGTTGCTAGCTCCTCTCCACAAGCCACCTCAGCTTTACTCAGAAACTTGAAGAATGACTTTGCTCTCAAGGACTTGGGAGAATTACATTATTTCCTTGGCATAGAAGTAAAACAGGTACACGATGGTATATTGGTGACTCAAGAAAAATATGCCAAGGATATACTCAAGCGTGTAGGTATGAGAGACTATAAACCCTCCAGTACACCTTTATCTACAACAGAAAAATTATCATTGCATAAAGGAGAGTTGTTGAGTCCAGAGGAAGGGACTAAATATAGGAGTGTGGTGGGTGCACTACAATATTTAACTTTGACAAGACCTGATATATCCTTCTCTGTTAACAAGGTCTGTCAATTTCTGCACTCCCCTACTTCACTTCATTGGACAACAGTAAAAAGGATATTGAGATATGTTCAAGGAAGTGCAGGTACAGGACTGAAAATAGGTAAATCACCCTCAACAACTGTTAGTGCCTTTTCTGATGCAGATTGGGCAGGGTGTCCTGATGACAGAAGGTCTACAGATGGATTTGCTGTTTTCTTTGGTTCTAACCTCATATCCTGGAATGCAAAGAAACAAGCAACAGTCTCTCGCTCTAGTACTGAAGCAGAATATAAATCTTTGGCAAATGCAACAGCTGAGGTAATGTGGATGGAAACTCTATTAGATGAGCTAGGAGTAAGAAGAACAAGCACTTCTTGCCTATGGTGTGATAATCTTGGGGCAACGTATCTCTCAGCTAACCCAGTGTTTCATGCAAGGACTAAACACATAGAGATTGATTTTCACTTTGTCAGAGAGAGGGTTGCTAGGAAATTGTTGGAGATCAGATTCATTCCAACAGGAGACCAAGTGGCGGATGGTTTTACAAAACCGTTACAGATTCGACAACTACAAGCCTTCAAGAACAATCTCAACCTTGACACGTTTAGATTGAGGGAGGATGTTAAATGATATGGCTGTAGTTGTAACGTGACATATGTCACGGCATGTAACTTGTGTGCGTGTGTTGTAACTTGGGCAGGTTGTTGGAGATTAGAGATCCTTATCTTGTATAGTCTTGGACGAGGGGTCAAGCTAACACAACAACCTGCCAACCGATGTAATCTTGTCTTGCTATTTAACACGCACGCGTCCCTGCCAGGAGGCATACGCTTCACCTCTTTTCTTTTAGAGCACACCATGAGGCACTGCGATGCAATACCGACGGGCGTGTCATGCTTGCTCTAGCAGTGTGCGAGGACACAGATGCTTTCCTAGCTGACGAACACCATGAAGCAGAACGCATGCCTTCGCAGTTCACGGAGCTAGCCCATGCACGTACCAGATCGATCGTAGAGCCTCCCATGCAAATATAACTCTTCTTTTTTTTTTTTTGCGGGGAACAACTATTCCGTCTGTTGTAAATCATTTGAAGAGCTAAAAGAGTGTCTTTAATCGAGATTACTTAGTTCGTTAATTAATCAGATCATCCTTCTTTTTGGGTGGAGTCACTCACGTCTTGCAGCCTTCTCATCCTAAAATGTATTGCATCAGATCACGTCGTGCGTCCTACATGCCAAGTCACCCTGGCGTTAAACCTGACTCTAGAGAACGAATAGGATTTAGTGTCAAACATCTAACAATTGTGCTCATTGTAAGAGATTACCCCAATATATAGTTGAATATGGAACCAGAAATAGAGTTATGGTTTTTGTTACACAGACTAATTAGATTTAGATTACTAGAAAGCAATGATATCTTTGTTGAAAATCATGGCTCCTCCTTCCTCGGGCGACGCGACTGAGGCGAAACAAAATCGGCACACTACTTGCCCTCCCACCTACCCCCGCATCTCATCGAGCTATCCCCGCCCCAATTCCCCAACTATTAACAAACATGGATGGAGCGCGCTGCCGCGGGCTTCGGATCCGCCGACTTGCGCCGGCAACGCGGGTAGCTGAGCCATTGGCGCTCCCACCTCCTACAGTGGCGCCGCTGCCCCAGATCGATGCGAATTCACCGGAGGCTCGCTTGGAGATGCGACGGGTGGTGCTGGAGCGATTCCCATACAGGGACAAGTGTGCGGACATTCACCTCCGCATCATATGCCATGTGAACTTCGTCGAGGGCGCATGCTTCGTCGGGACAATGGCTGCTCGGATCTAGAGCTCCTCTTCTGGGCGATCCAGGAAGCCGAATCAACATATCCAATCCAGGTAGCACGGTGGGTGAATTTCAGGACGGCGAATCCATCACGGCTCAACATCATGCTGTTGGGGAACGTAGCAGAAATTCAAAATTTTCCTACGTGTCACCAAGATCTATCTATGCAGAAACTAGCAACGAGGGGAAGGAGAGTGCATCTACATACCCTTGTAGATCGATAAGCGGAAGCGTTCAAGTGAACGGGGTTGATGGAGTCGTACTCGTCGTGATTCAAATCACCGATGACCAAGTGCCGAACGCACGGCACCTCCGCGTTCAACACACGTACAGCCCGGTGACGTCTCCCACGCCTTGATCCAGCAAGGAGAGAGGGAGAGGTTGAGGAAGACTCCATCCAGCAGCAGCACAACGGCGTGGTGGTGATGGAGGAGCGTGGCAATCCTGCAGGGCTTCGCCAAGCACCACAGAAGAGGAGGGAGAGAGAGATGCAGGGCTGCACCAACGAGAGATCGAATCGCGTCTGTTATGGGCAGCCCTAGGCCTCATATATATAGGGAAGGGGAGGGGCTGCGCCCCCTCTAGGGTTCCCACCCCCTAGGGGGGCGGCAGCCCTAGATGGGGATCAAGGATGGCGGCCAAGAGGGGGAGAGGAGAGGGAGGCGCACCAATATGGGCCTTAAGGCCCATATCCCTTAGGGTTTGCCCCCTTTCCACCTCTTAGGCGCCATGGGCCCTTGTGGGAGGCGCACCAGCCCACTAAGGGGCTGGTCCCTCACCACTCTTAGCCCACGCAACCTTCTGGGGTTGGTGGCCCCACTTGGTGGACCCCCGGGACCCTCCCGGTGGTCCCGATACATTACCGATAAACCACGAAACTCTTGCGGTGACCAAAACAGGACTTCTCATATATAAATCTTTACCTCCGGACCATTCCGGAACTCCTCGTGACATCCGAGATCTCATCCGGGACTCCGAACAACATTCGGTAACCACATACAAGCTTCCTTTATAACCCTAGCGTCATCGAACCTTAAGTGTGTAGACCCTACGGGTTCGGGAGACATGCAGACATGACCGAGACGTTCTCCGGTCAATAACCAACAGCGGGATCTGGATACCCATGTTGGCTCCCACATGTTCCACGATGATCTCATCGGATGAACCACGATGTCAAGGACTTAATCAATCCCGTATTCAATTCCCTTTGTCTATCGGTACGATACTTGCCCGAGATTCGATCGTCGGTATCCCAATACCTTGTTCAATCTCGTTACCGGCAAGTCTCTTTACTCGTTCCGTAACACATCATCCCGTGATCAACTCCTTGATCACATTGTGCACATTATGATGATGTCCTACCGAGTGGGCCCAGAGATACCTCTCCGTTTACACGGAGTGACAAATCCCAGTCTTGATTCGTGCCAACCCAACAGACACTTTCGGAGATACCTGTAGTGTACCTTTATAGCCACCCAGTTACGTTGTGACGTTTGGCACACCCAAAGCATTCCTACGGTATCCGGAAGTTGCACAATCTCATGGTCTAAGGAAATGATACTTGACATTAGAAAAGCTTTAGCATACGAACTACACGATCTAGTGCTATGCTTAGGATTGGGTCTTGTCCATCACATCATTCTCCTAATGATGTGATCCCGTTATCAACGACATCCAATGTCCATGGTTAGGAAACCATAACCATCTATTGATCAACGAGCTAGTCAACTAGAGGCTCACTAGGGACATGGTGTTGTCTATGTATCCACACATGTATCTGAGTTTCCTATCAATACAATTATAGCATGGATAATAAACGATTATCATGAACAAGGAAAAATAATAATAACTAATTTATTATTGCCTCTAGGGCATATTTCCAACAGTCTCCCACTTGCACTAGAGTCAATAATCTAGTTCACATCGCCATGTGATTAACACTCACAGGTCACATCGCCATGTGACTAACACCCAAAGAGTTCTGGGTTTGATCATGTTGCTTGTGAGAGAGGTTTTAGTCAACGGGTCTGAACCTTTCAGATCCGTGTGTGCTTCACAAATCTCTATGTCATCTCCTAGATGCAGCTACCACGTTCTATTTGGAGCTATTCCAAATAACTGTTCTACTATACGAATCCAGTTTACTACTCAGAATAATCTGGATTAGTGTCAAAGTTTGCATCGGCGTAACCCTTTACGACGAACTCTTTTACCACCTCCATAATCGAGAAAATTCCTTAGTCCACTAGTTACTAAGGATAACTTTGACCACTGTCCTGTGATCCGTTCTTGGATCACTCTTGTACCCCTTGACTGACTCATGGCAAGGCACACTTCAGGTGCGGCACACAGCATAGCATACTGTAGAGCCTATGTCTTAAGCATAGGGGACGACCTTCGTCCTTTCTCTCTATTCTGCCGTGGTCGAGCTTTAAGTCTTAACTTCATACCTTACAACTCAGGCAAGAACTCCTTCTTTGACTGATCCATCTTGAACAACTTCAAGATCATGTCAAGGTATGTGCTCATTTGAAAGTACCATTAAGCGTTTTGATCTATCCTTATAGATCTTGATGCTCAATGCTCAAGTAGCTTAATCCAGGTTTTCCATTGAAAACACTTTCCAAATAACCCTATATGCTTTCCAGAAATTCTACGTCATTTCCGATCAACAATATGTTAAAACATATACTCATCAGAAATTCTATAGTGCTCCCACTCACTTCTTTGGAAATACAAGTTTCTCATAAACTTTGTATAAACCCAAAATCTTTGATCATCTCATCAAAGTGTACATTCCAACTCCGAGATGCTCACTCCAGTCCTCAGAAGGATTGCTGGAGCTTTGCATCCTTATTAGCATCTTTTCAGGATTGACAAAACCTTTCGGTTGTATCACATACAACCTTTCCTCAAGAAAATCGTCGAGGAAACAATGTTTTGACATCCTATCTACAAGATTTTATAAATAATGCAGTGACTGCTAATATAATTCCAACAGACTCTTAGCATCGCTACGAGTGAGAAAATCTCACCGTAGTCAACTCCTTGAACTTGTCAGAAAACATCTTAACGACAAGTCGAGCTTTCTTAATGGTGACATTTACCATCATTGTCCGTCTTCCTTTTAAAATCCATCTACACTCAACAGCCTTACGACCATCAAGTAGTTCTTCCAAAGTCTACACTTTGTTTTCATATATGGATCCTCTCCCGGATTTTATGGCCTCGAGCCATTTATCGGAATCCGGGCCCACCATCGCTTCTCCACAGCTCGTAGGTTCATTGTTGTCTAACAACATGACTTATAAGACAGGATTACGTACCACTCAGAAGTAGTACGCATCCTTGTCATCCTACGAGGTTTGGGAGTGACTTGATCCGAAGTCTCATGATCAATATCATAAGCTTCCACTTCAATTGGTGTAGGTGCCACAGGAACAACTTCCTGTGCCCTTCCACACACTAGTTGAAGAGACGGTTCAAAAACCTCATCAAGCCTCCACCATCCTCCCACTCAATTCTTTCGAGAGAAACTTTTCCTCGAGAAAGGACCCGATTCTAGAAACAATCCTTTATTGCTTTCGGATCTGAGACAGGAGGTATACCCAACTGTTTTTGGGTTGTCCTATGAAGATGCATTTATCCGCTTTGGGTTCGAGCTTATCAGCCTGAAACTTTTTCACATAAGCGTTGCAGCCCCAAACTTTTAAGAAATGACAGCTTAGGTTTCTCTAAACCATAGTTCATACGGTGTCATCTCATCGGAATTACGTGGTGCCCTATTTAAAGTGAATGTGGTTGTCTCTAATGCTTAACCCATAAACTATTGTGGTAATTCGATAAGAGACATCATGGTATGCATCATATCCAATGGGGTGCAGTTATGATGTACGGACACACCATCACACCATGGTGTTCCTGGCTGTATTGGTTGTGAAACAACTTCCACAATGTCTTAATTCTGTGCCAAACTCGTAATTCAGATATTCATCTCTATGATCATATCATAGATCTTTTATCCTCTTGTCACGACGATCTTTCAACTTCACCCTGAAATTACTTGAAACTTTCAATAATTCAGACTCGTGATTCATCAAGTAAATATACTCAACATCTACTCAAATCATCTGTGAAGTAAGAACATAACGATATCCACTACACGCCTCAGCACTCATTGGACTGCACACATCAAAATGTATTACTTCCAACAAGTTGCTTTCTAGTTCCATTTTACTGAAACCGAGGCTTTCAGTCATCTTGCCTATGTGGTATGATTTGCATGTCTCAAGTGATTCAAAATCAAGTGAGTCCGAACGGTCCATTTGCATGGAGTTTCTTCATGCATATACACCAACAGACATGGTTCGCATGTCTCAAACTTTTCAAAAATGAGTGAGTCCAAAGATCCATCACCATGGAGCTTCTTCATGCGTTTTATACCAATATGACTTACGTGGCTGTGCCACAAGTAGGTAGTACTATCATTACTATCTTTTGGCATGAACATGTGTATCACTACGATCGAGATTCAATAAACCATTCATTTTAGGCGTAAGACCATTGAAGGTATTATTCAAATAAACAGAGTAACCATTATTCTCCTTAAATGAATAACCGTATTGCGATAGACGTAATCCAATCATGTCTATGCTCAACACAAACACCAATCTCGATGGTAGAGGGAGCGTACGATGCTTTGATCATATCAACACTGGAAACACTTCCAACACATACCGTCGGCTCACCTTTAGCTAGTCTCCGTTTATTCCGTAGCCTTTTGTTTCGAGTTACTAACACTTAGCAACCGAACCGGTATCTAATACCCTGGTGCTTACTAGGAGTACTAGTAAAGTACACATCAATATAATGTATATCCAATATACTTCTATCGACCTTGCCAGCCTTCTAATCTACCAAGTATCTAGGGTAATTCTGCTCCAGTGGCTGTTCCCCTTATTACAGAAGCACTTAGTCTCGGGTTTGGGTTCAACCTTGGGTTTCTTCACTAGAGCAGCAGCTGAATTGCCGTTTCATGAAGTATCCCTTCTTGCCCTTGCCCTTCTTGAAACTAGTGGTTTCACTGACCATCAACAATTGATGCTCCTTCTTGATTTCTACTTTCGTGGTGTCAAACATCGCGAATATCTCAAGGATCATCATATATGTCCCTGATATATTATAGTTCATCACGAAGCTCTAGCAGCTTGGTGGTAATGACTTCGGAGAAACATCACTATCTTATCTGGAAGATTAACTCCCACTCGATTCAAGTGATTGTTGTACTCAGACAATCTGAACACAAGCTCAACAATTGAGCTTTTCTCCCTTAGTTTGCAGGCTAAGAAAATCGTCGGAGGTCTTATACCTCTTGACGTGGGCACGAGCTTGAAATCCCAATTTCAGCCCTCAAAACATCTCATATGTTTCGCGACGTTTCAAAACGTCTTTGGTGCCTCAACTCTAAACCGTTTAACTGAACTATCATGTAGTTATCAAAATGTGTATGTCAGATGTTCGCAGCATCCACAGACAACGTTCGAGGTTCAGCACACTGAGCGGTGCATTAAGGACATAAGCCTTCTATGAAGCAATGAGGACAATCCTCAGTTTACGGACCTAGTCCGCATAATTGCTACTATCAACTTTCAACTAATTTTTCTCTAGGAACATAACTGAACAGTAGAACTAAAGCGCGAGCTACGACATAATGTGCAAAATCCTTTTGAATATGTTCAAGATAATTAAGTTCATCTTATGAACTCCCACTTAGATAGACATCCCTCTAGTCATCTAAGTGATTACATGATCCGAGTCAACTAGGCCGTGTCCGATCATCACGTGAGACGGACTAGTCATCATTGGTGAACATCTTTATGTTGATCGTATCTTCTATACGACTCATGCTCGACCTTTCGGTCTTCTGTGTTCCGAGGCCATGTCTGTACATGCTAGGCTCGTCAAGTTAACCCTAAGTGTTTTGCATGTGTAAAACTGTCTTACACCCGTTGTATGTGAACGTAAGGATCCATCACACCCGATCATCACGGCGTGCTTAGAAATGACGAACTGTAGCAACGGTGCACAGTTAGGGGAGAACACTTCTTGAAATTTTTAATGAGGGATCATCTTATTTACTACCGTCGTTCTAAGAAAATAAGATGTATAAACATGATAAACATCACATGCAATCAAATAGTGACATGATATGGCCAATATCATATTGCTCCTTTTGATCTCCATCTTCGGGGCTCCATGATCATCATCGTCACCGGCATGACACCATGATCTCCATCATCATGATCTCCATCATCGTGTCTTCATGAAGTTGTCACGTCATCTATTACTTCTACTAATACAGCTAACGGTTAGCAATAAAGTAAAGTAATTACATGACGTTTATGTTGACACGCAGGTCATAAATAAATAAAGACAACTCCTATGGCTCCTGCCGGTTGTCATACTCATCGACATGCAAGTCGTGATTCCTATTACAAGAACATGATCAATCTCATACATCACATATATCATTCATCACATCCTTTTGGCCATATCACATCACATGGCATACCCTGCAAAAACAAGTTAGACGTCCTCTAATTGTTGTTTGCATGTTTTACGTGGCTGCTATGGGTTTCTAGCAAGAACGTTTCTTACCTACGCAAAGACCACAACGTGATATGCCAATTGCTATTTACCCTTCATAAGGACCCTGTTCATCGAATCCGATCCGACTAAAGTGGGAGAGACAGACACCCGCCAGCCACCTTATGCAACTAGTGCATATTTGTCGGTGGAACCGGTCTCACGTAAGCATACGTGTAAGGTTGGTCCGGGCCGCTTCATCCCACGATGCCGCCGAATCAAGATAAGACTAGTAACGGCAAGCATATTGAACAAAATCAACGCCCACAACTACTTTGTGTTCTACTCATGCATAGAAACTACGCATAGACCTAGCTCATGATACCACTGTTGGGGAACGTAGCAGAAATTCAAAATTTTCCTACGTGTCACTAAGATCTATCTATGGAGAAACTAGCAACGAGGGGAAGGAGAGTGCATCTACATACCCTTGTAGATCGATAAGCGGAAGCGTTCAAGTGAACGGGGTTGATGGAGTCGTACTCGTCGTGATTCAAATCACCAATGACCAAGTGCTGAACGCACGGCACCTCCGCGTTCAACACACGTACAGCCCGGTGACGTCTCCCACGCCTTGATCCAGCAAGGAGAGAGGGAGAGGTTCAGGAAGACTCCATCCAGCAGCAGCACAACGGCGTGGTGGTGATGGAGGAGCGTGGTAATCCCGCAGGGCTTCGCCAAGCACCATAGAAGAGGAGGGAGAGAGAGATGCAGGGCTGCACCAACGAGAGATCGAATCGCGTCTGTTATGGGCAGCCCTAGGCCTCATATATATAGGGAAGGGGAGGGCTGCGCCCCCTCTAGGGTTCCCACCCCCTAGGGGGGCGGCAGCCCTAGATGGGGATCAAGGATGGCGGCCAAGAGGGGGAGAGGAGAGGGAGGCGCACCAATATGGGCCTTAAGGCCCATATCCCTTAGGGTTTGCCCCCTTTCCACCTCTTAGGCGCCATGGGCCCTTGTGGGAGGCGCACCAGCCCACTAAGGGGCTGGTCCCTCACCACTCTTAGCCCACGCAACCTTCTGGGGTTGGTGGCCCCACTTGGTGGACCCCCGGGACCCTCCCGGTGGTCCCGGTACATTACCGATAAACCACGAAACTCTTCCGGTGACCAAAACAGGACTTCCCATATATAAATCTTTACCTCCGGACCATTCCGGAACTCCTCGTGACGTCCGAGATCTCATCCGGGACTCCGAACAACATTCGGTAACCACATACAAGCTTCCTTTATAACCCTAGCATCATCGAACCTTAAGTGTGTAGACCCTATGGGTTCGGGAGACATGCAGACATGACCGAGACGTTCTCCGGTCAATAACCAACAGCGGGATCTGGATACCCATGTTGGCTCCCACATGTTCCACGATGATCTCATCGGATGAACCACGATGTCAAGGACTTAATCAATCCCGTATTCAATTCCCTTTGTCTATCGGTACGATACTTGCCCGAGATTCGATCGTCGGTATCCCAATACCTTGTTCAATCTCGTTACCGGCAAGTCTCTTTACTCGTTCCGTAACACATCATCCCGTGATCAACTCCTTGATCACATTGTGCACATTATGATGATGTCCTACCGAGTGGGCCCAGAGATACCTCTCCGTTTACACGGAGTGACAAATCCCAGTCTTGATTCGTGCCAACCCAACAGACACTTTCGGAGATACCTGTAGTGTACCTTTATAGCCACCCAGTTACGTTGTGACGTTTGGCACACCCAAAGCATTCCTACGGTATCCGGGAGTTGCACAATCTCATGGTCTAAGGAAATGATACTTAACATTAGAAAAGCTTTAGCATACGAACTACACGATCTAGTGCTATGCTTAGGATTTGGTCTTGTCCATCACATCATTCTCCTAATGATGTGATCCCGTTATCAACGACATCCAATGTCCATGGTTAGGAAACCATAACCATCTATTGATCAACGAGCTAGTCAACTAGAGGCTCACTAGGGACATGGTGTTGTCTATGTATCCACACATGTATCTGTGTTTCCTATCAATACAATTATAGCATGGATAATAAACGATTATCATGAACAAGGAAATCTAATAATAACTAATTTATTATTGCCTCTAGGGCATATTTCCAACAGTCTCCCACTTGCACTAGAGTCAATAATCTAGTTCACATCGCCATGTGATTAACACTCACAGGTCACATCGCCATGTGACTAACACCCAAAGAGTTCTGGGTTTGATCATGTTGCTTGTGAGAGAGGTTTTAGTCAACGGGTCTGAACCTTTCAGATCCGTGTGTGCTTCACAAATCTCTATGTCATCTCCTAGATGCAGCTACCACGTTCTATTTGGAGCTATTCCAAATAACTGTTCTACTATACGAATCCAGTTTACTACTCAGAATAATCTGGATTAGTGTCAAAGTTTGCATCGGCGTAACCCTTTACGACGAACTCTTTTACCACCTCCATAATCGAGAAAATTCCTTAGTCCACTAGTTACTAAGGATAACTTTGACCACTGTCCTGTGATCCGTTCTTGGATCACTCTTGTACCCCTTGACTGACTCATGGCAAGGCACACTTCAGGTGCGGCACACAGCATAGCATACTGTAGAGCCTATGTCTTAAGCATAGGGGACGACCTTCGTCCTTTCTCTCTATTCTGCCGTGGTCGAGCTTTAAGTCTTAACTTCATACCTTACAACTCAGGCAAGAACTCCTTCTTTGACTGATCCATCTTGAACAACTTCAAGATCATGTCAAGGTATGTGCTCATTTGAAAGTACCATTAAGCGTTTTGATCTATCCTTATAGATCTTGATGCTCAATGCTCAAGTAGCTTAATCCAGGTTTTCCATTGAAAACACTTTCCAAATAACCCTATATGCTTTCCAGAAATTCTACGTCATTTCCGATCAACAATATGTTAAAACATATACTCATCAGAAATTCTATAGTGCTCCCACTCACTTCTTTGGAAATACAAGTTTCTCATAAACTTTGTATAAACCCAAAATCTTTGATCATCTCATCAAAGTGTACATTCCAACTCCGAGATGCTCACTCCAGTCCTCAGAAGGATTGCTGGAGCTTTGCATCCTTATTAGCATCTTTTCAGGATTGACAAAACCTTTCGGTTGTATCACATACAACCTTTCCTCAAGAAAATCGTCGAGGAAACAATGTTTTGACATCCTATCTGCAAGATTTCATAAATAATGCAGTGACTGCTAATATAATTCCAACAGACTCTTAGCATCGCTACGAGTGAGAAAATCTCACCGTAGTCAACTCCTTGAACTTGTCAGAAAACATCTTAACGACAAGTCGAGCTTTCTTAATGGTGACATTTACCATCATTGTCCGTCTTCCTTTTAAAATCCATCTACACTCAACAGCCTTACGACCATCAAGTAGTTCTTCCAAAGTCTACACTTTGTTTTCATATATGGATCCTCTCTCGGATTTTATGGCCTCGAGTCATTTATCGGAATCCAAGACGGCCGGGCAAAAGTCCGGTTCCTTCGCCAGGTGCAAGCAGCCACTTGCTACGCCTATCAAAGAACAAGCATCTGCGCCCAAACCAACCAAGTCTACGGCATCAACTGTGGGTTCCTCTGAGGTACAATCATCCCAGTCTGTTGAGTTGGAAGTGGAACAAGTGCTCGATCCTAGATATAAAGATATGATATGCTTCAACTAGGGGGGGGCGGTCATAATGTTGGAAATTGTGTGAAGCCGAACGCTTGTTCCATCTGCCACTAAAATCATAATGTTAATAATTGTGCGGCATGGTCAAAATTTCAGCCGACTGCTGCTTTCTTTGGTAGTGGTTCTAGGGGACTTGGTTTTTACCATGTGGATGTGCCTGTAGCCAATGAATCTAAATGGTTGAACTTTCAGAACTGCGTTGTGGTCAACATCTTAAAAGGAGAGGTTGATAGTGCTAAGTTGATGGAGCTCTTAACTGCAACTTTCTGCAAGACTAGGCACTGGCATTGGCAAATCAGAGGGCTTTCTAGCAAGACTTTATTGGTCAGGTTTCCCCCCTAGAAGAAGGTTGAGGACCTCATTGAACTGCCTGCCTTCTCGCTCCCACAAGATGTTTTTGTCACTCTGATTGAATGAAAAGAAGCATGTGACCCTTTTAGGGAGCTGATTGAAGCTTGGGTTCTAGTTGAAGGGATACCACCTAAGTGGTGTACATGGAAAGTGTTTGCTCAAATTACCTCAATCTTTGGCCTTCTCAGTGATGTTGACTGGAATGGGATGTTTAGAACCTTTTTTGAGAATGTTAGGGTGAAAATTTCTTGTATGGATCCTACTAAGATACCTTTTGAGAGGTTGATTGAGATGAAAAATAAATTATCCCTGTTAGGCTTTACCGTGGAAGAATTTGAACAAGCTGGTGGAATAGATTTTTTTCATTGATATTGAGGATGATGAAGATGGTGATGAGGGTGCTGAAGAAGATGATGAAGACCAAGTGGGGGAAAATGAGAAGACCCATAAAGATGATTTGTCTGGTGGATCAGCAGATGGTGACTTGGCCATTGATGAATTATATAAAGTCAATTTCTCATCTAAACATGGACCTTCCACTAAGAAACAAAATCAGGTGTTTTCACCTATGGAGGAATACCCTGACTCTGATCAGGAAAACTTCATCATGGATTGTGTAGTGACTAAAATGAAACATGAAGCTTCATCTTATGATGAACTTGAGGTCATGAATGTGCCTATGAATGGTCAGATGCAACAGAGCTATCATGATGAGCTTGATACCCTGGATGGTACCTTGGTTAAAGAGGATATGGTTCAAAAAATGCATGTTCCTTCTGGAAATGGTGATACTAAAATGACATCTGGTGAGAAATCTGGTAGTATGGAATACTGTGAAGGGCCACTCAAATCTATTGATCTATCTGATTCTGAGGATGAGTATCACAAGGAAGAAGATTTGGGTGTTCTCCCTCCTGAGGCCATTCATATCCTACAAAGTGATCACTTGAAAAGATCCTTGTTGTAATCACTTAACCAAGCTCAGGTGGATGTTCCTGTTCTTGAGAAGAGCTCCAAGTGGGGACCAATTCTAACACAGAAACCTGCTACCAGAGGTCATGGTAATGTGAACATTTTGGAAAAAGTTGCTGCATACAGGAGGAAGCAGAATATAGAAATCCCAAAAACCTCCAAAGGTAAATCATTCTCTACTGTTGATAAAACTATCTTAGCTAATCAAATGGAACAAGTGAACTTAGTAATCAGGGGATTTGAATATCAAAAAAATTCTACCATTGAAGAAATGATGGTTGAGGAAAGGGAAAGATGTCTGGTTTTTGCCAATAATAATACTAAAATTACTCTCCCTCATAGTATAGACATTGATCAAAATGATGTGGTTGGAACCCCTGTGAGTGACTTTTTCTCTGAGCCAGTTGGCACTGCTGTTGCTTTGAGGAAAACACCCACTATTCTAACTAAGGTCAAGCCTTGTGGCCTATCTCACCCTTTTAAAATTACTTGAACATGATAGGTCTCATTTGGAATATTAGAGGTCTTGGACAACCTGGGAAAATTCAATGCCTTTGTGATACCATTGCTAAGTCTAATCCTGATTTTATTGGATTTCAAGAGACTAAAAGAGAGATTATTTCTGAAGGTTTCCTCAAGGCTGTTGATAGGTTTGATAATATTTTTGGCATTCTTTGCCTGCTACCAATACTGCTGGAGGGATCCTTTTAGGTCTTAAGAAAAGCATCTTTGAGGTGATTGGTTTTGTCAACAATAGATTTTCTATTGATGCCACTATTAAAAACAAGAGTGATGGTTTTGTTTGCCATCTGATTGTGGTTTATGGCTCTACCTATCCTGAATTTAAAATAGTCTTTATTGCTGAATTACATGACATTTTAGCCAATGCTTCCTATCTCATCATGGTTTGTGGAGACTTTAACTTGGTTAGGAATGAATCCGATAAAAGTAATGGGCTAATTAATCAACACACTACCTTCCTTGTTAATGATTGGATCAATAGATGGGGCTTGATGGAGATTTCTATTTCAAATAGAGTTTCTACTTGGTCCAATAACCAGGATTCCCCTATTTTTGCTGTGCTAGATAGGGTGTTCACTTCTGTGAATTGGGATTCCCACTTCCCTTTGTCTTCTCTTTCTGCACTCCCTAGAGTTGGGAGTGACCACACACCCCTAGTGTTGGATACTGCGGCAAGGGCCCCTTCCAACCCAAAATTTTTTAGATATGAAAAGCGGTGGTTATCTCAACCTGGGTTCCATCAAATGGTTACAGATGCATGGAACTTTGTTTCCTTCTCTAGTTCCTTGATTGATAACTGGCTGGCTAAAATTAGGGTTCTCTGAAAAAAAAATAAAAGAGTGGATTATTAATAGGGAAGAAACCATTGAAAAGAAGAAAAAGTCTCTCCTTATAGAGTTTGACATTCTTGATGTCCTATGTGAGTCTCAACAGCCATCTGTGCTGACTTTGATAGGCTGAAGGGCATTAAGAAAGAATTATATGAGATCTAGAAGAAAGAGGAAACTGCCCTTTGGCAGAGATCTAGGGACAGAAATGTTTTAGAAGGGGATAGAAACAATGACTATTACCAAACTCTTGCTAATCATAGACATAGGAAAAACTACCTCACTAAAATGAATGGCCCCTCTGGGGTTGTTACATCCACAAAAGATATGCTTGAGGTGACTACTTCTTTCTGTAAGGATTTGTTTGCATTTGAATCTATACCTGGCATCCATCCACTAGTAGAAAAGGGGCCATTTGTCCCGGTTCATAAGGGCCTTTAGTCCCGGTTCTGGAACCGAGACTAAAGGGTCGTTACTAAAGGCCCCCCTAGCCCCGGTTCTTATACGAACCGGAACTAAAGGCCCTCCACGTGGCCGCTACTTGGAGGTCCACCTTTAGTCCTAGTTGGTGCCACCAACCGGTACTAAAGAAAATTCTATGATTTTTTTTTTGAAATTTTTTCCCGAATTTTCAAATTTATGAATTATTTTAACCTCTAATCTCTAATCAGCCCTCATCACTGCTCAATTTAACCTCTAATCTCTAATCACCCCTCATCATTCCAAATCATCTAACTTTCCGAACAGTCACCCATCCTCTCACTACCCCAGCCTGAGCACCCTTAACTTCCGGGTTCTATTCTCCCTCGTTTCCAAGTCTGCACTTGTTGTTTTCCTGACAATAGTAAGATGTCAATCCTATTAACCCTCAGGTGTTTAGCTTGAGCATGAAGTCACACATTTCACTGTTTGAATTTGAAACTATCGTTCAAAAAAACCATAATTATTTAGTAACACTAATATTTCTTGAATTAGTAGTTTGACCATTGTTTGACCACAGTTTGACCATTGTTTGATCAGATTTGACCAAAATTCAAAAAAATTGAAATAATTATTTAGTAACACTAATATTCTTGAATAATTATTTAGTAACACTAATACTTCTTGAATAAGTAGTTTGACCATAATTTGACACCAATACTTCTTGAATACTAACACGCTGAACATTTTGATATATTATACGTTTTTTCTGACATCGTATGCAAAAGTTATAGCCGTTTTACATTTTCCCTACACTTTTTGCAAAAATGTCCAAATTTAAGTTTTTAAATTTTCCTAACTAGTAGATTTAGTAACATAACTACATCTCGAAGGATTTTAACTTTTGAAGTTTTTATCATTTTCTTTTGTTTTTTACAAAACTGAAAAGGCGATAGACGGGGGGGGGGGGGGGGGGTAGGATTTGAAAATTGCACCATTATTACTGGTTCGTGGCACGAACCGGTACTAAAGGTCTAACCTTTAGTACCGGTTCGTGGCAGACCTTTAGTACCGGTTCGTGCCACGAACCGGTACTAATGCCTCAACCCCATTAGTACCGGTTCGTGGCACGAACCGGTACTAAAGGTCTAACCTTTAGTACCGGTTCGTTAGAACCGGTTCGTGCCACGAACCGGAACTAATGGGCATTGCACCCTTTAGTCCCGGTTCGTGGCACCAACCGGGATTAAAGGTCCCATTTGAACCGGGAGTAATGCATGTACGGTGCCCTAGCCGCTCGAACCGGGACTAATGCTCACATTAGTCCCGGTTCGTAATGGAACCCGTACTAATGCTCTTTTCTGGCCGAACCAAAGCCCCTTTTTCTACTAGTGATCTGGATGTTGATTTTTGGTCTACTGATGAAATGGTGAATAATGAAGAGAAGGAACTTCTAGAGAGACCTTTTTCCGAAGAATAAATTAAACAGGCTGTTATGAGCTCCTATGCTAGTGGGGCTACTAGCCCTGATGGCCTCTCTTTCTTGTTTTATCAAACCTTTTGGGAATTAATCAAAAATGATTTTATGTGGATGGTTAGAGACTTTGAGAGGGGTAACATAGATATGCACAAACTGAATTTTTCCATTATTATTCTCATTCCTAAAGTGCCTCATTCTAAGGACATGAAATTTTTTAGGCCAACCAATTTAAGTAATTGTGTTGTTAAGATATTTTCTAAAGCCATGACAACTAGGGTTTCCCCCCTCTGTGACAAATTAATTTTTTCTAATAAGATTGCCTTCATTAAAGAGAGATTTATCCTGGAAAGTGTGGTCATGGCCCATGAGGTGATTCATGACCTGCATAGATCTGGTTCTAGTGGTTTCATTCTTAAGCTTGACTATGAGAAAGCTTATGATAGAGTTACTGGGACTTCTTAAAAAGAGATGCTTCTTTCTAGAGGCTTTGGTACCAAATGAGTCAATTGGGTTTTTGCTACTATCCATTAGGGGACTTTTTAGGTTTGAATTAATGATACTAATGGGCCCCACTTTGCTGGGGGAAAGGGCCTGAAGCAAGGTGATACTCACTCACCTTTGCTGTTTAACCTTGTGGCTGATGTCTTCTGTAAAGTGATATGTAAAGTTGTCTATAGAGGTTTAATTTGTGGGCTCCTACAACATGCCATCCCTAGTGGGGTTGTGAGTCTACAATATGCAGATGATACCATTTGTTTTCTTAACAGTTCTCTTGATTGTGCCAAAAAATTGAAATGCATCCTAACTTGCTTTGAGAAACTTTCTGGTTTAAAGATTAACTTCCATAAAAGTGATTTGCATACAATTAATGTTTCTGAAACCATGTTCAAAGATATTGGTCAGGTCTTTTGTTGCCAATTTGGTGACTTCCCTTTTAAATAACTTGGAGTTCCTCTGCACTTTAAAAAACTTAGAAGAGAGGATCTCCAGCCAATTATTGATAGAATCACTAAGAACATTGTTGGTTGGCTGGGGAAACACCTTTCATACGGAGGCAAAGTAATCTTACTTACTACCTGTATTGCCAGCATCCCTGCCTATTTGATGTCAATTGTGAAATTTTCTAAGTGGGCTATTGATATGATCTCCTCCCAGATGTCCCACTTCTTTTGGGGCAATATGGGGGAGGTCCATAAGTATCATCTTGCCAATTGGGGGCTGGTTTATAGAAAGAAGGAATTTGGTGGCTTGGGGGTACCCAACCTTAGGGATTTAAACATGGCCCTATTGGATCATGGGGGAGAAAGTTTTATGATGGGAGAGATAGTGATTGGAGGAAGATCATTGCATTTAAATATAATACCAACAAACCTAATATCTTCAATGCTAGGCCTGTTTTGGGCTCTCCATTCTGGAAAAGTCTGTCATGGGCTCTTGCAGCAGCTAAAGCTTTTTACAGATGGATCCCTGGGAATGGAGAAAACGTTTCCCTCTGGCATGACATTTGGATCGGGAATTGTTCTCTGAAAACTGCATTCTAGGATCTGTTTGATATTTGTTAACATCAAGAGGCTACTCTTGCACAGGTGTGGAATGGGGGAGAGCTCCAACTTACCTTTAGGAGGTGTGTGGATGAGGGGACTATGTCTAGATGGTTTGCCCTCATCAATACAATTAGTCAAGTCATACTGTCTGACACCCCAGACCAACCTGTTTGGATGCTGGAACCATCCAACCAGTATTCGGTCAAATCATTCTACAAAATGATCAACTTTGGGGGGGGGCTCTTTTGATGTTAAATATAATATTTGGAAAATTAAAGTTCCTCCTAACGTCCATGTCTTTCTGTGGTTGATTTGTTATAATAAATGCTAAACTAGAGACAATCTAGCCAAACACAGACATGTAGATAAGATAAGAGTTGTGTCTTCTGTAATGAATTGGAGACAATACAACACATTTTCTTTGATTGTATTGTAGCTAAGCAGATCTGGGGGTTTATTGGTGAGTGCTTTAACATTCCCGTGCCCATTTCTTTTACTTCACTTTCTTCCTTCTGGAAGAAGAGAAAGCATTTTGAAGCTCTAAATACCACTACCTTTGCTGCGTTATGGAGCTCATGGCGTTTGCGGAATGACTTTCTTTTTCGGGAGGCGAAGATGACAAAGTATACATTGTGCTTTGGATCTGTTGGGGGCACTGATCAGGGAATTGAAAATCCTCGGTTCCGAGGCCCATGGTGCTCTTCTTCTCTGGCGCTTAAGGCTCTTGGACCACCAAAAAGGGGAGTTGCTTAGGATCGCCTGGAGTCATTGAGTACCTAGAGCGGGTCTGGTGATAGGGTGCCTAATCTTTAGCCTCGATCCTTTGTGCTATCCTATCACTGACCCGGTTCCTTTGCCCTACTTTATAAAACTCTCTTGTTGTAATATTGATTTAATAGGGTAGCCAGGAACCCTTTTCTGTATCCTCTGTGGCAGCTACTTTGGCTGTCGCCGAGCGCTGTTAATAGTCTGAATGTTGTGTGTTTGGTTTTGCCTTGCCTTTAATAAAAGTTGGGGTGGGGGGAAACCCCTTTCGTTTAAAAAAATGATATCTTCGTTGGAGATGATGATAGTAAAGATCAAAATGCTGGTATTTATTTATTCCGTGCTTGCTATACAGAACAACTAGGCTCTAACAGAGAAAACATGACCCAAGACCCAAAAGAGAGGCACGAACGTGACTGAAATATCGTATTACCTTTGCTAATCCTCAGGTAAATAAAAAAACTATGTCCTCCGATCCTGTAGAGACTTTGCCAGATATGCTTAGCTGATTTTATGCCACTTATGTTAGAGTTCAGCACTTAAGCTAAAGCCGAATGTAGACACACTTTTCAGCCCTTGGAGACGTGTTCCCAACCGTGCCTTTGTACTGTATTTGTTTGATTAAATTCACAATCATTATTTTAGCAAACCTCATTAGATTGGCGGCCCTTATTGGAACATATAGACAGTCTATTGAGTCGATGATGTTCTCGTGTTTATGTGATAACTCTAGATCGGTGGGATTACGCTATAAAAAAGTTCAATATTTTAGAGAGAAAAAAAAGATTCAGTGGGATTAGCTTGACACGACTGGTCAGCTGCCTCATCGGAACTGTTTGGAGTGGCTGTGATCTATGAGTTAGGGACATGCATGCCTCCATACAAATCCACTTCATGAAAGTTCTTCTCGCTCTGGCTTTGTGGAGCTCCCGCGACCGCGTCGCCCCCACGGGCGACTGGCCGCGCATCGTCGCCTCCCTCCTCCAGTCCCCACATCTCTCCTTCCTCCTGCCGCCGTCGCTGGCGCCCGCGGCCGCCCTGGCCCCGGGGTCACTGGTGGCGGCGGCCCCCTGACCTTCCCCTCCCGATGGCTCTCCGGCGCGGGGTGGAGCTGCACCGGGGGGTGCTCCTAGGCGGCGGCGGACCGGATGGCAGCGGAGTTCCCTGGCGCGGCGCGGGTGGGCGGCTGGACGGCGGCGGCGTCGTTGGCGGCGGGGCGGCGCAGCGGTGGGTCCTGGCGGCGGCGCTCGGCCCAGATCTGGGCCTGTGCGGGCCGGCGGCGGGGCTGATCCGTGACGAGTCTTCCGGGAGGCGGGGGAACAGCAATGAGCGGCGAGGTGCTGGCGGCGCCGGCGCCAGCCTGCTGCAGCACGGCCGGCGGGGCTTAGCGGGCCCGTTGCGGGCCTGGCCGGGCCAGGGGTGGCCTGGTTTGCCCCGCTGCCGTGTCCGGACGGCAACCGCGACTGTGTCGGAGGCGCAGGCCTCTCGCACGACGACGGAGGAGGTGGTTCCCTCCCGCTCGGCCTTGGTGTTGCTGCTCCTGTCGCTTGGCTCTTCTCTCCGGCCTTCTTGGCCTCGTGTTGGTGCTCGTAGTGAGACAGCTTGGGTGGCGGCGCATCCGCGATGGCGCATGGTGTTGGGCGGTGGTTTGGCTGGTCGGCTCCGGTTGGGCGGTGGGGTTGCTGTGCGGGAGAAATCCTTGCCGGTTCGGCCGGCTCCGATGCGGTGACATCGACGGGTGCCACCTTTCCTTCTTGAAGGGTGTCGGTGGTAGCCATCCTCCACTTCCCTCCGCATACCGGGGGAAACTCTAGGACTCGTCCGGGCGGCAGCGTCGTCGGCGTCGCATTCTTTCTTGAAGGTGCCGCTTGGTACGCGGCAGATCGGAGCCTCGGGCGGTGGTGGTGTGTCTCCGGAGGGCGCAGCGGTGGCGGTTCATCCATGCTTTGTCGAACTGCCGTTGTTGGCATTCTTTTCTTCTTTTCTTTTGGGCTTGTTGTGCTGCTCGCCCCAGCAATGCTATGTGTATGGTGTTCGTTGCTTTGGAATACAAAGCAGGGGAAACCCTTTTTCGGTAAAGTTCTTCTCGCTTTTCCAGTGCAGGTTGACCCTGTGCCACTCAACTTATACATCCAGCAGAGCCAACATGTGTTTCCGGTTCCTCTCATTCCCAATAGATAAGACTCTAAACCTGACTTATCTTATACTGGCCCCGAGTTCTCTCTTGTATTTGTGCTATGGCTAGCTACAGTTTCCTATGGATGCGTAGGAGAAGTGACAGGAATAAAAACAATGTCACCACCTCATATATCATGTGCTTTTGAGGGGTTGCATGTCATAACTTGCAACAGAATTAAATTCTCTTATGGTACCCCGAAACTAAACTGGACCGCCCATTCCTTCTGATCCAGTCGATAAGATGGATGCCTACGCCAAAAATCTGATTTGGATTACCAGCATAAATATTTATTGAGTACCATGGTTCTATTGCTAAAATCATAGCTTCGAATGCGAAAATTAACATAAGTCCTGTTATAGGCCGCCCTGGGGTGCCCGGCGGCCGGCGATGCAGACTTTGGTGGTACCATGGTGCTCAGGTTGTCAATGTCATATTCTTCAATCCCGACGGCGCCAACGACATGACTTTACAGCCTATGCATAAATCACAGGCGCCCGAACAATCAACCGACCAACCTATTCTTCTTTTCGCATAAATGATGGCATACTTCCAGAATCATCTATAATTTTTTCTTACAAAAGAACACTTGTAGCATAGAATAAGTGGTCAGATATTCTTGGCTAATCTTGTGCCACTTTGGTTACAGCTCAATACTTAATTAAGCTAAAACCGTTGTAGAATTTTGTACTGTATTAGTTCAATTAAATTCACAATCAATTTTTTAGTAAACTACATTACAATGAGGGCCCTTGTTGGAAATTACAGACTGGCAATTGAGTCAATGCATGTTCTCGTGTTTACGTGGTATGTTGAGATTCGTTCAGACTAGAAGGGTTAGCACGCTACACTTCACCGAAGAAACATGGCATTGATCCACGCTATTGTGTGAATACACTGATTTCTTGCGGCATTTCACAAACATATGTACTGATGTGATTTAAGAAATGTGATACATATATCTGCAGTCGCAAGTTGCAAGTTCAAGAGCAAAATAAATCACAATTTGCAGCTCACTGCTAAAGTATTACCAAAAGTTGAAGCAAGTGAATAATACAAAAGCAACCATTTCTTATAGATAATCAAAGCAAGGATTTAGCATGCCAATGATTTTGATACTACAACTGTTCAAAATCAAAACCACGCATGGTCAAGTTACACACCGGCTTTAAAATTATCTAAATCTGAAGTATAATTTATATGTGAGGCAAAGAAGACGACCTAGAACTAAACATCATAGACAAGTTTGAGTATGCCAAGCTTGGTTCAATTTTGATGTTTTCATGAAGGACAGACTGCCAAAGGAATAGATTGTGGGATAATGCTCATGGATGCTACTTCATAACCAATTCACTCACCATACAAATCAATGGATCTAAAAAAACAAAAAACGTCCACCTACTAGGAATCATGCAGTGATGAGTACGGCATTCAAGCAAGTAATGCCTTAAGAATCCACATATCAACAGAAATTAAACTACATAAACTTGAAGAGACTTTTCTGGATAATGCCTTGGCATAATACATATAAGTGACCATATAGCAACATCGACAGAAAGGGAGCTACACAAAACCATCGTTGTTGCTGGGACCAACCGTTGAAGTTCCAATATTAGGTTTTCACCCTGGAAAGAAAGTCTCGCGAGGCTGTAGAGAAATACCTTCAACAAAGAAATGGCACACAGGCACCAACATTGCCATGTATAACCATTGAAGGATAGACCTTGAGTTTTCACCCCAGAGCTGAAGATGCGTTATACTCAAAAGAGCACCACTAAACAAAAGAAGATGTGTGCTGCTCTCACCACTTTCTGAAGAAGATGATGATCTTGCATAGAGGTGTACATCCACACACAATGATCACGAGAAACTGAGATTCAGACCGTTCCACAACATACATGCCTGGAGATACCTGCATGTGGCAAATTCCTCTCATGGATATTAACACCCAACCAGGGTCAGGCCTGCGATACATGAACTACAGCCCAACGCCTTGTGCGTACATACTACAAATCTAATGTGGTAGAGTCGGACAGAACCAAGACATGACAAGCCAAAGCCGCATCCTTCCCACTCTACCATTGCATCACTTCAGTAAGTCGCTGTTTCTGTTACAACGCCAGTTCACAACCGACCTAGCCGTCGGGCGGCCACCTGGGATCCCCAGCCACTAGCGTTGGCCGTCACAACTAGGGCTGGACGTACCGAGCGGGCTTTTCGGACCGCTCGTGGCTCGCTCGGGCTTGGCCCGCTCGGTCCTGGCCCGCTAGAGAAAATGGCCGGTCCGGTCTGCCAAATACGGCCCGAAAAATTCCCGGTCCGGTCCGGTCTTTAACCGGTCCGACCGAGAGGACCGAGGAGAAAATGTCAGCGCCGCCGCTGTTCCTCGTCATCGTGGCCACCGGCAGACTCCGGGAGAACCACCATGCCCCCAAGCTTCCCCACTCGTTCTTTGCTCTCTTCCCCATGCGCCATAGCTTCTCGCCGTCGCTCGCCGTCACTGCCGTGCGTGCACCGCGGACGATCTCGCGTTCTGGACCCTCGCCATGGCAGCCGTTTCAGCACAGCACGCACGCACGCCATCAACTGGGGAAGAACTCGATCGGCCATGATTTTCGGATCGTGGGAGAAACACTCTGTCGTGATTTTCGCGTCCAACAAATCAGGCAAGTATTTTTTGGAAGGCGCAAATCATGGGAGGATTGCTGCGCTCTGACTATAATCCCGCGCCATGATCCTACACAGTGGAGGTTAGATCGGGAGTTAGTTGGGTTAGTGGCCGCACCTACGTGTGTATTCAGTCATGTTCGTGTGTTCCTTTCTGCATTTTTATTCAGTCGAACAAGAAATAGGAAGTATGAGAGAAACAGGGCTGATCCGAAAATCACGGCGTTGGCATTTAACTTCACGTCAGGTTTGACCCGCAAATTATGGAGAGGCCCGCAGAGAGAAAATCATGGGCTCATGCACGTTCTACATTAGTTGCATGCAACAAAAATTAACTGCTAAGGAAAGTTCATGGCTAAGGCTGCCCGTAATGGGAGTATCATAGATAGTATCATGCATGACAACTAAACAATTTTGATGAGGTGGCATAGAATTAAATGAAGAAAAAGAGATTTGAGTATGATATCATGATACCGTATCATATTAAATGATGTGCTACTTTGTGTCATGCATGACAATAAATGTAGTCCTGTATGATACCAACATATGATACTATGCATTAGGAATGTAGTATCATAGACTAGTATCATATGCATGATACTAGTATATAATACTCCTCATTACAACCAGCCTAACAGCCGCGACGCAGAGCGCACATCGCACGCCTCGCCGCCGGCGGTCGTGCATGTCACCCACCTCGCCACAGCGCCCGCACATGTCGCCCACCTCCCCACTGCCTTTGTGCACTGTTTCCGTCACAACACCCATCTCTTGCCGATAATATGGTCACTGCCGCCTTGCCATGACCGCCATGGAAACAGGACCGCCGGTCTTCTCGGTCCGGCCCGGGCTTCACCATCGCCGGTCCGGTCCCTGAAAACAGGCCCGCCATGCTGCTCGGTCCGGTCCGGACCGGACCGCCGGCGGCCGGTCCAAACGACGGCTCAGACCGGGACCGGACCGGATTGGACCGTGTCCACCCTGAGTCACAACGGCAAACAAACATAGTCGTTGCAGTTGTCGCACCACCGCCAGGAGCACGCAGCTACATGCCCGAGTACCAGCCTCTAGCATCACCTACTCGGAGCCACTGTGCACATATCGCTGTCAGAGGATCCATAGGCGGCATCACAAAGGCCTCGGCCCAGCTGAATACCACCCAAGCACCATAGATCGAAGGAGGGATGATAGCCTATGGTGGCGCACACCTACTGCCGCAAGGATGTGAGATCTGGGAAATAAACCGCGCCGGAGCGCGGGAAGACACGGGAGGTCCTGCCGTCACCGTCCACCGCACATGGCTTTTCCCTGGAGAGGGAGCCGATTTTGGTGTCCTGACCCTTTTGCGAAAGTTTAGCAAGATTGACCTTGGTTTGAATTTTTTTTCAAAATCTGGTCCTTTTTCTACTACCAAGGTAGGGTATACAGCCTACCGCCGGGGTCCTCGGCGGTAGGGGTGCACGCCCTGCCGCAAATAATATCGAAGTATCAAATACAATGTTTTAAATAGCGAGCTATGAAAAATAGCGGCTGGCCTCCAAATGAGCTATATAGCTGAGCTATAGCGGGCTATAGCAGGCTATAGCGAGCAATTTATGAAGTCGGCCATTTAGCGGCACCTTACTGAAAAGGCTATAAGGGGCTATTACGGGGCTATAGTCGGCTATTTAAAACTATGATCAAATACAGTGTGTCTACTCACCTGTCATCGGGCACCTCGACGATAGGGGTACACAGGCTACAACCGGCCTATTTAGCGGTAGGGCAGCACTGCGCTGACGTGGATAAGTTGCCTACCGCCAGGGACCTTGGCGGTAGGCTGGTATACCCTACCGCCATCGACCTTGGCGATAGGAAAATGGTCAGATCTTAAAAATTTCTCGAACCTGGGTCAAATCTCGCCAAACATCCGCAAAAGGGTCAAAACATAAAATTTGGCTGGCGAGGCAGAGGGAGCGGGGAGTGGGTTGACGTCTGTGGACTAGTATTTTTTAAAAAGGAGGATTGTCACCATTCTATTGATTATTCACAAAGACCTTATAAAGTAGTACACCAGGTAGTCTGAAGCCACCATCTTAGCAACAATGGTCGCTACTCATATCCACTTGATGAAAGGGTGCCGACAGTCCGAGGCTAATACCATACAGACATCACACCAAAGCCTAACATCTAAAGTCAGAGACTCCAACCGAGCCACATACTGGGTTTGAGGTACAAACCGGTCCGACGCACTGTCATGTGTCACCGCCGCCGTCTTCCACCAATCCATCTCCAGAGCAGAAACTAACGCACCGACCTTGCAAAGCCTCTCTGCCATCGACGCCACCATTGACGTCAGACAGTATCCTCCTCCTGCGCGAGTCCATCTTCGCGCATCGGACGCCTAATCTCCACTGCGCCACGCCGCCGAGATCCGCCACCATCAATGTTTAAGATGAAGCACCGCTCCACCTGGTACTGGGTTACAGATTCTCAAATAAGGTTAACTCTTAACCCAAGTCGCATGACCATGCTTACCTAATCTAATCAGGCGTGTGGGCCTAGAGGACATCTCTCTGTATCGAAGGGATAAATCCCATCTTGATCAATCATGTCTCGCAACATGTCTGCGACTCACCCGAAAGCTACCATTATAACTACCTAGTTACGAAATAGCATTCGATAGACCCTGGGTGACTCGATCCTCATTCCGAGAACATGTGAGGATCTCAGGCCTTGGACATGGCATACACATTGTGCTTGATACTAACAGATAACAATATTACGCTGCGTCCCAAAGTAGGTATGTCCAACTCGGTGATCTCCATCCCTGAGTCCATACTATCGGTTTAGCATCTCAATGCCCAGAACTTGTGAAACGTAAATATCAACCGAATCATATACTACTCTAAGGGTATGTGTTGGCTTAATCTTATCGTCTAGGGGCCATTAGAACAATCATCATATAATATATAGTTTCGTAAACAAGTCAGATGCTTATTTATACATATCATTGGTGATGCTCAAGGAAAATCCAAATAACTCATGAATACATACGGAAATAACATCATCACATGATTGCCTCAAGACCATAACTCCGACATTCGCTCGCGTCCACGGACATATAGGGCCTAGATTTGCCAACTCCGGTTGAAGATACTCTTATACCGTGGCCTTGGTTAGGAGGGGGGGGGGGGGAGGGGGGGCTCCTGTGCTGCATCATTATGACAAATAGTAAAACAAAACTAAAATAATAACTGTATTTCTCAAACATAAAAATATGTCCAAGTTGTTTCAAATATTTTTGCAGTGTTAAAAAAATGTCCGTTTACGTTTTGGAAAATGTTTACTTTTCTGAAAAAGTCATCTTATGTAGCTCTGGAAACATGCGTGTATTTTACACAAAGAGAGTAAAGATGACACAAAATAGAATAATTAGAAGAGAAAACTGAAAAAAAAGGAGAAAGAAAAACATAAAGTACATTATAATAAAATAAAATAAAGAAACATAACTTAGAATAAACAAAGAAAATACAGAGAACCCAGATGAAACTGAAAACCAGACAAACCTCAAAATAACAAAAAACAAATAAACTAAAAACCGCCTAAGCAGTGTAAAAACCCACCCGAGGGCCTCTACTGAGCTGGCAGGATGGAGCTACAATTAATGTGAGCACTCGCTATGTCTCACAATAAGGCTGGTCGTAATGGTAGTATCATAGGTAGTATCATGCATACCAACTAGACAAATTTGATGAGATGACATATGATTAAATGAAGAAAGAGAGAGTTAAGTATCATATTATATCATATTAAATAATATGCTACTACGTGTCATGCATGGCAATAAATAAGATTAGCTATGATACTAACTTATAATACTATGCACTACGGATGTAGTATCATACACTAGTATCATATGCATGATACTAGTATATGATATACACTAGTATCATATGTATAATACTAGTATATGATACTTGCCATTACAACCAGCAAGAGTCATAGCTTTTGCAGCTATTTGGATATTGATTGTTCAAGATAGGTTAGTGTTGGCCTTTATAGCACATCTAATTTGGATAACCAAGAGGTGAACAGGATAAGTCAATGAAGATAACGTAGAATGGCCCGTGCGTGATTTCCGAAATTTGATGGTTGGTGTCTCTGGTTGCACGGATAATCATACATCTACCGATCAACTATTTTCTTTCTCGATTGTCGCTCACCTAGCCTAGGGCATGCATAGCAGGAAGCCGTTGCTCGGATCATTTGTCTTTGTCAATTGCCTGGTACGAAAGCGACATGGCGACTGCTCTATCGACTATGATCACTATGCCGATCAACTACGGAATTCCGTGTCATTGAGTTTATTAACTTGATTGTAGGATTTTTATGTTTTAAATATATTTAAAGATATATAATATATCTCTACTATTAAAGGGGATCGAACATCGTGATGGTTCGACCTCGCTCGATCCCCCTCCCATCGTATGCACGTAGATTTTTTCTCTTCCAGAAATATGAGGAAAGCCGCGACGCCTTTGCCGCTCGATAAAAAGAAAAAAAAGAAAGGAAACAGCCCACGACCGCACACCTCATCTCCCACTAACCCCACAATTCCTCGTCCCCAATCCTCTCGCGAGAGAAATCGCCGCCGGCGGCCTTCTCTCCTTCATCGCTCAACTTGGCAAAGGCGACGAGCACCTACCGCCCCTGCTCCCCCTCCGCCCTCTATCCCCTTGCTTGGAGACAGCTTCCACGGCGGGCAGGGAACTCGGTAACCCCACAACGGCGCCCTCACCGAGGCCCATGGCCCAGCTCCACTTGACCTCTCATCGGAGCCATCGGTGGGAACCAAGACTGGTGATCCGCGAGACTTGCATACAGCGGCTTGGCTAGACGACCATCATCCCTACCCTGCGCGGAGCCTTTCGTCGATCTGGTCGTGCTTCCCAGCAGACATCGCGCTCCTCTCCCTTATGATGTCGTACTGGACGCATGCTCCCCGCCCCCAACGCCGGGCAATCCTGCCGGATCTGGTCGTCCTCAAACCCCAAAATCGGTGGTGGCCACGAGCAGCCAACTCTGTCCTCTGTCGTAGCTGAGGATGGGGTAGCAAACGCATGTTGAGGCGGGGAGCTGGTACATGGGGTTCTTGGAGGGAGGAGCAAGCTATCAATTGCTGCGGCGGGGTTGGAGGGGCAGATCGGAGTCAGCCGAGTGACGTTCCTCACGGCCATGGTAAACTCTAAGGTGCCTTCAGTCTATAGCTTGCAACTGCAAGCACGCCGTCACCGGAACTGCATGGAGGCCACACCCCTTCTGATTCCTTTTCTCCAATCTTCAGAGTTGTGGCCCGTCTTCAGAAGCACAAAGCCACATCACGCTGATGACAATTGGCCGTCCATCGTTTGATTCGTGTTCGTAGTATTCTGTACATCTCCGCAAGGTACAACACGGGTAATTTCACCCCATGTCGCTTATTGAATCCTGAAGCAATTAACTTATAGCTTAATTACCTGCAGGCTACAGTTCTTTATTGGGAACGAAGGATTGGTCTATTTTTCTTCCACTCTGTTTGGATTTCTAGGAAGTCTTTTGCCTATTGTGCAGCACATGAGTTCAAATATTTCTTATTTGATGTAGAATCAAATAAAAAGGTTGATGTTTCATGGCTCAATCAAACTGAAACCAACCTTAGGAATACAACAATTCTTGCTCCGTTGTATGTGCTTCCAACCATTCATATTGAAGGAATATGTACAGAGGCTGGGCTCGTTAAACAACACCGTAAGCCATAACATAGCTTCAACCATGAACTGCAGTTAATTAGAAAAAAACTATTTGTTATTCTGTGTTTGTGAGCAGTCTATCATGGATTCGGTTCAGTTGGAGGGTCTTCTATGGCTGCAGCATAAGAAATAGTACACATCTAGCCATCCAAGATCCAACATTCAACAAAAGTCTAAGATTTGCTTAACTACTTCTTTTTTGATTTACTTGGGCAGTTAATTAACTGTTTTTCATAGTTGGAGCTATACTATGTCATGATATACGAATTGAGGAAGAAATTGCAATAGATAGTCATGATATACGACACTTTTCATAAGGCGACTAAAAGATAACCGTGTGTTTCTTGCCGAATTTTACTTTTTTGAACCGTCCTTGATATTAGACACAAGATGTTGGCTAGAAATATCACATGTCATTATTAGGCATCTTTAGGGATGGAGGTTAGGCATTGTCAGCGAATGGCGAGGGGGGGTGGGGGTGGGGGGTGAAGTAGATCTTTTCTGAAATTACCAGCAGCTGCACACAAGTTTCATTGTTTGTCAATTTTATCCACGACTTTCATGTATTTATAGGTAATTCTTTTCAGTACTATGATTGTCAGTCTCATTGTGTATTATCCTCTTTGATTATCTTGCACTGCAGAATTATTATGCGATCAAATTTATAGGTGTATTCATTGTTTCTCCTCTTAACTATGTAGATGGAACAAGGATCACACATATTACTATAAGCTATATTCTTTTCACATTTATGCATATTCTTTTTGGGACGGAAAATAAATTCAATTATAATACGCAGATATATTTTCTCCCATCTATGTATTCTTGCTCGGAGAGAAAAACAAAGTAGCGATAATAACAGATTTTATATAATCTTATGTCTTGCAAACTGAAAAAAGAAACTAACTACTCCCTCCGGTCCATAATAATTGACGCTGCTTTAGTACAACTTTGTACTAAAGCAGCATCAATTATTATGAATCGGACGGAGTATCTTTTTTTTCTAACTTGTAGCAAAATGTGGGAGCTTATATACACACATAAAACAAGTAGCTCTTACGAAGTTCTTCAGTGTTGGTCATGTGTGTCTAAATATTGTTGCTGTTGTTGTCATCTATAAACAACAAGGTTCTTTTAAAAAAAATCTTAGGCTGACTGTGATGAGAAATGGAGCTTGGAGGAGGCATCATAGAGCTGATGCCACCTCAGCAGACAAAGAACACGAGAACGACGAGGTGAGCCGGTACTCTGCAGGAGCCGGACCATGGGGAGGTTCTAATTTTAAGAAATCTTGGTTGCTAGCATATGTAAGGTTTGAAGTATGGATTGAGAAAATAAACATCTAAATGCCAAGTAATTTGTCTGAGAATTTGACACACTGGTTTAGGAATCCAGTATTGTTTTCTTCATCCTACTATCTTGAGTTTGTTGTGGAGGAGGTATTGACTATCTTTCTAAATGGACAAGAAGAACATGTTTGCCGTGTGTTGCCTCTTGGCATACCATTCAATATATGGTTAGCATTACAACTTGTACAGCAAGGTAAATCTCTATGGGATCAATCTACATGATCCTAGAATCACTACAAACGCTATACAATCAGGATATGATACATATACTATCATATGCCATATATACATTAACATGATCATAATGCATTATTACTTCCTTCATGTTTATATAGGAGAATGGATTGGTTAAAGAGGACAAAAAGTTGCCATTTTGATTTGAACTGCTACAATCTGTTTGTCGTTGTGAGAAAACATTTTAATACATAACTTAGAGATTTACTCCCTCCGTCCAATAATATAAGACATTTTTACAAGCCAAGACAGCTTGCAAAAACATCTTATATTGTGGGATGATGGGAGTATATATATTTGACTCATGCATGGAATGAGCGCACATTGTGGAGGAATCCCCTATATGACGTATGATGGGAATCATGACGTACGGCGACGGGAATCCCCTATGATTTATGATTCCTGCAAGTATATGGGGGTATTGTAGCCACATCGTAGGGAAATAATTTGAAATAGAGAGTTGTGTAAACTTGGCTATCATGATGTGAACTTGCTTCCTTTAGTTTGAACTTTGTGTTTACTGTCCTTGATTCATGCTTGCTTTGACACTGATATGTGAAATTGATGCTTATTGTATCTTAACGTTGCTCAAAATATCATGTTTGTAATTAAGATCGAGTAGATGTTTTGGTGATCTCAGCGCATCATGATTTTTCATTATAATCTTGGTTGATTCCCGTAGCAACGCACAGGTATTTAGCTAGTTTTTCTAATTGCAAAATATTATACTTAAATGTCACATACATATACTCATGTTTTGATATCCTATATACAACAGAGAGTAATCCCCACTAATGTATTTATCTAAACATGCCAGCATGCCATCTCACCATATAATTATGTATGAGATAAGTCCGACCTTAATATCCAATCAGGCATGGGAAAAGAACCACCATAATATTCAACCATGGATGGAAAAATGATATTGATTTACATATTCTACTTATATTCAATAAATATTGTCACAGTTATATAGAATCATATATAATAATTAAGTCAGATGCATTTTAATTTTGATTCTCATATTATTATCCTAATTTTCATCAGCCAATTCCCGCAGCAACGCGCGGGGTGTCCTCTAATTAGATATGTTCTCGTGCTACACATATTATGTGATATTGCGGCCTCCGTCTCATATTCCAGCTTCCACCCTCTCACCGGTACTTGGTGTGACGACCGAAATCGTAAGGATTCAGAGATCTGCCACACAGAATGGGGATAGAGGTGAGGAAGAGCATCAGGGTGAGGCCAGGAGCTAGATGAAGGGGATGATGGGAACCCAAAGATGTTTCCTTTCTTGCCTTCTCTGTGTAGCTGACAGCTTAAGTACAACGCACAGACTCAGCGGCCACTGGGCCACATGCGGCCCAGGTCGACCCACTAGGCTACAGCCCGACACTACTCTCATCCCCTTCTACCAGATCCACTGATGCATTTGTGTCAGGTGTGGCACTTGGTTCATCCCTGGCTAATTTTTTTTAAATAATACATTTTTTATATTAAATTTCAGAAATATTATGCCGTAATTATATATTTTTTTAAATATTACCCAATCGGCCTACTGCTGACCAATTGGATCCAGTCGGCCTGCTGCTGGCCGATTGGCCCCCAGTCGGCCCACTGCCGGCTGATTGGATCCAGTCGGCCCACTGCTGGCCGATTGGCCTCAGTCGGTCCACTGCTGACCGATTGACACCCAGTCTGCTTCCTCTAGGCCGACAGGTGTATGCACCCATTTATCTGTTAAATAGGTATTTGAAAAATGTTGAAAAAGTATTTGAAAAAAATGTTGATCATGCATATAAAAATGTTAATCAAGTATTTTAAAAAATATTGAACAAGTATTTTAAAGATGTTGAACAAATATTTGAAAAATGTTGAATAGGTATTTGAAAAATATTAAAGAAGCATTTTAAAAAATGTTGATCATGTATATAAAAATTTTAATCAAGCATTTGCAAAAAATGTTGAACAAGTATTTCAAAAATGTTGAAAAAATATTTGAAAAAATATTAATTATGTATATAAAAATGTTGAACAAGTATTTTAAAAAATATTAATCATGCATATAAAAATGTTGGACAAGTATTTGTAAAAATGTTGATCATGTATATAAAAATGTTGAACAAGTATTTAAAATATGTTGAACAAGTATTTAAAAAATGTTAAACAAGTATGTTTAAAAATTGAAAAAGTATTTGAAAAAAAGTTTAACATCTGGAAGCAGGTGGGGTAGTTATTAGCTAACTTGGGGATCGATGCCTGGTCTCCATGGCAATCACCAGAGCAGCTAACCACCCCATTAGTTTCCAATTGCTGGTCAGAAAAGGGATCGCGACCAACTAGAGGTGACTGAGCCGGTCTTCTCCATTATTTCATTCTTTTTCTTTCTTTTCTTTCTATATTATTTTTTCAAATACTTGTTTAAATTTTTTCAAATACTTGTTCAACATTTTTATATACATGGTCAACATTTTTACAAATAATTGTTCAACATTTTTATTTACATGATCAATATTTTTTAAAATACTTGTTCAATATTTTTTTTCAAATACTTGTTCAACAAATTTTTCATATACTTCTTCAACATTTGTCGCAAATGCTTGATTAACATTTGTATATATACATGATCAACATTGTTTAAAATACTTCTTCAACATTATTCAAATACCTACTCAACAGTTTTCAAATATTTGTTCAACATTTTCAAATACTTGTACAACATTTTTTTTAAATGCTTGATTAATATTTTTATATGCATGATCAATATTTTTTCAAATATTTCTTCAACATTTTTCAAATACCTATTCAACAGATAGATGGGTGCATGCACCTATCGGCCTAGAGGAAGCAGACTGGGTGCCAATCGGCCAGCAGTGGGCCACTGGGGCCAATCGGCCGGCAGTGGGCCCACTGGGGGCCTATCGGCCAGCAGTAGGCCCACTGGATAATATTTTTAAAAAATATAATTACGGCGTAATATTTCTGAAATTTAATATAAAAATTGTATTATTTTAAAAAAATTAGCTCATCCCTGAACCTTTGATTTACGGAATCAAGGAACACGAGTTTGAAGGGAAACTGAGGGAGGCACATGTGCATGCTAACCACAACTAGGAGAGTAGCTCGCGCGGCCATAACTGGATTTGCATCGTAAGCATACGTGATGACCTGGCCAACATCCAGCCAAGTGGTTCACGGACTGCACTTGTCGTTCTGGGCTAGTGTGTCAATGGTACCTGCTTTATTACCTATCTATGCTAGTCGATAGGGCGATGCTATAGGCCAGATAGGAGAGCCTCTAGCTTCGCATGTAAGAAAGTCACAGTTTGGTCCTGAGTCCTCACATTCCTATCACGACAAGACTGTAACTACAATAATCTCCATCAGGTTTGCTTACTCTCTTGTGTTTTTACTAGCTAGTGTTCTACTTCCCTAAAAAAAAAACAATATCAAAGGTGAAAAGTAGCGTCACCGTGAAGCGGTAAGGCCACGTCCTCTCATATCATAACCTTCTTAGAGTCTTGAGTAAGTGGCAAGCGAAAAAACTAGGGTACCTTGGCAAACACGTTTGCCTCTTTGGGTGTATATATATACCTCCTCTTATATAAAATTTACTCTGATGTTTATTCAATGCATGATTACTACTCTGTCTACTACCTTCTTGAAAAGTTGTTACTATGAAGTTATTTATGTATTAAAGCAGAAGAAAAGGAATGGCTAAGATATATTCATTGACATGGTTGTTGCTGCAAGTTAATTACCATGGAATTATGTAGCAAACTAGAGCAATTTATTATGAGTCGTGACACACCTAATCAAATTCTGGTTCATTTAGTACGCCATCTCTCTAAGAGAGAGAAATCACATGTTCAGAGACGTGCTATACAAACGGTTTTAACATTTTTCCGCGACGGAGTTTTAAACCATCGCCTGACTGTGTGTGCGATATGGGGTCCTTCCAACACGACTCAGAAACCGTCGGTGATAGGTTCTCCGGTCACACATGTGGGGCAAAAGGAGTTCGTGTGCGATCGGGCTAGCCATCGGGGACAATTATCAAGCCCAATCGTTTCCGTTTGTACGTACATCCCAAACAGTGAATCCCAGAAAAGCGTTTCCGTTCGTATGTATATCACACACGATTTTTTATGTAAATGTTTGTGGAAGGTGGCCTAACGCAAACATTTGTCAGACGAAAATAGTGCATGATTGTTTATTGATCCAACACACCTACTTTCTAGAAACCGTGTGGGTTTGTTTGAGTTCATCACTCATGGTGATGTCTGAGAAACCGTATGCAATAGAAAACCCCAATAATCAGGCTAATTGGCCTATTATTGATAACCCATTTAGTAATCAAATTAACATTTCATATCAAACATACCATATAATTCATATCCGTATTATGGCAGCTATCATTTCATAATTGAATTACATATGATAGCTTCAGCACTCAGTTATATCATATAGGCATATAGATAGGTACGCAATTACCCAACAACACCAAGTTTCATCGCAACATCTAAAACCTTTAGAAAGTAGCATCATACACGGTAAATAGACAGATGAATCTCATCTAGAAATTGCTGAAGCGGAAAGCGGATATTGAGCCTTCAGTGATGTTGAATGTCCTTACAATTTTAGGCTAGTGATTGTGGGTGATTGTCCGCCCAACCTTCGCCCTCTTCAGGAAGACTTCAATATTGTACCGTAGGTGTTGAATATCTTCCTTGCTTTTTGACCACGCAAAAGAGGTCTGAGAAGTAAGCATTGGTGAACTGCGTTGGAAAGAACTAAAAACAAAGATATGCATAAATATATGTTCTAAATATTGAAATGGTGTCAAAGGAAAAAAACAAGGTAAAACAGTTACTACCATCCTATAGTTGACGGATGTCTTCTTCATCGCGCAAACAAAGATCTTATTGTAATTCGTCGCTAGTTTCTTTATCCTAACAACTTTTCTGAGCTTCTTGGCTTGACTGATATTCTTGGACATCTCATTTCCCCATATGCAAGATGGGTCAGTGGGTCTAAACCTCTGACATCAGGACCTACATGTGCAAGATCAAATTGTTAAAACCTAAATATTAGTATGGTTCCTGCAATTGCACAATAATGTGATGTTAGACATATGACGATGCATGTCCAAACCTCGATGGTAAACCTCATCATTGCCTCCAATTGTTTCCCTGCAACACATATAAGGCAGATGTTGATCAGGTTAAGTGAGAGTTGGCATGGGATAAGTACAATATGTTAATGAAAAATAAATAAGTTGCAGATCCAGCAGATTAATTTGAGCCGCATGGAATAGTTAGTTAATCAAACAAATCATGCTAAGCAACTTCAAAATATAGCAATTGTACATGTTTCTCATGTATTTAGTACAAGAAAATTTTATTTATTTATCACATGCATAACAATAAAAAATTGTACCCATAACAAATACACATCAGATCGCAGAATTGAACCAAAGAGTTAACTCTACAGCAGAACAAATGAGCCAAACAGTTAACTAATCACGATATTGAAGAATAGAACTTGTACTAAAAGATAAGAAAGTTAACTAAACCAAGAATTCTTGAGAACTATTAGGTAGCAATTACTGGACCAAACTGTTAAGTGAACATAACATTTCAGAAGATCAGATTGCATATTAACATTACAGAGGAAAATTCATTAAAAGGTACCGGTGGTGGTGTCGAGAAAACATCACGAACTCTATTTTAAAGTAGCCAGCCGTTTGGCCCTGTTGATGGTGGCATCAAAAGCGACGTGCTCCTCCAAGATCTGGTGCTCGGTATGCATCACAGCCATCACGACATCATCCGTGTGTGCGGCCGCGATTTTCTTCTCCGCCGCCAGATGCTCCTGAGCTCCTGTGTAGGATCGAAAGTATGCCTAGAGGGGGGTGATTAGACTACTTGACCAAATAAAAATCTAGCATTTTCCCAATTTTAAGTCTTGGCAGATTTTAGCAACTTAGCACTAGTCAAGCAATCAACCTACATATGCAAGTATAAGAGTATAGCAGCGGAATGTAAAACATTGCACATGAAGGTAAAGGGAGGAGTTTGGAGGGAGCAAACGCAATGTAGACACGGAGATTTTGGCGTGGTTCCGATAGGTGGTGCTATCGTACATCCACGTTGGTGGAGACTTCAACCCACGAAGGGTAACGGTTGCGCGAGTCCACAAAGGGCTCCACCCACGAAGGGTCCACGAAGAAGCAACCTTGTCTATCCCACCATGGCCATCGCCCACGAAGGACTTGTCTCACTAGAGTAGATCTTCACGAAGTAGGCGATCTCCTTGCCCGTACAAACTCCTTGGTTCAACTCCACAATCTTATCGGAGACTCTCAAGTGACACCTAACCAATCTAGGAGACACCACTCTCCAAAAGGTAATAAATGGTGTGTTGATGATGAACTCCTTGCTCTTATACTTCAAATGATAGTCTCCCCAACACTCAACTCTCTCTCACTGATTTGGATTTGGTGGAAAGATGGTTTGAGTAGAGAGCAACTTGGGGAAGGCTAGAGACCAAAATTCATATGGTTAGAATGGAATATCTTGGTCTCAACACATGAGTAGGTGGTTCTCTCTCAGAAAATGAATGTTGGAAGTGTAGGCATGATCTGATGGCTCTCTCTACGAATGAAGAGTGGGTGGAGGGGTATTTATAGCCTCCGCACAAAATCTAACTGTTACACACAAATCACCAAACTCGGTGGGACCGAATAATGAAACTCGGTCAGACCGATTTAGTTCAAAATGTGAATGTTAGGCTTTTCGGTGGGACCGACATGTCAACTCGGTGTGACCGATTTCATTAGGGTTAGGGCATAACGTAATCTCGGTGAGACCGATTACACAAACTCGGTGGGACTGATTTTGTTAATAAGCTAACCAGAGAGTTGGTCAGGCAAACTCGGTGGGACCGACTCGCTCATCTCGGTGAGACCGAAACGTTACGAAGGGGAAACAGAGAGTTTGCATTGCGAACTCGGTGGGACCGATCGCTCATCTCGGTTGGACCGAAACATTATGAAGGAAAACAGAGAGTTTGCAATCACATCTTGGTGAGACCGAGATCCCTACCGGTAAGACCGAAGTGACTAGGGTTTGTGGCAGTGGCTATGTCAAATGAACTCGGTGGGGCCGGATAGAAAGTTTCGATGGGGCCGAGTTTGACTTTTGGTTTGGAACATATGTGGATATGAGAAAGTAGTTGAGGGTTTTTGGAGCATATAACTAAGCATTTTGAGCAAGCAACCCATTAAGCAACATATCATCCCCTTTTAATAGTGTTGGCTTTTTCTATGGACTCAGTGTGATCTTGGATCAATAAAAGTAAAAATCTAGAGTCTTGAGCTTTAGAGCTTGAGCCAATCTTTTGTCCTTAGCATTTTGAGGGGTCCACATTTCTAATCCATGCCATGCCAATCATTGAACTTTCTGAAATATTTATCTTGAGATATCATTAGCTCAATGAGCTATACATTGTTAGGAATTACCAAAACCACCCAGGGATAGTTGCACTTTCATCCTCGATATACTGTGTGCAAAATGGTTGTGGGTGGCGCTTATTTGGAGGATGGGGCAGTGATTTGGGTGGAAGGTGTCGCGCCGGTGGCCGGGGCATGTGGGATGGAGAAGAAGGAAGAGGCTGGTGGTGGGATGTGGATTACCTGGCTATATCGACGAGGCCATGTAGCAATAAGAAGGGTCGCCGGCGATGAGACGACGCCGCAAGTAAACGGTGAAGGTTTGAACTTGGAAATGTAGTTTTTGGTCACGCAGAGGAGGCGGGGAGCTAGATACTTCCGCGGTTGTCAAAAAAATTCGCTTGATGCCGCGAGAAACGGGTGTGCAAATGTGGTTGAAGCGCGGGCGATGGACTGTAGACAATGAAGCTTCTGGCGTAAGCCATACATGAGAGTGCGCCATGATATTTTATATCACATCTCACATGATTTTTATAATAAACTATTTGTGGTGTACCTAATATTTTTATTCTGATTTGAAAGAAAAATAGTGTTACGGGGGGGGGGATGATGATGTTTGCATCCGCGGCACGGCGGGATATCTGTGCTGCTTCCGTAGAGTGGCCGAATAAGTCTGTTGCTTCAGCGGCGCGGCGGCACCTATGTGCTGCTTCAGCGACGCTGCGTGACCTCTGTGCTGCTTTGACAGATTGAAAGGTGTCTTTGGACCTCGCTGATGATAAATTTGCCAGAGGAGGATCCGAATAACCCAGTTATAGAGCGAAAGGTCAAGGCGTTTGCTCTTAAGAAGATGGCAGAACTATTCGGGAACTGGAAGAAAGAGTTGAACACAGAGTTTGTCGAGAATGACGGGACTCCAGAATTCATTGGTCGATATGAGAAGATAAGAGATCATTGGCCCACATTTGTGGCCTACAAGAAATCAAAGAAGGGTAAGAAAAGGTCACTGACAAGCAAGAAAAATACTGCAAAGAAGAAGTACCACCATCACATGCGGTCAGATGGCTACTACAAAGCCCGGCCGTTGTGAGACAAAGTTGAGCATGACCAGCTTGCTAAAGGGGTCCAACCAGCGACATTGAACTGGCCAGATCGTTCAAGGACTTGGTTCTTCAGGGTTGGGGGAACTTTGGACCCAGAAACAGGGGAGTGTTGTTGGACGGACGAGTAACTTGCAATACCCATCAAGAAGCTTCAAGCAGCAATCAAGGCAGCGGAGGAAGGGACGTTCATTCCCGACAGAGAGAAGGACTAGCTGATAGAGGCCCTTGGGAATCCTGAGCTCCCTTGACGACACGAGGCACACCAGGATCCGTTCCATGGGTGCATGAGTTTCCCGACAGCGATGGTTACAAAAGCCGAGAGAGAAAGAGGAAAGTGGAAGCGAGCGAAATGCAGAAGCTCAATGCAAGAATAGCAAGCTAGAGGGTCTGAACTGTCACTTGTACGAATGGGTCTCTCTTCCTCCTCCCCCTCTCCCCTCTCCCACCTACTCCACCTCGCAACATGGATCTAACCTATGATTCATGCCATGGAAGGGCTCCTACATTGGGATTTCAGCCCTGGCCTTGCGGTTGCCGATCAGGTACGTCAAAGATTTGGAGAAACGGTCCATTTTTCTCCTTCTCGCTCTACCAAGGAATTTTTCTTGGTGGTCTCTTTCTCCTCGGCTTCCTTCCCTCTCTCTGATGATTCTGTGGGAGTGGCCCTTCAATGTTGCATTGGAGGTCATCACATAGGATTCAAGGTCTCTCGAATCAATGAGAGGTCTTTTCGTTTCTCTGTAGCTGGGAATAAGGTTGGTCATTTCATATATCGACTCAAAGATCGTATCTGGCCAGACTTTGTTTGCCACTTTCATCTTTTCAATGGTCACTATGCTCGTTATTCTTAGTCGAACTCTCATTGGCATGCCGATGAGGAGTTAAAGGATATTTCTGCCAGAGAGCCTATTGCGATTAAGTCCAATTTGAGTTCATCATATAAGGGGACAACTTTGCAACCTTCATCCTTTCAGGAATTGAGCAAGTTTAATTTAGTTCCGTTGCCTCACATGGTTTTCTCTAATGCTCATCACGCTGAGGCCTCATCATCCGTGGCAATTGCTCCACCATCTGTTCATCATGATCTTGGGAAGTATTCTATCAAATTTGGTACTATTCAAGTGAGCAATAATGTCAAGGCACCTGTCACGGCCTTTTATGGTCGGAAACTATTAATGGCAAAATATCAACGCCAAGCGGATTTGGAGGAATCAGTGTCACTTTCCTATCTGGTTATTGGAAGCTTTAAATGCGTTCTCCAACAAGATTATCCCTTGTTGCCTCAATGTTTTCTTGCCTCGGCGTTTAAATATGCCCCACCTCACATTACCTGGCCTCCTCAACTTTCGGCCCAACACAAGGTGGATTTGGCCCAAGCCTACTATTCAGAGCAAGAGATTTCGGTTCTATCGGCCAATTGGGCTAATCTTTGTGCCCGCTGTCTCCAATGGGGCCATCAAAAGCAGACCTGTCAAGCGAGACTTATTTGATTTAATTGCTCGGCTCCTGATCATAAAGCAATTTATTGCCCTTTGAAAAAACAGCTGCCTACTATAGGAGTTCCAAGTCTTGGTAATGAACGCAGAAAATCTGGTACTGCTATTGGAGTTCAAATTCCGGGAAAGGAACGCAGAATATCTGGTACTACTAATTCACGTTTCCCCTCTAAGAAAACTTCCCATAGCAGGCCTCATGCTGCTGCTACCGTACGATGCACTGTTTGTGGGGCTGATGGACACGTGGCTCGCTTCTGTTTCCATAGGAGAAGGCGAGAAGGCTGGCGATGGATTCCAAAAAGGAAAATTTCTTCCATTCCTACCCCTCACGCTCCGCATTCCACTCTGCCCTTGATTGCCACAACACCTCCGCCTCCGCCCAGTCCTGTCCTTTCACCATTGCTGCCACCATTGCTGCCACCCTCGCGGCCACCCACCTCGGCGACCATCATGGCCAACTACCCGCTCAACCCTGTGTCATTCCTGCCGCCGGGCTTCGCCTTCGAGCCAGGCCCAGCAAATCGCGTTGTCCGCAGCGGCATGGTGGTTGGCCCGATTCCGCCTCTCAGCCATGAATATCTGGCCATCGCTGAGACCAGCCAGTATGTTCCGCTTCACCGCCGTGCGACCATCCGCCAGACCATCACTGGCATGCTGCACGAGATGCAACTCTTCACTACTGAGGTTAGCGACCACCCCCTTGGTATTGGGATTTATGGCTTCGTCGACTCTTTCATGCGCGATACTGTTGTGGCCACTCCGTTAGAGATTGAGGATGAAGATTTGCTGATCACGTTTGTGCCACACAATGAGGCTCTGAACCGCCGCACCACCACGTCTGGGCCAGCTATTTGGTTGATGTATTTTGGATTTCCCTATGATTACCAGACTGACTATTACATCAACAAGTCGCTTGGGGGTTTTGGTTCTTTGCTTTCCTGGTACAATCCTAGGCAAGATCGTCGGTTCATGCTGCTCAAGGTTCAGGTTATACATCTTCGATTGGTGCCCAAAAGCTTTGTGGTGTGGCAGCTGGGTGGAGCCCGTGATTGCTGGACTGTCCAGGTAACCCTCTTGCGTAGCAACGATTGGAATGGGTTGCTGCCCGAGGTCGCTCCAGCCGGCGAGGAACCGCCACCTCCGGACGGCAACCCCCACCCACAGTTTGGCCCTGACCTTACCGCCGAACAACTCTATCAGCAGCAGGTTCATAACTGGTTAGTTCAGAACGCTGCTCCGACTCCAGCTCAAGACAATGGTGGTTGGGGAGAATGGCCTGCTGATCCTGCCCCCCTGCTCCCCCTGTGGCTATGCCTCCGTATCTGATGAACTTCCAAGCCTGGATGTCTGCACAAGGTCTCACTTTTGAAGCTGGCGTTACACCAGAACACAACATAATAGACAATGCTGCTGATGCTTGGAATGACTTTGTTACAGTATCTAATGACACCACCTCTGACACTGGTGCGGCTCTTCTGCTCCTTAAAGACCATGTATCTGTCCAGAATGCTCACACTGCGCAGTCTACTACCACTGAAGTGCTGACAGTTACTGTTGATGTTCATAGTCAGGGTATGAGTTTTGGCCTTTCTAATCAAGGTACTTATCTCATGAATCTGCTCCTGACTGACCCTATCCCCAGACAGCAACTTAATGCCTCTATTTATCTTGCTATGCGTCCTCTGTTGGCTACTATGGGACCATGGATGCATGGTTACGGGATGTGTCATGAACACTTCCGTGTTGAGATTCAGGTCTCAGTGGGGGATGCTGGACTACAGTTTGCCTCTGTCACCCAGGCAGGAAATAATGCGACACCCGCATCCACTGTTCTTATAGAGGAAATTCCTGCTGTGGAGGCGATCAACACTCTGCAGATTGAGGCTGCTCCTGTTGTCGATGTGGCCAATCTTGCTCAGAGGTATTCTGCTGCTACTGAAGTGGGCCTTATCAATCTTCCAGCACCTGATGCTTTCATTCAGGAGGAGCCCTCAGAGATTATTCAGCCAACATTGGAATTGTCAACTCTACCTGCTCCTGGCTTGGCCGCGGAACCGGACACCCTGCTTCCTCCTTCAGAGATCCAAGCTGATAATGATCTTGCTCCCAAAGTTTCTGCTGAACATGACTTCATGGGTGCTAGTAGCACTGGCCCAATGCCCCACAAGCTCCGTAAAGGCAAGAATCAGGCCCCCATTGACACTGCTTCCCTCAGGCGCAGCAACAGATCAAACAAATATGATGGTTTTCGCACCAACCTACTCACCGAAGCCCGAATCACCAAGTCAAAAGTGAAACCCCGCATGCTGCCATCTGCTCTTTCTTGCACCAAGGAGGTACATGACTCTGATGTTGATTCCACTGTAGAAACTGTGCCCCCTCCTACTAGTGTCAGCACCATGCAGGCCATCGGTACGCATCTTTGCGCTATTCCTGCCAACGAGCTCACTGAAGATATCCTCTCCGACAAGAATGGTGGCTCGCCCTCCGAGTCCACCTAAGTTATTTCCTTCTAGTGATTATGGTACTTTTGCAAACTTGGAACGTACTTTGTTGGAACGTACGTGGTTTAAATTCGCCCGATAAACACTTAGCTCTTGCGAACGCGATTACCTCGTCAGGCTGCACGGTTATCTGTATTCAGGAATCCAAAATGTAGTATTTTGACGCTAGTATGCTGAAATTGCTCTGCCCTAGACGCTTTGATTCATTTGCGTTTGTTCCAGCGATTGGGTCCTCAGGGGGTATCATTACAATTTGGTGTAATGCTTTGTTCGATGGCTCGGTCTTCTTATCCGAACAATTTGCTCTTGGGGTTGAATTTTCTTCCCGGCAATCCTCACATTGTTGGAAATTGGTTAATATATATGGCCCTTGCCAGGGTGATGCACGGACCTCCTTCACGGAATGGCTTTTTGACATCGATATACCATCCTCTGAAGATTGGCTTATCCTTGGCGACTTCAGTTTTATCAGATCTCCTGATAACCGTAACAAACCTGGTGGAGATGTGAACGATATGTTTACGTTCAATGATTTCATTCGAGAGCAGAATCTTACTGAACTACCCATTAAGGGTGGAAACTACACCTGGTCCAATATGCAACAAAACCCTCTTCTTGAGCAACTTGACTGGTTCTTTACGACGCTTAATTGGACTGCCACGTTCCCAAATACAATGGTTAATCCACTCGGTAAGCCGATATCTGATCATATACCTTGCAATGTGGTCATCCAAACTACCATCCCCAAATGCAAGTTGTTCTGTTTTGAAACTTATTGGATAGCACACCCCGGTTTTTTGGATGTGGTTAGCACTGCATGGAATAAACCCATTCGTCATGGTAAGGATAAAAATGCGGCCTCAAGCCTTTGTCAGAAACTCAAAAACCTCAGACATGATCTTTCTCTCTGGAGTAAGAGTATTTCTAGGCTCAAAATTGCAATTGAGAACACTAATAAAGCGCTACTTGATTTGGATCAAATTGCGGATAAACGAGATTTGACAATACCTGAAGGTAACTTTCAGCGCATCCTTCGCACACATCTGCTTAGACTTCTGCGTTACCAAAAGGAATACTGGAAAAAACGATGCACCATACGTTGGATCAAATTCGGTGATGAGAATTCAAAATTCTTCCAAGCAGTAGCTACAGAAAGATACCGCAAGAATTGCATCTCTAGCCTCAAATCTGATGATGGCATGATTGTGGAAGATCACTCCAGTAAAGAATCCCTACTGTTTGAGGCCTTCAAAAACCGTATGGGCAAAAAGAGCAAGCCACATATGAGATTCAATCTTTCTCACATGCGTCGTACGCAAGTTGATTTTGATGGCTTGACGGCTCCCTTCACTCATCAAGAGATCGATGAGGTGGTCAAAGAAATGCCTCCGGATCGAGCCCCGGGCCCTGATGGATTCAATGGTGCATTCCTGAAAGCTTGCTGGCCCATCATAAAGGACGATTTCTATCGCCTTTGTGACGAGTTCCACAGTGGCAATCTAAACCTTGAAAGCCTAAACTATGGGTACATCACGCTCATACCTAAAACCAGGGCCCCCGAAACTGTCAATGACTTCCGACCGATCACATTGCTCAACTGTTGCCTCAAGCTTATTACCAAAATCCTAGCCAACCGACTGCAAAAGGTGATCTTAAACATTGTGCACAAAAATCAATATGGTTTCTTGAAGGGAAGATCCATCCATGACTACCTTGGCTGGGCCTTCGAGTACATACATCAGTGTCAAGCTTCAAAACGTGAGATTATCCTTCTCAAATTGGACTTTGCCAAAGCATTCGACACGGTGGAACATGATGCCATCATCCAAATTATGAGGAATATGGGATTCAATGAGAAGTGGATATCCTGGATTACGAGTCTCTCCTCCTCAGGCAAATCTTCTGTGTTATTAAATGGGGTACCCGGAAAGCAATTTTGGTGCAAATGCGGAGTACGACAAGGAGATCCTCTCTCTCCCCTCATTTTTGTTCTTGCTGCAGAGTTACTTCAGTCAGCTATAAATGAGGCCCTACAAGATAATCGCTTGCAGCTGCCGCTTGCTTCCTCCCACACATCAGACTTCCCTGTGATTCAATACGCTGACGACACGATCATCATCATGCCTGCTTGCACTACTCAAGCGGCGACCATGAAGACAATCCTCACAGATTATGCCGCCTCGGTTGGCCTGCACATAAACTTCCACAAATCCACGATGATACCCATCAACACGCCAGCAGACAAATGCACTGAGCTCGCGGACATCTTTGGGTGCATGACAGCTACCATGCCCTTCACGTACCTTGGTCTCCCCTTGGAACCACCAAACCAACGGTGCTGGATATGACCCCCTGGGTATGCAAAGCAGAAGGCCGGATCACGGCGGCTATGTCTCTCATGACATATGCTGGGAAACTGGCTCTAATGAACTCGCTAGTCACATCCCTAGCCATTTACCCCATGGGAGTTCTGCGGCTTCCCCCAAAAATTGTTGAACAACTTGATAAAATTCGAAGACATGGCCTTTGGAAGAAAAGAACCGAGACAGGTGACAAATCCACCCCACTGGCTGCTTGGGATATGATCTGCCGACCAAAAAAGAATGGAGGCTTGGGTGTGCTCAATCTTAAAGTTCAAAACGATGCGATGTTGCTCAAAATGCTTCACAAGTTCTACAACCACTTGGATACGCCCTGGGTAAAACTTATCTGGGACACCTACTACTCGGATGCGGTCCCACATGCGACAACCACTTGTGGATCTTTTTGGTGGCGCGAACTGGTGAAACTCATGCCAATCTATCGAGGGGTCACGAAAGTTTTGATTAGAGATGGTAGGGCGACTTTATTTTGGAAAGATGATTGGAATCAACATGTTCTTAAGGAGGCATTCCCCCGAGCATTCTCCTACACCACACTTGAAGATGCCTCGGTCAGCACGATGCTCACGATTTCCTATGTAAGGGCGGCGTTCCCTCTTCCCCTCTCTATTCAGGCACATGCAGAGCTGCAAGCCCTACAGAGTGAGATCAGATCCATCACCCTTTCTGGAGACGCAGACAAATGGATCTGTACATGGGGGGCACAGGTTTTCAAAACCACAGATTATTACAAGTTCTTCTTCCGTGAGGTCGTTGCCCATGATGCCTTTAAATGGTTGTGGAAAGCCAAAAGCATACCCAAGATCAAAGTGTTTGGGTGGTTCTTACTGGTGGATCGCCTCAATACACGTAATATGCTGAAACGTAGGCACTATAACATCGGGACTAATTTAGACTGCCTACTATGTGGGGAACACGTGGAAGAAACTGTTGAGCATCTCTTCTTTCGCTGTACATTCAGTACGCGTTGCTGGCGTGATCTCAAGATCTCTTGGCCGGCGGATGGCAACCGCTTGGACCTGATGGCGCACCTAAAATCAAGGCACCAATACAAACTCATCATGGACATTTTCCTTGTGGCTGCTTGGAGCCTCTCGAAGGAAAGGAACAACAATTACTTCCGACAAGTGACTCCATCCTTCTCATCTTGGGAAGCCAGATTCAGGACAGACTTTTCAAACATTGTCTACAGACTACCTGAGCATAAGAAACATCTGATCTCTGACTTCCTAGACTCCATAGTTTGACCATTCTAGTTGTAGCTTCCCCCTGAGTCATGATTTGTAACTCTTAACTCTTGTATAGTTACACTCCCCCCCACCCCCACAACCCCCCTGTAAAGACTATCAGATCTTTAATATAAAATTGCAGTAGGAGCCTTTCCTACTGTTTAACCTTCAAAAAAAAAAGAATAGCAAGCTAGAGGAACTTGGGAGCTAACGAGCTACCGGCCAACCATCTCAACGGCACGAAGATCCTTGCTTCGACGCTTCTCTAGAAGCTACCCCACCATCTTAGCGAAGAAGCAGTGTGGCTTCCAAAGAGGTCGTTCAGCCTGATTTCACGGCTCCTCGCTACCCCGTGGATAGTATCATAGAGGCTGAACATTGCGAGCTAATGATGAAATGCCAGAACCTGACTTTGAAGGCGGTGGCCGGCTCTGTTGCACCTCCTCAAGCTGAGGGAACTTTTCATTGCCATCCGATTCCAGATGGCTATGCTGTTGTGACGGTGGATGAAATAATGGAGGGATTTGAGGAGCTGGACCTTGACTAACCTACAGGTGAAGGGGAGAATCATCTGGAAAATGCTTTAAGGAGTACTTGTCCATGGAGGAAGGAGTACATCAAGCTTCCAAACTGGACGCCTCCTCCTCCTCCTCCGGCGAGTGATCAGGGCACTCCGCCTCCTCCGGTGCATGAGGGCACTCCTCCTCCTCTGGTGCGTCGGAGAACTCCGCCTCCTCCGGCGTGTCAGCGGACTCCGCCACTCCAGCAACGGCGGAAGAGAGACGCCGCCGCTCCGACGGCTAGCAGTACAAGAGGCAGGAAGAAATTCAAAGTTGGTCCAAGCCTCAGAGTTCCTCCAAAGTTACCATATGAGAGGACTGGCAAGGAAACCGATGACATCGTGGAAGCCGAAGTGCATGCCCATTTTGCATGGAAACCTCCACCTCTGAAGGAAACGGTAGATCCGGTGAAAGCGAAGCGCACTCTGGATGCCCTGAAGTGGCCACCACCGCCTCCGTCGGATTCCAACTATGTCCGCTGTATTAAAAAGGCATATGAAGATGCGCGGCGGTCGGGAAGTACTTCCAGTGATGCAAGATTAGCACAACGAAGAAGTGGGAAAACAATTCCCCAGCTCGGCGAACATGCGAAGCAATCGTGCCCCCCACTCAAGGTGTCTAGCGATATCGTCGCTAATCATCCGGGGGTACTGCCCGGTACCAATCTTGGTGATTACCTGAGCAATGATGTAGAGTTTGAAACGTTAGATGTGGTAGAGATCTTTAGATACGAGTACGGGAATCCTCTCATCAAACATGATCACCCTCCTCTAACAACGATGATGCGAAGATTGCATGAATGGTACATGGATACCTCCAGGAAGTCTGGGAAGGATAGTTTGATGCTGAGAAGTAAAGAGGAGCACGACTTGATTGGAGTCGACCTAATGCCTGTTGAATTTGTGGAGTTATTTCAGTTATTCAATCAAGATGCCCTCGACAAACAACTCATGACTTGCTACTGCCTGTAAGTATTACTTACGTAATTAAGTCTCTATAGCTCAACTCTTTCATTGCATGTATATATAATTGTCCTCACTATATTATGCAGATTGAAGATCATTGAATGCAAAAAGGAAAAATCTATGACATTTGGTTCATTAACCCAAATACCATAAATGAATGGTCAATTAAAAAGCGAGTCAAAGATACCGAGGAAAACTTGCTACAATCGTTACTTCAACATCAAAACAAAGGGAAAATACTCTTTCCTTACAACTTCAAGTGAGTGTTACTGTCTTGTGCATATTCGGTTTCGCTTACTCGAGGTTATAGTAATGTAATTGATGAGTTATGCATGTGCAACTTCCACTTTATTCTGCTAGAGATTAAGCCTGACCGGGGAGTAGTGATTGTCTTAGACTCGAGGCGTAAAGATCCCCAGAAGTATGCAGACATGACTGCAATGCTCCAGAAGTAAGTTCAATCGATCATTATCGCACCATATCGGCAACTTTCGTTCATTTGTTGATATCAAGTAATCATTTCCTTTGCCTGGCAGGGTTTGGAAACAGTTCATCGGAATGGTTCCGGGTCTGCAGAGGGAGCTGCGATTTAGACACCCTAAAGTAAGTAGTACTAGCTAGTTCCGCCGCATCTCTCATTGATTCTAGTTTCATCAATACCATTTATCATGCTTGATTACCAGTTTGATTGAACTCTATTTCTCATAAAGTGCTTGTGGCAGGAAGGCGAGAATAATTTATGTGGACACTACGTTTGCGAGTTCATCTACAACTCAACCTCTCAGCGGGGCTACTCTACGAACAATATGAAGTATGTAAACAATATTCACAATTTTATTTTATTACCATCAATTGTGTTGAGTTTCTTTCATATATATATATATATGTATGTATGTATGGACCCCTTTCTTTAAATTAGATGTGGTAGATGCGGAATGAACTCCTACCACATGATCGCATACGAGCAATTCAAGAGGAATTGGCGGGATTCTTTCTTGACCACGTCATACATAAAGACAGAGAATGCCATGTGAAAGTTGAAATTGATTTTAGATGTTAGGGATTGTAAGAGATGTTATATTGTATATATATAGTAGCGTCGGATAGATATATACGAAAACTTGTTGTTCGACCAATCTCAGAGAAAGAGAGCTCACTTCTCTCTGTATATATTCATGACGATCTTGTGTAATTAATGGTTACTCCATTTGCTTACTAGTTACCGTGTCGACTTCTCTCTATACGTATAGTAACTAGCGTCGACCAAGCACGAAGAAAAGAGAGGTCACTTCTCTCTATTAGCTAGCTAACACAATATGAAACCCCTAAATTAACCCTCCAAAACCCCTAAACCCCCCTTTCAAGAAAAAAACAAAAATCCCAGCTGCCTTTTGGTCCCGATTGGTGTTACCAACCGGGACTAAAGGTCCTCCTGCCTGGGCGCCCCGCAGCGGCCATGTGGAGCCCCCTTCCGTCCCTATTCGTAAGCAAACTGAGACTAAAGGGTTTGGGCTTTAGTCCCGTTTGTTTTGTCCCCATTCCAGAATCAGGACTAAAGGCCCTCTGGAACCGGGACTAATACCATGTTTTCTACTAGTAACAACACCACTTACATCTCGGTGAAGATCAGTAAGCCAAATATGTTGGCTGTCGATCATAGCCCTCAAACCATAACCAGCTAGTAGATGAGCAGGGATATTACAAACACGAGAACAAGCCTCAGCCTCATAATCTATGAAGTCCATTTATAGCTTGAACTTAGCTTCTCGGAAGAGGATGCCGAGAGGTGCACGGTCCCGGGTTACTGACCCCAATGCAAGCTTCGGAGAGAGGCGGTTCGTGATGAAAATAACTCGACCCATACTAAACTCTTCAGCAAGCCTGATAGCATTTATCATGGCCAAAGTTTTTTTTACCTAGGTTGTAAGTTTTTAAACAGGATTGCAAGTTTTCTAGAAAAGAAAAAGGACCACCTCAGAAAAAAAAACTAAGGACTATCAGGGCCAGGCCAAAACCCACTGGCCGCCCAAACGACCTGCCGCGGCCCGGCCCTGTGAAAAGCCCAAACGCTCTGCCTCTGGGTGGGGTTTTTGTGCAATTATTAAACCAGACCTACGCTCCCGTTCCGCATTGCGTGCGCCCTCGCAGTCGAACGGCCTCGCCACCCCCGCTCCTCTCCTCTCCTCTCCTCTCCTCTCGCCCGCGCTCGCCACCGCCACCGCCGAAGAAGCTCCCATGGCGGGCGGAGCGGGGAAGGACGACGAGCCCGAGCCGCCGCGGGAGCTGGACGCGGCGGGCGAGCGAACCAGCCCCGATCACCACGCTACGGCGTTGCCTGGCGCTTCCGAAGAGGAAGAGGGCGCCAGCGGAGCAGTCGAGGCGGGGCAGGACGACGCGCCCGAGCCGGAGGACGACCAGGAGGAGGGCGGCGACACCATGGAGGACGAGGAGGACGCCACGACGCACCTGCCGTTTGCGCCCGCGGAGGAAGAGGTACGCGGCCTCGCCTCCCACCCATCTCCCCGACGCGCGTTCCCTTCCCTCTGCGGCCGCGCGACGAGGGTTTTTGCGTCGCTCGCGTGGTTTCCATTTCCCTCGCTCTCGCGAGCATTCCGTCGAGCGGTTGGTGCGCGCTTCGAGGGTGACCGCTGTCGTTAGAATAACCAAGCGATTCCGCGCCTCAGGGTGAGCGAGGACAGCCCGCGCGGCACGTTGTGCTCGATGCTGGTTGAATCCTCCTCCATCCATGGGACAGAGGGTGAATTCCTGGGGAACACGAACATCCATCTTGCATTTGCTTTGCTATTGTGATTTGTGGGCCATGCAATTTGCATTTACGGCTGAGAACTGCCACTATGTTTACACGCCCAAATCTGTTATTACAACTGGGGTATAACTGCAACGGTTGTGGAGCAATTGTTTCTAGATGATGCCAATTTGCATTTACAGCTGAGTACTGTGAATATGGCACTCGAATGCACTCCCTACATAGTTATTACAACTGGAGTTTACTTACCAAGCAACTGCTTATCTTGAACACGAAACTTTAATGTACATAGTTTTCGCAATTGGTGCTTAGTTACCCTGTTTAGTTGCTTTGTCATCAATATTTTCATTTAGATGCCTTGTCAGGAAGACGAAAATAGTTGCCAAACATGCGACCTTGGAATTATAGTAATATGGTGTTGTCCTAATGTTGAATCTTCTGGTTGTAATTATCTGCAGTCACTTGAGGAGACAACTAAAGTTGATCCAAGCTATACTATCTCTCTTATAAGGCAACTAATACCTAAGGGATCCAGTTTGGAGAAAGAGTTCGGGTGAGTGGTACTTCCAGATTCCCCCCCATAAAGTTTGTTTAGCAATGAATGCTGTTATTAAAGCGACCTGGTTGTCCTAATAATGTCTACCTCATGCAAAAAGTGACAAGCAAAGGGTCAATTCTGATGACAGGGATTCAACGCAACCGGATAACACGGATCGTTCTGAGAAAAGTGACAAGCAGGGTCTTCCAGAAGAAAGGAGTGCCAGTCCTAAGGATCAGTGGGAAGAGTGTGGTTATATTCTGTGGGAACTTGCGGCTAGTACACCTCAAGCAGAACTTATGGTATTTATCTGCATCATTCTCTTGTAGAAGGATGTATTTCTTCTATAGGTTTGTCATAAAGAAAAGGCGGACTGTTCTGCTATATGAAACTTGTTTATTGCTGCTTAATTTTTTACTGAACAAGATACTAGCAAGCAGGAAGTGTGAGAAATTTTGATTGCCTTATCTGCACTGGCTTTAGACATTGTTTGGATATCCTGGATTTTAATACGATGTGGTTGGCTTGTTAGATCAATTAGTAGTAGATAAGCAAAAAGTTAAGGTGGATAACTGTAATTGTTTCATTCCTTTAGTTTTGTAGCTCCTTTGTGCTTATATTTTATCTTCCTGGCCCTGAATTTTGTTCTGTATCAGTTTATTGTAGCAAATTCTTTACTATAATTTGTGAACCATATAAATTATTGCTGGTGATAGCTACATGTAGTGTGAATGCTTATGTCATAATAACATGCTAATTCTAACAAACATTTTAAATGGAAGAATGGCCAGGTTGCAGTAAGTCAAAAGTATTTCTCCTAAATCCTAATTGATCTAAGAGCAAATCAAGTGTTCAAAGGAACTACAAAAGGAAATTAAGGCATAATAAACAGAATTACCCACCTTCCTTTATACCTTAGTAATTGTGCATCTTCTGCTGCTAACAACACATTATATTTAACCCTTGTAGATTAATAACCTTGTGATTGAAGTGCTTTTGGAAAACCTTCGTATGGCAAATTCTTCTAGGGTGAAGGTGAAATGAAATTTTCCTCTACTGCTACCTCCTCTCTTTTTGCTAAGCATGTATTAAAGTATCTTGTTTCTTTGAATCTTTTGTTCCTGCAGGAAATTTGTCTTGGAATCATGGCAAACTTAGTCTGTCATGAATCTCTAGTTGCTGCAATCTCTTTGAAAAATGGTTTAATTGCAACTGTCGTGGAGCAATTGTTTCTAAAGCATGTCAAATGCCTTTCTGAAACATTCAGGTTGGGTATCTTTGGGATTGTGTTTTCTTTTTTTTTTGCCGGACTCAAAGTTATTGTTTAGAACCAATTTTTTTATTATTTATTTATCAGCCGTTTGACAAGCTATTTACTATTCTAGCATTGCAAGATATTTCATCCTGTGAAATTTAAGTCTTATATCATGTGAAATAGATCTGGGTAGTTTAGCTCATCACACACACGGTTACCATGTTGATATATTATTTATGTTCTTGAATTTGTGCATTTTGTATTGGCCAGATACCCATTCAATTTTACCACATAACTATGCAAATGCCCAAATGCAAAACTACACATACTTACATCACATGTTACATGCATACCTACATTTGGACATACCCAATCAATCAGAAGTTGTTGAAGTTGTGGATGAAAATGCTTGAACATACAGCACTTTTGCAAAAATATAATCATTTTCAACTGTGTTAGTAGGTTATGTACTTATGTTATTAATCATTTGGGGGATAGGAGCTAAGTAAATTTAGATTTTGTTTTTCTTGATAATTTAACTTTCTATTGTCGATGTTCAAAACTTGGAGAAGCTGCTTTCTAATTGTTCTGAGTTGTAGACAATGAGAACTGAGAAGTTCCATCTATGCTCTGTTCTTTTTTGCTTATTTTGACTTGTGTTACTGTCTGTAAAAAAAATTCTTACACCCCGAGATAGTTGGAATGAGTATTGCTGCTAAATTTCATCAGTGGTGCATCCTCACACATTTTTTCTTAGACAGGTTGTTGGCTGCCATTCTTCAGTCCAGTGCATCTGTTTCTTGGGCTCAAGCTCTTTTACCTGATGAGATTCTTTCACGTATTCTACTGATAGTTGGGAAGACAGATAGTACTACATTACTTGAAAAGGTATTGTACTGAATTCGTATATGCAACTTGTTGTGACTGCGTATTGTACTGAATTTGTATATGCAACTTGTTGTGACTAATCCGTAGAGTTGGTCCACACAACTTTAGTGACTTTTGTTCTTTTTAAATTGAATTTTGACATATATGGATACATTATATTTCTTTTGTAGGACTTGTGTAACATAAATCGTTTGAATTATCTTAGCTCATTCTTCTATACGTGATGGTTAGGCATGTGTGTTTGCCTGCTTAACTCTTTTATCTGTTCACCATATCCTGAGGTAGTTTCAAGAAGGTCGTCATCAAATAGTTTCCATGGACTGTTTCATCTTCCCAAACACTTCTTAGTTGTATGGTCCAGTCTTACTCATTGCTACTACTTGTTATCCGAACAATGTAGACTTATCCTTGGTCAGAATGAGGTCCTATTTTTTCCATGGAAATTGCTTGGTTCTCTTCTGTGAAAATTCTTCTCTTAGGAGAATATCTGAATTGTTTTTACTGCATTTTGGTAACAGTTGATACTCTTGAGAAACATGTGACTGCAAATTACAATTTTATCAAACTTCTAGCTGCAGAGGTCTTATGGTCTTTGAACTAGCATCTATTTGCTTATCGTTCTACAATAACTTTTATAGCAGTGAAAGCCTATTATACTGTAAAACTAATGTTGCCTATTGTTATGTGTTGTATGATTTGGTTGAAATTGTCAGCCCAGCCGAACCAACTACTTTCATCTTATTATACTATGGTTCAGCTGAAAAATGTCCATCCTTTATATTTCATGTGTTCAACTGTTTGGTTATTTCTTATGTGAATTACTGGTTGCAGATCATTGACTTCCTATCAATTGTCATTGATAATCGAGATGTGATTGCTATGCTTATCCAGCCCTTGCTTAAACTGGGTTTAGTTGACCGTGTTATTGGGTTACTAACAAATGAGATTGACAGACCACCGGATGAGAAGCTAGACAGGTATGTTGAACTAACTTGAAATTCGGCAAGATTTTCATTTTATAAAAGTTATCTGTTACAGATTTTGAACTATTATTGTTCAAGGTATCATGGAAGCTTCTCCTATGCACTCCCTCCATTCCAAAATGCAACGTGTATTAATTTTGAGAAAAGTCAAACTTATCTAGGTTTGGTCAAATAGAAAAGCGTTTGACCTTTTGAAAAACTAATACACTTTACATTTTAGATTGGAGGGAGTATTTGGTAAATTTTCTGTAGTTTAAGAAGAAATCATAGGAAAAACACCTAAGGGCCTGTTTGGATATGTGGTATTTCTCTGGAGATTTATGGCATTCAGTTCGATTATGGGCTGAATGCTGAAGCTCCCAAAACAGTTGTGTAAGGAACCCTCAAGGATTTGAATCCTCCATAGTCCCGTTTAAAGTCATTGTTTCAAAGAGATCCTCAAAGCTTCATAGAATATTTTTTATATTCATGCCTTCTAGGCAAAGTTTTGGTCCTTAACCTGTCTTCTGAGATGCGGCCATTTGTTGTTTTCCAATAATATGGTCTGAGCATTTTAAATTTCTTACATTCCCACTTCCTAATTTTAATTTAATAGGACTGTAGCTGCATTTCTCTGTCACTGCGATAACCCTTCTTAGTTTTTGAATTTTGAATTAACAACCTGGGACAGTAATGGATTCACCTTACCTTTTTCTTAACACGTTTCAGAAAGGGTTCTCTTGATTTGATCCTTCACTTCATGTTAGAATTATCAGCCATACACTGTGTTTCAAAGGCAATGACATCGAATGACCGGCTGATTAAAGTGCTAGTTAACATGATCAAGTCGCCTGATAAAGTTGAGGTGAGCATGTTGCCACCGCTACCATTTCATATATTTGTTCATCAGCCCGGTCGAATTCGGGTTCATACATTTTGGAAGAAATGCATTATGCTGTTGCCTTCTTAGTACCGAATTGTTAGCTTGACCAACTCATAACTCTTAACAAGCAAGCTGTTCCTATTTTTTTGATTGTCAGTAAGTCATGAATTTTTTTTCCGGAAATTTGAAGAAACATTCCTTGCCTCTTCCATTTTTACATTTGGCAAAATTCACCTTGCATTAATTCTTGTGAGTCCCCACCCTTGCAAGTCAAGCATGGTAATTGTATTCTTATTCACAAACTCTTCTTCAGGTTGCAAGCTATTGCGCTTCGGTGGTGATTGTAATATCAAATATTTTGACAGATGGAAAGCATTTGGTGCCTAAGATATCCCGTGGTAGGCACATTTTTTGTTAGCACTTATCTTATTTTCTAAGCAACTATCGTATTTGCTAAGCAGTGCACTGCATGACTTGAAATCAATGTTTCCATTTAGTGCCATTACAGTGATCCAGTCTTTCAATTGTTTCAGATTTACCGTTCCTGGAGAGCCTACTTGAAGTTCTTCCAGAGATCCCTGATGATGACCAAGCTCGATATGCACTTTGGAGTATCTTATCGTGTATTCTGGCACAAGTTCAAGGAACTGAGTTGAACTCCTCGTCCCTCGACCAGTTTGCGTCTCTGTTCTTAGTCAAGTTCGGCCTCATCAAAGCTGACCTCGAGAAGTTAACACCTGAGGATGCTCTCCTGAAGGGATGGATATCGACATGTGTATCCTTTAAAACAATATATACAAGTTGTCCTTCATGGAAGTCTAGATCTTAAGCTACATTTACAGACTAACATGATGGGATACATCTCGGCAGCAGCAATCGCATTGTTTTTCCTATGCCACAAAATATCTGTAACAGCTCATGGCAATCTCCTTCTTCATGGTGAGATGGATCGAGGAGAAGTCCTCCCAGGGCAACGAAGACGCCATCGACAATGCTCGGGAGGTGCTGAGCTACTGCCAGAACGCGCTCTGCTAACCGGAAACCCCACTCCACTGACAAGCTTGCTGCGGTTTGTAATCAACGGTGCTGACCTGAGAGAGAATGCGGCATCTGGCCGCTGTGATTTTGGAACTGGGAGTCGGTTATAATCTACTGTCGTTTCCGACTACTGCAACCTGTAAAGAAAATCGGCGAATGGAGATTAACTAGGGGCATAGGTGGTGATATACGAGTTTTGGGCATGAGTGGTGATACAGTTTTTTTTTTTGGGGGGGGGGGGGGGGGGTGGCCGATTGCCAAGTTTGATAAATCGCAAATTTGGCCTAAAGTTTTTGTTTTCTGGGTAAAAACTATTTCTGTCATCCGAATCGATATGTAAACCTGAGACATGCATGGATGCAGATGTGGTTTTTATCGCTACGTTTGAATGCCAGTTTTCTCTTACTTTTTGGTGAAAATACTGTACCCTCTTTGACTGGAATCAAATAGCACCGTTGTAAAGGCACAAACGCAGCTACTATCATCCCGAGACATTTTGGAAACAATTTTTTAAAACTATTCTTGTTAACAAATGATGTAGTGTTATACTGGTGTTAAAAGTTCAGCGAAGAACTGACACTTTTTGGGTGAATGAAAAACAAATGCGGCACAATATAAAAAGTAATTATTCACACTTTTTGTACTCGCAAATTAATTTATTTTTTTGCCCTGAAGTTGACTATGAATTTTGTTTTTCTCCATTGTAGGCCGTAGTGGCAGCAAGGTTCAGTTGTATTGTAAGAAACCGAAGGTTCAGTGCTATTAAGTTTTTTTTAGGGAAGCAACACTGGTTTTTCTCTTTTTTTTTAGAAAAAACAAGGTTTAGGTCGGTTAGGTGTAATTAGTATCATCTTGATATTGAATATTACCTTTACCAACAATTTATGTTTTGGAGTCGGGATAAATTTTCAAGTTTAAATCATCATGTTCCTGTGGTAGTTTTCGAGTTATTCATACCCTAATAGTTACTGTACGTGCGTGGCGGTGGCAATGATCGTTCGGTGGTCCATAGACCTCGATGTAATTTATTTTTAAGGTGTTCTGTATTTTCGGTGAATCTTTATAATAGATCTAATATTTTCGTAAAAAAAAGAGGTATAGTATGTAGTTTTTTATGGAAGCAATACTAGTTACTCCCTCGGATCTATATTAATTGTCAGTCTTTTGTTTTTAGGGGAATATTAATTGTCACTCATGCTACAATTTCGAAAGAAGTGTTGTTTTTTAGCTCATGAAAGCCCGTACCACAAATATTGGGGCCTTTCACCGTCTGAGCCCAGCTTAAAAGCCCGCATCGATTATGTCCAGCTCTTCCAACCATTTGGCTTAAGAGATACGGAACTTTTCAACCTTGCAATGTTAGCCAAGTAAGCCTGGAGGCTGATTCAAGATCCTCACTCTCTTAGTGCAAGGATCTTACACTCGGTGTATTATGCTCATGGTGATGTGCTGCAAGCTGAACTGGGAAACCACCCATCGCAAGTTTGGAGGGCAGTGTGTGCGGGTGTCACAGTTTTGAAACAGGGGCTTATAAAATGTGTTGGTAATGGCCGGTCGATTAAGCTTTGGGAGGACAATTGGATCCCACGAGATTTCATGTTAAGGGCCCTTCACCCGAGGACTCCAAGTCCTCCAATCATGGTGTCTGACTTGATCGATAGACCAATGAAAGCTTGGAACCGTCAAAAGGTCTGGGAACATCTTCAACCTCCGGATGTTCAAGTTGTGCTGAATATCCCTTTAAGCTCGCGCAATCTGGATGATAGCTGGGCATGGCACTATAACAGGAGCGGACTTTTTACTGTTAGATCAGTTTACCGGTTGCTGGTCGATACAAAAAAGAGGAGGGAGGCATGGCTTGATGGATGACCTTCACCGTCTAACACAAAAGAGGTGCAGCAAGAGTGGAAGAAGCTATGGAAGGTTAAGGTTCCTGGGAAAGTCAAAAATTTCGCGTGGCGACTTGCACAAAATTCAATCCCTACAGAGGTAGTTCGTCATCGAAGGGATATGGCTGACTCTAACGTTTGTCAAATATGCAACAATGCTGAGGATTCATGGCGTCATGCGTTAGTGGACTGCGACATGTCAAAGTGTGTTTGGGCTTTGTTAGATGAAGAGCTGGTTGAACATATCATTGCTTGTGGGCATGCTGATGTGAGGCTGTGGTTGATGGAGCTCATGGAATCAACAAGGGAGGAGGAGTTCATTCAGATCCTGGTTGCTCTATGGGCTATATGGTGGGCGCGCGGCAATACATGAACATATCTTTCACCTCTCACCACGTTTAATTTTATTCAGAGGTTGCTTGGGGATCTCTCTTTAATTCCTCGAAGGGTAGCCGTCTTTGCAAGTTCTTCTGCTGCAGTTCAGCGAGAAAGGCGAATTTGGAGAGCCCCTACCCAGGGACGCATGAAGCTAAATGTCGACGCTGCAGTCAGCAGGAACCAAGACAAGGGGTCATGTGCTGTCATTTGTAGGGATGGTCAGGGGTCTTTTGTTGGAGCTTCTGTGTTGGTAACCCGGGATCTTGTCCAGCCAGAAAGTCTTGAGGCGTTGGCCTTTAGTGAGGCTCTTAATCTGGCTTCTGACCTTCACCTGAGCAAAATCCATATTGCTACTGATTGTGCTGCAACTATACTAGCTCATCTTACGAGCGAGTACATGGGTCCAAACAGGGCAATTTTTCAAGACATAAAGATGAAGATGGAAGAATTTGCACAAGTTCATTTCGAGCATGAGAAGAGAGAATATATCTGGGAGATGCACGCCCTTGCAAAGGCGTCTATTTCCCTATCTACAGGGCGCCATGTGTGGCTAGTAGACCCCCCTGATTTTATTTGTGTGCCACATAATGTCTTGGTTGAATAATATGGGGTGACTTTTCTCAAAAAAAAAAAAATTGCGCCCACGAGGATGCCAAGGGCCAGCCCTGGCGCCCAGGTTCTCCCTCCCAATCTCCCTCGTTTTCTCTTGCCTTCTCCGTTTCTCAGATGCGAATGTGATAGACGTGTCTGTTGACCAGCTTTGCTTGTGCCGCAACATTGCTGCTGTTGCTTAGCAACATTAGCTGTATGCCTGTATTTCCCCTGAAAAAAAAAGCCGAATCATGTACGAAACTGCATGCAAAGACAACCTGGAATTTACTTTACAACCCCCTCAGCCTCAGGATGATCGATGCAAGAGTTAAGCAATCCCGGCCACCGTCAGAATACACTGCGGGCGTACCCTTTGCAGCAGAGGCTTCTTTACCAGAAGATGGCCTCATGAACTAATTCATTATTATCAGACCTCGTAAAAGTGCCGCTCCCTCCGATCCATAATAAGTGCCGTGGTTTTTTGAACAGAAATCACGACACTTATTATAGATCAGAGGGAGCAGTACTTATTAGTAAAAAAAATTACTATTGTTTTTCCAGTGCTTTTACTCTGTTCGTGTATTGCACATCCGTCCTTCTTTTGCAAAACAATTCATGATCGATTTCTTTACTCTAGTTGATTGATGGCTCTATTTTGTGTTGTCGGGATGTATGTGCTGATTATTGGGGTATACTCTCTCCATTCTACAATATAGTGCGCTCGCGTTTTCCGAGATTCAACTTTGATCGTTAATTTAACCAATGAGACCGACTGCGGTGGGAGCGAAAATTATATCACTGAATTCATATCGAAAATACGAATTCAATGGTATAATTTTTGCTTCCGCCGCAATCGGTCTTGTTGGTTAAATTTACGGTCAAACTTGAATCCCGGGAAACGCGGACGCACTACATTATGGAATGGAGGGAGTCCGCATATTGCACCCCAGTCTATGGAAAGTCTGCCGATGGTCAAGGTTCTGTCTTCCTTTCTTACTCTCTTTATGCATCCTTGCTTATTTCTATCCACATACTGAGAAGAATTTGAAGTTCTCTGTTGGTGCTTTCTTTATTACTCCCTCCGTTCTGAATTACTTGTCATATAAATGGATGTATCATTATCCCCTCCGTTCAATCTCCATTTAATTGCCACTTTACCATGGCTTAGCACTGTAAATCAAAATGAAAGTTGTTGCCTGAAGTAGGTGGTTACTGTATGTATTCTCAATGCTTACCACACGTGAGATTTCATAGGAATATCCTGCATCACGGTTCATGTTGTCGGCCTCTTACTTGAGCATCCCTGGACTTGATCGTCGCAGGTGCACAAGGTAGTGGATCTCTCCGCGCAGCCGGATCGTGAAGCGACGTGGTACATGGAAGTGGCCGAGGCATACAACTTCTTCTACAAGGCTGACGCGTCTGGTGCCGGCTCACCGCCATGAGCACTCCTTGGTCTCTCCTGATGATCCGTTTCAGTGTAGCACTCTTGACATTGCTGCCACTGCTCTGCTCCTCATGACTGCTACGTTGTCGTAGATTGCTGCTGGTAACTCAGATAATGCTCTGCTTTCCTTTTGTCGCGGAGGTCGGCACTCCATACAGGCTTAGATTTACTTTAGGCTCGCTCATTTCTAACGCAAATAACCAGAATCGAGTTCACCACTCAAAGTTTGGTTTTCGGACGATACTTGCATACCCAAACAAGCATTACTCTTTGGACTCTCCCTCTTTTTTTCCACAAACGAAGGAATCCCCCTACTATGAACAGACTCTTGATTTTGCACAAAGCGTCACAGAAATGCATCTCAGATTCTCAGTATTTCTAACCTAAATAGTTGACTACACACCATCAACATGCATGGATCATTCTTCTCACTAGTTATTCAAGCTCATATGGAATAACTGAAGAAGCAACCAAACTTGGCCTCACATTAAAAAAATCAATATGTTTTTTTAGGCGAATATGATCAAGTGAACATAAGATACAACCAGATAATGGGTAATTGAATCCACAGACAAAATAGCCCTAAAAAAATGGGAGATTACAACCAATGTCATACACCTCAATATTCTTTCCGAAGCTTTAGCCGAACTCGTCTTCCTTCTGCCACCATAGCTTCACTTGCAATGGAAAACGTAGAGAAATTCAACCACTAAAGTACCTACAAGACATGTAGAAGACCAAACCAAACCAACCTCATTTAACCCACGCAATAGTACGCCAATACATACAGCAGAGATTGGCAAACATGCCAAGCGTATCGACAGGGGCATCCCCTGACAAAGGCAAGCAATCAGTCAATATCATGAGACCAAGCCGATGATCTTGCTCACAAAGTCTCAGAAGAAGAGGTTGTTGATCAAGACAATGATTTTCCCAACGATGCCCATCGAGCAACACCAACGGACAACAAAAGAAACAACATGCCTTCATAAGAACAACATCGACCACCACGTCAAGGAAGAAACGAGGTGCTCACGAGGGTGGGGGGCGCCCCCCTAGGGCGCGCCCCCTGTCTCGTGGGGCCCTCGTGGCTCCCCTGACGTACCTCCTGCACCCATATATACCTACGTGACCTAAAACTTCCAGAACGCACAATAGATCGGGAGTTCCGCCGCCAGAAGCCTCCGTAGCCACCGAAAACCAATCTAGACCCGTTCCGACACCCTGCCGGAGGGGGCAATCCTTCTCCGGTGGCCATCTTCATCATCCCGGTGCTCTCCATGACGAGGAGGGAGTACTCCCTCGGGGCTGAGGGTATGTACCAGTAGCTATGTGTTTGATCTCTCTCTCTCTCTCTCTCTCTCTCTCTCTCGTGTTCTTGAGATGATACGATCTTGATGTATCGCGAGCTTTGCTATTATATTTGGATCCTATGATGTTTATTCCCCCCTCTTCTCTCTTGTAATGGATTGAGTTTCCCCTTTGGGGTTATCTTATCGGATTGAGTCTTTAAAGATTTGAGAACACTTGATGTATGTCTTGCCGTGGATATCTGTGGTGACAATGGGATACCACGTGCCACTTGATGTATGTTAAGGTGACCAACTTGCGGGTTCATGAACCTATGCATAGGGGTTGGCAAATGTTTTCATCGTGATTCTCCGGTAGATCTTAGGGGCACTCTTTGAGGTTCTATGTGTTGGTTGAATAGATGAATCTGAGATTGTGTGATGCATATCGTATAATCATGCCCACGGATACTTGAGGTGACATTGGAGTATCTAGGTGACATTAGGGTTTTGGTTGATTTGTATCTTAAGGTGTTATTCTAGTACGAACTCTAGGGCTGTTTGTGACACTTATAGGAATAGCCCAATGGATTGATTAGAAAGAATAACTTTGAGGTGGTTTCGTACCCTACCATAATCTCTTCGTTCGTTCTCCGCTATTAGTGACTTTGGAGTGACTCTTTGTTGCATGTTGAGGGATAGTTATGTGATCCAATTATGTTAATATTGTTGAGGGAACTTACACTAGCGAAAGTATGAACCCTAGGCCTTATTTCCTAGCATTGCAATACCGTTTACGCTCACTTTTATCACTTGCTACCTTACTGTTTTTATAATTTCAGATTACAAATACCTTTATCTACTATCCATATACCACTTGTATCACAATCTCTTCGCCGAACTAGTGCACCTATACAATTTACCATTGTATTGGGTGTGTTGGGGACACAAGAGACTCTTTGTTATTTGGTTGCAGGGTTGCTTGAGAGAGACTATCTTCATCCTACGCCTCCTACGGATTGATAAATCTTAGGTCATCCACTTGAGGGAAATTTGCTACTGTCTTACAAACCTGTGCAATTGCAGGCCCAACAACGTCTACAAGAAGAAGGTTGTGTAGTAGACATCACCGCCCCATCCACTGCGCCGCCGCCCGGTCTCGTCCGCCCGTAAGCGCCCCTCCTCCTCCGCCCGTCCATCGCCTTCGGCCTCCTGCCCCACCCGCCGCCGCCCCACCCGCTGCTACGCCGCCATCGCCGTCGTCCTTGACCTCCTCTCCCCTCCTCTGAAGAAGCACTGAATTTTTGGCCCCTCTCTCTCTCACGCTCGCTCGACCCCTCTGTTAGGTTTCCCCCACCCACCCAAGCGCGCCGCCGGCTGTCTCCCTCCTCCAACTCCGACCCCTCCACGCCTCGCCGCCGGCACCGCTGTCCCCCGACTCCGCCTCGCCCTCACCGCCTGAGGCCGGTGAGTTCCTCATCTCGCTGTCTCCTCTCTTGTGTGTAATGCTCTAGTGTGAACTGCTAGTTTGGATTGGTGGCTGCCAGTGAAACAATTTTGTATGGTGCTGGCAATGTTGTTGGTACTGTCAATGCTTAGTGTGATTTTGTTGGTACAGCCAATGATCCTGCTAGTGTGAATTGGCTGCTGCTGCTAGTTCGGTTGCCTGATGTGCTTCTGTATGGTGCGTGGTAGATAGTGGCTACTGTGACATCAGATTAGCAATTTTTGGACGACGACATAACTGGATTTTTGGTCTAACACCAAGATCTCCTACTCCTGATCAATTGAACGAAACCCACTGTTGACTGTACCAATTGAACAAAGCTGCAGGGTACATTATGTTAAAGATTTCCTACTTTAGTGATTTTTAGGAAGAGCACTTAAAAAATTTAGTCAACATTGATTTCCTACTTTAGTCAAAAAATATTTGAATTAGTTTTAGTGCAACAGAGGCAACTCAGAGTTTGAAAATGGCATTAAAGGAATTTGTTTTTGGGGTAAATTCTATTATGAAACAATCCTATTGTTATTTAAAATATAAATGAAATGATTTGGAACACCAAGCAAGAGTTATGTTTCAAGTTGCTGAACCTTTTCATATAAGCTTGCAGAAGATTTAATTGATCATACAAAAAATGAAAAACGAAGGTCATACCGATCCTAGTTGGTATTATTTTTCATGGCTAGAAGATATATTATTGTACCCCGAGTGAAGGGAAGGAGTTTGCTGGGTTTTGTCTCCGACCATCGTGTCGTGATGATTTTGCAGGTACCCCGAGAGGCCCTTGAGTTTGCCGGAATGTCGATTAACTTCCGTTCCGGCAAATTCGGGTACTCCATATGTCCCATTTTCAGCAAAGGTCATGCTGAAATTTTTCATGAATTTTAGCATGACTTTGCTAAAAATAGGACATATGGGGTACTTGCGACAAATGCATGGGCCGGAGTATCTTAGTACTTAATTAAGTAGGATCAACTCATAGTTATTACTAATGCTAGTTGCTCGTCATCGATAAACCCTAATCTGGAAGAGGAACCACTCATCCTATGTAGTTTTGAATTATGAACGTAGGAAATGTCGTCATCGGACGACAAAATTCCCCCGGGGGAGTGCGACTGGTGCCGCGATGATCGAGGTCTGTGCGACAGGCCTCACCTGGACGATGATCGGCGCTTCAGCATTAAGCTCAAGGAGAGCTTCGAAGTTGAAACGGTACGCAACGACGACAATTGTTTTTTTCATAATTAAGCATGACTTCAACTATTTCAACGTGTAATTTTCATCTTTTACAATTCAAGTATAGCTTATCCCATTCCATGTAAGACGCTATTGAAGGAAATATGCCCTAGAGGCAATAATAAAGTTATTATTTATTTCCTTATATCATGATAAATGTTTATTATTCATGCTAGAATTGTATTAACCGGAAACATAATACATGTGTGAATACATAGACAAACAGAGTGTCACTAGTATGCCTCTACTTGACTAGCTCGTTAATCAAAGATGATTATGTTTCCTAACCATGAACAAAAGGTTGTTATTTGACTAACGAGGTCACATCATTAGTTGAATGATCTGATTGACATGACCCATTCCATTAGCTTAGCATCCGATCATTTAATATGTTGCTATTGCTTTCTTCATGACTTATACATGTTCCTATGACTATGAGATTATGCAACTCTCGTTTGCCGGAGGAACACTTTGGGTGCTACCAAACGTCACAACGTAACTGGGTGATTATAAAGGAGCATTACAGGTGTCTCCAAAGGTAGATGTTGGGTTGGCGTATTTCGAGATTAGGATTTGTCACTCCGATTGTCGGAGACGTATCTCTGGGCCCTCTCAGTAATGCACATCACATAAGCCTTGCAAGCATTACAACTAATATGTTAGTTGTGAGATGATGTATTACGGAACGAGTAAAGAGACTTGCCGGTAACGAGATTGAACTAGGTATTGGATACCGACGATCGAATCTCGGACAAGTAACATACCGATGACAAAGGGAACAACGTATGTTGTTATGCGGTCTGACCGATAAAGATCTTCGTAGAATATGTAGGAGCCAATATGGGCATCCAGGTCCCGCTATTGGTTATTGACCGGAGATCTGTCTCAGTCATGTCTACATTGTTCTCGAACCGTAGGGTCCGCACGCTTAACGTTACGATGATAGTTATTATGAGTTTATGCATTTTTGATGTACCGAAGTTAGTTCGGAGTCCCGGATGTGATCACGGACATGACGAGGAGTCTCGAAATGGTCGAGACATAAAGATTGATATATTGGATGACTATATTCGGACACCGGAAGGGTTCCGGAGAAGTATCGGATAAAACCGGAGCACCGGGGGGTTACCGGAACCCCCCGGGGGGTTGATGGGCCTCATGGGCCTAAAGTGGAGAAGAGGAAGGGGCTGCCAGGGCAGGTCGCGCGCCCCCTCTCCCCCTAGTCCGAATTGGACAAGGAGGGAGGGGCGGCGCCCCCCCTTTCCTTCTCTCCCCCCTCTCTCCTACTTGGACAAGGAAACGGGAGGGGAGTCCTACTCCCGGTAGGAGTAGGACTCCTCCTGCGCCCTCCTCTAGGCCGGCCGCACCCCTCCCTCTTGCTCCTTTATATACGGGGGCAGGGGGGCACCTCTAGACACACAAGTTGATCCTCGTGATCGTTCCTTAGCCGTGTGCGGTGCCCCCTGCCACCATATTCCACCTCGGTCATATCGTTGTAGTGCTTTGGCGAAGCCCTGCCTCGGTAGAACATCATCATCGTCACCACGCCGTTGTGCTGACGGAACTCATCGCCGAAGCTTTGCTGGATCGGAGCCCGGGGAGCGTCATCGAGCTGTACGTGTGCTAAGATCTCGGAGGTGCCGGAGTAACGGTGCTTGGATCGGTCGGATCGGGAAGAAGACGTACGACTACTTCCTCTACGTTGTGTCAACGCTTCCGTTGCGATCTACAAGGGTACGTAGATCATACTCTCCCCTCTCATTGCTATGCATCACCATGATCTTGCGTGTGCGTAGGAAATTTTTTTGAAATTACTGCGTTCCCCAACAGTGGCATCCGAGCCTAGGTTTTATGGTTTGATGTTATATGCACGAGTAGAACACAAGTGAGTTGTGGGCGATATAAGTCATACTGCCTACCAGCATGTCATACTTTGGTTCGGCGGTATTGTTGGACGAGACGACCCGGACCGACATTACGCGTACGCTTACGCGAGACCGGTTCTCCCGACGTGCTTTGCACATAGGTGGCTTGCGGGCGACAGTCTCTCCAACTTTAGTTGAACCGAGTGTGGCTACGCCCGGTCCTTGCGAAGGTTAAAACGGAGTCAAATTGACAAACTATCGTTGTGGTTTTGATGCGTAGGTGAGATTGGTTCTTGCTTAAGCCCGTAGCAGCCACGTAAAACTTGCAACAACAAAGTAGAGGACGTCTAACTTGTTTTTGCAGGGCATGTTGTGATGTGATATGGTCAAGACATGATGCTGATTTTATTGTATGAGATGATCATGTTTTGTAACCAAGTTATCGGCAACTGGTAGGAGCCTTATGGTTGTCGTTTTATTGTATGCAATGCAATCGCAATGTAATGCTTTACTTTATCACTAAATGGTAGCGATAGTCGTAGAAGCATAAGATTGGCGAGACGACAACGATGCTACGATGGAGATCAAGGTGTCGCGCGATGACGATGGTGATCATGACGGTGCTGCGGAGATGGAGATCACAAGCACAAGATGATGATGGCCATATCATATCACTTATATTGATTGCATGTGATGTTTATCCTTTTATGCATCTTATCTTGCTTTGATTGACGGTAGCATTATAAGATGATCTCTCACTAAATTATCAAGAAGTGTTCTCCCTAAGTATGCACCGTTGCCAAAGTTCGTCGTGCCCAGACACCACGTGATGATCGGGTGTGATAAGCTCTACGTCCATCTACAACGGGTGCAAGCCAGTTTTTGCACATGCATAATACTCGGGTTATACTTGACGAGCCTAGCATATGCAGATATGGCCTCGGAACACGGAGACCGAAAGGTCGAGCGTGAATCATATAGTAGATATGATCAACATAATGATGTTCACCATTGAATACTAATCCATTTCACGTGATGATCGGTTATGGTTTAGTTGATTTGGATCACGTGATCACTTAGAAGATTAGAGGGATGTCTATCTAAGTGGGAGTTCTTAAGTAATATGATTAATTGAACTTAAATTTATCATGAACTTAGTCCCTGATAGTATCTTGCTTGTTTATGTTGATTGAGGATAGATGGCTCGTGCTGTTGTTCCGTTAAATTTTAATGCGTTCCTTGAGAAAGCAAAGTTGAAAGATGATGGTAGCAATTACACGGACTGGCTCCGTAACTTTATGATTATCCTCATTGCTGCATAGAAGAATTATGTCCTGGAAGCACCGCTGGGTGCCAGGCCTGCTGCTGGAGCAACACTAGATGTTATGAACGTCTGGCAGAGCAAAGCTGATGACTACTCGATAGTTCAGTGTGCCATGCTTTACGGCTTAGAATCGGGACTTCAACGACGTTTTGAACGTCATGGAGCATATGAGATGTTTCAGGAGTTGAAGTTAATATTTCAAGCAAATGCCCGAATTGAGAGATATGAAGTCTCCAATAAGTTCTACAGCTGCAAGATGGAGGAGAACAGTTCTGTCAGTGAGCATATACTCAAAATGTCTGGGTATAATAATCACTTGATTCAATTGGGAGTTAATCTTCCAGATGATTGCGTTATTGACAGAATTCTCCAATCACTGCCACCAAGCTACAAGTGAAGGAAATATGCCCTAGAGGCAATAATAAAGTTCTTATTTATTTCCTTATAATCATGATAAATGTTTATTATTCATGCTAGAATTGTATTAACCGGAAACATAATACATGTGTGAATACATAGACAAACAAAGTGTCACTAGTATGCCTCTACTAGACTAGCTCGTTAATCAAAGATGGTTATGTTTCCTAACCATGAACAATGAGTTGTTATTTGATTAACGAGGTCACATCATTAGTTGAATGATCTGATTGACATGACCCATTCCATTAGCTTAGCACCCGATCGTTTAGTATGTTGCTATTGCTTTATTCATGACTTATACATGTTCCTATAACTATGAGATTATGCAACTCCCGTTTGCCGGAGGACACTTTGGGTGCTACCAAATGTCACAACGTAACTGGGTGATTATAAAGGAGCATTACAGGTGTCTCCAAAGGTAGATGTTGGGTTGGCGTATTTCGAGATTAGGATTTGTCACTCCGATTGTCGGAGACGTATCTCTGGGCCCTCTCGGTAATGCACATCAATTAAAGCCTTGCAAGCATTACAACTAAATGAGTTAGTTGCGTGATGATGTATTAAAGAACGAGTAAAGAGACTTGCCGATAACGAGATTGAACTAGGTATTGGTATACCGACGATCGAATCTCGGGCAAGTAACATACCGATGACAAAGGGAACAACGTATGTTGTTATGCGGTCTGACCGATAAAGATCTTCGTAGAATATGTAGGAGCCAATATGGGCATCCAGGTCCCGCTATTGGTTATTGACCGGAGACGTGTCTCGGTCATGTCTACATTGTTCTCGAACCCGTAGGGTCCGCACGCTTAAGGTTACGATGACCGTTATATTATGAGTTTATGCATTTTGATGAACCGAAGGTTGTTCGGAGTCCCGGATGTGATCACGGACATGACGAGGAGTCTCGAAATGGTCGAGACATAAAGATTGATATATTGGAAGCCTATGTTTGGATATCGGAAGTGTTCCGGGTGAAATCGGGATTTTACCGGAGTACCGGGAAGGTTACCGGAACCCCCCGGGAGCTAAATGGGCCATGATGGGCCTTAGTGGAAAAGAGAAGAGGCAGCCCTACATGGGCTGTGCGCCACCCCCTTCCCCTAGTCCTATTAGGACTAGGTGAGGTGGCCGGCCCCCTCTCTCTCTTTTCCCCCTCCACGAATCCTATTCCAACTAGGATTGGGGGGGGGAATCCTACTCCCAGAGGGAGTAGGACTCTCCTGGCGTGCCTCCTATGGCCGGCCAGCCTCCCCCCTCTAGTCCTTTATATACTGAGGCAGAGGCACCCTAGAACAAACAAGTTGATCCACGTGATCTATTCCTTAGCCGTGTGCGGTGCCCCCTGCCACCATAGTCCTCGATAATACTGTAGCGGAGTTTAGGCGAAGCCCTGCTGCTGTAGTACATCAAGATCGTCACCACGCCGTCGTGCTGACGGAACTCTTCCCCGACACTTTGCTGGATCGGAGTCCGGGGATCGTCATCGAGCTGAACGTGTGCTCGAACTCGGAGGTGCCGTAGTTTCGGTGCTTGATCGGTTGGATCGCGAAGACGTACGACTACTTCCTCTATGTTGTGTCATCGCTTCCGCAGTCGGTCTGCGTTGGGTACGTAGACAACACTCTCCCCTCTCGTTGCTATGCATCACATGATCTTGCGTGTGCGTAGGAAATTTTTTGAAATTACTACGAAACCCAACAACAAGAGCTTCGTGATGAACTATAATATGCAAGGGATGAACAAAACTATTCCCGAGCTCTTCGCAATGCTGAAAGCTGCGGAGGTAGAAATCAAGAAGGAGCATCAAGTGTTGATGGTCAACAAGACCACTGGTTTAAAGAAAAAGGGCAAAGGGAAGAAGAAGGGGAACTTCAAGAAGAACGGCAAACAAGTTGCTGCTCAAGAGAAGAAACCCAAGTCTGGACCTAAGCCTGAAACTGAGTGCTTCTACTGCAAGCAGACTGGTCATTGGAAGCGGAACTGCCCCAAGTATTTGGCGGATAAGAAGGATGGCAAGGTGAACAAAGGTATATGTGATATACATGTTATTGATGTGTACCTTACTAGAGCTCGCAGTAGCACCTGGGTATTTGATACTGGTTCTGTTGCTAATATTTGCAACTCGAAACAGGGACTATGGATTAAGCGAACACTAGCAAAGGACGAGGTGACGATGCACGTGGGAAACGGTTCCAAAGTCGATGTGATCGCGGTCGGCACGCTACCTCTACATCTACCTTCGGGATTAGTATTAGACCTAAATAATTGTTATTTGGTGCCAGCGTTGAGCATGAACATTATATCTGGATCTTGTTTAATGCGAGACGGTTATTCATTTAAATCAGAGAATAATGGTTGTTCTATTTATATGAGTAATATCTTTTATGGTCATGCACCCTTGAAGAGTGGTCTATTCTTGTTGAATCTCGATAGTAGTAACACACATATTCATAATGTTGAAGCCAAAAGATGCAGAGTTGATAATGATGGTGCAACTTATTTGTGGCACTGCCGTTTGGGTCATATCGGTGTAAAGCGTATGAAGAAACTCCATACTGATGGACTTTTGGAACCACTTGATTATGAATCACTTGGTACTTGCGAACCGTGCCTCATGGGCAAGATGACTAAAACGCCGTTCTTCGGTACTATGGAGAGAGCAACAGATTTGTTGGAAATCATACATACAGATGTATGTGGTCCGATGAATATTGAGGCTCGTGGCGGATATCGTTATTTTCTCACCTTCACAGATGATTTAAGCAGATATGGGTATATCTACTTAATGAAACATAAGTCTGAAACATTTGAAAAGTTCAAAGAATTTCAGAGTGAAGTTGAAAATCATCGTAACAAGAAAATAAAGTTTCTACGCGCTGATCGTGGAGGAGAATATTTGAGTTACGAGTTTGGTGTACATTTGAAAAATTGTGGAATAGTTTCGCAACTCACGCCACCCGGAACACCACAGCGTAATGGTGTGTCCGAACGTCGTAATCATACTTTACTAGATATGGTGCGATCTATGATGTCTCTTACTGATTTACCGCTATCGTTTTGGGGTTATGCTTTAGAGATGGCCGCATTGACATTAAATAGGGCACCATCAAAATCCGTTGAGACGATGCCTTATGAACTATGGTTTGGCAAGAAACCAAAGTTGTCGTTTCTTAAAGTTTGGGGCTGCAATGCTTATGTGAAAAAACTTCAACCTGATAAGCTCAAACCCAAATCGGAGAAATGTGTCTTCATAGGATACCCAAAGGAGACTGTTGGGTACACCTTCTATCACAGATCCGAAGGCAAGACATTCGTTGCTAAGAATGGATCCTTTCTAGAGAAGGAGTTTCTCTCGAAAGAAGTGAGTGGGAGTAAAGTAGAACTTGACGAGGTAACTGTACCTGCTCCCTTATTGGAAAGTAACACATCACAGAAAACTGTTTCAGTGACACCTACACCAGTTAGTGAGGAAGCTAATGATGATGATCATGAAACTTTAGATCAAGATACTACTAAACCTCGTAGATCAACCAGAGTGAGATCCGCACCAGAGTGGTACGGTAATCCTGTTCTGGAAGTCATGCTACTAGATCATGATGAACCTACGAACTATGAAGAAGCGATGGTGAGCCCAGATTCCGCAAAGTGGCTTGAAAGCCATGAAATCTGAGATGGGATCCATGTACGAGAACAAAGTATGGACTTTGGTTGACTTGCCTGATGATCGGCAAGCAATTGAGAATAAATGGATCTTCAAGAAGAAGACTGACGCTGACGGTAATATTACTGTCCACAAAGCTCGACTTGTCGCAAAAGGTTTTCGACAAGTTCAAGGGATTGACTACTATGAGACCTTCTCACCTGTAGCGATGCTTAAGTCTGTCCGAATCATGTTAGTAATTGCCTCATTTTATGATTACGAAATTTGGCAGATGGATGTCAAAACTGCATTCCTGAATGGATTTTTGGAAGAAGAGTTGTATATGATGCAACCAAAAGGTTTTGTTGATCCAAAGGGAGCTAACAAAGTGTGCAAGCTCCAGCGATCCATTTATGGACTGGTGCAAGCCTCTCGGAGTTGGAATAAACGCTTTGATAGTGTGATCAAAGCATTTGGTTTTATACAGACTTTTGGAGAAGCCTGTATTTACAAGAAAGTGAGTGGGAGCTCTGTAGCATTTCTGATATTATATGTGGATGACATATTACTGATTGGAAATGATGTAGAATTTCTGGATAGCATAAAGGGATACTTAAAAAAAGTTTTTCAATGAAAGACCTTGGTGAAGCTGCTTACATATTAGGCATTAAGATCTATAGAGATAGATCAAGACGCTTAATTGGACTTTCACAAAGCACATACCTTGACAAAGTTTTGAAGAAGTTCAAAATGGATCAAGCAAAGAAAGGGTTCTTGCCTGTGTTACAAGGTGTAAAGTTGAGTAAGACTCAATGCCCGACCACTGCAGAAGATAGAGAGAATATGAAAGATGTTCCCTATGCTTCAGCCATAGGCTCTATCATGTATGCAATGCTGTGTACCAGACCTGATGTGTGCCTTGCTATAAGTCTAGCAGGGAGGTACCAAAGTAATCCAGGAATGGATCACTGGACAGCGGTCAAGAACATCCTGAAATACCTGAAAAGGACTAAGGATATGTTTCTCGTATATGGAGGTGACAAAGAGCTCACCGTAAAAGGTTACATTGATGCAAGCTTTGACACTGATCCGGACGATTCTAAATCACAAACCGGATACGTGTTTACATTAAACGGTGGAGCTGTCAGTTGGTGCAGTTCTAAACAAAGCGTCGTAGCGGGATCTACATGTGAAGCGGAGTACATAGCTGCTTCGGAAGCAGCGAATGAAGGAGTCTGGATGAAGGAGTTCATATCCGATATAGGTGTCATACCTAGTGCATCGGGTCCAATGAAAATCTTTTGTGAAAATACTGGTGCAATTGCCTTGGCAAAGGAATCCAGATTTCACAAGAGAACCAAGCACATCAAAAGACGCTTCAATTCCATCCGAGATCTAGTCCAGGTGGGAGACATAGAGATTTGCAAGATACATATGGATCTGAATGTTGCAGACCCGTTGACTCAGCCTCTTCCTCGAGCAAAACATGATCAGCACCAAGACTCCCTGGGTGTTAGAATCGTTACTGTGTAATCTAGATTATTGACTCTAGTGCAAGTGGGAGACTGAAGGAAATATGCCCTAGAGGCAATAATAAAGTTATTATTTATTTCCTTATATCATGATAAATGTTTATTATTCATGCTAGAATTGTATTAACCGGAAACATAATACATGTGTGAATACATAGACAAACAGAGTGTCACTAGTATGCCTCTACTTGACTAGCTCGTTAATCAAAGATGGTTATGTTTCCTAACCATGAACAAAAGGTTGTTATTTGATTAACGAGGTCACATCATTAGTTGAATGATCTGATTGACATGACCCATTCCATTAGCTTAGCATCCGATCGTTTAGTATGTTGCTATTGCTTTCTTCATGACTTATACATGTTCCTATGACTATGAGATTATGCAACTCCCATTTTCCAGAGGAACACTTTGGGTGCTACCAAACGTTACAACGTAACTGGGTGATTATAAAGGAGCATTACAGGTGTCTCCAAAGGTACATGTTGGGTTGGCGTATTTTGAGATTAGGATTTGTCACTCCGATTGTCGGAGAGGTATCTCTGGGTCCTCTCGGTAATGCACATCACATAAGCCTTGCAAGCATTACAACTAATATGTTAGTTGTGAGATGATGTATTACGGAACGAGTAAAGAGACTTGCCGGTAACGAGATTGAACTAGGTATTGGATACCGACGATCGAATCTCGGACAAGTAACATACCGATGACAAAGGGAACAACGTATGTTGTTATGCGGTCTGACCGATAAAGATCTTCGTAGAATATGTAGGAGCCAATATGGGCATCCAGGTCCCGCTATTGGTTATTGACCGGAGATCTGTCTCAGTCATGTCTACATTGTTCTCGAACCGTAGGGTCCGCACGCTTAACGTTACGATGACAGTTATTATGAGTTTATGCATTTTTGATGTACCGAAGTTAGTTCGGAGTCCCGGATGTGATCACGGACATGACGAGGAGTCTCGAAATGGTCGAGACATAAAGATTGATATATTGGATGACTATATTCGGACACCGGAAGGGTTCCGGAGAAGTATCGGATAAAACCGGAGCACCGGGGGGTTACCGGAACCCCCCGGGGGGTTGATGGGCCTCATGGGCCTAAAGTGGAGAAGAGGAAGGGGCTGCCAGGGCAGGCCGCGCGCCCCCTCTCCCCCTAGTCCGAATTGGACAAGGAGGGAGGGGCGGCGCCCCCCCTTTCCTTCTCTCCCCCCCTCTCTCCTACTTGGACAAGGAAACGGGAGGGGAGTCCTACTCCCGGTAGGAGTAGGACTCCTCCTGCGCCCTCCTCTAGGCCGGCCACACCCCTCCCTCTTGCTCCTTTATATACGGGGGCAGGGGGGCACCTCTAGACACACAAGTTGATCCTCGTGATCATTCCTTAGCCGTGTGCGGTGCCCCCTGCCACCATATTCCACCTCGGTCATATCGTTGTAGTGCTTAGGCGAAGCCCTGCGTCGGTAGAACATCATCATCGTCACCACGCCGTTGTGCTGACGGAACTCATCTCCAAAGCTTTGCTGGATCGGAGCCCGGGGAGCGTCATCGAGCTGTACGTGTGCTAAAAACTCGGAGGTGCCGGAGTAACGGTGCTTGGATCGGTCGGATCGGGAAGAAGACGTACGACTACTTCCTCTACGTTGTGTCAACGCTTCCGTTGCGATCTACAAGGGTACGTAGATCATACTCTCCCCTCTCGTTGCTATGCATCTCCATGATCTTGCGTGTGCGTAGGAAATTTTTTGAAAGTACTGCGTTCCCCAACAGCTATGTCTTGGAGAGGATGGATTTTGAAGACCATGAAATTTCTGAAACAAAGAAAATTCACCTAAGGACTCATCATGATGTGGACTTTGAAATAAATCTGTATAATTCTGAGAGCGTAACCCATTTTGGTTGCAAAAATTGGGAAGCATTTTGCAAGATGTATGGTTTTGATGAGGGTATGCTTATCACCATGGATCTTGGTAATCCTGACATCGACCAAGGCAATATGGACATTTGGGTCCTTGTTGATACGCCTCCAGTTCTACCGCTATGTGAGTTTCTCAAACATAGTTATTAGCTAATTTATATTGTTTATTTCGAAATAGTTGACAGCTTATTTTCATTGACAGCTTATTTTTATTGTTCAAAGAATGTGCGGGAGATGGTAGTCAAAACCCACTACACCGATGGCTCCGAATTAACAACTTATAAGGAGAGAAATCATCTGGTCGGATTTTGTACTGACATTGAGAATTACAATATCTACAATCGAACTCCTCAACATTATGGTCAATACGTGCCACTAGTGCATGTGTTCAACTACGGTAACTACCATGGAGATACCCTGGTAAGATTTTTACTATTACGACATCCGTGCATCTTTTGCATACTTCTAAAACTAGTACATCATTGCTAACTATGAAGTTATTACTATGTTTTTCAACAGATAATCCCAGAGAATTGTGTGCCTCATTTGATGTATCAGAAAGGTAGTCTTAATGTTTTGAACATATAGCCAAGTCATCCTACGAATCTCAACTGTCCATACGAGATTTCTAAAAGAACTGGAGACATGAAAAATCAAAGGATGGAAAAAATGTATGGACAATCGTAAGGAGGTTCTTGGAAGCAAAAGGAAGCGAAGCGCAAGAATTGGAGACAGGATGTTCTTAATTCTCCATAATGGAGAGTCAGGGTCTATATTGTTTTATGCTATTTTACCTTAAATAGGGTATTTAGGTCCTGCCTAATATTGATGATCATGTGCTAAGAACAATTAAGTAGGGTTGGTTCGATGACTATCAAGATGATGATTGTATGACTTGTTATTAATAACGAGTAGAAGTTGTATGATGATGATTAGTAAGACTTGTTAGGATTAGTATTACTTCCGAAAAACTCGCTACTCGTGGTCTCGAGACTTGTAATGTTCTATCTTTGTTTGGTCTTTTGAATTCGGAGACTAATATGATGAATTGTATTCAGAGACTAATCTTCTATTGTATTCGATGAATCAACTCTTACTGTGTGGTGCTGTCTATATTCTGTCCAATAATATATTTTGTAACCTGCGCAAAAATCAGAAAAGTAAAAAAAACCTAATATTCATACTAATGGCGCATCACCCCACAGTGCGCCATTAGTATGCCAAAGCACATGGGTAAATATGGCCCCTTGGGAGGCATACTAATGACGCATGTTGGTCTATACTAATGGCGCACGGCGTGGTGCGCCATTAGTATATAATACTAATGGCGTGGTACTAGTGGCGCACCAGTAGTGTGCCATTAGTAGGAAAAACTGGTGCGCCACTAGTAGGCCTTTTCCTAGTAGTGGGTGATCTAGCGGATAAGACTAACTAGGCCTTTTTAAAACCCAAGAGTATCTTGGACCTAAAAAATTGTTTAACTTTAATTGGCCCAATTAAGTCCATGGGTATTTCCATCTTAAAATTTTTAGTTAACTTAATTGCATTAACATTGCACTTACTTATTACACCATGTCATCGTGTGTGGTCATTTGAATTTGGGTTTCGAGCGGTTCGTCATCTCCTCTCGAGCCCTAGTCTCCGGCAAACAGATTGCGGCCTTTGATCACCGTCACTCGCACTTGCCGGGCACTCCCTTCCTCCTCCTACTCTCCCTCCATCGTACGTGACCCCCCTCAGGTTATGCGGCGCCAGATCTTCCGAGGCCAGATCATCCTCATCACCGTGCATCAAGTTTATCACACCGGATCTTTGCATCGACCTCTCAGATGTAAGTGCCTGGCCATCTCTAATCTTGTCTGGCCTCTTTCGCATAGTACCAATAGGGTCGGATTTGATTAGGGTTTAGGATATGCGATATGAGGTTTAGGGTTTATGATTTTGTGAAGAAGGTGGTCACTGCCAACGAAGAGATAACAGATATCATCGTCTAGAGGGTGTTGTACTGGGACCTGCCGGCAGTCCGGGCGCTGGAGACGAGCGAGCTGACCACGTGGTCCCTGTACCGCGCCCTCATCGGCGAGTTCATAGCCTATCTCGTCCTCCTCTACGTGAGCATCGCCACCGTCGTCGGGTACAGAAACCAGTCATCCGCTGCCGACGAGCGGTGCACCGGCGTCAGCTACCTCGGCGTCGCGTGGTCCTTCGGTGCCATCGTCTCCGTCCTCGTTTACTGTACCAGCGGCGTCTTAGGTAGGTATATGCACATCTCTATCACAACATATTTTCTCCGTCCATAATTACTTGTCACGAAAATAGTTAGAAATAGGTGTATATTGAACTAATTGTCGCCTTCCCTGTGCAATGCAGGTGTGCACATAAACCTGGCAGTGACGTTCGCACTCTTCATGGTCGGGAAGGTGACGCTGGTGCGCTCAGTGCTGTACGTGGCGGCGGCCAACACGGTGGCCCGGGGGTCCTCGCTCGGGGCGGCCCTTGGCGCCGAGACCTTGGGCACCTTTGTCCTTGCCTACGCCGTCTTCTCCGAAACCGACCCCAAGTGCACCCCCCGCGACACCTTCGTCCCCGTACCAGACGCCTTCTCCTCTCAGCTAGCTAGCTTGTTGTGATCACGGCCGGACCTGTATGTATATACTAGTGGTTGGGCCCGCCATTGCGGGCCGCTTGCGAGGAAGTTATGCGCACCTCACTCTCATGTTAAAACTTTTAAAAAATATTCTTGCATCACGTGGACATCACAACTATCTTAAAAGGAAAAAAAGAAGCCTAGAGAAACTTTTCTCAAAAAAATTCTCCCTACTATTTAAGAACTCTAAAAATACCTTTCTCACCGTGACCAACCTGCATTCGCCACATGGCGTGGCTGGTTGGCTACCATTCTAGCTCCTCTTAATGGGTTTAATTAATTAATATATAGGCAAATTTTATGGTGCATTATAATACACCCGAGCACATGTATCATAAGGGCCACTACTAGGAAAAGGGATATAGATGAAATGGATACTAATGGCGTACCTGACATGTGGTGCGCCACTACAATATAGCAGTGGCGCACCATGTGCAGGTGCGCCATTAGTGTGGAAGACACTAATGACGCACTAGATACATGGTGCGCCACTAGTAACAAATTTTTTTGTTCATTTTTCCAAACATACTAATGGCGCATCATGTAGACAGTGCGCCATTACTAGTAATTGCGCACTGTCCACAGGTGCGCCATTACTAAGTTTTTCCCCCTAACTAATGGCGCACCGCCAGGGGGTGCGCCATTAGTAATCTTCCCCCTAACTAATTCGCCCGATCCCTTCGTCCCTCCCTCCACTTCCCTCCCTCGCTCCACACCCGCTCCGACGACCCCCGCGCCCCGCCTCGCCGTCTCGGTCCTCGCTGCCGACCCACTGCACCGCTGCCTGATACGTCTCCAACGTATCTATAATTTTTGATTGCTCCATGCTATATTATCTACTGTTTTGGGTAATATTGGGCTTTATTATCCACTTTTATATTACTTTTGGGACTAACCTATTGACCGGAGGCCCAGCCCAGATTTGTTGTTTTATGCCTATTTCAGTGTTTTGAAGAAAAGGAATATCAGACGGAGTCGAAACAGAACGAAATCAACCGGAGAAGTTATTTTTGGAAGGAAACACAACTGATGGACTTGGACCCCCATGTCAAGGAAGAAACGAGGTGCTCACGAGGGTGGGGTGCGCCCCCTCCTAGGGCGCACCCCCTGTCTCGTGGGGCCCTCGTGGCTCCCCTGACGTACCTCCTGCACCCATATATACCTACGTGACCTAAAACTTCTAGAACGCATAATAGATCGGAGTTCCACCGCCAGAAGCTTCCGTAGCCACCGAAAATCAATCTAGACCCATTCTGGCACCCTGCCAGAGGGGGCAATCCTTCTCCGGTGGCCATCTTCATCATCCCGGTGCTCTCCATGGCGAGGGGGGAGTAGTTCTCCCTCGGGGCTGGGGGCATCTCCAGCCGCGCCCCCAGGAAGGCCTCCCCAGGCGTTTTTTTGCGCCGGCGCCAAAAATCAGCCCAGTCGCGCCCCCAGGAGCCCGATTTTCGCCGGCCTGGGCCGAAAATAGCGCCGGCGGACCCAGGGCGAACCCGGCGCGCTGGGGGCGCCCGGGGGCGCCGGCGCGAACTGTTTTGGTGCGAAACAGCCGCGGGCCCGCCGTGTCAGGGACACGGCTCTCTTCTCGCCCCTTCGTCGTCCTCATCGCCTCGTTTCCCGCGGCGAATCAATGCCAAAGCTGCCGCGCTGCCGCGCCGGTCAGCCTGTGCCATTGATGCCTCACGGGCGGCGTAGTGAAGACCGGATGACGTGCGTCCCTCGCCCTCCCTCGCCCGCCACGCGTACACACGGCGGCTCGCGCACGGGCGGCGCCTCGGCCTATAAGACGCGCCCCAGCGCACTCGGCGACTCGCACTCTCTCGCCGTCGTCATTCCTCCCTCTCCTCTCTCTCGCCGTCTCCAGTTCATCACACCCATGGCCGAGCGCTTCCCAGGCGACGGCGCGGTGGCGAACGGCTTCGGCTGCCATCATCTTCACAAGGACGAGGCTCGCCTCCTTTTCGAGGCCGAGTACCCGGTCCCGCCGGACATGCGGGTGCCCGGGGCGTGGAGGATCAGCGCCGGCGGCGTGCCGGTGCCCCCGGTACCCACCGGCGCGGCGCGGCGTGCGGAGATCGCACGCATTCGCTCGTCCCTGCCGCGTGCGGTGAGGGAGGGGCCACAGTACGTCCCCGACAGCCCGCTCTGGGAGCTTTATTTCCGCCGCCGTCACGCCGAGCAGCTCGAGGCCACCAACAGCGTCGTGCCCTCCGGCAGGCTCAACGCCGCGGGCCGGCGTCGGTGGTGGGGCGTGCCCGGGCGCACGTTGGAGGCCTTCCTCGAGTACATCGAGGGCGGCAACATGCCGCGCCTCGAGTACCCCGACCCCGTCCTTCTCACGCCGTCGGGGAACCTCCTGGACCCCGAGGCGCATGGAGACCGGTGGGTCCTCCTCCTCGTCCGGCGGCTCCCCCTGCCTCCACCTCCGCCCCGTCAAGCCGGAGCCCCAGGGCACGCCTGTCAGCGCGCGCACCCGCAGCTCCGGCGTCCGCATCGGCGACAATGCCTCCCCCACCGGCCGCTTTGTCCTCGTCGAGCCCAAGCCGGAGCCCAAGCCGGAGCCCGGCCTCCCCGTGGAGTACGTGGAGATAGCCCGGCGTGGCTTCTCCGACGAGGGCGCCCTACGGTGGATGCGGGACGACTACCTCCGCGACGAGATGGTCCGGCAACGCCAGGCCCTGGAGGAGATCGCCGCCCGCAAGCGTGGGCGCGAGGACGAGCACGGCGTCATGGTCCTGACAGCGACGACGACGACGACGACGATGCCCCCAGACCGTCCAACCCGCCGCGCCAACCGGGGGAGGGATGCAGCAGGGACGGCGGAGGCGTCGGCGGGGGCGACGACGATGACGACGACGGCGGCGGTGACTACACGCGGTTCTACAACCTCCTCGGCATGTAGAACCGCGTGGGCGGGCGGCGAGGCGGGCGGCGAGGGAGACGGCGGGGGTAGCCCGTGGTAGTTTTTCCTTTTTTTGTAAAATATGTTTAAATTTGAACGAACTCGAACGTGTTTGCGTTGTGTTTGCGCCGAATTTGAACATTTTAAAAACCCATGGGGGGCCACGACTGGGGGGCATCATGCCCCCAGTGCGCGGTTTAGCGCCGGCTCGCCCCCAGGGGGCGATTTTTTGCCCCTCCTGGGGGGCCAACGGATGGAGATGCCCTGAGGGTATGTACCAGTAGCTATGTGTTTGATCTCTCTCTCTCTCTCTTTCTCTCTCTCTCGTGTTCTTGAGATGATACGATTTTGATGTATCGCGAGCTTTGCTATTATATTTAGATCCTATGATGTTTCTTCCCCCCTCTTCTCTCTTGTAATGGATTGAGTTTCCCCTTTGGAGTTATCTTATCAGATTGAGTCTTTAAAGATTTGAGAACACTTGATGTATGTCTTGCCGTGGATATCTATGGTGACAATGGGATACCGCGTGCCACTTGATGTATGTTAAGGTGACCAACTTGCGGGTTCATGAACCTATGCATAGGGGTTGGCACACGTTTTCGTCATGATTCTCCAGTAGATCTTTGGGAGCCTTATTTCTGCCGCCGTCACACCGAGCAGCTCAAGGCCACCAACAGCCTCGTGCCCTCCGGCAGGCTCAACGCCGCGGGCCGGCGTCGGTGGTGGGGCGTGCCCGGGCGCACGTTGGAGGCCGTCCTCGAGTACATCGAGGGCGGCAACACGCCGCGCCTCGAGTACCCTGCCCCCCGTCCTTCTCACGCCGCCGGGGAACCTCCTGGACCCCGAGGCGCATGGAGACCGGGGGGTCCTCCTCCTCGTCCGGCGGCTCCCCCTGCCTCCACCTCCGCCCCGTCAAGCCGGAGCCCCAGGGCACGCCTGTCAGCGCGCGCACCCGCAGCTCCGGCGTCCGCATCGGCAACAATGCCTCCCCCACCGGCCGCTTCGTCCTCGTCGAGCCCAAGCCGGAGCCCGGCCTCCCCGTGGAGTATGAGGAGATAGCCCGGCATGGCTTCTCCGACGAGGGCGCCCGGCTGTGGATGCGGGACGACTACCTCCACCACGAGATGGTCCGGCAACGCCAGGCCCTGGAGGAGATCGCCGCCCGCAAGCGTGGGCATGAGGACGAGCACGGCGTCGTGGTCCTCGACAGCGACGACGACGACGACGCCGCCCCCGGACCGTCCAACCGCCGCGCCAACCGGGGGAGGGATGCAGCAGGGACGGCGGAGGCGTCGGCGGGGGCAACGACGACGACGACGGCGGCGGCGGTGACTACACGCGGTTCTACAGCCTCCCCGGCATGTAGAACCGCGTGGGCGGGCGGCGAGGCGGGCGGCGAGGGAGACGGCGGGGGTAGCCCGTGGTAGTTTTTCCTTTTTTTGTAAAATATGTTTAAATTTGAACGAACTTAAACGTGTTTGCGTTGTGTTTGCGCCGAATTTGAACATTTTAAAAACCCGTGGGGGGCCGCGACTGGGGGGCATCACGCCCCCAGTGCGCGGTTTAGCGCCGGTGCGCCCCCAGGGGGCGATTTTTTGCCCCTCCTGGGGGGCTAACGGATGGAGATGCCATGAGGGTATGTACCAGTAGCTATGTGTTTGATCTCTCTCTCTCTCTCTTGTGTTCTTGAGATGATACAATTTTGATGTATCGCGAGCTTTGCTATTATATTTAGATCCTATGATGTTTCTTCCCCCCTCTTCTCTCTTGTAATGGATTGAGTTTCCCCTTTGGAGTTATCTTATCAGATTGAGTCTTTAAAGATTTGAGAACACTTGATGTATGTCTTGCCGTGGATATCTGTGCTGACAATGGGATACCGCGTGCCACTTGATGTATGTTAAGGTGACCAACTTGCGGGTTCATGAACCTATGCATAGGGGTTGGCACACGTTTTCGTCGTGATTCTCCAGTAGATCATTGGGGCACTCTTTGAGATTCTATGTGTTGGTTGAATAGATGAATCTGAGATTGTGTGATGCATATCGTATAATCATGCCGACGGATATTTGAGGTGACATTGGAGTATCTAGGTGACATTAGGGCTTTGGTTGATTTGTATCTTAAGGTGTTAGTCTAGTACGAACTCTAGGGCTGTTTGTGACACTTATAGGAATAGCCCAATGGATTGATTGGAAAGAATAACTTTGAGGTGGTTTGGTACCCTACCATACTCTCTTCGTTCGTTCTCCGCTATTAGTGACTTTGGAGTGACTCTTTGTTGCATGTTGAGGGATAGTTATGTGATCCAATTATGTTAGTATTGTTGAGGGAACTTACACTAGCGAAAGTATGAACCCTAGGCCTTGTTTCCTAGCATTGCAATACCGTTTACGCTCACTTTTATCACTTGCTACCTTGCTGTTTTTATAATTTCAGATTACAAATACCTTTATCTACTATCCATATACCACTTGTATCACCATCTCTTCGCCGAACTAGTGCACCTATACAATTTACCATTGTATTGGGTGTGTTGGGGACACAAGAGACTCTTTGTTATTTGGTTGTAGGGTTGCTTGAGAGAGACTATCTTCATCCTACGCCTCCTATGGATTGATAAACCTTAGGTCATCCACTTGAGGGAAATTTGCTACTGTCCTACAAACCTGTGCACTTCCAGGCCCAACAACGTCTACAAGAAGAAGGTTGTGTAGTAGACATCAAGCTCTTTTCTGGCGTCGTTGCCAGGGAGGTTTGCGCTTGAAGGTATATCTTTAGATCTTGCAATCGAGTCTTTTAGTTTCTTGTTTTATCACTAGTTTAGTTTATAAAAGAAAACTACAAAAAAAATGGAATTGAGTTTGTCTCATACGCTTCATCTTTTTAATATCTTTCGTAAGTATGATGGAAGGGATAATTGTGCTCAAGTGCTAGAAGAAGAAATCTATAAAATGTTTGGCACTAAATATTTGAATGATGAGCATGATTTCAATGTTGTTAGTATGAATTCTTTGAATATCCATGATGCTAATGATATGCAAAGCCACAAGCTTGGGGAAGCTATGTTTGATGAAGATGATATTTTTTGTCCCCCAAGTTTTGATGAGCAAATTTATTATGATGAAAGCATGCCTCCTATCTATGATGATTATTGTGATGACAAGTATGCTTTAAAGAATAATGATAACCATGAAACTTGTCATCTTGATCTTAATTTTCAATCACATGATAGTTATTTTGTTGAGTTTGCTCCCACTATTATTCATGAGAATAATTTTGCTTGTGTGGAGAGTAATAAATTTTGCATGCTTGTAGATCATGAAAAGAATGCTTTAGGTGCTGGTTATATTGTTGAATTCATTCATGATTCTACTGAAAATTATTATGAGGGAGGAATATATGCATGTAGGAATTGCAATAATATCAAGTTTCCTCTCTATGTGCTTAAAATTTTGAAGTTATGCTTGTTTTACCTTCCTATGCAAGTTGATTCTTGTTCCCATAAGTTGTTTTCTCACAAAATCCCTATGCATAGGAAGCATCTTAGACTTAAATGTGCTAGTCATATTCTTCATGATGCTCTCTTTATGTTTCAATTCTTATCTTTTATGTGAGCATCGTTGAAATCATCATGCCTAGCTAGGGGCATTAAACGATAGCGCTTGTTGGGAGGCAACCCAATTTTATTTTAATTCCTTGCTTTTGGTTCCTGTTTAGTAATAAATAATTCATCTAGCCTCTGTTTAGATGTGGTTTTTATGCTTTTAATTAGTGTTTTTGCCAAGTAGAACCTTTGGGAAGACTTAGGGAAAGTCTTGTTGATCATGCTGTCAAAAACAGAAACTTTAGCTCTCACGAGAATTGCTGCCATTTTTATTTGGAGAGTGATATTTAGTTAATTATTTTTGCAGATTATTAATAGATAAATTACTCAGGTCCAGAAATTTATTATAGAATCTTATGATTTCCAGAAGTATATGTTTGATTCAGATTACTACAGACTGTTCTGTTTTTGACAGATTCTGTTTTTCATGTGTTGTTTACTTATTTTGATGAATCTATGGCAAGTAAAAGAGTTTATAAACCATAGATAAGTTGGAATACAATAGGTTTAACACCAATGTAAATAAAGAATGAGTTCATTACAGTACCTTGAAGTGGTGATTTATTTTCTTATATTAACGGACCTTACGAGTTTTCTGTTAAGTTTTGTGTTGTGAAGTTTTCAAGTTTTGGGAAAAGATTCGATGGACTATGGAATAAGGAGTGGAAAGAGCCTAAGCTTGGGGATGCCCAAGGCACCCCAAGGTAATATTAAAGGATATCCAAGAGCCTAAGCTTGGGGATGCCCCGAAAGGCATCCCCTCTTTCGTCTTCGTTCATCGGTAACTTTACTTGGAGCTATATATTTATTCGCCACATGATATGTGTTTTTCTTGGAGCGTCAATTTATTTTGTTAAGATTTGCTTGCTGTTATTTATAACAATTTTTTGCATCTTTTATTTCAATAAAAGTGGCATTGATAGTCTTTACTATGCCTATGTTACAAGTATACATGTTGCTGTTTGAAAACAGAAAGTTTACCGCTGTTGCAATAATTCCCTAGAAAAGTCAGGATGTGATAAAATGTTGAAACCTTTTTCATATTAAGCTCTGATAAATTTACTACAGAGGTAATTTTCTTTCATAATTTTTGAAGTTAGGGAAGTATGGATGTTGCTGCATACTTTACAGACTATCCTGTTTAGGCAGATTGCTGTTATGTTTGCATTGTTTGCATATGTTTGCTTCTTTAATGATTCTATTTGAGGATAGGACTATTAAATATGCATAGGCATTTAGTATGCAATATTGAATAATAATTTTAGTGATTTTCTACAGTAGAGTATGATAAGGTTTTGGCAATGGTTTATACTAACTTATCTCACGAGTCCTTGTTGAGTTTTGTGCGGATGAAGCTTTTGAGATTTAGGAAGACCGTGATATGGGAGGAATTAAGGAGACACAAAAGCTCAAGCTTTGGGATGCCCAAGGCACCCCAAGATAATATTTCAAGAAGTCTCAAGCATTTAAGCTTGGGGATGCCTCGGTTGGCATCCCACCTTTCTTCTTCAACAACTATCGGTTAGTATCGGTTGATCCTAAGTTTTTGCTTCTTCACATGATGTTTGCCATTCTTAGAATGTCATTTTATTTTTCTTTGCTTGCTGTTTGAATAGAATACCAAGATCTGAAATTATTAAATGTTAGAGAGTCTTCACATAGTTGCATAATTATTCGACTACTCATTGATCTTCACTTATATCTTTCAGAGTAGTTTGTCATTTGCTCTAGTGCTTCACTTATATATTTTAGAGCATGGTGGTAGTTTTATTTTGAAGAAATAGAGGAACTCTAATGTTTCACTTATATTATTTTGAGAGTCTTAAATAGCATGGTAATTTGCTTAAAATCCTAATATGCTAGGTATACAAGATTAATAATAAAATTCTCTTATGTGTGTGTTGAATACTAAGAGAAGTTTGATACTTGATGATTGTTTTGAGATATGGAGATGGTGATATTAGAGTCATGCTAGTTGAGTGGTTATGAATTTGAGAAATACTTGTGCTGAAGTTTGTGATTCCCGTAGTATGCACGTATGGTGAACCGTTATGTGATGAAGTCAGAGCATGATTTATTTATTGATTGTCTTCCTTATGAGTGGCGGTCGGGGACGAGTGATGGTCTTTTCCTACCAATCTATCCCCCTAGGAGCATGCGCGTAATACTTTGCTTTGATAACTTCTAGATTTTTGCAATAAGTATATGAGTTCTTTATGACTAATGTTGAGTCCATGGATTATACGCACTCTCACCCTTCCACCATTGTTAGCCTCTCTAGTACCGCGCAACTTTCGCCGGTACCTTAAACCCACCATATACCTTCCTCAAAACAGCCACCATATCTACCTATTATGGCATTTTCATAGCCATTCCGAGATATATTGCCATGCAACTTTCCACCATTCCGTTCATCATGACACATTCATCATTGTCATATTGCTTAGCATGATCATGTAGTTGACATCGTATTTGTGGCAAAGCCACCGTTCATAATTCTTTCATACTTGTCACTCATGCATCATTGCACATCCCGGTACACCGCCGGAGGCATTCATATAGAGTCATCTTTGTTCTAGTATCGAGTTGTGTCATTGAGTTGTAAATAAATAGAAGTGTGATGATCATCATTCAATAGAGCATTGTCCTAAAAAAAGAAAGGCCAAATAAAAAAAGAAAGGCCAAATAAAAAAAGAAAGGCCAAATAAAAAAATTAAAAGGGACAATGTTACTATCCTTTTACCACACTTGTGCTTCAAAGTAGCACCATGATCTTCATGATAGAGAGTCTCCTATGTTGTCACTTTCATATACTAGTGGGAATCTTTCATTATAGAACTTGGCTTATATATTCCAATGATGGGCTTCCTCAAAATGCCCTAGGTCTTCGTGAGCAAGCGAGTTGGATGCACACCCACTAGTTTCTTTTGTTGAGATTTCATACACTTATAGCTCTAGTGCATCCGTTGCATGGCAATCCCTACTCACTCACATTGATATCTATTGATGGGCATCTCCATAGCCCGTTGATACGCCTAGTTGATGTGAGACTATCTTCCCCCTTTTTGTCTTCTCCACAATCATCATTCTATTCCACCTATAGTGCTATATCCATGGCTCACGCTCATGTATTGCGTGAATATTGAAGAAGTTTGAGAACATCAAAAGTATGAAACAATTGCTTGGCTTGTCATCGGGGTTGTGCATGATTTAAATACTTTATGTGGTGAAGATGGAGCATAGCCAGACTATATGATTTTGTAGGGATAGCTTTCTTTGGCCATGTTATTTTGAGAAAACACAATTGCTTAGTTAGTATGCTTGAAGTATTATTGTTTCTATGTCAATATTAAACTTTTGTCTTGAATCTTATGGATCTGAATATTCGTACCACAATTAAGAAGAATTACATTGAAATTATGCCAACTAGCATTCCACATCAAAAATTATCTTTTTTATCATTTACCTACTCGAGGACGAGCAGAAATTAAGCTTGGGGATGCTTGATACGTCTCCAACGTATCTATAATTTTTGATTGCTCCATGCTATATTATCTACTGTTTTGGGCAATATTGTTAGGTTTCGTAGTAATTTCAAAATTTTTCCTACGCACACGCAAGACCATGGTGATGCACAGCAACGAGAGGGGAGAGTGTTGTCTACGTACCCACGCAGACCGACTGCGGAAGCGATCACGCAACGTAGAGGAAGTAGTCGTACGTCTTCCCGATCCGACCGATCCAAGCACCGTTACTCCGGCACCTCCGAGTTCTTAGCACACGTACAACTCGATGACGATCCCCGGGCTCCGATCCAGCAAAGCTTCGGGGAGGAGTTCCGCCAGCACGACGGCGTGGTGACGATCTTGATGTTCTGCTGTCGCAGGGCTTCGCCTAAGCACCGCTACAATATGACCGAGGTGGAATATGGTGGCAGGGGGCACCGCACACGGCTAAGGAACGATCACGTGGATCAACTTGTGTGTCTAGAGGTGCCCCCTACCTCCGTATATAAAGGAGCCAGGGGGAGGAGGCCGGCCCTAGGAGAGGCGCGCCAGGTGTGGAGTCCTACTAGGACTCCAAGTCCTAGTAGGAGTCCACCAAGAGGGGAGGAAGGGAGAAGGAAGTGGAGGAGTAGGAAAGGTGGCCGGCCCCCTTTTCCCTAGTCCAATTCGGACTAGAGGGGAGTGGGGGCGCAGCAGCCTTTTTCCTCTTCCCACTAAAGCCCATCAAGGCCCATTACTTCTCCCGTAACTACCCGGTACTCCGAAAAATACCCGAATCACTCGGAACCTTTCCGATGTCCGAATATAGTCGTCCAATATATCGACCTTTAAGCCTTGACCATTTCGAGACTCCTCGTCATGTCCCCGATCTCATCCGGGACTCTGAACTCCTTCGGTACATCAAAACTCATAAACTCATAATATAACTGTCATCGAAACCTTAAGCGTGCGGACCCGACAGTTCGAGAACAATGTAGACATGACCAAGACACGTCTCCGGTCAATAACCAATAGCGGGACCTGGATGCCCATATTGGCTCCTACATATTCTACGAAGATCTTTATCGGTCAGACCGCATAACAACATACGTTGTTCCCTTTGTCATCGGTATGTTACTTGCCCGAGATTCGATCGTCGGTATCCAATACCTAGTTCAATCTCGTTACCGGCAAGTCTCTTTACTCGTTCCGTTATACATCATCTCGCAACAACTCATTAGTTGCAATGCTTGCAAGGCTTATGTGATGTGCATTACCGAGAGGGCCCAGAGATACCTCTCCGACAATCGGAGTGACAAATCCTAATCTCGAAATACGCCAACCCAACATCTACCTTTGGAGACACCTGTAATGCTCCTTTATAATCACCCAGTTACGTTGTGACGTTTGGTAGCACCCAAAGTGTTCCTCCGGCAAACGGGAGTTGCATAATCTCATAGTCATAGGAACATGTATAAGTTGCAATAGCAACATACTAAACGATCGGGTGCTAAGCTAATGGAATGGGTCATGTCAATCAGATCATTCAACTAATGATGTGACCTCGTTAATCAAATAACAACACTTTGTTCATGGTTAGGAAACATAACCATCTTTGATTAACGAGCTAGTCAAGTAGAGGCATACTAGTGACACTCTGGTTGTCTATGTATTCACACATTTATTATGTTTCCGGTTAATACAATTCTAGCAAGAATAATAAACATTCATCATGAAATAAGGAAATAAATAATAACTTGCCTCTAGGGCATATTTCCTTCAGTCTCCCACTTGCACTAGAGTCAATAATCTAGGTCACATCACCATGTGATTCACATCTATAGTTCACATCATCATGTGATTAACACCCATAGTTCACATCGCCATGTGACCAACGCCCAAAGGGTTTACTAGATTCAGTAATCTAGTTCACATCGCTATGTGATTAACACCCAAAGAGTACTAAGGTGTGATCATATTTTGCTTGTGAGAGAATCTTAGTCAACGGGCCTGCCAAATTCAGATCCGTATGTATTTTGCAAAATTCTATGTCTACAATGCTTTGCACGGAGCTACTCTAGCTAATTGCTCCCACTTTCAATATGTATCTAGATCGAGACTTAGAGTCATCCAGATCAGTGTCAAAACTTGCATCGACGTAACCCTTTACGGCGAACCTTTTTGTCACGTCCATAATCGAGAAACATATCCTTATTTCACTAAGGATAATTCTGACCGCTGTCCAGTGATCTACTCCTAGATCACTATTGTACTCCCTTGCCAAACTCAGTGGTAGGGCATACAATAGATCTGGTATACAGCATGGCATACTTTATAGAACCTATGACTGAGGCATAGGGAATGACTTTCATTCTCTTTCTATCTTCTGCCGTGGTCGGGCTTTGAGTCTTACTCAACTTCACACCTTGTAACACAGGCAAGAAACCTTTTCTTTGACTGTTCCATTTTGAACTACTTCAAAATCTTGTCAAGGTATGTACTCATTAAAAAACCTTATCAAGTGTCTTGATCTATCTCTATAGATCTTGATACTCAATATGTAAGCAGCTTCACCGAGGTCTCTCTTTGAAAAACTCCTTTCAAACACTCATTTATGCTTTGCAGAATAATTCTACATTATTTCCGATCAACAATATGTCATTCACATATACTTATCAGAAATGTTGTAGTGCTCCCACTCACTTTCTTGTAAATATAGGCTTCACCGCAAGTCTGTATAAAACTATATGCTTTGATCAACTTATCAAAGCGTATATTCCAACTCCGAGATTCTTGCACCAGTCCATAGATGGATCGCTAGAGCTTGCATATTTAGTTAACACCTTTAGGATCGACAAAACCTTCTAGTTGCATCGTATACAACTCTTCTTTAGAAAATCCATTAAGGAATGCAGTTTTGTTTATCCATTTGCCAGATTTCATAAAATGCGGCAATTGCTAACATGATTCGGACAGACTTAAGCATAGATACGAGTGAGAAAATCTCATCGTAGTCAACAGCTTGAACTTGTCGAAAATCTTTTGCGACAATTCTAGCTTTGTAGATAGTAACACTACTATCAGCGTCCGTCTTCCTCTTGAAGATCCATTTATTTTCTATGGCTTGCCGATCATCGGGCAAGTCAACCAAAGTCCATACTTTGTTCTCATACATGGATCATATCTCAGATTTCATGGCTTCAAGCCACTTTGCGGAATCTGGGCTCACCATCGCTTCTTCATAGTTCGTAGGTTCATCATGATCTAGTAGCATGACTTCCAGAACAGGATTACCGTACCACTCTGGCGCGGATCTTAGTGTGGTTGATCTACGAGGTTCAGTAGTATCTTGTTCTGGAGTTTCATGATCATCATCATTAGCTTCCTCACTAACTGGTGTAGGTGTCACAGAAACATTTTTCTGTGATGTACTTCTTTCCAATAAGGGAGCAGGTACAGTTACCTCGTCAAGTTCTACTTTCCTCCCACTCACTTCTTTCGAGAGAAACTCCTTCTCCAGAAAGTTTCCGAATTTAGCAACAAAAGTCTTGCCTTCGGATCTGTGATAGAAGGTGTATCCAATAGTTTCCTTTGGATATCCTATGAAGACGCACTTCTCCGATTTGAGTTTGAGCTTATCAGGATGAAAATTTTTCATATAAGCATCGCAACCCCAAACTTTAAGAAACGACAGCTTAGGTTTCTTGGCAAACCATAGTTCACATGGTGTCGTCTCAACGGATTTAGATGGTGCCCTATTTAACGTGAATGCAGCTGTCTGTAATGCATAACCCCAAAACGATAGTGGTAGATCGGTAAGAGACATCATAGATTGCACTATATCCAATAAAGTACGGTTATGACGTTCGGACACACCATTATGCTGTGGTGTTCCATGTGGCATGAGTTTGCGAAACTATTCCACATTGTTTTAATTGAAGACCAAACTCGTAACTCAAATATTTTACCTCTGCAATCATATCGTAGAAACTTCTATTTTCTTGTCAGGATGATTTTCCACTTCACTCTGAAATTCTTTGAACTGTTCAAATGTTTCAGACTTATGTTTCATCAAGTAGATATCCCCATATCTGCTCAAATCATCTGTGAAGGTCAGAAAATAATGATACCTGCTGCAAGCCTTAATATTCATCGGACCACATACATCAGTACGTATGATCTCCAACAAATCTGTTGCTTGCTTCATTGTTCCGGAGAACGGTGTTTTAGTCATCTTGCCCTAAAGGCATGGTTCGCAAGCATCAAGTGATTCATAATCAAGTGATTCCAAAATCCCATCAGTATGGAGTTTCTTCATGCGCTTTACACCAATATGACCTAAACGGCAGTGCTATAAATAAGTTGCACTATCATTATTAACTTCGCATCTTTTGGTTTCAATATTATGAATATGTGTATCACTACGATCGAGATCCAATGAACTTGTTTCATTGGGTGTATGACCATCGAAGGTTTTATTCATGTAAACAGAACAACAATTATTCTCTGACTTTAATGAATAGCCGTATTGCAATAAACATGATCAAATCATATTCATGCTCAACGCAAAAACCAAATAACACTTATTTAGGTTCAACACTAATCCCGAAAGTATAGGGGAGTGTGCGATGATGATCATATCAATCTTGGAACCACTTCCAACACACATCATCACTTCACCCTTAAATAGTCTCTGTTTATTCTGCAACTCCCGTTTCGAGTTACTAATCTTAGCAACTGAACTAGTATCAAATACTGAGGGGTTGCTATAAACACTATTAAAGTACACATCAATAACATGTATATCAAATATACTTATGTTCACTTTGCCATCCTTCTTATCTGCCAATCACTTGGGGTAGTTCCGCTTCCAGTGACCAGTCCCTTTGCAGTAGAAACACTTAGTCTCAGGCTTAGGACCAGACTTGGGCTTCTTCACTTGAGCAGCAACTTGCTTGCTGTTCTTCTTGAAGTTCCCCTTCTTCCCTCTGCCCTTTTCTTGAAACTAGTGGTCTTGTCTATCATCAACACTTGATGTTTTTCTCGATTTCTACCTTCGTCAATTTCCGCATTATGAAGAGCTTGGGAATCGTTTCCGTTATCCCTTGCATATAATAGTTCATCACGAAGTTCTACTAACTTGGTGATGGTGACTAGAGAATCCTGTCAATCACTATCTTATCTGAAAGATTAACTCCCACTTGATTCAAGCGATTGTAGTACTCAGACAATCTGGGCACATGCTCACTAGTTGAGCGATTCTCCTCCATCTTTTAGCTATAGAACTTGTTGGAGACTTCATATCTCTCAACTCGGGTATTTGCTTGAAATATTAACTTCAACTCCTGTAACATCTCATATGCTCCATGACGTTCAAAACGTCTTTGAAGGACCGATTCTAAGCCATTAAGCATGGTGCACTAAACTATTAAGTAGTCATCATATTGAGCTAGCCAAACGTTCATAACGTCTGCATCTGCTCCTGCAATAGGTCCGTCACCTAGCGATGCATCAAGGACATAATTCTTCTGTGCAGCAATGAGGATAATCCTCAGATCACGGATCCAATCCGCATCTTTGCTACTAACATCTTTCAACACAATTTTCTCTAGGAACATATCAAAATAAACACAGGGAAGCAACAACGCGAGCTATTGATCTACAACATGATTTGCAAAATACTACCAGGACTAAGTTCATGATAAATTTAAGTTCAATTTAATCATATTACTTAAGAACTCCCACTTAGATAGACATCCCTCTAATCTTCTAAGTGATTACGTGATCCATATCAACTAAACCATAACCGATCATCACGTGAGATGGAGTAGTTTTCAATGGTGAACATCACTATGTTGATCATATCTACTATATGATTCACGCTCGACCTTTCGGTCTCCGTGTTCCGAGGCCATATCTGCATATGCTAGGCTCGTCAAGTTTAACCTGAGTATTCCGCGTGTGCAAAACTGGCTTGCACCTATTGTAGATGGACGTAGAGCTTATCACACCCGATCATCACGTGGTGTCTGGGCACGATGAACTTTGGCAACGGTGCATACTCAGGGAGAACACTTCTTGATAATTAGTGAGAGATCATCTTAAAATGCTACCGTCAATCAAAGCAAGATAAGATGCATAAAAGATAAACATCACATGCAATCAATATAAGTGATATGATATGGCCATCATCATCTTGTGCTTGTGATCTCCATCTCCGGAGCACCGTCATGATTTCTATCATCACCGGCATGACACCATGATCTCCATCATCTTGATCTATATCAATGTGTCGTCACATGGTCGTCTCGCCAACTATTGCTCTTGCAACTATTGCTATCGCATAGCGATAAAGTAAAGCAATTATTTGGCGCTTGCATCTTATGCAATAAAGAGATTACCAAAAGGCGTTTGCCAGTTGCCGATAACTTCCACAAAACATGATCATCTCATATAACAACTTATATCTCATCACGTCTTGACCATATCACATCACAACATGCCTTGCAAAAACAAGTTAGACGTCCTCTACTTTGTTGTTGCAAGTTTTACGTGGCTGCTACGGGCTTAAGCAAGAACCAATCTCACCTACGCATCAAAACCACAACGATAGTTTGTCAATTTGACTCCGTTTTAACCTTTGCAAGGACCGGGCGTAGCCACACTCGGTTCAACTAAAGTTGGAGAAACAGTCACCCGCAAGTCACCTATGTGCAAAGCACATCGGGGAAACCGGTCTCGCGTAAGTGTACGCGTAATGTCGGTCCGGGCCGCTTCATCCAACAATACCGCCGAACCAAAGTATGACATGCTGGTAGGCAGTATGACTTATATCGCCCACAACTCACTTGTGTTCTACTCGTGCATATAACATCAACATAAATAACCTAGGCTCGGATGCCACTGTTAGGTTTCGTAGTAATTTCAAAAAATTTCCTACGCACACGCAAGATCATAGTGATGCACAGCAACGAGAGGGGAGAGTGTTGTCTACGTACCCACGCAGACCGACTGCGGAAGCGATCACACAACGTAGAGGAAGTAGTCGTATGTCTTCCCGATCCGACCAATCCAAGCACCGTTACTCCAGCACCTCCGAGTTCTTAGCACACGTACAGCTCGATGACGATCCCCGGGCTCCGATCCAGCAAAGCTTCGGGGAGGAGTTCTGCCAGCACGACGGCGTGGTGACGATCTTGATGTTCTGCTGTCGCAGGGCTTCGCCTAAGCACCGCTACAATATGACCGAGGTGGAATATGGTGGCAGGGGGCACCGCACACGGCTAAGGAACGATCACGTGGATCAACTTGTGTGTCTAGAGGTGCCCCCTGCCTCCGTATATAAAGGAGCCAGGGGGAGGAGGCCGGCCCTAGGAGAGGCGCGCCAGGTGTGGAGTCCTACTAGGACTCCAAGTCCTAGTAGGAGTCCACCAAGAGGGGAGGAAGATAGAAGGAAGTGGAGGAGTAGGAAAGGTGGCCGGCCCCTTTTCCCTGGTCCAATTCGGACTAGAGGGGAGGGGGGGCGCAGCAGCCTTTTTCCTCTTCCCACTAAAGCCCATCAAGGCCCATTACTTCTCCCGTAACTACCCGGTACTCCGAAAAATACCCGAATCACTCAGAACCTTTCCGATGTCCGAATATAGTCGTCCAATATATCGATATTTACGTATCGACCATTTCGAGACTCCTCGTCATGTCCCCGATCTCATCCGGGACTCCGAACTCCTTCGGTACATCAAAACTCATAAACTCATAATATAACTGTCATCGAAACCTTAAGCGTGTGGACCCTACGGTTCGAGAACAATGTAGACATGACCGAGACACGTCTCCGGTCAATAACCAATAGCGGGACCTGGATGCCCATATTGGCTCCTACATATTCTACGAAGATCTTTATCGGTCAGACCGCATAATAACATACGTTGTTCCCTTTGTCATCGGTATGTTACTTGCCCGAGATTCGATCGTCGGTATCCAATACCTAGTTCAATCTCGTTACCGGCAAGTCTCTTTACTCGTTCCGTAATACATCATCTCGCAACTAACTCATTAGTTGCAATGCTTGCAAGGCTTATGTGATGTGCATTACCGAGAGGGCCCAGAGATACCTCTCCGACAATCGGAGTGACAAATCCTAATCTCGAAATACGCCAACCCAACATCTACCTTTGGAGACACCTGTAATGCTCCTTTATAATCACCCAGTTACGTTGTGACGTTTGGTAGCACCCAAAGTGTTCCTCCGGCAAACGGGAGTTGCATAATCTCATAGTCATAGGAACATGTATAAGTCATGAAGGAAGCAATAGCAACATACTAAACGATCGGGTGCTAAGCTAATGGAATGGGTCATGTCACTCAGATCATTCAACTAATGATGTGACCTCGTTAATCAAATAACAACACTTTGTTCATGGTTAGGAAACATAACCATCTTTGATTAACGAGCTAGTCAAGTAGAGGCATACTAGTGACACTCTGGTTGTCTATGTATTCACACATGTATTATGTTTCCGGTTAATACAATTCTAGCAAGAATAATAAACATTCATCATGAAATAAGGAAATAAATAATAACTTTATTATTGCCTCTAGGGCATATTTCCTTCAAATATTGGGCTTTATTATCCACTTTTATATTACTTTTGGGACTAACCTATTGACTGGAGGCCCAGCCCAGATTTGTTGTTTTATGCCTATTTCAGTGCTTTGAAGAAAAGGAATATCAGACAGAGTCGAAACGGAACGAAATCAATTGGAGAAGTTATTTTTGGAAGGAAACACACCTGATGGACTTGGACCCCACGTCAAGGAAGAAACGAGGTGCTCACGAGGGTGGGGGGCGTGCTCCCCCCTAGGGCCCGCCCCCTGTCTCGTGGGGCCCTCATGGCTCCCCTGACGTACCTCCTGCACCCATATATACCTACGTGACCTAAAACTTTCAGAACGCACAATAGATCGGGAGTTCCACCGCCAGAAGCCTCCGTAGCCACCGAAAACCAATCTAGACCCGTTCCGGCACCCTGCCGGAGGGGGCAATCCTTCTCCGGTGGCCATCTTCATCATCCTGGTTCTCTCCATGACGAGGAGGGAGTAGTTCTCCCTCGGGGCTAAGGGTATGTACCAGTAGCTATGTGTTTGATCTCTCTCTCTCTCTCTCTCGTGTTCTTCAGATGATACGATCTTGATGTATCGCGAGCTTTGCTATTATATTTGGATCCTATGATGTTTCTTCCCCCTCTTCTCTCTTGTAATGGATTGAGTTTCCCCTTTGGAGTTATCTTATCGGATTGAGTCTTTCAAGATTTGAGAACACTTGATGTATGTCTTGTCGTGGATATCTGTGGTGACAATGGGATACCGCGTGCCACTTGATGTATGTTAAGGTGACCAACTTGCGGGTTCATGAACCTATGCATAGGGGTTGGCACACGTTTTCGTCATGATTCTCCGGTAGATCTTTGGGGCACTCTTTGAGGTTCTATGTGTTGGTTGAATAGATGAATCTGAGATTGTGTGATGCATATCATATAATCATGCCCACGGATACTTGAGGTGACATTGGAGTATCTAGGTGACATTAGGGTTTTGGTTGATTTGTATCTTAAGGTGTTATTCTAGTACGAACTCTAGGGCTGTTTGTGACACTTATAGGAATAGCCCAATGGATTGATTGGAAAGAATAACTTTGAAGTGGTTTCGTACCCTACCATAATCTCTTCGTTTGTTCTCTGCTATTAGTGACTTTGGAGTGACTCTTTGTTGCAGGTTGAGGGATATTTTTGTGATCCAATTATGTTAGTATTGTTAAGGGAACTTACACTAGCGAAAGTATGAACCCTAGGCCTTATTTCCTAGCATTGCAATACCGTTTACGCTCACTTTTATCACTTGCTACCTTACTATTTTTATAATTTCAGATTACAAATACCTTTATCTACTATCCATATACCACTTGTATCACCATCTCTTCGCCGAACTAGTGCACCTATACAATTTACCATTGTATTGGGTGTGTTGGGGACACAAGAGACTCTTTGTTATTTGGTTGCAGGGTTGCTTGAGAGAGACTATCTTCATCCTACGCCTCCTACAGATTGATAAACCTCAGGTCATCCACTAGAGGGAAATTTGCTACTGTCCTACAAATCTGTGCACTTGCAGGCCCAACAACGTCTACAAGAAGAAGGTTGTGTAGTAGACATCACCGCCCCACCCACTGCGCCGCCGCCCGGTGTCGTCCCCCCGTAAGCCCCCCTCCTCCTCCGCCCGTCCATCGCCTTCGGCCTCCTGCCCCACCCGCCGCCGCCCCACCCGCTGCTACGCCGCTATTGCCGTCGTCCTTGACCTCCTCTCCTCTCCTTTGAAGAAGCACTGAATTTTTGGCCCCTCTCTCTTTCTCACGCTCGCTCGGCCCCTTTGTTAGGTTTTCCCCCAACCCAACCAAGCGCGCCGCCGGCTGTCTCCCTCCTCCAACTCCGACCCCTCCACGCCTCGCCGCCGGCGCCGCTGTCCCCCGACTCCGCCCCGCCCTCACCGCCTGACGCCGGTGAGTTCCTCGTCTCTCTGTCTCCTCTCTCGTGTGTACTGCTCTAGTGTGAACTGCTAGTTTGGATTGGTGGCTGCCAGTGAAACAATTTTGTATGTTGCTGGCAATGTTGTTGGTACTGTCAATGCTTAGTGTGATTTTGTTGGTACAGCCAATGATCCTGCTAGTGTGAATTGGCTGCTGCTGCTGGTTCGGTTGCCTGATGTGCTTCTGTATGGTGCGTGGTAGATAGTGGCTACTGTGACATCAGATTAGCAATTTTTGGACGACGACATAACTGAATTTTTGGTCTAACACCAAGATCTCCTACTCCTGATCAATTGAACGAAACCCACTGTTGACTATACCAATTGAACAAAGCTGCAGGGTACATTATGTTAAAGAATTCCTACTTTTAGTGATTTTTAGAAAGAGCACTTAAAAAATTTAGTCAGCATTGATTTCCTACTTTAGTCAAAAATTATTTGAATTAGTTTTAGTGGAACAGAGGCAACTCAGAGTTTGAAAATGGCATTAAAGGAATTTGTTTTTGAGGTAAATTCTATTATGAAATAATCCTACTATTATTTAAAATATAAATGAAATGATTTGGAACACCAAGCAAGAGTTATGTTTCAAGTTGCTGAACCTTTCCATATAAGCTTGCAATAGATTTAATTGATCATACAGAAAATGAAAAACGAAGGTCATACCGATCCTAGTTGGTATTATTTTTCATGGCTAGAAGATATATTGTTGTACCCCGAGTGAAGGGAAGGAGTTTGCTGGGTTTTGTCTCCAACCATCATGTCGTGATGATTTTGCAGGTACCCCGAGAGGCCCTTGAGTTTGCCGGAATGTCGATTAACTTTCGTTCTGGCAAATTCGGGTACTCCATATGTCCTATTTTCAGCAAAGGTCATGCTGAAATTTTTCGTGAATTTTAACATGACTTTGCTAAAAATAGGACATATGGGGTACTTGCGACAAATGCATGGGTCGGAGTATCTTAGTGCTTAATTAAGTAGGATCAACTCATAGTTATTACTAATGCCAGTTGCTCATCATTGATAAACCCTAATCTGGAAGAGGAACCACTCATCGTATGTAGTTTTGAATTATGAACGTAGAAAATGTCATCATCGGACGACGAAAGTCTCCCGGGGGAGTGCGACTAGTGCCACGATGATTGAGGTCTGTGTGACAGGCCTCACCTGGACGATGATCGGCGCTTCAGCATTAAGCTCGAGGAGACCTTCGAAGTTGAAACGGTACGCAACGACGACAATTGTTTTTTTCATAATTAAGCATGACTTCAACTATTTCAACGTGTAATTTTCATATTTTACAATTCGAGTATAGCTTATCCCATGCCATGCAAGACACTATGTCTTGGAGAGGATGGATTTTGAAGACCATGAAATTTCTGAAAGAAAGAAAATTCACCTAAGGACTCATCACGATGTGGACTTTGAAATAAATATGTATAATTCTGAGAACGTAATCCATTTTGGTTGCAAAAATTGGGAAACATTTTGTAAGATGTATGGTTTTGATGAGGGTATGCTTATCACCATGGATCTTGGTAATCCTGACATCGACCAAGACAATATGGACATTTGGGTCCTTGTTGATACGCCTCCAGTTCTACCGCTATGTGAGTTTCTCAAACATAGTTATTAGCTAATTTATATTGTTTATTTCAAAATAGTTGACAGCTTATTTCCATTGACAGCTTATTTTTATTGTTCAAAGAATGTGTGGGAGATGGTAGACAAAACCCACTACACCGATGGCTCCGAATTAACAACTTACAAGGAGAAAAATCATCTGGTCAAATTTTGTACTGACATTGAGAATTACAATATCTACAATCAAACTCCTCAACATTATGGTCAATACGTGTCACTAGTGCATGTGTTTAACTACGGTAACTACCTTGGAGATACCTTGGTAAGATTTTTACTATTACGACATCCTTGCATCTTTTGCATACTACTAAAACTAGTACATCATTGCTAACTATGAAGTTATTACTATGTTTTTCAGCAGATAATCCCAGAGAATTGTGTGCCTCATTTGATGTATCAGAAAGGTAGTCTTAATGTTTTGAACATACAGCCAAGTCATCCTACGAATCTCAACTATCCATACGAGATTTCTAAAAGAACTGGAGACATGAAAATCAAAGGATGGAAAAAATGTATGGACAGTCGTAAGGTGGTTCTTGGAAAAAAAGGAAGCGAAGCGCAAGAATTGGAGATAGGATGTTCTCCATTCTCTATAATGGAGAGTCAGGGTCTATATTGTTTTATGTTATTTTACCTTAAATAGGGTATTTAGGTCCTGCCTAATACTGATGATCATGTGCTAAGAACAATTAAGTAGGGTTGGTTCGATGACTATCAAGATGATGATCGTATGACTTGTTATTAATAACGAGTAGAAGTTGTATGATCATGATTAGTAGGACTTGTTAGGATTAGTATTACTTCCGACAAACTCGCTACTCGCGGTCTCGAGACTTGTAATGTTCTATTTTTGTTCGGTCTTTTGAATTCGGAAACTAATATGATGAATTGTATTCGGAGACTAATCTTCTATTGTATTCGATGAATCTGCTCTTGCTGTGTGGTGTTGTCTATATTTTGTCCAATAATATATTTTGTAACCTGTGCAAAAATAAGAAAAGTAAAAAAAACCTAATATTCATACTAATGGCGCATCAACCCTAAGCGCGCCATTAGTATGCCAAAGCACATGGGTAAATATGGCCCCCTGGGAGGCATACTAATGGCGCATGGCGTGGTGCGCCATTAGTATATAATACTAGTGGCGTGGTACTAGTGGCGCACCAGTAGTGCGCCATTAGTAGGCAAAACTGGTGTGTCACTAGTAGGCCTTTTTCCTAGTAGTGGGCGATCTAGCGGATAAGACTAACTAGGCCTTTTTAAAACCCAAGAGTATCTTGGACCTAAATTTTTTTTTAACTTTAATTGGCCCAATTAAGTCCATGGGTATTCCCATCTTAAAATTTTTAGTTAACTTAATTGCATTAACATTGCACTTAATTATTACACCACGTCATCGTGCGTGGTCATTTGAATTTGGGTTTCGAGCGGTTCGTCATCTCCTCTCGAGCCCTAGTCTCCGGCGAACACATTGCGGCCTTCGATCGCTATCACTCTCACTTGCTGGGCACTCCCTTCCTCCTACTCTCCCTCCATCGTACGTGACCCCCCCTCAGGTTATGCGGCGCCAGATCTTCCGAGGCCAGATCATCCTCATCACCATGCATCAAGTTTATCACACCGGATCTTTGCATCGACCTCTCAGATGTAAGTGCCTGGCCATCTCTAATCTTGTCTGGCCGCTTCTGCATAGTACCAATAGGGTCGGATTTGATTAGGGTTTAGGATATGTGATATGAGGTTTAGGGTTTATGGTTTTGTGAAGAAGGTGGTCACTGCCGACGAAGTGATAACAGATATCATCGTCTAGAGGGTGTTGTACTGGGACCTGCCTGCAGTCCGGGCACTGGAGACGAGCGAGCTGACCACGTGGTCCCTGTACCGCGCCCTCATCGGCGAGTTCACGGCCTATGTTGTCCTCCTCTATGTGAGCATCGCCACCGTCGTGGGGTACAGAAACCAGTCATCCACCGCCGACGAGCTGTGCACCGGCGTCAGCTACCTCGGCGTCGCGTGGTCCTTCGTTGCCACCGTCTCCGTCCTCGTTTACTGTACCAGCGACGTCTTAGGTATGTATATGCACATCTCTATCACAACATATTTTCTCTGTCCATAATTACTTGTCATGGAAATACTTAGAAATAGGTGTATATTGAACTAATTGTCGCCTTCCCTGTGCAATGCAGGTGGGCACATAAACCTGGCAGTGACGTTCGCACTCTTCATGGTCGGGAAGGTGACGCTGGTGCGCTCAGTGCTGTACGTGGCGGCAGCCAACACGGTGGCCCGGGGGTCCTCGCTCGGGGCGGCCCTTGGCGCCAAGACCTTGGGCACCTTTGTCCTTGCCTACGCCGTCTTCTCCGAAACCGACCCCAAGTGCACCCCCCGCGACACCTTCGTCCCCGTACCAGACGCCTTCTCCTCTCAGCTAGCTAGCTTGTTGTGATCACGGCCGGACCTGTATATATATACTAGTGGTTGGGCCCGCCATTGCGGGCCGCTTATGAGGAAGTTATGCGCACCTCACTATCATGTTAAAACTTTTAAAAAATATTCTTGCATCACGTGGACATCACAACTATCTTAAAAGGAAAAAAAGAAGCCTGAAGAAACTTTTCTCAAAAAAATTCTCCCTACTATTTAAAAACTCTAAAAATACCTTTCTCACCATGACCAACCAGCATTCGCCACATGGCGTGGCTGGTTGGCTACCATTCTAGCTCCTCTTAATGGGTTTAATTAATTAATATATAGGCAAATTTTAAGGTGCATTATAATACACCCGAGCACATATATTATATGGGCCACTACTAGGAAAAGGGCTATAGATGAAATGGATACTAATGGCGTATCTGACATGTGGTGCGCCACTACAATATAGCAGTGGCGCACCATGTGCAGGTGCGCCATTAGTGTGGAAGACACTAATGACGCACTAGATACATGGTGCGCCACTAGTATCAAATATTTTTTATTCATTTTTCCAAACATACTAATGGCGCATCATGTAGACAGTGCGCCATTACTAAGTTTTTTCCCCCTAACTAATGGCGCACCGCCAGGGGGTGCGCCATTAGTAATCTTCCCCCTAACTAATTCGCCCAATCCCTTCGTCCCTCCCTCCACTTCCCTCCCTCGCTCCAAACCCGCTCTGACGACCCCCGCGCCCCGCCTCGCCGTCTCGGTCCTCGCCGCCGACCAACTGCACCGCCGCCTGATACGTCTCCAACGTATCTATAATTTTTGATTGCTCCATGCTATATTATCTACTGTTTTGGGCAATATTGGGCTTTATTATCCACTTTTATATTACTTTTGGGACTAACCTATTGACCGGAGGCCCAGCCCAGATTTGTTGTTTTATGCCTATTTCAGTGTTTTGAAGAAAAGGAATATCAGACGGAGTCGAAACGGAACGAAATCAACTGGAGAAGTTATTTTTGGAAGGAAACACACCTGATGGACTTGGACCTTCATGTCAAGGAAGAAACGAGGTGCTCACGAGGGTGGGGGGCGCCCCCCCCCCTAGGGCGCACCCCCTGTCTCGTGGGGCCCTCGTGGCTCCCCTGACGTACCTCCTGCACCCATATATATCTACGTGACCTAAAACTTCTAGAACGCACAATAGATCGGAGTTCCACCACCAGAAGCTTTCGTAGCCACCGAAAATCAATCTAGACCCGTTCTGTCACCCTGCCGGAGGGGGCAATCCTTCTCCGGTGGCCATCTTCATCATCCCGGTGCTCTCCACGACGAGGAGGGAGTAGTTCTCCCTCGGGGCTGGGGGCATCTCCAGCCGCGCCCCCAGGAAGGCCTCCCCAGGCGTTTTTTTGCGCCGGCGCCAAAAATCGGCCCAGTCGCGCCCCCTGGAGCCCGATTTTCGCCGGCCTGGGACGAAAATAGCGTCGGCGGACCCAGGGCGAACCCGGCGCGCCGGGGGCGCCCGGGGGCGCCTGGGCGAACTGTTTTGGCGTGAAATAGCCGTGGGCCTGCCGTGTCAGGGACACGGCTCTCTTCTCGCCCCTTCGTCGTCCTCATCGCCTCGTTTCCCGCGGCGAATCAATGCCAAAGCTGCCGCCCTGCCGCGCCGGTCAGCCTGCGCCCATTGATGCCTCATGGGCGGCGCAGTGAAGACCGGATGACGTGCGTCCCTCGCCCTCCCTTGCCCGCCATGCGTACACACGGCGGCTCGCGCACGGGCGGCGCCTCGGCCTATAAGACGCGCCCCAGCGCACTCGACGACTCGCACTCTCTCACCGTCGTCGTTCCTCCCTCTCCTCTCTCTCGCCGTCTCCAGTTCATCACACCCATGGCCCAGCGCTTCCCAGGCGATGGCGCGGTGGCGAACGCCTTCGGCTACCGTCATCTTCACAAGGACGAGGCTCGCCTCCTTTTCGTGGCCGAGTACCCGGTCCCTCCGGACATGCGGGTGCCCGGGGTGTGGAGGATCAGCGCCGGCGGCGTGCCGGTGCCCCCGGTACCCACCGGCGCGGCGCGGCGTGCGGAGATCGCACGCATTCGCTCGTCCCTGCCGCGTGCGGTGAGGGAGGGGCCACGGTAAGTCCCCGACAGCCCGCTCTGGGAGCCTTATTTCTGCCGCCGTCACACCGAGCAACTCAAGGCCACCAACAGCCTCGTGCCCTCCGGCAGGCTCAACGCCGCGGGCCGGCGTCGGTGGTGGGGCGTGCCCGGGCGCACGTTGGAGGCCGTCCTCGAGTACATCGAGGGCGGCAACACGCCGCGCCTCGAGTACCCTGCCCCCCGTCCTTCTCACGCCGCCGGGGAACCTCCTGGACCCCGAGGCGCATGGAGACCGGGGGGTCCTCCTCCTCGTCCGGCGGCTCCCCCTGCCTCCACCTCCGCCCCGTCAAGCCGGAGCCCCAGGGCACGCCTGTCAGCGCGCGCACCCGCAGCTCCGGCGTCCGCATCGGCGACAATGCCTCCCCCACCGGCCGCTTCGTCCTCGTCGAGCCCAAGCCGGAGCCCGGCCTCCCCGTGGAGTATGAGGAGATAGCCCGGCGTGGCTTCTCCGACGAGGGCGCCCGGCTGTGGATGCGGGACGACTACCTCCACCACGAGATGGTCCGGCAACGCCAGGCCCTGGAGGAGATCGCCGCCCGCAAGCGTGGGCATGAGGACGAGCACGGCGTCGTGGTCCTCGACAGCGACGACGACGACGACGCCGCCCCCGGACCGTCCAACCGCCGCGCCAACCGGGGGAGGGATGCAGCAGGGACGGCGGAGGCGTCGGCGGGGGCAACGACGACGACGACGGCGGCGGCGGTGACTACACGCGGTTCTACAGCCTCCCCGGCATGTAGAACCGCGTGGGCGGGCGGCGAGGCGGGCGGCGAGGGAGACGGCGGGGGTAGCCCGTGGTAGTTTTTCCTTTTTTTGTAAAATATGTTTAAATTTGAACGAACTTAAACGTGTTTGCGTTGTGTTTGCGCCGAATTTGAACATTTTAAAAACCCGTGGGGGGCCGCGACTGGGGGGCATCACGCCCCCAGTGCGCGGTTTAGCGCCGGTGCGCCCCCAGGGGGCGATTTTTTGCCCCTCCTGGGGGGCCAACGGATGGAGATGCCATGAGGGTATGTACCAGTAGCTATGTGTTTGATCTCTCTCTCTCTCTTGTGTTCTTGAGATGATACAATTTTGATGTATCGCGAGCTTTGCTATTATATTTAGATCCTATGATGTTTCTTCCCCCCTCTTCTCTCTTGTAATGGATTGAGTTTCCCCTTTGGAGTTATCTTATCAGATTGAGTCTTTAAAGATTTGAGAACACTTGATGTATGTCTTGCCGTGGATATCTGTGCTGACAATGGGATACCGCGTGCCACTTGATGTATGTTAAGGTGACCAACTTGCGGGTTCATGAACCTATGCATAGGGGTTGGCACACGTTTTCGTCGTGATTCTCCAGTAGATCATTGGGGCACTCTTTGAGATTCTATGTGTTGGTTGAATAGATGAATCTGAGATTGTGTGATGCATATCGTATAATCATGCCCACGGATATTTGAGGTGACATTGGAGTATCTAGGTGACATTAGGGCTTTGGTTGATTTGTATCTTAAGGTGTTAGTCTAGTACGAACTCTAGGGCTGTTTGTGACACTTATAGGAATAGCCCAATGGATTGATTGGAAAGAATAACTTTGAGGTGGTTTGGTACCCTACCATACTCTCTTCGTTCGTTCTCCGCTATTAGTGACTTTGGAGTGACTCTTTGTTGCATGTTGAGGGATAGTTATGTGATCCAATTATGTTAGTATTGTTGAGGGAACTTACACTAGCGAAAGTATGAACCCTAGGCCTTGTTTCCTAGCATTGCAATACCGTTTACGCTCACTTTTATCACTTGCTACCTTGCTGTTTTTATAATTTCAGATTACAAATACCTTTATCTACTATCCATATACCACTTGTATCACCATCTCTTCGCCGAACTAGTGCACCTATACAATTTACCATTGTATTGGGTGTGTTGGGGACACAAGAGACTCTTTGTTATTTGGTTGTAGGGTTGCTTGAGAGAGACTATCTTCATCCTACGCCTCCTATGGATTGATAAACCTTAGGTCATCCACTTGAGGGAAATTTGCTACTGTCCTACAAACCTGTGCACTTCCAGGCCCAACAACGTCTACAAGAAGAAGGTTGTGTAGTAGACATCAAGCTCTTTTCTGGCGTCGTTGCCAGGGAGGTTTGCGCTTGAAGGTATATCTTTAGATCTTGCAATCGAGTCTTTTAGTTTCTTGTTTTATCACTAGTTTAGTTTATAAAAGAAAACTACAAAAAAAATGGAATTGAGTTTGTCTCATACGCTTCATCTTTTTAATATCTTTCGTAAGTATGATGGAAGGGATAATTGTGCTCAAGTGCTAGAAGAAGAAATCTATAAAATGTTTGGCACTAAATATTTGAATGATGAGCATGATTTCAATGTTGTTAGTATGAATTCTTTGAATATCCATGATGCTAATGATATGCAAAGCCACAAGCTTGGGGAAGCTATGTTTGATGAAGATGATATTTTTTGTCCCCCAAGTTTTGATGAGCAAATTTATCATGATGAAAGCATGCCTCCTAGCTATGATGATTATTGTGATGACACGTATGCTTTAAAGAATAATGATAACCATGAAACTTGTCATCTTGATCTTAATTTTCAATCACATGATAGTTATTTTGTTGAGTTTGCTCCCACTATTATTCATGAGAATAATTTTGCTTGTGTGGAGAGTAATAAATTTTGCATGCTTGTAGATCATGAAAAGAATGCTTTAGGTGCTGGTTTTATTGTTGAATTCATTCATGATGCTACTGAAAATTATTATGAGGGAGGAATATATGCATGTAGGAATTGCAATAATATCAAGTTTCCTCTCTATGTGCTTAAAATTTTGAAGTTATGCTTGTTTTACCTTCCTATGCAAGTTGATTCTTGTTCCCATAAGTTGTTTTCTCACAAAATCCCTATGCATAGGAAGCATGTTAGACTTAAATGTGCTAGTCATATTCTTCATGATGCTCTCTTTAAGTTTCAATTCTTATCTTTTATGGGAGCATCGTTGAAATCATCATGCCTAGCTAGGGGCATTAAACGATAGCGCTTGTTGGGAGGCAACCCAATTTTATTTTAATTCCTTGCTTTTTGTTCCTGTTTAGTAATAAATAATTCATCTAGCCTTTGTTTAGATGTGGTTTTTATGCTTTTAATTAGTGTTTTTGCCAAGTAGAACCTTTGGGAAGACTTAGGGAAAGTCTTGTTGATCATGCTGTCAAAAACAGAAACTTTAGCTCTCACGAGAATTGCTGCCATTTTTATTCGGAGAGTTCTATTTAGTTAATTCTTTTTGCAGATTATTAATAGATAAATTACTCAGGTCCAGAAATTTATTTGAGAATCTTATGAGTTCCAGAAGTATATGTTTGATTCAGATTACTACAGACTGTTCTGTTTTTGACAGATTCTGTTTTTCATGTGTTGTTTACTTATTTTGATGAATCTATGGCAAGTAAAAGAGTATATAAACCATATTTAAGTTGGAATACAATAGGTTTAACACCAATGTAAATAAAGAATGAGTTCATTACAGTACCTTGAAGTGGTGATTTATTTTCTTATATTAACGGAGCTTACGAGTTTTGTGTTAAGTTTTGTGTTGTGAAGTTTTCAAGTTTTGGGTAAAGATTCGATGGACTATGGAATAAGGAGTGGCAAGATCCTAAGCTTGGGGATGCCCAAGGCACCCCAAGGTAATATTAAAGGATATCCAAGAGCCTAAGCTTGGGGATGCCCCGGAAGGCATCCCCTCTTTTCTTCGTTCATCGGTAACTTTACTTGGAGCTATATATTTATTCGCCACATGATATGTGTTTTGCTTGGAGCGTCAATTTATTTTGTTAAGATTTGCTTGCTGTTATTTATAACAATTTTTTGCATCTTTTATTTCAATAAAAGTGGCATTGATAGTCTTTACTATGCCTATGTTACAAGTATACATGTTGCTGTTTGAAAACAGAAAGTTTACCGCTGTTGCAATAATTCCCTAGAAAAGTCAGAATGTGATAAAATGTTGAAACCTTTTGCATATTAAGCTCTGATAAATTTACTACAGTTTTAATTTTCTTTCATAATTTTTGAAGTTAGGGAAGTATGGATGTTGCTGCATACTTTACAGACTATCCTGTTTAGGCAGATTGCTGTTATGTTTGCATTGTTTGCATATGTTTGCTTCTTTAATGATTCTATTTGAGGATAGGACTATTAAATATGCATAGGCATTTAGTATGCAATATTGAATAATAATTTTAGTGATTTTCCACAGTAGAGTATGATAATGTTTTGGCAATGGTTTATACTAACTTATCTCACGAGTCCTTGTTGAGTTTTGTGTGGATGAAGCTTTTGAGATTTAGGAAGACCGTGATATGGGAGGAATTAAGGAGACACAAAAGCTCAAGCTTGGGGATGCCCAAGGAACCCCAAGATAATATTTCAAGAAGTCTCAAGCATTTAAGCTTGGGGATGCCTCGGTTGGCATCCCACCTTTCTTCTTCAACAACTATCGGTTAGTATCGGTTGATCCTAAGTTTTTGCTTCTTCACATGATGTTTGCCATTCTTAGAATGTCATTTTATTTTGATTTGCTTGCTGTTTGAATAGAATACCAAGATCTTAAATTATTAAATGTTAGAGAGTCTTCACATAGTTGCATAATTATTCGACTACTCATTGATCTTCACTTATATCTTTCGGAGTAGTTTGTCATTTGCTCTAGTGCTTCACTTATATCTTTTAGAGCATGGTGGTAGTTTTATTTTGAAGAAATAGATGAACTCTCATGTTTCACTTATATTATTTTGAGAGTCTTAAATAGCATGGTAATTTGCTTAAAATCCTAATATGCTAGGTATACAAGATTAATAATAAAATTCTCTTATGTGTGTGTTGAATACTAAGAGAAGTTTGATACTTCATGATTGTTTTGAGATATGGAGATGGTGATATTAGATTCATGCTAGTTGAGTGGTTATGAATTTGAGAAATACTTGTGTTGAAGTTTGTGATTCCCATAGCATGCACGTATGGTGAACCATTATGTGATGAAGTCAGAGCATGATTTATTTATTGATTGTCTTCCTTATGAGTGGCGGTCGGGGACGAGTGATGGTCTTTTCCTACCAATCTATCCCCCTAGGAGCATGCACGTAATACTTTGCTTTGATAACTTCTAGATTTTTGCAATAAGTATATGAGTTCTTTATGACTAATGTTGAGTCCATGGATTATACGCACTCTCACCCTTCCACCATTGCTAGCCTCTCTAGTACCGCGCAACTTTCGCCGGTACCTTAAACCCACCATATACCTTCCTCAAAACAGCCACCATATCTACCTATTATGGCATTTTCATAGCCATTCCGAGATATATTGCCATGCAACTTTCCACCATTCCGTTCATCATGACACATTCATCATTGTCATATTGCTTAGCATGATCATGTAGTTGACATCGGTATTTGTGGCAAAGCCACCGTTCATAATTCTTTCATACTTGTCACTCATGCATCATTGCACATCCCGGTACACCGCCGGAGGCATTCATATAGAGTCATCTTTTTCTAGTATCGAGTTGTATCATTGAGTTGTAAATAAATAGAAGTGTGATGATCATCATTCAATAGAGCATTGTCCTAAAAAAGAAAGGCCAAATAAAAAAAGAAAGGACAAATAAAAAAATTAAAAGGGACAATGCTACTATCCTTTTACCACACTTGTGCTTCAAAGTAGCACCATGATCTTCATGATAGAGAGTCTCCTATGTTGTCACTTCCATATACTAGTGGGGATCTTTCATTATAGAACTTGGCTTATATATTCCAATGATGGGCTTCCTCAAAATTCCCTAGGTCTTCGTGAGCAAGCGAGTTGGATGCACACCCACTAGTTTCTTTTGTTGAGCTTTCATACACTTATAGCTCTAGTGCATCCGTTGCATGGCAATCCCTACTCACTCACATTGATATCTATTGATGGGCATCTCCATAGCCCGTTGATACGCCTAGTTGATGTGAGACTATCTTCCCCCTTTTTGTCTTCTCCACAACCATCATTCTATTCCACCTATAGTGCTATATCCATGGCTCACGCTCATGTATTGCGTGAAGATTGAAAAAGTTTGAGAACATCAAAAGTATGAAACAATTGCTTGGCTTGTCATCGGGGTTGTGCATGATTTAAATACTTTATGTGGTGAAGATGGAGCATAGCCAGACTATATGATTTTGTAGGGATAGCTTTCTTTGGCCATGTAATTTTGAGAAAACACAATTGCTTAGTTAGTATGCTTGAAGTATTATTGTTTCTATGTCAATATTAAACTTTTGTCTTGAATCTTATGGATCTGAATATTCGTACCACAATTAAGAAGAATTACATTGAAATTATGCCAACTAGCATTCCACATCAAAAATTATCTTTTTTATCATTTACCTACTCGAGGACGAGCAGAAATTAAGCTTGGGGATGCTTGATACGTCTCCAACGTATCTATAGTTTTTGATTGCTCCATGCTATATTATCTACTGTTTTGGGCAATATCGGGCTTTATTATCCACTTTTATATTACTTTTGGGACTAACCTATTGACCGGAGGCCCAGCCCAGATTTGTTGTTTTATGCCTATTTCAGTGCTTTGAAGAAAAGGAATATCAGACGGAGTCGAAACGGAACGAAATCAATTGGAGAAGTTATTTTTGGAAGGAAACACACCTGATGGACTTGGACCCCACGTCAAGGAAGAAACGAGGTGCTCACGAGGGTGGGGGGCGTGCTCCCCCCTAGGGCCCGCCCCCTGTCTCGTGGGGCCCTCGTGGCTCCCCTGACGTACCTCCTGCACCCATATATACCTACGTGACCTAAAACTTTCAGAACGCACAATAGATCGGGAGTTCCACCGCCAGAAGCCTCCGTAGCCACCGAAAACCAATCTAGACCCGTTCCGGCACCCTGCCGGAGGGGGCAATCCTTCTCCAGTGGCCATCTTCATCATCCTGGTTCTCTCCATGACAAGGAGGGAGTAGTTCTCCCTCGGGGCTAAGGGTATGTACCAGTAGCTATGTGTTTGATCTCTCTCTCTCTCTCTCTCTCGTGTTCTTCAGATGATACGATCTTGATGTATCGCGAGCTTTGCTATTATATTTGGATCCTATGATGTTTCTTCCCCCTCTTCTCTCTTGTAATGGATTGAGTTTCCCCTTTGGAGTTATCTTATCGGATTGAGTCTTTCAAGATTTGAGAACACTTGATGTATGTCTTGTCGTGGATATCTGTGGTGACAATGGGATACCGCGTGCCACTTGATGTATGTTAAGGTGACCAACTTGCGGGTTCATGAACCTATGCATAGGGGTTGGCACACGTTTTCGTCATGATTCTCCGGTAGATCTTTGGGGCACTCTTTGAGGTTCTATGTGTTGGTTGAATAGATGAATCTGAGATTGTGTGATGCATATCGTATAATCATGCCCACGGATACTTGAGGTGACATTGGAGTATCTAGGTGACATTAGGGTTTTGGTTGATTTGTATCTTAAGGTGTTATTCTAGTACGAACTCTAGGGCTGTTTGTGACACTTATAGGAATAGCCCAATGGATTGATTGGAAAGAATAACTTTGAAGTGGTTTTGTACCCTACCATAATCTCTTCGTTTGTTCTCTGCTATTAGTGACTTTGGAGTGACTCTTTGTTGCAGGTTGAGGGATATTTTTGTGATCCAATTATGTTAGTATTGTTAAGGGAACTTACACTAGCGAAAGTATGAACCCTAGGCCTTATTTCCTAGCATTGCAATACCGTTTACGCTCACTTTTATCACTTGCTACCTTACTGTTTTTATAATTTCAGATTACAAATACCTTTATCTACTATCCATATACCACTTGTATCACCATCTCTTCGCCGAACTAGTGCACCTATACAATTTACCATTGTATTGGGTGTGTTGGGGACACAAGAGACTCTTTGTTATTTGGTTGCAGGGTTGCTTGAGAGAGACTATCTTCATCCTACGCCTCCTACAGATTGATAAACCTCAGGTCATCCACTAGAGGGAAATTTGCTACTGTCCTACAAATCTGTGCACTTGCAGGCCCAACAACGTCTACAAGAAGAAGGTTGTGTAGTAGACATCACCGCCCCACCCACTGCGCCGCCGCCCGGTGTCGTCCCCCCGTAAGCCCCCCTCCTCCTCCGCCCTTCCATCGCCTTCGGCCTCCTGCCCCACCCGCCGCCGCCCCACCCACTGCTACGCCGCCATTGCCGTCGTCCTTGACCTCCTCTCCTCTCCTTTGAAGAAGCACTGAATTTTTGGCCCCTCTCTCTTTCTCACGCTCGCTCGGCCCCTTTGTTAGGTTTTCCCCCACCCCACCCAAGCGCGCCGCCGGCTGTCTCCCTCCTCCAACTCCGACCCCTCCACGCCTCGCCGCCGGCGCCGCTGTCCCCCGACTCCGCCCCGCCCTCACTGCCTGACGTCGGTGAGTTCCTCGTCTCTCTGTCTCCTCTCTCGTGTGTACTGCTCTAGTGTGAACTGCTAGTTTGGATTGGTGGCTGCCAGTGAAACAATTTTGTATGTTGCTGGCAATGTTGTTGGTACTGTCAATGCTTAGTGTGATTTTGTTGGTACAGCCAATGATCCTGCTAGTGTGAATTGGCTGCTGCTGCTGGTTCGGTTGCCTGATGTGCTTCTGTATGGTGCGTGGTAGATAGTGGCTACTGTGACATCAGATTAGCAATTTTTGGACGACGACATAACTGAATTTTTGGTCTAACACCAAGATCTCCTACTCCTGATCAATTGAACGAAACCCACTGTTGACTATACCAATTGAACAAAGCTGCAGGGTACATTATGTTAAAGAATTCCTACTTTTAGTGATTTTTAGGAAGAGCACTTAAAAAATTTAGTCAGCATTGATTTCCTACTTTAGTCAAAAATTATTTGAATTAGTTTTAGTGGAACAGAGGCAACTCAGAGTTTGAAAATGGCATTAAAGGAATTTGTTTTTGAGGTAAATTCTATTATGAAATAATCCTACTATTATTTAAAATATAAATGAAATGATTTGGAACACCAAGCAAGAGTTATGTTTCAAGTTGCTGAACCTTTCCATATAAGCTTGCAATAGATTTAATTGATCATACAGAAAATGAAAAACGAAGGTCATACCGATCCTAGTTGGTATTATTTTTCATGGCTAGAAGATATATTGTTGTACCCCGAGTGAAGGGAAGGAGTTTGCTGGGTTTTGTCTCCAACCATCATGTCGTGATGATTTTGCAGGTACCCCGAGAGGCCCTTGAGTTTGCCGGAATGTCGATTAACTTTCGTTCTGGCAAATTCGGGTACTCCGTATGTCCTATTTTCAGCAAAGGTCATGCTGAAATTTTTCGTGAATTTTAACATGACTTTGCTAAAAATAGGACATATGGGGTACTTGTGACAAATGCATGGGTCGGAGTATCTTAGTACTTAATTAAGTAGGATCAACTCATAGTTATTACTAATGCCAGTTGCTCATCATTGATAAACCCTAATCTGGAAGAGGAACCACTCATCGTATGTAGTTTTGAATTATGAACGTAGAAAATGTCATCATCGGACGACGAAAGTCTCCCGGGGGAGTGCGACTAGTGCCACGATGATTGAGGTCTGTGTGACAGGCCTCACCTGGACGATGATCGGCGCTTCAGCATTAAGCTCGAGGAGACCTTCGAAGTTGAAACGGTACGCAACGACGACAATTGTTTTTTTCATAATTAAGCATGACTTCAACTATTTCAACGTGTAATTTTCATATTTTACAATTCGAGTATAGCTTATCCCATGCCATGCAAGACACTATGTCTTGGAGAGGATGGATTTTGAAGACCATGAAATTTCTGAAAGAAAGAAAATTCACCTAAGGACTCATCACGATGTGGACTTTGAAATAAATATGTATAATTCTGAGAACGTAATCCATTTTGGTTGCAAAAATTGGGAAGCATTTTGTAAGATGTATGGTTTTGATGAGGGTATGCTTATCACCATGGATCTTGGTAATCCTGACATCGACCAAGACAATATGGACATTTGGGTCCTTGTTGATACGCCTCCAGTTCTACCGCTATGTGAGTTTCTTAAACATAGTTATTAGCTAATTTATATTGTTTATTTCAAAATAGTTGACAGCTTTCCATTGACAGCTTATTTTTATTGTTCAAAGAATGTGCGGGAGATGGTAGACAAAACCCACTACACCGATGGCTCCGAATTAACAACTTACAAGGAGAAAAATCATCTGGTCAGATTTTGTACTGACATTGAGAATTACAATATCTACAATCAAACTCCTCAACATTATGGTCAATACGTGTCACTAGTGCATGTGTTCAACTACGGTAACTACCATGGAGATACCCTAGTAAGATTTTTACTATTACGACATCCGTGCATCTTTTGCATACTACTAAAACTAGTACATCATTGCTAACTATGAAGTTATTACTATGTTTTTCAACAGATAATCCCAGAGAATTGTGTGCCTCATTTGATGTATCAGAAAGGTATTCTTAATGTTTTGAACATACAGCCAAGTCATCCTACGAATCTCAACTATCCATACGATATTTCTAAAAGAACTGGAGACATGAAAATCAAAGGATGGAAAAAATGTATGGACAGTCGTAAGGAGGTTCTTGGAAGAAAAAGGAAGCGAAGCGCAAGAATTGGAGATAGGATGTTCTCCATTCTCTATAATGGAGAGTCAGGGTCTATATTGTTTTATGCTATTTTACCTTAAATAGGGTATTTAGGTTCTGCCTAATACTGATGATCATGTGCTAAGAACAATTAAGTAGGGTTGGTTCGATGACTATCAAGATGATGATCGTATGACTTGTTATTAATAACGAGTAGAAGTTGTATGATCATGATTAGTAGGACTTGTTAGGATTAGTATTACTTCCGACAAACTCGCTACTCGCAGTCTCGAGACTTGTAATGTTCTATTTTTGTTCGGTCTTTTGAATTCGGAGACTAATATGATGAATTGTATTCGGAGACTAATCTTCTATTGTATTCGATGAATCTGCTCTTGCTGTGTGGTGCTGTCTATATTCTGTCCAATAATATATTTTGTAACCTGTGCAAAAATCAGAAAAGTAAAAAAAAACTAATATTCATACTAATGGCGCATCACCCCTAAGTGCGTCATTAGTATGCCAAAGCACATGGGTAAATATGGCCCCCTGGGAGGCATACTAATGGCGCATGTTGGTCTATACTAATGGCGCATGGCGTGGTGCGCCATTAGTATATAATACTAGTGGCGTGGTACTAGTGGCGCATCAGTAGTGCGCCATTAGTAGGCAAAACTGGTGCGTCACCAGTAGGCCTTTTTCCTAGTAGTGGGCGATCTAGCGGATAAGACTAACTAGGCCTTTTTAAGACCCAAGAGTATCTTGGACCTAAAAAATTGTTTAACTTTAATTGGCCCAATTAAGTCCATGGGTATTCCCATCTTAAAATTTTTAGTTAACTTAATTGCATTAACATTGCACTTAATTATTACACCACGTCATCGTGCGTGGTCATTTGAATTTGGGTTTCGAGCGGTTCGTCATCTCCTCTCGAGCCCTAGTCTCCGGTGAACACATTGCGGCCTTCGATCGCCGTCACTCGCACTTGCTGGGCACTCCCTTCCTCCTCCTAATCTCCCTCCATCGTATGTGACCCCCCTCAGGTTATGCGGCGCCAGATCTTCCGAGGCCAGATCATCCTCATCACCGTGCATCAAGTTTATCACACCGGATCTTTGCATCGACCTCTCAGATGTAAGTGCCTGGCCATCTCTAATCTTGTCTGGCCGCTTCTGCATAGTACCAATAGGGTCGGATTTGATTAGGGTTTAGGATATGCGATATGAGGTTTAGGGTTTATGGTTTTGTGAAGAAGGTGGTCACTGCCGACGAAGTGATAACAGATATCATCGTCTAGAGGGTGTTGTACTGGGACCTGCCAGCAGTCCGGGCGCTGGAGACGAGCGAGCTGACCACGTGGTCCCTGTACCGCGCCCTCATCGGCGAGTTCACGGCCTATGTTGTCCTCCTCTACGTGAGCATCGCCACCGTCGTGGGGTACAGAAACCAGTCATCCACCGCCGACGAGCTGTGCACCGGCGTCAGCTACCTTGGCGTCGCGTGGTCCTTCGGTGCCACCGTCTCCGTCCTCGTCTACTCTACCAGCGGCGTCTCAGGTAGGTATATACACATCTCTGTCACAACATACTTTCTCCGTCCAAAATTACTTGTCACACAAATGGATAGAGATGGGTGTATCTTGAACTAATTGTCACGTTCCATGTGCAATGCAGGTGAGCACATAAACCCGGTAGTGACGTTCGTGCTCTTCATGGCTGGGAAGGTGACGCTGGTGCGCTCGACAGATTCATGTGTGGTGTGGCGTGTACCATCACTCGAAGATGTCCGTGCAATGTTTGGCCCAGTTTGCTGCTCCGCTGCGTCGTTCCGCCAGCACGGCCGCCCTCCTGTTTCGTGGGTCATTTGCAACAGTGAGAGTGCATGCATCTTGGAAGCTCGCGCACTCTCTTTTTGTTTTTGTGGGACTATCTTGCCGACGCTCGTCTGCCGATGGACGGCATGTCACTCTGCTCTATTAATTCCTGATTCCTCTCATTTCTAGTAAAGGTTCTACGCTTCGTGAGTTTGCTTCTATTTACCTTTTCTCATAGATGTCTGTAGAGGTATTTCTCTACGAAAGAATGTGGAAAGCAAGAACAACGAATGGCACTCACGATGGCTTGCTCCCTTTTATTCCCCGTCGCCTAGTGGCCAGATGGCTCTGCTCATTGATTGCACCACCAAACCGCACAATTGCATAGGGTGGTAGTATTACTGTGAGATATTTCAATTTTTGCCGGATATTCAAGTATGTCTATCTTTTTTTTCTGATTAACATGTCATGTACATAGTTAGGAGAGTAAACTGGTCCATTTCCCATCCCTCTAACGGCTTTTTCACTTTTGACCGTTCATTTTTGTGATTGGTGCATTTTTGGTCGTCGGATCTACATCTTAGTTCGGCCTCCACCCCGAGTTGTAATTCTTGGGCCAAAAGTCTTAACGGCTGTTACCCATGAAGAAAAATCGGAGCCCTTTAGTAATCTAGGCCTCTTTTCCCGACCCAGTTAGCCAGCCCACGAAATCCCACACGATTGGTCACTGTGCCCTTAAAACGAGTGAACAGCATAAAACCACCATAATACTGGCGTTATTATAAAAAACCCCGCCACAATAGAGGCAGCTAGGAAAAAACACCGAATACAAAATTAAACTTTGACAGAAAGCACTAAACACAGCTTGAATGCGACTTTGATACGGCAAATGGCTGACATGATAAACGGGTAATGGCGTGGAGGTGACAGAAATTAAGGGCTCGGTGAAATTGTGACCCTTTCTTCTAAAAAAATCAACCCGGTTGACCCTGCTGCCATCGCCCGAGCCACGCAACCCATTCGCTGGTGCCGCCCGTCATGGATATCCGGATCAACGAGGCCTCGATGGTGCTTAGGACAAGCGCGCTCATCATAGTGCGCCAGAGGTGGACGAGGACGGTCTCGAACCACCTTAACGGTGGGCCGCACACCTCCGAGGCCATGGCACGATACCTGCAATGAAGTCCTTGGTGAAGTGGGCTTTCTGGATGCCAATGTTATTTTCGGCGTCTTCTCCGTGATGATGGCCGGCGGTGGCGATGGGTGTAGGACAGTGGTTCTCCTCGCTGCCATGATGGTGCTCCAGGAGAGACGTATATGCAAAACTTGCCGCTCAAAGACGCCTTCGAGATAGCATCACTCAAAGACGTCTATGCAAAGCTTGCCGCTCCACGGCGGTGTTCACGCATCTTGGAAGCTCGCACACTCTCTTCTTGTCCCTATGGGACTATCCTGCAGACGCTCATATGCCGATGGACGCCATGTGACTCTGTTCTATTAATTTCTGATTCCTCTCATTCCCACTAGTAAACGTTCTATGCTTTGTGAGATTACTTCTATTCACCCTTTATCGTAGATCTCTGTAGAGGTATTTCTATGAAAGAATGTGGAAAGTGAGAGCCACGAATGACACTCATGATCGCGTGCTCCCTTTTATTCCCCGACGCTCAGTGCTCACTGATTGCACCACCAAACTGTCCTATTCCACAGGGCGGTATTATTTTGAGTTGTTTTGCTTTTTCATGGGTTTTCTAGTATGTTTGTCTTTTTATTAAATTGTCACGTGACAGTAAAACTAAACCATTTCCCACCCTTCTAACGTCCTCATCATTTCTGGCCATCCTTTTTTGTGATCGGTGCGTTCTTGGTCGTCAGATCTACAGCTTAGTTTGGTCTCCACCACATGTTCTAATTCCTGTGTCAAAAGTCCACTAATAAGCTGGGCCTCTTTTCCTAGAACATTTAGCTGACCCACAGAAGGCCACGCGATCAGTCAATGTCCCCCTAAAATGAGTGAAAAGCTCAAAAGGACTACAATACTGGCGTCATTAGCAAAAATACACCACAATACAGGTAGCTAGATAACACTGAGCGCAAAAATGAACTTTGACAGAAAGCACTAAACACAGCTTGACCGTGACTTTGACGTGGCAAAAGGGGTAACGCACGAAGATGACGGACATTACGGGCTGGCTCGAACTGCAACCTGTTTGCCCAAAAAAGACCCGTTGAACTGCAACCTGTTTGCAGTTCGCCTTCGTCGGTGCCGCCTGTCCACGAATATCCGAATCGACGATGCATTCCAGGGCCTCGGGTCATGCGCGCGCGTCATAGTGCACCAGAGGTCGGCGAGGATGGCCTCGAACTGAATGAACGTTCGGTTCTACCCCTGCTTGGTGAAGTCCTTCGTGAAGTGTGCTTTGTGGATGAGGATTTTGTTTTCGGATCCGTCGTCTCCGAGGTGATGGCCTTAGCGCTTCCTATCCCTTGGCCTCGTCAGCCATACGCCACATCAAAACGAGGGTCTACACAAGGGTAGTGTTTTTCTCACATATTAGAGCATCTCCAGCCGCGTCCCCGAAAGGCCTTCCCAGACATTTTTTTCGTGCCGACGCAAAAATTTTGGTCCAATCACGTCCCCAGGAGCCCTATTTTTGCCGGCCTGTGCCGAATTTAGCGCCGGCGGACCCGCGTCGAACCCGGCGCGCTGGGGGCGCTGGGGGGGGGGGGCGCCGGGGCGAGCGGTTTTGACGCGAAAAAGCCGCGGGCCCATTCCGTCAGCGACACCGCGCGTCTTCTTCCCCGAACGCCTCGGTTTTCCGCAGAGAATCAATGGCAAGGCTGTCGCCGGTCAGCCTTACCATTGATTCCTCATAGGCGGCGCGTCACGGGGTGGCGCGCCGATGCCTCCCCTCCCTCGCACGCGTACACAAGGGGCGGCGCCGCTAGATAAGCCGGCAGCCTCCCTCGCCTCTAGCCACACCAGCCACACCAGCCCTAGCCCGTCCTCTACCGCTCCCGAGCACCGCCGCTGAGCCCTCCCTCTCCCGAGCGCCGCCGCCGAGCCCTCCCTCTCCCTCCCTCCCTCTCCCGATGGCCAAGCGATTCCCCGGAGATGAGGCCGCGGCCAACGGCTTCGGCCGTCGCTCGCTCCGCGAACAGGAGTCTTGGCTCCTGTTCCAGGCGAACATCCCGGCGCCGCCGGACATGCGCGCTGGGCCAACGGGTTGGAGACTCAGCAACGTGGGAGTGCCCATTCCCCCGTTGCCCGACGCCGTGGCGAAACCGGGCTACTTCACCGACGAGGTCGACGTCGTGCGCGCCTCCCTCACCGACGACCAGCTCGCCCTCCCCGAGTACGCCACCGACAACATAGCGGCATGGACGGCGTACTTCCAGCGCCGGCAGCAGCAGAGGATGGCGTCCACCAACGGCGCACTGGTGGTGGCCGGACCGAAGAACAGCGACAGATGTCAACTGTGGTGGGGTGTCCCCGGCCGCACCGTCGAGGGCGTTCTGACGTACCTCGAGGGCGGCAACGACCCGCCGTTGGCATACCCCCCAGCGAGGGCGGCCGCCACGGCCACAGCTCACCGCCGACGCGACGGGCAATGGTTGCCCAGGAGGTTCGGCGCCTTCTCTTCTTCCTCCTCCTCCCGCTATTCCTCACACTCGTCCGGCGCTCCGGCGCTGCTCGGCGTCAAGGCCGAGCCAGCAGCGGAGACGCCGCTCGGCCGGCGCACTCGCAGCGCCGGCATCGTCATCAATGAGGGCGGCCGGCGAGCCCCCTCGTCGGCTCCTCTGTGCTTCGTCAAACCCAAGATGGAGCCGGGCCTCCTGGCGATGAAGACGGAGCACGGCGCGACGACGACGCGGCCCTAGAATGGGCATGCGCGGACTCCCTGAAGATGGCGAGGGAGCGCCAGTGCGTCGTCCTGCGGCGATTCGCGCAGCAACACGGGGGCCGCGACGAAGGAGGAATCGTCGTCATCGAGGACAGCGACGACGACGCCGCGCCGCCGCCACCAGCCCGCATAGGCGACGCCGGTCAGGGGTCCACCAGGGACGGCCGCGTCAAGGAGAAGCCGGACGACGACGACGGCGGCGGCGACTACTCCACTTTTAGCCAGTTCTTTTTTAATTATATATATTATGTAATAAAAACCTGCTTTTTTAATGTAATATATGCCGAACTTCGCTGAAGTTTGAACTTTGCTATATTTTTTAATTTTTTGAATGCGCCTGGGACGGCCCTGGAGCCGGCGGCTGGGGACCAACTCGGCCCCAGGCCGATTTTTTGCGCCGGCTCACCCCAGGGGGCGATTTTAGGCGCCCCCGGGGGGCCAACGGCTGGAGGTGCTCTTACCATTACGTTCGGCGCAATTTGCTAATAAAACGTGAAGTGCTGTAATGATGCAAATATTGTGGTTGTTCTATGCTTTTCACTCCCCTAAAATGCACACATCTGGCTCGCCTCGATCATTCTCCTCGCGCTACAAATGTGCGCCTAGGTCTCCTCGTAGCAGTGCTATATCATACGGCTCGTGTTAAGCAAAGTCCACGCCGGGCGGACCAAAGGCGACCAATCTGGTTCGAGCCTAATGGACTGTACACTGATGCAGGCGGAGAGGAATCGTCACTCGATTGTTCAGTGAAGAAGAGAATGAAACTGGTTTACTGGAGTTCAAGGAGAAAATCAATCGTCCGTTCCTGCGAACATTCATCGGCGCTGATAATAGAGGTCTGTTCCTTTTTCCTGACCTACAACTGCTTCACTACATACGAGTGTAGATATGATTCATGCCATGTAGCTTGCTTCCAGCCTTGAGCCCTTCCACATTGTTTGTGCTTCTCTCATCGGTTCGCCCTCCTGGTGTCTTTGCAATTGTGATGAGCACGCCAATGACCTTGCTCACATTTCACGACGATGGATTTCACGCCCCTTATATGCGTCCCACCCAGCAACTCATCTTTGATCCTCCTCCATACCTGCCCCCCTCCCCCCCTGGTCAGGTTTGGTTTGAGAAGAGGCAAAAGTTCATGATCGATCGAGATGCATGATCACCTTATATCTGTCAGTTTTGAATAAATTAATTATGAGGCCTTGGCTGCGAGGCTCATTCGATTTTTTGTTGCAATGTTGTATGCCGGCATGGCATAATATTTTTTTGTTACTATAAAAAATGGTAGATGTATTTCCTAAAAAACATTTCTTGTATCATTTTGATGAAAACAAGCCAAATCGTCATTATTGAAAAAAAGGACATAACAGACCAAATGGATCTTCCCATTGGTTGCACTTGTCAGGGAAGGACGAATATTGATTCGGACTCATATCCGTTGGCCACACAGATGGACTAAAAAGGGACAAATTTTGTGTCTGTTTCAATCGGCTCATGCGAGTTGCCCCTTATACTCCACCAGTCAGTGCATGACATCAGAGGACCCTGACACGGGTTGAACGGCAGCGGGCCGTTCCCGCCGCTACAGCGCTGGCTGCTCACCCACCGCCGGTTGTTCCCACCGCGGGGCTGGTCGAGCTCATACACTAAGTCATCGACATCCTGTGTTGGCGGAACAGCGGCAACGCGTCCCTCTTGCTAGGCTGTCATATGTCACGTGTTTGGTTGCTTACATCATTACGAAAAAGGGTTTCCTCCCACTTTGTATTACAAAGCAACCACCGATACATCCAACGATAGGTGCTGGGGCCGCAGCACAAACAAACCCAAAGAAAAACAAAGAAGAAAGGAAGAGAAACAAATGCCAACAACGGCAGATCGACGAAACAAAGATGACCGGTGACCGCTGCACCCTCCGGAGAAGTACCACCACGTTCCCAGCACTCGAAGCGCCCCATACCAAGCAACACCTTCAAGAAGGAGGCGACGACGACGCCGCTGCTGCTCGGACTAGTCCTAGGGTTTCCCCCGGTACGCGCGGGGGGGGGGGGGGGGGGGGGGCATTGAGGGCAGGGGTGTACCCGACGCCCTTCAGAAAGGGTCCGGCGGCACCCACAGGCGTCGCCGCGTCGGGGCCGGACGAGCCGCCAGAGATTTCTCCCAACCCAAACCCCCACCACCACCCCAGACGAATCATCGTGCACCACCCATCGCACCGCCCACCAACATGTGCCACCACGGTCACGGAATCAACTTCGCCGTCTCCCTGAGGTCACCGACACGAGAACTGGCGGATGGGAGAAGGGACAGTGGCCTTGGGGGCATCCGCAACATCACCGACATGAGGGGACAATCATCACCGCCACCGCGGAGCCGACCGGACGCGCGGACAAGAGGCCTGCCAGGCACCGAGGCCCGGCTGAACCCAAAAGGGTCCGGACAGCCCCTGCCGTCACGCTGCAGCTCGCCGGCCGACGAAGCCGTCATCGCCCACAGACCACCGCCTCTTCACCACCAACTAGGGAGCAGCACCGCCACGCACCGAGTCGCTGGCCCGCCCTAGCCCAGATAGAGCCCGAAAGGGCCCAGATCTGGGCTGTGCGGGCGCCGCCGGCCACCAGCACCGCCACACCGCCCCGTGGCCAACGGCCGCGCCGTCGCACCGAGAACCACGGAGCTCGCCGGACACCCGCCGCCGAACCCCACCATAGCGGCCGAGCACTGCCGCCGCCATCAGGAGGCCCCCGCGCCCCCCAAGAGCGAGCGGGGAAGGGACGGCCCACCGCCGCCAGCGCCGCGCGGGCAGGGCCCAGCACTTCGGCCGCCGGCGGCGGGGAGGGAGAAGGACGGGGAGGAGGCCGAATGAGATGGGGAAGGGGGCCGCCCGTCGCCCGTTGAAAAAAGATCATCAAACGAAATTCAAAAAATCTGAAATTTTCCTACATCAAACTTTATCATATGTTTGAGGTTCTTGCTAAGTTTCATCGAAAAATAACATCCAAGGAGCTCTCACCGAAAAAACAAAATCGCTGCTGAAAGTTTTGTGCACTGTTTGAGCAGTGATTTGTTATTTTTGGTAAGAGCTCCTCAGATGTTATTTTTAGGCGAAATTTTGCAAGAACCTCACACATCTGATAATGTTTCATGTCTCAAAATTTCAAATTTTTTGGACAATGTTTGATCACATTTTTTTAATCTTTTGCTATCTCGGGTGTACTATACCCGAGAGTTTTGCTATCTCGGGTGTACTACAGCCGAGAGTAGCCACTACTTGACTGGATTTTCTACCCTCGGGTGTACTACACCCGAGTTAGTAAAAAAGTTGAAAAAAATTCATCAAACAAAATTAAAAAATCTGAAATTTTGCAACATTACACGGGGTTGCAGGGGCGGCGGCGGCGGCGGCGGTGCCGAGATCAACACTTGGCTACTGCGGCGACGATGACGGCCACCTTGCTGTAGAACTGATATACATGGTTGAATGTATGAATTGTATAACTGATTTGAATATATGGATGAATGTATAAATATTTGGTTGCATGGATGAAGTGTATAACTGCTCTCTCTCTCTCTCTGCTGCCATTGCCATCGTCGCACGACCTTCGACGTCGGCACCCACCCCGTCACCCTTCCTGTCCGCCGCTGCCGCCTCGAACATCCTTGCCCTCTCCATCCGCTGCAGCCCTCGCCCTCACCATCGCCCTCGCCTTCCACCGCCTCCAACGTCCTTGGCCTACCCATCACCATTGTCCCCAACCTCCCCGTCATCTTTGTCCGCCCTAGGAAGTAGTAACCACCTCCCTTCTCTCTCTCTCTCTCTCTCTCTCTCTCTCTATCTCTCTCTCTCTCTCTCGCCACAGTAGTATTATGGCACATGTTATAAACCAAAATTTGAACTTAAGAAATTGGCATGGACCAAGAAACAAAAATTGTTTTCACAAATTTTTTCCATGTTTCTAGATAACATTCTAGGAATAAGTAAGTTTTGGGAAATTGCCATGAAATTGTTTTAAAAATGTGCCAAGTAACTTCTGGAAATTTCATAGGTACATCTAAGCTCAGGAATGACGGGGGAGGCGCCCAGGAACGTCCCTAGGTGGACGACGCTGTTGTTTGGTTGTCTGCATTTATGCTATAGGGGTGAGAAGATGTAACGCAAAGTTGTTCAGCTGTGTGCAAATTGTTGTTCTTCTCACCTCTTTCAAATGTGGAGGCCTTACCACCCAAATGCAACAGATCACAAACATGCATAACATAGGAAGAGCACAAGTAGGAATAGCAGGCATAAGAACAACTAAATCACTATTGGGAAAACTCTCATGGCCTCAAACTAGTGGCGGGCGCGACCAGGGACTCGCCACTATTATTTTAGAAAAATTCCAGTAGCAGTTAAAATTACGAGCCCACTATTGATGTTCCCACAACAGTGGCACGAGTAAATTACCAGCGATAACTCCTAAATTCTTCTAGATTTCTTCGCGAGCGAAAACAGCCGTGGCGGGCACGGATGGACTGCTCATTACTAATGCCTAGCCGAGCAGTGGCAGGCGACAAAATGTTCCCTGCACATTTATATTTGGGCGACTACAACCAATTTTTCCAAAGTTTCCAAGACTTCGCAATGGCGGGCACGGATGGACACGGATGGACTGCTCGTTACTAATGCCTAGCCGAGCAGTGGCAGGCGACAAAATGTTCCCTGCACATTTATATTTGGGCGACTACAACCAATTTTTCCAAAGTTTCCAAGACTTCGCAGTGGCGGGTCTTCTCGGTTGCCCGCCACACATTTTTTAAGTCTGAAAATCCCTTCTGGAACTCCTTTCAACGTTATATATATGAGAATGTGGCTTTGGTGGTCTGTTTTAGTCATAGAAAAAGTTTGAAGTTCAGAAAGATCTAAATAAGGAGTTGTGTGTGGCAGGCGGCGGTTTCAATTTGAAACTCTGACCTTTTCGGGGAGAGTGTTTGGTATGTACACTAGGTGTATCAAGTTTTTGCCATAACACTCTTAAATTTTTCTCACACCCCAAATAGCTGAGATGAAGACACCATGCAATCATCCATTTCAGAACTCTTTTGCATGCTATTTCTTTTGAAAGAGCGTTTTTTCATTTGCAGTGGCTAGTAAATCGACTAATGCCTCGAAAATAACAGACCAACTCGAAAAGTGGCCAAATTTGTGCAAGTGTCTTTGGATGGTGCATTTTAGTCATAAAAAAGTTTAAAGTATAAAAGATTTAGAAAATAAGAGTTGCGTGCGGCAGGCGGCGGTTTCATTTTTAACCCCGAGGGGGGGGGGGAGTGTCTGGTTTGTGCACCAGGTGTATCATGTTTTTGCTATAACACTCTCAACTTTTACCACACTCTACATGGGTGAGATGAAGACACAATGCTAAGTTCCATCCCTTTCGAAACTCGTTTTGCTGCTATTTCTTATAAAAGAGTGTTTTGTTATGTAGTTGTCACTAGTAGAGAGATGGCTAGACACAAATTTAATTGGTGGCGCCTCAATTTAAATTCATGCCATCATTATTATTTTTAGATCATGATGGTGTTGGCATATTTAATACGTCACGAGTAATACGTTACTGGTGGCGTGCCGCCTAAAATCCATACCACCAGTATTTGGGATTCAGTAGTCTGGTCTGATAAAGGTTAGTGATGGTGTGTGACATATCGCCACACCATCAGTATCATGCATATTGATGGCGTGCGGGCTAACCAGCACGTCATTAGTAATTGGACCGGTCAATTTTTTTTGTTTTAACCCGCTATTAATGGCGTCGAGTGACTGTTTTTTTTCCAATGCCACATAAAGCTTTCTACCATCACCCTATCAATGATAATTTTTTCGGGCCCACAGCTCATCTTTCTCCCTCCCGATTCTTCTCCAACCTCTCTCTCACTCACCCGCGCCGTCTCTCCTCTCACCTTATCAATCACCGATGCCGCCGCCCCCCGCTCCACCACCATCGCCGCTGACACCCGCTCCCACTCCCCCTCCCGCTCCCCGTCCCCTACCCTTTTGAGACTGAATTTTCTACTCTCGGGTGTACTACACCCGAGTTAGTAAAAAAGTTGAAAAAATTCATCAAACGAAATTAAAAAAATCTGAAATTTTGCTACATCAAACTTTATAATATGTTTGAGGTTCTTCCCAAGTTTCATCGAAAAATAACATCCGAGGAGCTCTCACCGAAAAAAACAAAATCGCTGCTGAAAGTTTTGTGCACTGGTTGAGCAGTGGTTTTGTTATTTTTGGTAAGAGCTCCTCAGATGTTATTTTTAGGTGAAATTTTGCAAGAACCTCACACATCTGATAATGTTTCATGTCCCAAAATTTCAGATTTTTTGGACAATGTTTGATCACATTTTTTTAATCTTTTTCTATCTCGGGTGTACTACACCGGAGAGTAGCCACTACTTATAGAAATGCTCATCAACTTTTAGGAGGAGACTGGATTTTCTACTCTCGGGTGTACTACACCCGAGTTAGTAAAAATGTTGAAAAAAGATCATCAAACGAAATTCAAAAAATCTGAAATTTTGCTAAATCAAACTTTATCATATGTTTGAGGTTCTTGCCAAGTTTCATCGAAAAATAACATCCAAGGAGCTCTCACCGAAAAAAACAAAATCGCTGCTGAAAGTTTTGTGCACTGTTTGAGCAGTGATTTGTTATTTTTGGTAAGAGCTCCTCAGATGTTATTTTTAGGCGAAATTTTGCAAGAACCTCACACATCTGATAATGTTTCATGTCTCAAAATTTCAAATTTTTTGGACAATGTTTGATCACATTTTTTTAATCTTTTGCTATCTCGGGTGTACTATACCCGAGAGTTTTGCTATCTCGGGTGTACTACAGCCGAGAGTAGCCACTACTTGACTGGATTTTCTACCCTCGGGTGTACTACACCCGAGTTAGTAAAAAAAGTTGAAAAAAATTCATCAAACAAAATTAAAAAATCTGAAATTTTGCAACATTACACGGGGTTGCAGGGGCGGCGGCGGCGGCGGTGACGAGATCAACACTTGGCTACTGCAGCGACGATGACGGCCACCTTGCTGTAGAACTGATATACATGGTTGAATGTATGAATTGTATAACTGATTTGAATATATGGATGAATGTATAAATATTTGGTTGCATGGATGAAGTGTATAACTGCTCTCTCTCTCTCTCTGCTGCCATTGCCATCGTCGCACGACCTTCGACGTTGGCACCCACCCCGTCACCCTTCCTGTCCGCCGCTGCCGCCTCGAACATCCTTGCCCTCTCCATCCGCTGCAGCCCTCGCCCTCACCATCGCCCTCGCCTTCCACCGCCTCCAACGTCCTTGGCCTACCCATCACCATTGTCCCCAACCTCCCCGTCATCTTTGTCCGCCCTAGGAAGTAGTAACCACCTCCCTCCTCTCTTTCTCTCTCTCTCTCTCTCTCTCTCTCTCTCTCTATCTATCTCTCTCTCTCTCTCTCGCCACAGTAGTATTATGGCACATGTCATAAACCAAAATTTGAACTTAAGAAATTGGCATGGACCAAGAAACAAAAATTGTTTTCACAAATTTTTTCCATGTTTCTAGATAACATTTTAGTAATAAGTAAGTTTTGGGAAATTGCCATGAAATTGTTTTAAAAATGTGCCAAGTAACTTTTGGAAATTTCACAGGTACACCTAAGCTCAGGAATGACGGGGGAGGCGCCCAGGAACGTCCCTAGGTGGATGACGCTGTATCCAGCATGTGAGCCGGTGGAGATGACGGTGTTATCCAGGATCCCCTCGAGTTGCAGAGGCAGGAGTCGTCGTGTACCATGCTGCTCCAAGTCGGCGGTACCATTCCCCTTGCCACCCCCTGGATTTGCCCCCAGGCACATGTTCATGCGTCTCTCTTTAAATAAAAATTCCGTGCTCCTTGAAATAGAAATGACATGCTCTTAATAAAAAAAATGCTATGCTGTTCAAAATAAAAATGACATGGTATATCTAAATGGCATACTCTAATAATGAATAATGATTTGCTCTTTAAAAACAATGACATGCTCTTAATAACAAACATTCCATGCTCCTTAAAATGAAAATACCATGCTCTTAATAACATACTAAATGCCATGCTCTTAAAAAATAAAAAAAGCCATGGTGTATACTCTCTGCTTTCCTAAATATAAGTCTTTGTAGAGATTCGACTATGGACCACACATCCCTATGTGGTCCATAGTGGAATCTCTACAAAGACTTATATTTCGTAACGGATGGAGTACATTGGAAAATCGCCATTATTCCTACAAAAATAGCATGCTTCATACACAAAGTGACATGGTTTATACCAAAATGATGTTGGAATTAACCACGCTGTCGTGTCCGGGATGGAGTACAAAGGAAACAAACATAAAAAAATAAAAATAAAAAAGAAACAGAAATAACTAAAAACAAAAAAAAAAGAAAACCAGAAAACCCGGTTCAAGAACCTTTTGGAAGGTTCCCAAAACTGGCTAGGAACCATCCAAAAGGTTCCCAAAACCGGAAAACGATCCCACGTAAAAAAGCGCTAACGGGCTGGCCCATTTACCATCGAACATGTGCGGCATGTCGACTACTTGCAGCAGAATGTGGCGAATAGGGTTTTCCTCGATCCAGCTGCTTAAGGCGTTAGCTTCGAGCATACGCGTGCGTCTCGCCGGATTGTCTCTTGTGTGCCTGGTTAGCTACGACTGGTGCCTATGGCCCAATAGGGCCCATTATGTTGCAACCTTACTTTGTCCAAGAGGTGAGCATACAGAGGGTAGCCATGGCCTTCCTATTTTGTATGGTATTGTCAGAGAGCCCGATCCACCACTCTTTGGTTGATCGTGCCAAGTGCCAAGTAGAAGTGTTGATGCTTTCGAGCTGGAGCCAATCTTCTATCATTTACTAAAGTCTAGTAGTGTATCGTCATCTGAAGAGGAGGTGGTCGATAGATTCTTGCACGCGCTTGCAAAGAGGACAAAGCCCGCAATTAGCCCACCCCTGGTTGGCCAGCACTTGATACCCTATTTTGCATGGCCAACCAAGCGAAAAAAATTGACCTTGGGCGGGGCCCAGGCATTCCACACCGCAAACTCCATGGATGAGGGGATGATGCCAAGAAGTTGTGCCAAGTAGGCAGACTTAGCAGTGTATATCCCGCTCTCTGTGTGTTTTCACACAATGTTGTCTTCAACGTGCAAGGTCCAAGGTCAAACAAGACAAGGTCCAAGGAGATCGTTTAATTCACACGGGTGAGGGAGTACAGTTCTGTTTCCAGAGCCAGGCCAGTCGATATATACTTTCTCCTAATTTAGTCTATATTGCCTTCTTGTTCTCGTGGTTTAATTCATATGTATTACTCATGGCTTTATTTCTTTTCTGTATTATGAATGCATAATACTTTAGGTGGATGAACAAGCAGTCCTAAAACACTTCAGGTGGACTGAAAAAAGAGCAGATCCCAAACACATTGGCTCGCTGCCGAGTATCATGGCCATCTATAGTTACAGAAGCAGAACCCGTTCTTCCATGACCAAGTGCTCGGCAAGATCTTCTCCATCTTTCTCATTAAGAAGTAGGTCCTTCATGCTCTTTCCTGATGCAGGGTCTAATTCAATGACCACCACCTATAATGTTGCGATGATCGGTTCGTTGTAACCTGGTGGTCGTAGCTAGAACCTGCACTGAGCATTGATATATCGAGTGATAGTCCTTCTAGTTCCTGATCTCTCTCATTCCTATCTACAGGCTCCTCATCTCTCTCTCCCTCCGTCATCGAATTCTACCAGAGAGCAGATACACCACTATCTATTTGGGTGTTGTGGGGTGCCCGTTGGAAATTGTGGGCTATGCGGTCTACCCTCTAATTCCTCTGCCTTTTCCGTGGTGCCGCTCACAATGCATATTGATGCTAGAGGGTAGGGACCTATTTATAGACTCCACGTCCAGGTGTTTTATTATTCCACCTGTTTTCGGAAATATCCGTATGACTCCTAAGCAATGTTACCAACCACGATAAAACATGTCAGTTTTCCAAGTCTAAATATACTAGTCCCTAGCACACATGTGTGAGTCATGTGCCATGATTAGATTGTACATGTGAGATCAACTACCAATCTTAATCATGTGGGTCAACAGCCTGCAGAGCCGATCCTGCAAAACAAACCCAGCTCTTCCATCATGTGATGTCCCGGGAAAAATACGTACGTACATATAAAATTCCAGTAGAGTTGATCCCTATTAATTCCTCTATTGTATTCCATCACAGTCGTCCTCGGCACCTCGAGTATTACTTCCTCGAGTGAAATTCCGCATCAATTGTTCCCCGTCACAAACATTAATAATATGAATAATTCCAAGTTGATTTAAATAAATAATAATCATGTTGAAAGCCACATAAATATCCAACATCTCCCACTTGGCTGAAACATATTAATCAATACATGAAGTTCCATGTGTAAACATGTTTTGAAAAGAATTCCTGACTATAGTCAGTGAACCTGCACCATATTAGTATTATTATATAATAATAAATGAAATATACGTACCTTGAGTTTAATCATTCCACACCTCGTGTATACTATGGTAACTTCCTCAACATGTTACTTTTAACCAAGAAAACTCCAGAATAGTTGACAGGTTGTGATGCACATTCCACGATCTCATATGATGTGTGAGATTCCCTTAGCCACACATATTTCCTTACATTGCTTGAATGCACCAATAAATTCCAGCAGCTAAGGTTGTAGTATAACAAAAATTAATACAAATTCCAATACCATTTAGTATCCCCTTTTTCCTCAGGAGTTCAAACATAATTCCTCACTGAGTATAATTCCCCTTATAAGTTATTTTAACAGGTTTGCAATTTTCCATAGAAAAATGTGTCACTACACTTCCTATGTATTTTCACTCCCAAAAATCGGAAGTCTCAAACATGCCTTTCATTTGAAAGTTATAAGATAACCAAGCTTTCAATTCCATCAATGTAACATTATCATTGCAAACAAAAAATAATAATATCATTAACATATATAATAGTAATGCAAAATACTTTACACTTATGTTTGTAGATGGCCATTTTGCTTCCTCTAGAAAACCATGTGACTTGGTATTCCATTGATGTGAAGCTTGTTATAAGACCATCGTTAATATACTGACTTAGCAAACCATGTATTTATTTTCTCTTCCCCTAAATTCCGGAGAAAGAGTTTCCACACACAAAAAATATATTTTCTGTTGTGTAAAGAATTGAATAACAAGAGTGGCATTATAATATTCCATTGAACCAAATTCCTTGTAAAACTAAAAGAAAAGACTTACGAACAATGGGCTTGCGGTTGTTTGGTGAGATAATAAATTCCCAAACTTTATTATTCCTCATTGAGTTTTATTCCTTCCCGCATTTCTTCCACCCATACCTTGCGTTCAAGGCATATTTAAACCTTCTTAAGAGACTTAGTTATTCCTCTAAAGGTTTAGAGTGGCTTGCCCCAAACAACAGACAAAAAAATCTAGACATGATATTCCATGTTATTTCCTCCCACTTATCCTAAGCATGTTAGTGTGAGGAGTTTCACTTGTAATTTCCTTTGGGGTCAAGAATATATTCTAGTATGATTGCCAATAATTCCACCATTTTCCATAAAAATATTGTGCTCCCACTTTCCACCAGTTTTCCTTTTCCAGATCAAAAACATACCCTTGATCCACTAGAGTAACAATAAACAAATTCCTGGTGTGTGCTTTGTAGTAATTGAGAATTTCCTTCCAGTCTACAAACCATAAGGAGTGACTGCACTTGAAGAATGACATAAAGAAATGACACTATGCTTCTTCCAAACAACGAGGGAGTATATATAACAATTTCAATTCCTCCATCCAGGTGGAGTATATGGTGTATTACAATAGTGAATGAAGTTCCATGCTCTTTATTACATATTCAATTGATATATTCCTGAAGTGTACTTCCCCCACCAATCAATTGTTAAAACTATGAAATCATTTAATCAACTGATTTCCACTTCAGTAAACAACATTACAAGCACAACAATACATTCCGACTTGTATTTTCAAAGGTATACATATACCATCTAAAGTGCAATCATTCATGGGGGAAGTGATATAAACAATCTAACCTCTAGTGGGAGTATAAAAAAAATACCATAAGTATATATAAAAGAATGATGTGAAGCTTTTTGCCTCCTTCCACCTTAAGAAAAGGTGTGCAAGTTAAATACCCATTATATATGTGCTTCAGAAAACCTGATTCCTCCCACTAAAGTTTTGAATTCCAAAATTAGTAAGCCACTCGATTCGGTTCCATGATATGTGACCAAGTCGTCCATGACAAAAAATAATAAATTCCAAGCATGTGTTCCTATAATCAGCAGTCCTCTCTATGGACTTATCTTCCCCAAATAACAATTTGTGTTGCTAACTTCCAGTGGACTATCAAGAAAGAATAGACCATTGTGTGAAATTCCATAATGCACTAATTTTATCCTTGAGCAATATATCCACTCTTCCTTTTCCAAATAGTATTTCATAAATAATGTGTTCCAAGATAGAAGCATAAGTTAAATCCCTTCGCACTGAAGTTGCATGTAGAGTGTTCTATAACAATATCACTTTTCCTCCACCAGGAAGTTTCATGGCAAGATTTCCAATTCCAAAGTGTATAAGATTTGGCAGTAAGGACAAAACACACAATATATATAATTTCCTTTGGCACTGTTAGCATGCCAATAAAATTGCTATTGTATTCCAGCAATATAATACGTAGAAGCTTAAATCCACAATCCAACTATTTGAGAAAAATAGTGACACATACATACTTAATGCAAGTATTAACAATGTGCAGTGAGAGAAAATTTCCTTAATTTTCCATGGAGTGGTTCCCATCTTCCTCCATAAATAAGTGATTGTCATAATAGACACTTTTTAAATTCCTTCTCATGCAAGGTTAGTATAATAGCATATCCATCAATGATAATTTTCCTCCAGAACGGAGTTTGAGGGCATAATTTCCAATTCCAAGTTTATTAACTTTAGCACTTCCTTGGAATTGCGTGCATGGAAGTATATGATATATAACCAGAATGCGCAACAGAACTATTTTGAACAAATATTGGTAAATGAAAAATTCCGTGAATACAAAGTATAGACATACCTTCCTCTTTGCCAATTGGATTGATATAATATTATATCTTCCTCTTCAAGGTGCAACCAGTAATATTTGGTCGGATCCTTCCCTAGGAGAGTTTCTATATTCCTCCATAGAGCAAAATAATATCCCACATCGCAATGAAGTTAAATTGAAAATTCAATTATTTCAATAAATTCCGCTTAGAGTTAACCAATATATATCTAGCAATATGTATTCCCGACAGATGTCGCAAAAATAATAATTCCAGATTGCACTAACTTTCCATGCAATTTGTTCACTATGATTTTTCAGCAGCCCAAATAATAGAATGATCCTAACATATATGCTAGCTATTTGATACACATAATATATTTCCTTTTCCTCAAAAGCGGTATTTTGAATTTGGCCTTGTCCAGTTTGTTTAGTCATAATGTGATGAATATTGTCCACAGAAAATACAATCGTAATATTCCATCTTCCAAACTGTGAGAATTTATGGATTGTAAATAACCCATCGAACGGAGGGAAAGTGTTACCAATTGTATATTAGGTGAAGAGAGGTGCTGAAATTGCGCCACATAATTCCTTGTGATTTCCATCCTAGATCAGGTTGCAGACAAGTATACAGATAGCCAAGAAACACCAGTCTACCTCGTTACAATTTGATCCATAGACAAATGTGTGGACTTCATGTAAACGCGTAGGCGTACGAGTTTATTCCTTGCTGCCATCCTTGTAGGCTGATTTGCAGACTTGATGAAGAGATTACTGCTTGTGCAGACTTCCCATAGTGCCCAATTAAAACAGGCTTGTCACAGCAAATTATCATAACATATAGCAATTGCCTTCCCCAGATTTCCTTGTCCTGCCGCTGTTTGGACTGTACAACCAGATCAAAGATCCTCACAGCAACTTGATCATACAATCAAAGACCATCCTCAAATCCATGGGAATCGCTTGTATGGGAGGAAAAATAAAACCGATCCACCAAGTACTCCTATTAGTAGTATATACAGTTACCTCGATCCTTGCAGCCACCAAACATTAATCAATCGAAACTTCTTTCCAGATTAGATGTAATGCTATCTTCCATCGATTCCGTTTACATGCACGCTCGAGGAAACAAAAATCACGACACGCGAGCACGTGGCCATGGAACCAGCAGGGTCTTTCGCCGTGGACCGATAGAGCACGACTCGCATGGAGACGTCCAGAGATTCCTCCTTCCGATGATCCAAGTGCTTGATGTTTGGCAGCAAAGGTACTAGTCTTCCTCGATCAACGTGAATTCCTGAATTAACTAGTGGTAGTAGTTTTCAGATCAGGCAAGCCTTGGGCGACTTGGTGCATGCTTGCATGGAGCGCAACACAGGACATCGATGGATCCAGCGAGACGAGAGTGCGCGCTAGCGGATGAGCGTGGAGAAGACCTTTGCACAGCGGATTAGGTTTTCAGCGAACCACGTCGACAGATTTCACGTCGAATTCAACGAAGGCGGCGACCGCGTGACCTAGCTCAAGATACAAATGTTGGAAATTGTGGGCTATGCGGTCTACCCTCTAATTCCTCGGACTTTTCCGTGGTGCCCCTCACAATGCATATTGAGGCTAGAGGGTAGGGACCTATTTATAGACTCCACGTCTAGGTGTTTTATTATTCCACCTGTTTCCGGAAATATCCGTATGACTCCTGAGCAATGTTACCAACCACGATAAAACATGTCAGTTTTCCAAGTCTAAATATACTAGTCCCTAGCACATATGTGTGAGTCATGTGCCATGATTAGATTGTACATGTGAGATCAACTACCAATCTTAATCATGTGGGTCAACAGCTTGCAGAGCCGATCCTGCAAAACAAACCCAGCTCTTCCATCCTGTGATGTCCCGGGAAAAATACGTACGTACATATAAAATTCCAGTAGAGTTGATCCCTATTAATTCCTCTATTGTATTCCATCACAGTCGTCCTCGGCACCTCGAGTATTACTTCCTCGAGTGAAATTCCGCATCAATTGTTCCCCGTCACAAACATTAATAATATGAATAATTCCAAGTTGATTTAAATAAATAATAATCATGTTGAAAGCCACATAAATATCCAACAGTGCTGAAGAAAACAATATATACAGCTACACTTATGGTCATTGATGTCAGGTGTGTGTTAACTGTTAAGTCATTAAATGGGAGAGATCGGCAATTAATTCCCTGAAGTGTTTGGACATGCTTGGTTGGTGCACCAAGGTTGTCACACATTACCACTTCAATTTTCAGGCAAGTTTGACTGAGCTAACTCTGTTCATTCACATTTTTTGGCAAGATTCGTTTTAGGTAATAGAGGCCTGACTTATTATTGACTCCAAAAATATGCACAATTACTTTAATTGTGGCAAAATGTGTCGTCAATTTTGATCTCATAAGGCTGGTCATAGTGGACAATATCATGCACCAGTATAATATATTGCCTACATAGTTAGTATTATCATACTTTTGTATTTTATTGGTAGATGACGCATTTTTTATTCGACAATGCTATTTTTCTGCCGACTTGCAACAGGCACGTATGATCTGGCGATCGCTCCATCCGCTCATGCCGCGCAACAATCGCTCGCAAAGAAAAAAAGGGCACTAGCAAGAATCAAACCTAGAACCTGTTGGTTGAGGCCATAGCACGCTACCAACTGAGCTAACTCTCTCTTCTGGTTTTACACATAGATTACATGTTTTTTATACCTTATTAAATGAGTGGAAAGGAAAAACAACCCGATCTGTTTCTCTTAGGCGACAAAACCGGGAACTTGTGTGTAAATAGCATGGTATGTGACGCATACGGACCTAATAAATTATGATGCAAAGACCGTGATAACTTATGGGTAAATAGCACGATTATGCATCTTAGACCCGGAAATAAATATTGAATATCCCGATAACTTCTGTCTAAACAACAGGATAATATACACATCAATTTTGTGTAAATAACACAGTAATTTACGCACGACCTGACAATATAACAAACAACCGTGGTCACACAATAGAGCTGGTAACTTTTGATTGGGGAAAAATTTAGTGGAAAAACAAACCCCGGTAACTTTTATGTAAATATGATAGTAATATATGCACAATAGAGCCGATAACTCACATACAAACACTACGGTAATTCTTTTAACCCCATAATGAAAGTTGTTGAAAACAATACCCCGATAACTTTTGTGCAAATATCATGGTAATATAAGAAAAACAAAGATGATAACTCGTGTACATGCACCATGGTAACCTTTCTACCCAAAAAATGTTAAATAATCTAGTCCGGTAACTTGTATGTAAATAACATGATAATATAGACACAACAAAGTCGATAACTCACGTACAAACACTCTGGTAACCATTTGACCCGAGGAAAAATATTGAAAAACAACCCCTGATAAATTCTGCGTAAATAGGATGGTAGTATACACACAACAAAGCTGATAACCCACGTACGAACACCGTGGTAACTCCTTTGACTTTAGGATAAAAGTTGTTGGAAATCATACCCCGGTAATTTCTATGCAAATAACATGATAATATACACACAACATAGCTGATAACTTTGACTTTGAAAATTTTCTCTTTGGAAAACATTTACTCTGATAATTGTTGTGTAAATGTCATGATAATTTATGCACTGCAACCCTGATAATTTAGATACAAATATGACGGTAATATTTCAACGCGAGGGGTGCTTGAAACGTACCCTGATAATTACTATGTAAATACTATGATAATTTATATACCGCTGTCATGATAACTTATGTACAAACACCACGACAACGTTGACCTAGAAAAGGTTTTTAAAAATATCTCTTGATAAATTTTGTGTAAATATCATGATTTTTACAAACTGCAAAGTATATTAATTTTGTACAACACCCAGCCGTATCTCTGACCCAAGAAAAAATAATTAAAACATTCCCCGGTAACTTATGTATAAAAAGCTTGATAAGTTACGCCAAATGGTTGATAACTTTTGTACCCTCGCTAAAAAGAACTTGTGTACCCTGGCATGCTTTTTACAACGAAGTTACCATGATATGTCAACAATTTTTACTACGTTAAAATTACCATGATGTTGTAAATATTAACAGAGCAGCCGGTCCAAATATATAGGATAAAAAATATAAAAGGAAAGAAAGAAAAATTCTTCGTTTCTAGGTCACGCTAAGTAGCAGTACAAATACTATCTAACCTTAATCTAATCACTAGCTCAATGTAGACCGAGTGGTTTGGAACTACTGTGGTCTACCAAGAGGTGGTGGGTTTGATTCCCACTTTTGCCAACTCTTTTTATTGCGCTAGAAGAAAAAAAAAGATGCGGTGGAAGAATTACCACATCGAGAGAAGCGGATCGTACCTGGGTGGAATCGTCTGGATCTGTCACTAACGAGCACAGTCCTTTTTTATTTTGTATGACCCATTAATGAACGGTCTTTACGCTCATCTTTTTCCTCGTTTAAACAAGATGTTTTTAGACACTTTCTGTATTTATCCTTTCAACTTGCCTGCTAATCTACATGTATTCGCTTTCTACCAATCATCTACGTGTATGCATGCACTACCAGAAACGCGACTAAGCGTGTGGGCCAACAGCCGTCAGGGAAATAAAACTGGCCGTCAGGAATATAATTCCTGTCGGCCAACCGACAGGAGCAACCGACAGCCATAGCCTGCCAGGAATGAAACAATATGCCTGCCGGTCGGCCCACAGGAATATTATTGCTGTCGGTTATTCCTGACGGTTGGCTCACACGAAAGAAATGCTCTGTCAGATTTATGCCTCCCGGAAAATACATATTCCTGTCAACCACCTGTCAGGAAAGGCCGCCAGGAAATTTGTACTAGGAGGCATTCCTACCAACTTATACCTGTAGGTTCAGCCGACAGGAATTTGTGCTAGGAAAGCTGCAACGTACGTGCATTCCTGTCAGCCGTTGGCCGTCACTGTTGCATCATGATGTTTTTTTTCATATTCCTGCTGGAAAAGCAATGTGCTTAACCCAGATGCTACAGATGTTACATTATTTCACAGAGACCATGTGAGAATAGATTTATATGACAACATCAGACTTCATATATCATCATTAGTTCCATACATATAGATCAACAAAGTACACTACAAGGCTACAATGGTACCATCCACAAAAGGACCTTCCAACTACAACAATACTAGCAAAATACGCCGGCTTGCAACTACCATCAGATGTTAGTTCTCATTCCTAAACCATATTGGATACACAAGTCCACAAAAGAGCGTATGAAGACCACCTACAGTCTGATGTTATCATGTTGTTTGAGCAATCAGTTTCCGCCATGGTTGGCTGCTGCGTCAACGATCTGATCACCGACATTCCCAGTGGTGTCGTTCTCCTCGCTCGACTCCATGACATCATTGTTGCCATCAACCGCTTGTGAGCCGGCTTGAGACGAGTTATTTGTCCCCTGAATCAAGCCCAAGTAACCAAATTGTTATTTAATCTGATTTAGAACAATAAAAACACAATACTTTGTTGGATAATAAGTGGAGACAACAGAACAAAATAATTTCCATTTATTGATTAATGCTTGGCACCAAGAATGGATTTTCTTTTCATTTACATGTCCAGGCTACTTTGAAGTTCCAAATATCTTGATATAAAACATGAAAAAAAATTGGGCATAACAGCTAAAGAATCTTATGAGAGTAGACAAGCTCACAGATGCAAACAGCCAAATATCTTGATATAAAACATGAAAAAAAATCTCATATGCAACATAATGTTGATATTGCAGCTACATCATCGTAGACAGGTCAGAAGGAATGCACAAATTCAAGTTGAGTAGTGGACATCACACATTCATCCATATGATATAGATAACTTCAAGTTTCTCATACACTTACTTCTGGTTGCAAAACAGCTCCATGGCTTAGTATATGTAGTATATGCGCTGGCAACTCTTTTCCTATCTCCTTGAAAAGTGCCTGCAAAAGGAAGAAATGTTACTCGAGTTGATAATTGAGAAGTTGAGATCCATTGGTTTAGATTTTGGGCGTTAATTTGTACATACAGTTATGAGCTGCCCATGCATATCTGCTTTCTGCTGTAGCATCTCCTTAGCACGCCTGAGTTCTGCATTTTCTTCATTAGCACGCCTGAGTTGTTCCTTCTCTCGAAGTGTGAGCGAAATTGGTGCACTGGCATTCCTTTTCCTAGCTGCTGATTTAGTATCTTCTTTCTTAACAACCCCATCGCCTATTGACACACGACCATGAGGAATGCCACCTGATGCTTCATACAACAGCTCACCGTCCAACTCTCTTCCCTCCCAATTATCTGGATACTTCTCTTTGACCAATGTAGTATAGTCATCCTAACAATGAAAAATTATAGTTTGTTCACAACATGCTAGTAAATTAACATCCTCAAAATCTATAAGCAGTATGGTAGTAGAAACAATGACATACAATGCGTTTTTGTGCCTTCTGGCTCATGATTGCACCATTGCTAATGATTGCACCATTGTTGCCGCTGCTACTCACATTCTTCATTCCACATTTCATTGCAGTATATGTATTCAGCGTCGTCGCCTTCTCGGGTCCAAGAGTCTCTTCCTACAAGACCGTAGAAACTCAAGAAAAGTCATGGCATTGTCATGTAACAGAAAAACTAAGTATGAAGCAAATCATACAACAAGCATGACATACCAAATATTGTTGTGCCTCCGCAAAAGGTCGTGAGCCTCCTCTGTTTTGAGCAATATCCTCATATTTCAAGCGAGCTTCTCGTCCCCTCCCCCTGTTGGTCTTGTATCCCTTTGATGTCCAATAACGACATAGTCCAGGCCATGCAACTTCCTTGCACCATGGTATCCTACTCTGGAGGTATTGCTCATATTCAAGTTCTCTTGCACAAGCCATCGAGTCATTAAGCTTCTCTCCTTGATTCTCATAGTAAAGCTTCACAGCATCCACACGCAGTTGGTACAACATGTCTTTCACCTTTTTCCTTGCATAGGTGTCAATAATCCGGTTAGCCTCTTCCTCAATTCGGATTCGGGCACTATCATCTTCCTCGTCATCCACATGCAGCTCAAACAAGTTCTACATGTTCAAAAATTTCCAGATCAGATTTTTACAACAATACAAAGATATGTATAATTGCAATTACTCCAAAAAAATATACTTACCCAAAACTCTTCCTTCACACGATCTGCGGCTGTCCGCTGCTGAAAATCTAGGGTCGAATCATGATAGTAATCGTACCACTCCAAAGCCGGGCGCGTATTAGTGATGACACCATCATCATTTTTTTCTTCTATTTTTCCTGGGTATTCACGTTTGAGAAGAACTCCAAGTTGTGTAGTGTACTTGTAGTTCTTGGGATGATAGGGTACATACTTAAATTGCCTACATGCACTAAATGTTATTAATTGAAAGTTTTTTTAACTATATTAATTGACAAGTTCTAGAAAAACAGGAAACACATGTGCAACAATACATCATTTTCGATACCTTTCACCTTTAGGTTGAAGGCCAACTTTGCGACCACGTGGAGGCACTCTTAATTCAACAGTAGCTCTCATGCGTCTTCCTCTACGCTTCTCAGATGAAGGGTGAGATGAGTTCACATTACTCTTTTGGGACAAAAGGTTGGTAGAGTTAGTGCTGCCAGAAATTGTCCTTTGTGAGTTATTGTTGCCTGATCCGCTCCTGGCACGGACATGACGAAGTCCAGTCATCTCCTATAAAGACAAATTCAGATGTTAGACAAATCTATTACAGAGGGAACCTACTAGAATTAGAATACAAATTTGAACAGAATGAGAGGAAAACCATGTGGGCTACATGTCAAATAACACATATTTGCAAGAAAGAAAGAAACTTTCAGAAATATTCAATATAAATAATATCAAGTTTCAGTTGCTTCCAACACAGGAATTAAAATACAACGTTCGATTGCTTTTAGTATACAAAATAACACAAACTACCATAGAACACTAAAACTAAACCAGCACAACATTAGAAATCATTTGGATCATAGGTTGGGGATTGAAGTTCTTCATCTTCGTCATATTCTTCCTCCTCTTCCTCTTCATCTTCATCTTCTTCATCCTCTTCATCTTCTTCCTCCCCTTCTTCATCTTCATCTTCTTGGATAGCAGCAGATAGCTTCTCCAAATGTTCTATCTCTTTTGGATCAGTAATCTCATCCGATGCAAATGAGTCCATGTTTTCTAAGCCAAGTCCTATATCAATAGTAAAAGTGCCTTCCAACCCATCCTCTTGATAGAATAAGACACCGTGTGTTGGTTCTTGTGGAAGGTTGTTGCTGGCCATTGGAGGAACATAGCCCCGTGGAGGAACTCGAAATACCACCGACCAGTCCAATAGATCTCTTCTAGTCTTACATGGGTAAGACAAGTAGTATACTTGACTAACTTGACCAGCCACAACAAATGGATCAAAATTTGAGAGTTTGGAGGTGTGATTTATCTCTACCAATCCCAAATTTTCAGTTCTCCTTACCCCAGCTGAAGTTGGATCAAACCAGCGGCAATCAAATAAGACTAGCTCCAGTTTCATTCTACCTTCCCAAGTTATTTTAATTATATCTTCAATTACACCATAATAATCGAATTGGTTGTCATCTTCATCAAGTGAAGTAACACAAACCCCACTATTGACTCTAGTTAATTCAGATTTCTTCCTCTCATACTTCTCTGACCGAAACCTATACCCATTCACATCATAACAGCCATAAGTAGCAACTCTTGTGCGAAAACCGTAAGACATTTGGCGTAAAGCATTGTGAATGCTAGGTGACTTCATGCACTGCAAGATATAATTACTTATGTCAGTTTTGGAGCTAAATGAATATTGGGCACAAATTTAAGTGTTTTAGGGACAACACTTTAGTTTTAAACCAGTCAAAAAAATTAGGTCCATGACATCTAGCAGGTCCTGATTTCCAGCCATTCAGTCTTAACTCACGGAGTTGTTTCGGTGTTGGAACAACTCGAGGGCTCTTCCACTGCTCATTATCAAACTCCCTACACGAAGTTATTTAGAGTTATGAACAGTTGAAAACATATTATTGTTCACAGTAGTTATTGAGATTTTAAGACGTACTTGAAAAGATCATCCATTTCAGGCATGTTTGTCAATATGTACAAGAAAGCAGCCTTGTATTCGTCGTTATTGAGCTCACGGTATCCTTGAGGGCTCATGCATCGGCCAGGGCATTTAAATATCTCAAGGTCACATGCAGATTCAAATGTAGAGGCCCCATCATCATACCGAGGTGCCTTGTTTCTAACTGACCGTACTTTAGGATTAAAGTACAAAGACAGGAAATTAGTTGACTCCTCAACGAGATAAGCCTCAACAATGGAGCCCTCAACTCGAGCCTTATTGCGCACTTTTGTCTTAAGTTTACCTATGCATCTGCGAGGGCAAGTCAAGAAGTTAGCCTAAGAGCCAACACACCACCTTATAGTGGACTACAAGTTCTGGATTTACCTCTCATAGTTATACATCCATCGGGCTAAGACAGGGCCTCCTAGTCGAGCTTGATAGGGAAGATGTACAATTAGATGTTGCATTGAATTAAAGAAACCAGGAGGGAATATCTTCTCCAGTTTGCATACAAGCACCGCAGCATTCTTTTCTAGGGAGCTCACAACATCTTTGCTAAGTTCTTTTGCACATAGCTGCCTATAGAAAAAGCTTAGCTCGGCCAAACATAACCATATATTCTCCGGAATGAAGCCACGAAATGCAACTGGTAGCAGCCGTTCCATGAAGATATGGTAATCATGACTTTTAAGCCCAAAAATCTTCCTTTGCTGGAAGCTAACTCCTCTTTTAAAACCCGCTGCATATCCATCGGTAAATTTCAGCTCTTTAAACCATTTAAGAATGGTTAACCTATCATCTTTCTCAATGACAAATGGTGCCCTTGGCTTGAACCACTTCCCATTGTCCTTCAAATGCAAATGCTGCTTAGGGCGATGGCATATTTCTTCTAGATCTTTTCTTGCCTTCACATTATCTTTAGTTTTATTAGGAATGTCAAAGCATGTGTTCCATATAGCTTCTGCTATATTTTTCTCATTGTGCATCACATCGATGTTGTGCCTAAGCTTCAGTTTATCAAAGTATGGAAGATCCCAAAAGCAGCTTATGTGGGTCCAGTTGTGCAATTTATTATAGTTATCTGTGTCATATACATTTGCAACCATGTGAGCTCGCACTTCCTCCCCTGTCAAATGCCTTGATGGCCCCTCAAGCACTATTGTATCCTTTCTAAATGAATTGGCTTGGGTTCTGAACTCATGGTCAGGAGGTAGAAAGCGCCTATGGCAATCAAACCAGCAAGCCTTACGCCCATGCAGAAGTCTAAATGATTTTGAATCACTCAAGCATTCTGGGCAAGATAGCTTCCCATGAGTGCTCCACCCAGCAAACATACCAAAAGCAGGGAAATCATGGACTGACCATAGAAAAGCTGCTTTCATTAAAAAGTTTCTCTTCACAGAGGCATCCCATGTATTAACCCCCAGCCACAGTTCCATAAGCTCATCTGCTAATGGTTGCATTAGAATGCCCAAATTCTTTCCAGGATGTTCAGGACCAGGTATCACAAGACTAAGAAATATAAACTCTGGCTTTAAGAGAAAACCAGGGGGGAGGTTTAACGGAGCTACAAACACTGGCCAGCACGTGTACGGAGCAGCAACCAAACTATATGGTGTAAAACCATCTGTAGCTATGACAAGTCGCACACTTCTCGGATCACATGAAAATTCTGGAAAATCCTTATCAAAATCTTGCCAAGCCTCACCATCACATGGGTGGACCATCTTATCAGACCCGGAAGGAGTGTGAGAACGCATAAGCTTTGCGGTCTCCTCATTGGCATACAACCTTTGTAATCTATCTTTTAGAGGGAGGTACCGCAAAACTTTACGTGGGATTTTCTTTTGGCCTTCCTCGTAACGAGATGTGCCACAAAAGTCACACTTCTCTTTATGTTTGTTATCTTTGTAATACAACATGCAATTATTTTTGCACACATCTATTTTGACATATGGCATCCCAAGACCTTCTAAGAGTTTCTTGGATTGGTAGAAGTCTTCGGACAAATTAGATTCAGGAGGCAAAAGTTCATGGATTATTTTTAAGGTATCATCAAAATGTGCAATGGACATGTTGTATTGTGATTTCGTAGCCAGCAAACGAGCTACAGCAAAAAGACGTGAGTGTTTTGTGTTCTCATGTACCAATTCATCGGCACTACTGACCATCCTATAAAAAGCCTTGGCAGAGGAGGTTGGCTCCTCAGTAACCGGTGGAAGATGGCTACCACCTAAGTCAACCAACATATTGTCCATTCGATCAGTTTCATTACAGCCCTCTTAATGTACTAAAGGGACAGATCCATCAGCAGCAGCTACAAAACTCTCACCATGTTCTGTCCAGGTTTTGTAATTTGGCTTATACCCATGTTTATACAAGTGTTTCTCTACAATGTGCCTTTCTTGCGGAAAATAATTCCGACATTTGGCGCATGGACACTTAATTTTACCACCTTCAGCTACGGAAGAGAAGGCCCGGTCTATAAATCGTGCAGTTTCTTCAAGCCATATATTAGAAGGGACTTGACCAAACACCCATCCACTATACATCCAATCACGGTTCTCCATTATTTAACCAAGAACTCATACTGAAATAAAATTCACAGAAATGGGGCTATTTCAGAAAAATAATAGCATACTAAAGGGCAGCAGCACAAATAACAATTCACAAAAAGACAATTGTTTCAGACATAAATTTAAGAGCTCAAAGCTATAACTTACCAATATACTTGTTCAAGCTGGGAAATTACGGCGTCGAAAAGGGTGGCCAGCGAACTCCCCTAGCTGTTCGTTGATGTTTCTGGAATATGAAAAGATAAGATTATTCTAGGATTTATAGATCTTAAATTCACTTTAAATAAATAAATAAATAGCAGGTAGGTGTCACGGAAGCTACAACCTAGAAAAAATGAACAGTTAGATGGTCATGTACATAAGCTACATGCTAGCTGTTCACTGATGTTGCTACAGAAGCTCCAACTTACGTCTAAGAACAACCAAAACAAATCTGTCCAAATCAACTTGCACACCAAAGAACTGTACATGGTCATGTACAACTAGTTTTGCGTTGGAACCCATAAAAATTGGTGTTTGAACTTATCCAAATCAACCGTATACTAATCAGATGTGCCTAAATTAGTTCCAACGAAGCTTGTACGCTACACAAGAAATAGAGCAAACAAATCGTAGATCTAGGAAAAGAAGGTAATATATTACCAGAGATATGGAGAATGGGGACTTGTGAGGCAGCGAGTAGAGGAGTACAGGCAGCCGGAGGTGAAGACGTGTAAATCTGAATGGGGGGACAAGTACGGGAGCTTGGTGGGGGGCAGATGCTGGTGCTCCGGTGGGTGGCGAGGCAGAGACCGGCACTACGCAAGTGGTGAGGAAGATGCAGGCGGAAGGACGGCCTTCCGCAGGGAGGGGAGGTAGCCGCGACGGTAGATGGGAGGATGGTGTAGCTGCTGCCACGGCGGTGGACCTGCGGATGGTGTGGCGGCGGCGGCGGTGGACCGGAGGATGGTGTGGCGGCGGCTCCGGCTGTGGACCGGACGATGGTGGCGGCGGCGGTGAAGCGCAGGACTGGATTGGGGATCGAGAGGATTCTGGAGACTACGACTGAATTGGGGATGGAGGCTGTACGTGTTTGCCCTCTCCTTTTGTATTGGGCCTAACTCTGTGAGCCCAAACACACAGGAAAATAGACAAAAGGGTGGGCCTCTCCGAAAAAATGCGCGCGCAATAAAAACCCGATGGCGCGAAGCGGCAGCCCGCGGGCGCGAAGGGCCGAATGCGATTCCTGTGGGCCGCGACGCACAGGGATATACTTTTCCTGTGCGCCTGCTCAGAACCTACAGGAATATGGTAAAAAAACCTGTCGGTCAGTGTCTGGCCCACAGTAAAATGACATTTTCCTGGGAGTCTACGCGGGGCCGACGGGAATATATGTTGGCTCACAGGCTTAATCACGATTCTGGTAGTGATGGGTTCTCGGCGGAATTTCCAAGGTGATATTTTCTGTATTCATCCCTTCAACTTGCCCGCTAATCTACACATATTATTGGCTTGGTTCATGTATATGTATGGTTTCTCGGTGAAATTTGCAAGGTTACCTTGCATGGATGCGTCCAATGCAATTCCAGTCCATGTACAGTAATCTTTTACATCTGCAGTAATCACTAGGTGCTACTTCTCTAACCATTTGATCTTGAGATGTACAATTATTCTGAAAAAATTCTGTCCAGATGATGTTTGTAAATGTATTATTATGGAAACGATCACTACGCAGAATCTGCCTTATGTAACTGAAATGACTGTCCCTAAAACGTTGGAAGATGCAAATGAAAAGGTACTACTATTTCAGTCTCTCTGTTCGAGTCTGAAAACTTGGCAAGCATTCAAAATGCACAAGGGATCGTCGTCCAGATCAGGGATTTATGCTAGATTCAGTCAAACTTATAATGTAATTAAGTCAAGTGGTAAATCCCCACCCGCATTTCAGCGCCCTAGCTTCCTGATTCAGATCCTTTCTACACAAGTCAGCAAATTTTACAGCACCCCGGTCTTCTACTCACATAAGTATCTATCACGTTCAGCTTTTCACTAAAAAAACATAAAACACAAGGTCTACTCTGATGCTAACCAACATGCTTCACTTGTCAGCTTAATCAGGAGTTCTCACTAATTCCCTGGCCTTCCTGTACATTGTTAACAAAAATGGAACAAATGTCAGCCTTAATCTCAGTAGCAGCATCTATATGATGAAATAGGGTTTCCCCCGCTTAATAATTATAAAGCAATGAACACCGATCACAAGGTAACTGCCGGGGCGAACAGCACATCAAGCTCAAAAGAAAAAAAAAGAAGAAATAAATGCAAACAAAAATGGATGATCCGCCACCGATGCGCCCTTCATCTGTGTCCCCCCACGCATCATGGCACCGGAACGCCGCGTACCAAGTAGCATCTCCAAGAAAGAATAAGACGCCAACGACGCAGCTACCGGGATATGTCCTAGCTAGGGTTTCCCCCGGCACGCGGAGGGGAGCGGGTGTTGGGGAACGTTGCAGAAAACAAAAAATTTCCTACGGTTTCACCAAGATCCATCTATGAGTTCATCTAGCAACGAGTGATCGGATGCATCTATATACCTTGTAGATCGCGAGCGGAAGCGTTCAAAGAACGGGGATGAGGGAGTCGTACTCGACGTGATCCAAATCACCGGAGATCCTAGCGCCGAACGGACGGCACCTCCGCGTTCAATACACGTACGGTCAGCGTGACGTCTCCTCCTTCTTGATCCAGCAAGGGGGAAGGAGAGGTTGAGGAAGATCGTTCCAGCAGCAGCACGACGGCGTGATGATGATGGAGAAGCAGCACTCCGGCAGGGCTTCGCCGAGCTCTACGAAGGAGGAGAGGTGTAGCAGGGGAGAGGGGGGGCGCCAAGACTCAAGGGTGCGGCTGCCCCTCCCTCCCTTCCCTTTATATAGGCCCCCAAGGGGGGGCGCCGGCCCTGGAGATCCCATCTCCCAAGGGGGGCGATGGCCAGGGGGGTTGGAGTGCCCCACAAGGCATTTGGGCGCCCCGCCCCCCACCCTAGGGTTTCAACCCTAGGCGCAAGGGGGGTGGGCCAAGGGGGCGCACCAGCCCACTATGGGCTGGTTCCCCTCCCACTTCAGCCCATGGGGCCCTCCGGGATGGGTGGCCCCACCCGGTGGACCCCCGGGACCCTTCCGGTGGTCCCGATATAATACCGGTGACCCTGAAATTTATCCCGATGGCCGAAATAGCACTTCCTATATATAATTCTTTACCTCCGGACCATTCCAGAACTCATCATGACGTTCGGGATCTCATCCGGGACTCCGAACAACTTTTGGGTCACTGCATGTTCATATCCTACAACCCTAGCGTCACTGAACCTTAAGTGTGTAGATCCTACGGGTTCGGGAGACATGTAGACATGACCGAGATTGCTCTCCGGTCAATAACCAACAGCGGGATCTGGATACCCATGTCGGCTCCCACATGCTCCTCAATGATCTCATCGGATGAACCACGATGTCGAGGATTCAAGCAACCCCGTATACAATTCCCTTTGTCAATCGGTACGTTACTTGCCCGAGATTCGATCATCGGTATCCCAATACCTCGTTCAATCTCGTTATCGGCAAGTCACTTTACTCATACCGTAATGCATGATCCCGTGACCAGACACTTGGTCATTTTGAGCTCATTGTGATGATGCATTACCAAGTGGGCCCAGAGATACCTCTCCGTCATATGGAGTGACAAATCCCAGTCTTGATCCATGTCAACCCAACAGACACTTTCGGAGATACCCGTAGTATACCTTTATAGTCACCCAGTTACGTTGTGACGTTTGGTACATCCAAAGCACTCCTACGGTATTCGGGAGTTACACGATCTCATGGTCTAAGGAAAAGATACTTGACATTGGAAAAACTCTAGCAAACGAACTATACGATCTTGTGCTATGTTTAGGATTGGGTCTTGTCCATCACATCATTCTCCCAATGATGTGATCTCGTAATCAATGACATCCAATGTCCATAGTCAGGAAACCATGACTATCTGTTGATCAACGAGCTAGTCAACTAGAAGCTTACTAGGGACATGTTGGTGTCTATTTATTCACACCTGTATTACGATTTTCGGATAACACAATTATATCATGAATAAAAGACAATCATCATGAACAAGGAAATATAATAATAATGCTTTTATTATTGCCTCTAGGGCATATTTCCAACAGTCTCCCACTTGCACTAGAGTCAATAATCTAGTTACATTGTGATGAATCGAACACCCATGGAATTCTGGTGTTGATCATGTTTTGCTCTAGGGAGAGGTTTAGTCAACGGATCTGCTACATTCAGGTCCGTATGTACTTTACAAATATCTATGTCTCCATCTTGAACATTTTCACGAATGGAGTTGAAGCGACGCTTGATGTGCCTGGTCTTGTTGTGAAACCTGGGCTCCTTGGCAAGTGCAATAGCTCCAGTGTTGTCACAGAAGAGTTTGATTGGCCCCGACGCATTGGGTATGACTCCTAGGTCGGTGATGAACTCCTTCATCCAAATTGCTTCATGTGCTACCTCCGAGGCTGCCATGTACTCCGCTTCACATGTAAATCCCGCCACGACGCTCTGCTTGCAACTGCACCAGCTTACTGCCCCACCATTCAAAATATACACGTATCCGGTTTGTGACTTAGAGTCATCCAGATATGTGTCGAAGCTAGCATCGACGTAAGCCTTTACGACGAGCTCTTCGTCACCTCCATAAACGAGAAACATTTCCTTAGTCCTTTTCAGGTACTTCAGGTTATTCTTGACCGCTGTCCCGTGTTCCTTGCCGGGATTACTTTGGTACCTACCTACCAAACTTACGGCAAGGTTTACATCAGGTCTGGTACACAGCATGGCATACATAATAGAACCTATGGTTGAGGCATAGGGGATGACACTCATCTCTTCTATATCTTCTGTCGTGGTCGGACATTGAGCTGAGCTCAATTTCACACCTTGCAACACAGGCAAGAACCCCTTCTTAGACTGATCCATATTGAACTTCTTCAATATCTTATCAAGGTATGTGCTTTGTGAAAGACCTATGAGGCGTCTTGATCTATCTCTATAGATCTTGATGCCTAATATATATGCAGCTTCTCCAAAGTCCTTCATTGAAAAACTCTTATTCAAGTAGGCCTTAATGCTGTCCAAGAGTTCTATATCATTTCCCATCAAAAGTATGTCATCTACATAATATGAGAAATGCTACAGAGCTCCCACTCACTTTCTTGTAAATGCAGGCTTCTCCATAAGTCTACGTAAAGCCAAACGCTTTGATCATCTCATCAAAGCAAATGTTCCAACTCCGAGATGCTTGCACCAGCCCATAAATCGAGCGTTGGAGCTTGCACACCTTGTCAGCATTCTTAGGATCGACAAAACCTTCCGGCTGCATCATATACAATTCTTCCTTAAGAAAACCATTAAGGAATGCCGTTTTGACGTCCATTTGCCATATCTCATAATCATAGAATGCGGCAATAGCTAACATGATTCGGGCGGACTTCAGCTTCGCTACCGGTGAGAAAGTCTCATCGTAGTCAACCCCTTGAACTTGTCGATAACCCTTAGCGACAAGTCGAGCTTTATAGATGGTCACATTACCATCCGCGTCTGTCTTCTTCTTAAAGATCCATTTACATACATGGATCCTATCTCGGATTTCATGGCTTCTACCATTTGTTGGAATCCGGGCCCGCCATCGCTTCTTCATAGTCCGAAGGTTCACCATTGTCTAACAACATGATTTCCAAGACAGGGTTGCCGTACCACTCTGGTGCGGAACGTGTCCTTGTGGACCTTCGAATTTCAGTAGGAGCTTGATCAAAAGTATCTTGATCATCATCATTAACTTCCTCTCTAGTCGGTGCAGACACCTCAGGAACATTTTCTTGAGTTGCGCCATTTTCCGGTTCAGGAGGTAATACTTCATCAAGTTCTACTTTCCTCCCACTTACTTCTTTCGAGAGAAACTCTTTCTCTAGAAAGGATCCATTCTTGGCAACAAAGATCTTGCCTTCGGATCTGAGGTAGAAGGTATACCCAATAGTTTCTTTAGGGTATCCTATGAAGACACACTTTTCCGATTTGGGTTCGAGCTTTTCAGGTTGAAGTTTCTTGACATAAGCATCGCATCCCCAAACTTTTAGAAACGACAATTTAGGTTTCTTCCCAAACCATAATTCAAACGGTGTCGTCTCAACGGATTTTGACGGAGCCCTATTTAAAGTGAATGCGGCAGTCTCTAAAGCATAGCCCCAAAATGATAGCGGTAAATCGGTAAGAGACATCATAGATCGCACCATATCTAATAGAGTGCGATTACGACGTTCGGACACACCATTACGCTGAGGTGTTCCAGGCGGCGTGAGCTGTGAAAGTATTCCACATTTTCTTAAGTGTGTGCCAAATTCGTGACTCAAGTATTCTCCCCCATGATCTGATCGCAAGAACTTGATTTTCCTGTCACGTTGATTCTCAACCTCACTCTGAAATTCCTTGAACTTTTCAAAGGTCTCAGACTTGTGTTTCATTAAATAGATATACCCATATCTACTCAAGTCATCAGTGAGGGTGAGAACATAACGATAGCCACCGCGAGCCTCAACACTCATTGGATCGCACACATCAGTATGTATGATTTCCAATAAGTTGGTTGCTTGCTCCATTGTTCCTGAGAACGGAGTCTTGGTCATTTTTTCCATGAGGCAGGGTTCGCACGTGTCAAATGATACGTAATCAAGAGACTCTAAAAGTCCATCTCCATGGAGCTTCTTCATGCGTTTGACACCTATGTGACCAAGGCGGCAGTGCCACAAATAAGTGGGACTATCATTATCAATCTTACATCTTTTGGTATTCACACTATGAATATGTGTAGCATTGCGCTCGAGATTCATTAAGGATAAACCATTCTCCATCGGAGCATGACCATAAAACATATCTCTCATATAAATGGAACAACCATTATTCTCGGATTTAAATGAGTAGCCATCTCGTATTAAACGAGATCCTGATACAATGTTCATGCTCAAACTTGGCACTAAATAACAATTATTGAGGTTCAAAACTAATCCCGTAGGTAAATGTAGAGGTAGAGTGCCGACGGCGATCACATTGACCTTGGAACCATTCCCGACGCGCATCGTCACCTCATCCTTCGCCAGTCTCCGCTTATTCCGCAGCTCCTGCTTTGAGTTACAAATATGAGCAACTGCACCGGTATCAAATACCCAAGAGCTACTACGAGTACTGGTAAGGTACACATCAATTACATGTATATCACATATACCTTTCGTGATGCCGGCCTTCTTGTCCGCTAAGTATTTGGGGCAGTTCCGCTTCCAGTGACCACTTCCCTTGCAATAAAAACACTCAGTCTCGGGCTTGGGTCCATTCTTTGGCTTCTTCCCGGCAGCTTGCTTGCCGGGCGCGGCAACTCCCTTGCCGTCCTTCTTGAAGTTTTTCTTACCCTTGCCTTTCTTGAACTTAGTGGTTTTATTCACCATCAACACTTGATGTTCCTTTTTGACTTCTACCTCTGCTGATTTCAGCATTGCAAATACTTCAAGAATGGTCTTTTCCATCCCCTGCATATTGAAGTTCATCACAAAGCTCTTGTAGCTCAGTGGAAGCGACTGGAGAATTCTGTCAATGACCGCGTCATCCGGGAGATTAACTCCCAGCTGAGTCAGGCGGTTATCTAACCCAGACATAGTGAGTATGTGCTCGCTGACAGAACTATTTTCCTCCATCTTACAGCTGAAGAACTTGTCGGAGACTTCATATCTCTCGACCTGGGCATGAGCTTGAAAAACCATTTCAGCTCTTCGAACATCTCATATGCTCCGTGTCTCTCAAAACGCTTTTGGAGCACCGGCTCTAAGCTGTAAAGCATGCCGCACTGAACGAGGGAGTAATCATCGGAACGTGTCTGCCAAGCGTTCATAACGTCTTGTTCAGCAGGGAGAACAGGTGCTTCACCTAGCGGTGCTTGTAGGACATAATCTTTCTTGGCAGCTATGAGGATGATCCTCAGGTTCCGGACCCAGTCCGTATAGTTGCTACCATCGTCTTTCAGCTTGGTTTTCTCTAGGAACGCGTTGAAGTTGAGGACAACATTGGCCATTTGATCTACAAGACATATTGTAAATATTTTAGACTAAGTTCATGATAATTAAGTTCATCTAATCAAATTATTCAATGAACTCCCACTCAGATAGACATCCCTCCAGTCATCTAAGTATAACATGATCCGAGTTAACTAGGTCGTGTCCGATCATCACGTGAGACGGACTAGTCAACGTCGGTGAACATCTTCATGTTGATCGTATCTTCTATACGACTCATGCTCGACCTTTCGGTCTTTTGTGTTCCGAGGCCATGTCTGTACATGCTAGGCTCGTCAAGTCAACCTAAGTGTTTGCATGTGTAAATCTGTCTTACACCTGTTGTATGTGAATGTTGGAATCTATCACACCCGATTATCACTTGGTGCTTCGAAACAACGAACTGTCGCAACGGTGCACAGTTAGGGGGAACACATTCTTGAAATTATTATGAGGGATCATCTTATTTACTACCGTCGTTCTAAGTAAACAAGATGCAAAAAACATGATAAACATCACATGCAATCAAATAATATTAGTGACATGATATGGCCAATATCACATAGCTCCTTTGATCTCCATCTTGGGGCTTCATGATCATCTTGTCACCGGCATGACACCATGATCTCCATCATCATGATCTCCATCATCGTGTCTCCATGAAGTTGCTCGCCAACTATTACTTCTACTACTATGGCTAACACGTTTAGCAATAAAGTAAAGTAATTTACATGGCGTTTCTCAATGACACGCAGGTCATACAAAAAATAAAGACAACTCCTATGGCTCCTGCCGGTTGTCATACTCATCGACATGCAAGTCGTGATTCCTATTACAATGACATGAACATCTCATACATCACATATATATCATTCATCATTCATCACAACTTTGGCCATATCACATCAGAAGACACTTGCTGCAAAAACAAGTTAGACGTCCTCTAATTGTTGTTGCAAGTTTTACGTGGCTGCAATAGGGTTCTAGCAAGAACGTTTTCTTACCTACGTGAAAGCCACAACGTGATTTGTCAACTTCTATTTACCCTTCATAAGGACCCTTTTCATCGAATCCGCTCCAACTAAAGTGGGAGAGACAGACACCCGCCAGCCACCTTATGCAACTAGTGCATGTTAGTCGGTGGAACCGGTCTCACGTAAGCGTACGTGTAAGGTTGGTCCGGGCCGCTTCATCCCACAATACCACTGAAGCAAAATAAGACTAGTAGCGGCAAGAAAGTTGACAACATCTACGCCCACAACAAATTGTGTTCTACTCGTGCAAAGAGAACTACGCATAGACCTAGCTCATGATGCCACTGGTGGGGAACGTTGCAGAAAACAAAAAATTTCCTACGGTTTCACCAAGATCCATCTATGAGTTCATCTAGCAACGAGTGATCGGATGCATCTACATACCTTGTAGATCGCGAGCGGAAGCGTTCAAAGAACGGGGATGAGGGAGTCGTACTCGACGTGATCCAAATCACCGGAGATCCTAGCGCCGAACGGACGGCACCTCCGCGTTCAACACACGTACGGTCAGCGTGACGTCTCCTCCTTCTTGATCCAGCAAGGGGGAAGGAGAGGTTGAGGAAGATCGCTCTAGCAGCAGCACGACAGCGTGGTGATGATGGAGAAGCAGCACTCCGGCAAGGCTTCGCTGAGCTCTACGGAGGAGGAGAGGTGTAGCAGGGGAGAGGGGGGGCGCCAAGACTCAAGGGTGCGGCTGCCCTCCCCCCCTCCCTTTATATAGGCCCCCAAGGGGGGGGCGCCGGCCCTGGAGATCCCATCTCCCAAGGGGGCGGCGGCCAGGGGGGTTGGAGTGCCCCCCAAGGCATGTGGGCGCCCCCCCCCCCACCCTAGGGTTTCAACCCTAGGCGCAAGGGGGGTGGGCCAAGGGGGCGCACCAGCCCACTATGGGCTGGTGTTCCCCTACCACTTCAGCCCATGGGGCCCTCCAGATGGGTGGCCCCACCCGGTGGACCCTCGGGACCCTTCCGGTGGTCCCGGTACAATTCCTGTGACCCTGAAACTTGTCCCGATGGCTGAAATAGCACTTCCTATATATAATTCTTTACCTCCGGACCATTCCGGAACTCCTCGTGACGTCCGGGATCTCATCCGGGACTCCGAACAACTTTCGGGTTACTGCATATTCATATCCTACAACCCTAGCGTCACCGAACCTTAAGTGTGTAGACCCTACGGGTTCGGGAGACATGTAGACATGACCGAGATTGCTCTCCGGTCAATAACCAACAGCGGGATCTGGATACCCATATTGGCTCCCACATGCTCCTCGATGATCTCATCGGATGAACCACGATGTCGAGGATTCAAGCAACCCCGTATACAATTCCCTTTGTCAATCGGTACGTTACTTGCCCGAGATTCGATCGTCGGTATCCCAATACCTCGTTCAATCTCGTTACCGGCAAGTCACTTTACTCGTACCGTAATGCATGATCCCGTGACCAGACACTTGGTCACTTTGAGCTCATTGTGATGATGCATTACCGAATGGGCCCAGAGATACCTCTCCGTCATACGGAGTGACAAATCCCAGTCTTGATCCATGTCAACCCAACAGACACTTTCGGAGATACCCGTAATATACCTTTATAGTCACCCAGTTACGTTGTGACGTTTGGTACACCCAAAGCACTTCTACGGTATCCGGGAGTTACACGATCTCATGGTCTAAGGAAAAGATACTTGACATTGGAAAAACTCTAGCAAACAAACTATACGATCTTGTGCTATGTTTAGGATTGGGTCTTGTCCATCACATCATTCTCCCAATGATGTGATCTCGTTATCAATGACATCCAATGTCCATAGTCAGGAAACCATGACTATCTGTTGATCAACGAGCTAGTCAACTAGAGGCTTACTAGGGACATGTTGGTGTCTATTTATTCACACATGCATTACGATTTCCGGATAACACAATTATAGCATGAATAAAAGACAATTATCATGAACAAGGAAATATATTAATAATGCTTCTATTATTGCCTCTAGGGCATATTTCCAACAACGGGGCAGGGTAGCACCGACACCCTCCAGGAAGGAACGGCGGCACTCTTAGGGACACCGCGTCGGAGCCGGATGAACTGGCAAGGATTTCTTCCGCACCCCCAAGCACCGCCACCCACACGAACCGGAGCCATCCAACCATCTTGTGACCCGCAAGCACACGCCACCACTGTCTTGGACTCATCCACGCGCGCCTAGCTGCGAACACCACAAGGATGTCAAGAGAACAGAGGCAAGGAGCGCCCAGAAGCAAGGGCGGAAGCACCGAAGCCACACGGGAGGGAACCGCCTCCACGGCCGTCGCGTCGGAGGCCTGTGCCTCCAGCACCGACGCGGATTGCCGACCGGACGCCGCAGCAGAGGAAAACTAGGCCACCCAGGACTGGCGCAAAGCCCCAGCCACCGTGCTGCTGCACGTTAACAACAGAGCCGTCACCCTCCACCAGCCCAACGCACCGCCACAGCCTCCCGAGAGCGACGCCGATGCCACGCCCTGCCGCCGCCCCACCCAGACCCAGATGAGGCCGAATGGGCTCAGATCTGAGCCGGGCGGGCGTGGCCACCCTGCCACCCAGAGTCCACCCGCGCCAAGAGCACCCGCTGCCGCGCAGGACCGCCACCGCCTAGGGGCACCGCCCGGAGCCACTCCACCTCATGCCGAAGGAACCCCGGGAGGGGAATTGCCAAGGGCCACCGCCGCCAGCGTCACCCGGGCCAAGCCTGCGGCGGGCACCGGCTACGGCGGCGGGGAGGTAGAGATGAAAGGGGAAGCTCACGGAGGGAGGTCCGGCCGTTCGCCCACGGGGGCGATGCGCTCACGGTCGGGGGTGTCGCTCAACCGCTTGCTCTTGATTTTACCTTCAATAGCAGCATCAGCTATATGGAAGAATGGCACAAAAAAATGGAACAGAAATGTTAATCTACAGTTGGGTGAACTTATATTGTAGGTATACTGGAATTCGACGCGGTGGTCCGTCGTGCGACTGCTGGTCATTGCTACGGAAGTTTATGCCACTCATGCTTCAAAAGATACAAGTACAAGACAGTAGATTACGTAGCTCTCTCTCCACCTCTATGTTTTCAGGATCTAATTTTTGAGCATCCAACAAAGCATCACAAGATTGTTTATACTCCTAGAGGTAGAATAGAACACATCAAAGGCACGTGAGCGACTTCATAGACTGCAGAGTAGAGGAACACAATGGCAAGCTAGACGTGTAGTAACTAACTTTGAGTAGCATGTGAGCTGCAGCCAGTGTTTATAATAGTGTGTATGTACGTATGTATGAGCGTCTACGATCCATCTGTCGGCCTCCAATTACCAAGGTTCAGATTGGGGATGGGACTACTACAGCTTTTTGGTCTGATCTATGGTTCCCTCTCCCACATAACACCCTTGCTCAGCCATTCACTGCACTGTACACTCATTTCAACGAGAAAATTCCTTATTTGATATTATCTTAAAATCTGCTTTCTTATTTGACACTGGAAAAAAAATTCTTCACTATTTGACACAAGTTCTAAATTTTATGCCCTACATCACATTTTCGTCCATTTTGAGCCTAAATGACACCTGAAAAGACTCTTTTGCCCCTCATGTGATATGTTTGTGGGTGGCAATAGCGCACACACGTAGCATCAGTGCAAGGGCAGGAGCACAGACGCAACAACACATACACATGCACCAACACACACGCACGCGCACGTGCACACGCAACAACACGCACGCGCACGTGCACACGCAGCAACACACATGCACGCGCACACACACACAGCAACACACACGCACGCAGCACGCACGCACGCAGCAACACACACGCACGCAGCACGCACACACGCAGCAGCAGCACACACGCAGGCAGCACATAGGCACGCAACATCGCACACACACGCGCGCGCATGTACACACGCAGTAGCACACATGCACACACACACACATGCAGCAGCAGCAGCACACATGTGCGCGTGTACCCACACACGCAACAGCACACACACGCGCACACACATACCGCATGAGGGGCAAAATCGTCTTTTCAGATGTCATTTAGGTTCAAAATGGACGGAAGTGTCATATAGGAAATAAAATTTAAGACTAGTGTCAAATAAGGAAGAAAAACTTTTCTAGTGTCAAATAAGAAACCAGATTTTAAAACAGTGTCAAACAAGGAATTTTCTCCATTCCAACAGGCAAACCGCCTCCGTGGCTAGGGTTTTGGCTTCGCGTGATCTTACTCTTGACCAGGCCCCTAGGTTGTCTTACACGGCTACTTGCGAGCTAACTTCTTTGTGAACTACTTTGGCCACGGTAAACTTGAATTTGCGGGTCGCAAACAAAACGATTTCGAGGAAGCTAGGTAAGCCGCTAAGCACTAAAGTTCGAGGGGGCATGAATCCAAATGTGAAGAGATGATCTTCGTCCTCGTGAAGGCCGAAGAGTACAGAGGCGCTTGCCTTGCTGCCGGTGCCCGTACGCTGGCTCGCTGGCCTGCTGCCATATGCATGCAGCAGCCTTTTACTCGTGGATACAGACTCGATGGGATCGCGTGTAGATAAATTCCATCTGACTCCCAGGGCGGGCCTGTGTGCTGTAGATGATCACAGCTAGGTTTGCTTGTCGGCTTTCTTTAGTATTGAATGAACGGCCGTTTTTGTGTATTCTGATGTGTTTAGTCTGCTTAATTTATATCGCCACCCGCGAAGATTATGTGAGCTACCCGTATAATTTTACATGTATTATATATATGCGGCATTTCGCGGGACGCCGACATGTTGTCCCACTTGCATGAGGCATTAAGAACTCTGGCGGTTCGCGTCGAGCACGCTGGCCACCGTTGCCGGCCGCGAGGACGCATAGCGCTCCAGGACGCATCAGAAAGCAAAGCACCCCAGGACTCAGCAGAAGTGCACAAAGCCGGTGGCCGGTTAGCCTACGTAAGCATCAGCGCATCAGGGCTCCATCTTCACCACCAAGCACAAGGCGGCTATAAACATCATCACCACTGTCATTGTCATCGTCATTTATTTTATTTTTTTGAAGGGAGGGAAAAGAATACCTCATTAATTAATTAAGAGAGAAGAAAGAGTTTAATGTTGAGAATTTTTACGGTGCATCATATTACACAATATAATGAGTACTAATATTTAGTTGATCCAATGGTCAATAGTGATCACACGAAAGGACTTCCGCTATATACTGACGGTGCAATGACGAGCAAAGCGGCGCGGGGGTGCGACGTCTGTCCGCAGCGGCGGGCGAGGTGGTGCTGCTCATCCGACACCTCGGTGTACTCCGTGAGCCTCATGCTGAGGCACGAGCGGGTGCCTCTGCGGCCCACGTCGTTGTCCTTGGGCTGCCGGAGCAGCCCTGCGGGAGAGACGATAACCGGAGTGTTGATCCCCTACTCACAGGCCAAGAGCCTCCTGTCAAGGCGGCGCATTGTCTGGGAGGCGTCCGACAGGGACTTGCCGGAGGAGCACAAGTGACGGAAAAGACCATGCTGTACAGGCCAGCCGAAAACATGAAGTAAGACCGTCAGCTCCGCTTCATCGTCTTGGTCGTCCATCGTCGCATGTCACCGAAGAGTACTAGCAACGTGGCCTGAGCCAACAGATGATATGAAGGAAACGTTGGCCATGGCGGGGAAGGAACCTTGGTGCGTGATTGATAATTATTGAAGTACCTAAAATGCCCTTAACTAGTCAATATACTACCCAAAACCTCCAGTAGTATTGACTCATCTAGGCCCTCCAAGCCACATAAATGAATGGTCCAAATTGATTTGATGTACTATATAACACCCATCGTGTTACAACACCGCTACAAAAGGCCTACTCTCGCAACATGATGGATCTTAATTTCTTTGCACCCGCAGTGACCCAAGTTTGAGTCTCCGTCTTGATGTTAGCTAGTAGAACCGTCAGCGGGGCACTCTTGAGTTGGAAGATGTTAGCTAGTAGAACCGTCGGCTGGGCACTCTTGAGTTGGAAGATGCGAGCGTTCCTTTCATTCCAGATTGTCCAAGAGGTGAGTATGAAGTGGGTAGCCATGGCCTTCCTATTCGGTATGGTATAGTCGGAGAGCCCGATCCACCACTCTTTAGTTGATCGTGCCAAGTGCCAAGTAGAAGTGTTGATGCTTTCGAGCTGGAGCCAATCTTTTATCATTTTCTAAAGTCTAGCAGTGTACCGACATCTGAAGAGGAGGTGGTCGATGGATTCTTGCACGCGCTTGCAAAGATGACAAAGCCCGCAATTGGGCCACCCCTGGTTGGCCAAATGGTCAGCACTCCATACCCTATTTTGCATGGCCAACCACGCGAAAAATTTGTCCTTGGGCGAGGCCCAGACCTTCCACACCGCAAACTCCATGGGTGAGCGGATGATGCCAAAAAATTGGGCCAAGTAGGCAAACTTGGCAGTGTATATCCCGCTGTCTATGTGTTTGCACACAATGTCATCTTCAGCTTGTACCTCAAGAGGAAGTCGCGGATGGCAGACCAAAACTCAATAAATTGTCAAAGATGTTCGAAGGTCAAGTTGGGAGTGATCTTAATCTTGTGAACCCAAGCATCATCCTGGAGGGCTTCCCGAAGTTTCCATGTCTTCCGAGAGATCTTCATCATCATCACCACTGTCATCGCCATCGTCATCCACACACATATCATTATAACCTTGGGAACCCTAGGGGAAAATTTTGTTTTTGCCACTCTAGTTTTTGCCAATTTTCCAAATGCCACTCTAGATTCTGACATTTCTCTTTTGCCACTATTAGCTTTTGATAATTATCACAATTGCCATTTCATGGCAAAATCAAAATTTCAGAATGGCAATTGTGATACATTTTCAAATGCTAAGAGTGGCAAAAGTGAAATAAAATTATTTTGCTTTTGCCATGGAATGACAACTGTGATAATTGTCAAAAAATAAGAGTGACAAAAGTGAAATGTCAAAATTTAGAGTGGCATAAGAAAAATTGGCAAAAATCTAGAGTGGCAAAAACAAAATTTTCCCGAACCCTAGTGGGTCGTCTTGTGTGTTACTTGTATCATTCACTCATATTTGTCATTAACCCAGGCCATGGCCCACCCAGAATTTTTGGCGAAAAGTTAATTAATACTCCCATATCATCTACTAGTAGGACAACCAAGACAAGACAAGGTCCAAGGAGATCGTGCGTGCCTCCTCTTTTTTTCTACTAGAACATTGCCCGTGCGTTGCAACAGGGTATAAATATTCTAGTAAGTTAGCTTGTGATTTACCTGCTCATAATATGCGATGTGTAAAAAAATATTCATCAAATTATGTCTGTGGTTTAACTTTTATTTTAATCAGAAATGATTTACCTGTCTATATTATGCGATTGTGTAATAAATGTTTATTAAATTATGCTGATAATTTGTCTTATATTTTGATAAAAAGTTTGGTAAGTAAATTAAAGTGGAATTAATTCAGAAGGTAAGTAAATTAAGGTGATTGATTATTATACGGGAAATATTGGACGAAGGGAGGTGGGAAGAAAGGTGAAACGGGAACCTTATTTTCTTTTTAATGTGATTGTGTAAATAAATGTTGATCAAATTCTGACTGTGAATTACCTTATATTGTGATTAGAAATTTGGCAAGTAAATTATAGTGGAATTGATTCAGAAGGTAATTAAATTAAGGTGACGGATTATCGTATACATGAATGGTTGGACGAATGGGTGGTGAGAAGAAATTTGAAATGGAACCTTACGTTTTTTAAGTAGTAGAGACTCGTGGATGCCTCCCTCGTGTATACGATGGCTCACGTAACCACCGATGCGCTAATTTTGGTGCTAATCCTAGTAGGCCTAGGACATCGGGAATGAGGGAGTACAATTCTGTTTCCAGAGCTAGCCCAGTCGATATATACTTTTTTTTTGAAACTCGATATATACTTTCTCCTAGACGAGGGACGAGTGCCTCAGATCACGATCCCGAACTTGGCCTCCAGGCTCCAGCGGTCGCCGGCGCCGCCCGCACGCGGACGGCCGTACCGCGCCGGCCCGTCGCGGCCTCACCTCCTCCACCTCCAATCCCCCCTGTCTGCCTACCCTCGCCGGCAGGTTGCCCGTCGCAGCTCGGTCCGGCGGCCGGAGCAGCCTAGAAGGACTTGGTAAGCCTGCTTCCGCTTGTTCATATTATCGACTGCCTGATGACCTGCTGTATTGTTGTGCCCTGCTGCCCCCATTAACCCTAAATCCCCAGTGCCCAATCCCAGGTGTTACATTACTTGCTTAACTGTGTTGCTGATATTTTCGGAATCCCCAACTTAATTCAGTTTTATAATTCTTGTGTTTGTTGTAATTGTAGAATCATGCGCATTTCAAACCTACGATCGAACTGCAGTGTTATGAATCAATTGGCTGTTTATATTCTTCAGTTGCCAACTTTTTACGTCTGTGCGATTTTTTCTTTTTTAACAAGTGCGCCCACCATCCGATTTCTTTCTGGTCCGCCATTGCATTGAGCATTTTTATCACGTCCACTCTTCTGTTACTGCAATAGTCCATCCCTGTGTTGTGTCAAATTCACTAGTAGTTTCTTATGCTAGTTTGGTGTTACTTTTGTTGTACAATTGTCAAAAATGAAGAGACTGTTATATTTATGTAAGACCATCGTTTCTTCCCAACTATTTGTATTTGCTAACTCTAAACATATTTGGTGAGCTATAATATATATTGTAAAACCTATTTATATTGTTCTTTTCGGTAAGACTGTACTATATGTCATGCCAATATTTATTTTTTAATATGGCACAGGAACTCCAAAAAATTTCTGCTATACCATTGCCACTGAAAGCCATGCCGATGTTGCGTCGAGTGCGGCCTCACACGTCTGGCGGTGAGGACCGTCTTAGTGCGCTCCATGATGATCTGATCCTCCTCATAGTAAGCAGGCTGGACACCCGAACAGTGCTCTCCATGGCCATCCTCGCCAGCCGTTGGGTTCGCATCCCGCACAAGCTGTCCGCACTCGACTTCAGGGTGAGCGACATACTCCCGCCGGAGTATGAACGGACCGTCGCCCTTCGCAAATGCAACTTGCCGCGTGACGCCACTTTGGCCGGGACACTCGACGGTCTCAAGGCGCGATGTGAGATCGACACAATAAGGTCATTCACAAACGGAATCACGAGCTTTTTGGAAGCGGACAGTGGCCATGACCGGCATGTAAAGACCCTCCGTCTCGAGTTTTTCCAAACATACAATAGCATTTGTGTGGACCGCCTTATCAATGTTGCAGTCCGTACATGGGGGGTGGAAGATCTGGAGGTTGTCGTTAGGCCATCATCCGGTTATGATCAGACGCGGACATACAACTTCCCCCACGACTGCCTCAATCTCCGGTCTTGCCTTCGCAGCCTGACGCTAGGCAAGTACTGTGCACTGCCACCGCTGCATAACTACATCATGCTTACTAAGCTCGTCCTGCATGACATGTCTGCTTCCACACCCGTGAATGTGTACGAGAGGGTGTTCAGAGACTGCATCGGCCTGCAGGTGTTGTACCTCACGTCCTGCTCCTGTGCACATACCACTTTAGTGGTGGACGCGCCGTGTTCACATATCAGGGAGCTTGTCCTGGAAGAGTGCTCATTTTTTGTGATCGAGCTGCGCGATCTCCCAATGCTTGTCCATCTAGCGTGCCACCTAACCAACACTTCAAAGATTCTATTTGGCTTGGTTCCGAGCCTCATGGACACTAACCTTTCATTCTCTCTAGAGGATGATAGTATAGTGGCGGCACGGTGGACAAATGAGTTCGACTCGTTCCTCGGTATGTCCCCCACCATGGCGAACCTCGTCATCCGATTTACTGGGCGGAGAACTTGGATTGGAGCCAGCAGTCCGGAGAAGAAGTTGCCGCACCTCAAAAGGCTCCTTGTTGCCGACCTGCCTTCAAATTGGGATATCTCATGGACACGTGGCCTCCTCATGGCCTCAACATTCCTCGAGGTCATGCACATCCACGTGCCTCACTCAGAAACAGAGCCCGATTATCTGCGTGGGATGAATTGGTCGAAATCACGCAATGAGCTTCGGCACCATCACCTCAAGGAGTTGGTCGTGATTGGATACACGCAGCGTAACATATGGCTTTTGAAGTATGTTGTGAGGGTGTGCACATCGTTGCAACGCATTGTTTTGCTGAAGGATGGCCATGTTCGGTACATCGGACTCTGGGATTGGCAGATGGTCGGGCAGCAAACATGTCCATGGAGCGATGATGAGAAAATGGTGGTGAGAAGAATGATGAAAAAATTTGGGCTCAGGCCTCTTCCTAAACTGATCTTGGGATGATTTCTTTATTTATTCTTATGTACACATTGTTATTGAACCTAGAGGGATCTTGTGATCGATGGGAAAAATATGTTTGTCCTCAGTTTAGTTCCACTCGATCGGTGTCCATTTTCCAATTCCCATACTACATATAGTTTGTGGGAGTAGCACCAAGAGTATGCCAACATCCATGGACGCCTGCAATCTCAAGCTTCAATGGTACGTGCAGGCCAAGTAACTCCACAGCCACGTACTACGAACATGCCTCATCACAGGCACTCAGGGACTGCAGGCACCAGTTCGAGAGCTGGCAACACGAACAACACGAGCTGGCAACGCAAAAACAGGCACAACGAACGCTCCCGAGAGTAGCGCTCACAACCCCTTTTTTTCGAGAGCTCGCCCACGATCGCCACCAACGCACCGCGCGCGTCTCGCATAGTATGGGCCTACCTGACGGAACTGCATGCAAGCATGCATGCACTCTTTGGTTCAGAAGTCTTCGGCGATTCCTCCAAGGATGGACAAGCAAGGAGCGCCGTTGCAATGTGGAGCACAAGGGTGACGCTGCCCCACCCTCCAAGCATTAGAAGATCGACACTAAGAAGTGCAATGCCAACGACGATGTTTCCAGGGACTTGGGCTCCAGCCAGCCATGCATTGACGACACCCAATGCGACGTCGACGTCAACTCCGCTCACAAGCGGTCGAATTAGTTTAATTATTAGTCCCTCCGTTCCAAATTATGGCCCTGTTTGGTTCATAAATCCTAGGACTTTTTTTAATCCCAATTTATAAGTCCCAAATTCCTAAAAAGTCCCTACATGTTTGGTTCCTGAGACTTATAAGTCTCTATAAGGCCATATTACAACTATAAGTCCCTATAAGTCCCTCCTTGAGAGTCTTATTCCATAAGTCCCAGATGCCCACTTTGATTTAGATAGGACTTATAGGGACTTATTTAAGTCCCTAGACCAAGAAGTGCCTGGAAACAAACACCCTCTATATGTTGATGTTTTGAGCACCTTGTATATCTTTGTAAGGGCTGAAATGTTCTGAATGGAGCCCTCCAAATACTAAGTACTCCCTCCGTCCCAAAAAGGTTGTCTCAAAATTGTCCAAATTTGGATGTATGTGGACACTATTTAGTGTTTAGATGCATCCTAATTTGGACAACTTTGAGACAGCCTTTTCGGGACGGAGGGAGTAATTTTTATGTTAATTTAGTCTGTAATGCAATATTTGATATATTTGAATGTTTTTCCTAGTACATTTTCGAAAAAATTATCCGCATTCACCACCGGCCCTAGCCCCGTACACCATTTATTCAAGATGAAAATGAGGCACGCAGTTTCTCTAGAAAATATACGTGTGGGATATGGTTTATTCAAGGCAAGCATGGAGCCATCGCACACAGTTTTAGAAAACAATTGGTAGGCGAAATGGAAGCATCGCACAAGGTTACTGCTTACAAATCATGTCTGGAGATACAGCCCAATATAGGGCCCATTGTGTTGCAACCTTACTTTGTCTCTTGTATACATTTGGACCAGCAGCTGTGCCAGCATGTTGAGAAGAAACGGCATGTGAACCCGTCCGGCCTTGGGACCTTATCCAGGGGCATAGCCTTGACCACCTTCTCCACCTCCATTTCGACGAATTCTACCTCCAAATGCGATAGATCCCTACATGGGATGCCAAGTAGGCAAATAGCCCCAAGTCCAAGGTGTATTCCCGTTCTGGTGCCTGGCCAAAGAGGTTGTCATAGAAATCGTCTATCGCCGTGGTAATTTGCTCCTGACCAGTCAAGATAATGTCCTCCTGTCGCAAGGTTGTAATGGCATTCTTCCTCAGTCGGTGGCGGGCATGCTGGTGAAGAAACTAGTATTGGCATCTCCCTCCCTCAGATATAGCATCCTTGAGTGTTGCCTCGCAATTGTTCTTAGAAGAGAACACAATTCTAGCAGTTTTCGTTTCAAGAGCTTTCTCAGACTAAATTCCTGGTCGACAATTCTCTGCTGTCCATCGCCTTGTCCAGCTTAAAAATCCCTTAAGTATTCTAAAGCAAATGAAGGAGGCTTAAAAATTGTTAACACACCATCCAAACAAAAATGTGTGTCAAAAGAAAGAGAAACGGAGAAAGACCAGATCCTTTGGGATTTTTTTCCAAGGGGGTGCATGAAAATATTTTCTATATTAGTTAAATCAATTCAAATGACAATATAATATATAATATCTGAATCTAATATGAGCATGGTACCATGAAAAAGGGATAACTGAGTTATTGATTGTAGCTACAAGTCTGCAGAAATCAGAGTGATGCTCCAGGCTATAAAAGGGTGCTTACTCTGCTTCTTGATTTAGCCAATGAAGTTTAAAAATTCTTCTGGGTATAGTTTCTTCTCTTTTTTGGTGGATGCAGAGCTATATTATTCAGCTTCCAATTCCCCTGAATCAAACAATCATCTTGTGAAATTCCCTGTAAGCAATTCTAACAGATGGAACTGTAATCATGAGGTTTATGTCATACGAAGTTCCGAACATACTGGCCGTGGAGATAAAAAAAAATCACCGGCTTCACTAGTTATTGTTCCGAGGTGCAGTACAGACGGAGGATCCATAGTCAGAATCTTAAGTTATCAAACATTTTGAATAGAATTTACCTTCTACCAACCTATCCCACTTCTGTCTTAATATATAATTAATAAACGAAAAGTCTAACGCCCACACGTGTGGGCGTTCCTCAACTCGCCCACACATCTGAATCGTCGTCCAGTGCCTTTTGCACGAATCTTGGCACGAAAAGGTTGATTTTTTGTGTCACGTAGGATGGGGCTGGTGTGTGGGCGTTGGAAAATTTGCCCACACGCCCGCACCACGCTGTTTGTCAGCTGCGTTGTGTGGGCGAACTAGTTTATGCCCACACAGCCACCACCTAGGTCATGCGCGTGTGGGCAAACTGATTTTCGCCCACACGGCACTCCTATGTTGTGGACGGCAACTGCAGTTACGCGAACGTGGCAACTCGGTACACACACACGGCAACTGTGATTCTCTGCTACACGGCAACTGCAGTTATGCGAACGTGGCAACTCGGTACACACACATGGCAACTGTGATTCTTTGCTACACGGCAACTGCAGTTGCGCGTACGTGGCAACCAGATAAACACACATGGCAACTGTGATTAACAATACATGTCAACTATGGTTGGACCACACGTGGCAACTAGGTAAACACACATGGCAACTACTGTTTTGACCATATGTGACAAGTAGTTAATCACACACGGCAACTACGGTTTGATTACACGCGGCAACTACCATAAATTAGACATGGCAACTATAATTAACCAAAACAGATAGAGTTGTCATGCTTTTACAATTACACTTGCCATCCCGGATAACTACATCTGCCAACCAGGATGGCAACTGAATAGTCATCCCAACCAGGATGGCAACTAAATAGTCATCCCGTGGGGTACCTAACGTAGCTGCGTCAGGACGTGTGGGCATTTTTGCTTCGTGCCACACGCACGGTATGAAGATGAGTAGTACTTGTTGGGCGTGTGGCACGAAATAGCCGCGCCCACACGTGTGGGCAACTCCAATGTCCGCCCACACACAGCCCGTGTGGGCTGTCTCCTACTCACACCACACATGATGTGTGGGCACATGTCGTATATGCCACACGTGTGGCAGCTAGCGGCGTCCTTAATAAATATGCCAAAGATATTTTCTTTGCTTTTGAATTGCATGGCAAACCGACAAAGTTGCTAGTACCCAGCCACAAAAAACAGCACGTTTGCAAGCAACTGAAAGGAAGATTACTATATATTGAATTATTGATGACAATTGTGGTGGTTAATCCAACTAACGAATAATTGCCTCTTCGCCTTCTGTAGATCAGGGGTTGATAGCGTTCTCAATCCAGATAGCTAATGTAGATCAGTTCTCCACATTCAAAGCATCTGATACATGTAAGTCTTACACATGTGCAGTACAAGCTATATCTGCAGCTTGCATCATGCTATGTTGGCAGGTTTAGTGCTTCATCATACATGTCTCGGCTTATCTATTACCCCTTCTCCCCCTCTACTGGTATTAATGTGTTGTACCATTAAAGTACGGTACCCGTGCATGAAGATAACTAAACCTTCTATTCGGAGAAAAATGTGCTCGAAGTAGAGGGCGAAGAAGAACATGAGCGGGCATAACCGTTGGAGATGCTCTCCAAAAACCTAATTTCCCTTCTCCCGGTGCATGATAGCAAGTGACAGGGTTCTATATAGAGGCGTGCACATGGTGGGTCCAGTATAGGCCTGCTCTCCCATACAACCGTGCACATGGTAGACGGGAAGAGATCGCTGGAAGCAGCGGCACTGGGCAAAACAATGGTGGGTTGTGTGTGAGGAGGTAAAGCATATGCAATCTGATCTGGGTGACTGCTATGCTTGTCGAAAACTCGAATATATAGTCGGTCATGGCAGAGAGACGTGCACTGGACCCACCATCGAGTCAGCAACGGCCCATGGTCTGACGTCTCAGATTCATGGCGCGTCCATTTATAACTCATAATTAGTTGCTAGTTAATTATTTGTCCCTGACTGACAAAAATTAACCGCACACAAGACATAGGTCTGAGCTAGACTCATTCACGAAACACGACATTCATGAGGCGGCTAACGGATGAGGACCATGTGGGACCCATTGGTTTTGACATGCTCCAATAGCATGTAGATGAGAATCCCTTATAAAGGGTTCTCCATGTTAGAATTGTGTCGAATACTATTGTACGAGGTAGGTTACAGTTGGACTCTGAGTCGTACAATGTGTAGATAGGATATGTTGTAGTGTCATCCTAAACCTCTCATATAATGCGAGAATAGACACACGATGTAACCTATGCCAACATAATAGCTCAGGCACGCGGGAGACCCGGCGGTGTGTGCCGGCGCCCGGGCAGCCGGGATGCAGTATTGTAACGGTGTCATGGGGAGGAGAGCCCGTAGTCAGGCCCTGGGAACGTAGCCATGTCGGTGAACCGCGTTAAAGAATCCCGGTGTCGTGCTCATGTGATCTACGGTGACCTTAGATTTATTGTAACAAGTGGTATCATGAGCAAGGTTACGAGAAGATCGCGGTTCGTTGATTTAGAGGAAGACGGCCAGATGAGATCGTGGTTGTAGAAACATGCATGTAGCATGGTGCAACTGAAGCGATCGAATTGATGGTCCAAGGCAGGAGCAATCGGAAGGAGCAGCAGGCCACTTATCGTAAGGCCGGCTGGTGGGCTGGGAAGCGGGCAGAGCAGGCAGGGCTAGCGGGCCAAGCCCAGGCGTTGGGCGGTTGGAGGCATGTCACGTGTGTATGCCGTAGCGAGCGCAAGGGCTGAGCAGGTCGATGTGCTAGTTGAGATTTCGTGGAAAAAGTTCAGTTCCGACGAGGTGCTGCGATGTGTTGGAACATCGGATCGGCTGCTTCATGTTTGGTCTCAAGCGTGCAAAAAAGGAAGAGGACAAAAAGGAAAATTTAGTCAATGTCTCAAGGAAGTCACGTGGTTTGAAGGACTGCTTTTTCTGGGTTTCTTTGATTCGTACGCTGAGAAGATGGCATTAGACAATGATTGTATTGTCCGTCAAAACAGTCAAACGGGAATCAAGGATGGAGGCGTGCGTATAAGGCTTGGAGGAGTCTGGAGCACGTCGTGACAGGGATCGTGCATACATAGGGCATTAAGACAATGCACAGATGTGCGAGGCGGACACGACGCAGGGTGAAGCATGGTGCAATCGAATAATTTTCGGCTGGGTCGGACTGGACAGTCTGATGGATCGGCACGAATGCCAGTGAACGCTGAAGACGGCGGTGATTTCAGCGACGACAACATGGGAGCGGGATGCTGATGGTGGTCGACTTCTAGGGCGTGGAAACACATGGTGCAATCCTGAGGTTGTTTCGACAAGACAATAGCGCATGGTTGATTCAAGGTTTGTGTACACATGAGAGCTTGAAGTCGACATGGCACAGGGGTGGCACGTACAACCATCATGGAGTCATGTTGAAGTTGGATCTAGAGTCTAATGGACGACTTCACTCTGTGTTGATGGAGGGGCTACATCGTAAATGCATGGAGAGTCGAAGCTTATTTCAGCGGAAAAGCGAGAGACACATGGATCGGACTGGGCACCAGTGGTCTGGTGGAGACGTGATATTCGGCATCGGTCGGTGATAATCGGTGGTTCTCTACAGTAGGGGTTTGAGACTCGACGCAGAACAGAAGAGGCTCGACGCAGTGATAGTCGCGAGGTGTGCGTTAAGTAGGGGACACGGCGATAGACCAAGGCACTAATTGTGAGACATGTGGTTAGACAAAGTGTGCAGGGGTGCTGAAGCAGTGTTGATGAGTATCAGATTCAAGTCGGTGACGGGGCCTATCGATGCTAGTTGATGGACAAGAGTTGACCATGGAGAATCTATGAAAGTGATGAAAACTCTTATTTGTCAAAAGTTAAGAGAGTACACGGCCATATATTCTATGTTTTCCAGTGCACATGGCAAAGTGCGGGTGACAAGTACAGAAGAAGGTGGAGTGCTATAATTATGAGACATGTCAGAGACTATCCGGGAAAAGGGTGAGACAACTGCGAATTTGACTCTGAATGACTACAAGCGACGGTGAAATCTTCAACTGTCAGACAGACGGTTAAGAAAGAGCGGTGACGTTGAGTTCAGGTAACTCTTATATGTGGCGTCTAATATGTGAGTTGTTCACTTTCACGCAGATTAGTTTTCATTGTGTGATGCGGTTGAATGGATATTCCGGAGGTTGGGAGCACAAAGTAGAGTAGTGGGGAACTTAATTTTGGTCGAGTGTTGACTGTGAAGAAGACGAGAAGGGACTATAGTTGCAGGTGAAATCACATGGAGTCTGGGAGTAGCAGCGGTTCTCATGGCGTATCTCAAGTCCAATGTACATGAAGGTTCGACGCATGGATGAATCCAAGATGGTGAAGACTATTCGTCAAGGTGGAGTTTGTTAGAACTGTGTCTAATATTATATAATGTGAGGATAGACACAAGATGTGACCTATGCCAACATAATAGCATAGGCACGCGGGGAAACCGACGGTGTGTGCCGGCGTCCAGACGGCCAGGGTGCGTTATTATAGCGGTGTCATGGGGAGGATCGCATGTAGTCAGGCCCCGGGATGTAGCCATATCGGTGAACCTCGTTAACACATCTCGGTGTCGTGCTCGTGTGATTGCTTGGTCCACAGATGATCTACGGTGGCCTCGGATCTCTACTCCTAATGAAGCAGTTGGTAGCCTCGCTTCCAGGTTTTTTTCGTCCCACCTCTCGTGGTTTTTTTTGGTACCTTCTCCTACCTTCGCTGGTTTTTTTTTTGTAGATTTTTTTCATCCCCCCCACTTCATTTGTTTATTTTCATGTCACCCTCTCAAACAACGAAAGAAATCTGAACAGATCAGAACTTTCCATACTGGCGCAAGTTGTTTAGTAATGTAGAATCAATCATGAATAATCTCTAAAGATCAAATCTAAATTAATGAACCTTACCTTAAGTCACTCAATCACATTAATTAGAAAACAAATAATTGATTTTCAGAAAAATCGCTCAATCACATTAACCTTACCTTAACTCACGGATGATAATCTTTACCTAATATTAAAAGACAGATGCCTTCATAGTTCTTCATAAGTTATCCTTTTATATCCGTTAATTTTATGTTAATCATAGATATTTGACGGCTGAGATTTAAAAGCAGTTGTAAAAAGCGCGGCCCTTACGGCCCCCTTCTCTGAGGACGAAGTCTGGGCGGCCATTAAGGGCATGAACCCATCCTCGGCCCCTGGTCCGGATGGTCTTCCAGTGAAGTTCTTCCAGAGCTTTTGGAATGTGATTATGCCGGAGATCATGGCTATCTTTGACAAGTTCTATGTCGGGTCCATCGATCTCGGTCGCCTGAACTACGGGACGATCTCGCTCATCCCCAAGATTCCTGGGGCTACCGACATCCGCCAGTTCCGCCCTATCACGGTGATTAACGTGATTTTCCGGATTCTGGCAAAAGGGTACGCCAATAGGGTGACCCTGCTTGCCGACCGTATTACCCACCCCAACCAATCGGCCTTCATCCAAGGCCGATATATTCTGGATGGGGTGTTGGTCCTCCACGAAATCCTTCATGAAGTCCGCTCCAAGCACCTCAAAGCGGTCTTTCTGAAGATAGACTTTCATAAGGCCTATGACACTGTTAGTTGGCCCTTCCTTCGGGAAGTTCTTCTACAAAAAGGCTTCAATGACCGCTGGGTTACTCGGGTGATGCAGATGGTGTCGTGTGGGCGCACGGCCGTTAACATCAACGGGGAGATTGGTCCCTACTTCCCCACATCCTGTGGCGTGAGACAGGATGACCCTTTTTCCCCGTTCTTGTTTAATATGGTGGTTGATGCCCTTGCGGCCATCCTGGACAAAGCCAAGGCTGCTGGTCATATTTGTGGCATCACCCCTCACCTGACCGGCGGCACGGGCATCTCCCTGCTCCAATACGCTGACGACACCATCATCATGGTCGAAGGCTCGGATGCGGACATCACTAGTCTCAAATTCCTCCTTCTATGCTTCCAACATTTGTCTGGTCTCAAGATCAACTTCGATAAAAGCGATGTGATGGTGATGGGCTACTCTCCGGCTGAGGCCCTCGGCATTGCCAACCGCCTCAACTGCCGCCTGGGCTCCTTCCCTACGACTTACTTGGGAACGCCCATTAGCGACTCCCGGCTCACTGTGGCAGACCTTCGCCCTACGGTCTCCAAGTTGCAAACGCGTATGGAGCCGTGGCAAGGTCGATGGCTCTCGAAGGCGGACCGGACAATCCTCATCAACTCCTCGCTTTCTAGTCTCCTCATATTCCTTATGAGCTTCTACAGTCTCCACGAGACTCTCCATCACGAGATTGCTAAAATTCAATCTCGGTTCTATTGGGCGGGAGACAATAACAGGCAGAAGTATCATATGGTTAGTTGGCCCGACATCTGCAAGCCTCGGTACCAGGGAGGCCTTGGCATCATGTGCTCTAAGCGCATGAACATTGCCCTCCTCTCCCGCTGGCTCTGGCGCATCACTCAGGGCCATGGCGGCCTGTGGCTAGACATCATTCGGAACAAAACCTGCGTGGTCAACCCTTGGCCTTCTGCCAGCGATCGGGCGGGTCCCAGTTCTGGCAGTCAGTCATCCAACTGCTTCCCATCCTCCGCATTGGGACTTCCATATCGGTTGGTTCCGGAGCCGCGACCCTGTTCTGGTTTGACCGCTGGGCTGGGGACGCGCCTTTCGCTGCCCGCTTCCCTGACCTCTTCTCCATCGCTGTCGCCCCTACAATCTCAGTTCAGCAGGCCCTTATTGACTTAGGGCGCCTCGCGTTCCGGAGGCCATTTGGGCCTCCGGAAGTGGCCGCCTGGCATGAGCTACTGGATTGTATTGCGCTCCATGAGCCGACTGTCGATGCTAGCCCGGATGAGGTTCGGTGGCACCTTGAGCCTTTGGGCCAATTCTCCACCAAGTCCCTCTATGCGGCTATCGCCCCCTCCTCTGCCCCTCCCCCCTCCAGGCAGTTTGGTCCATTAGACTGCCCCTTAAAATCCGGATCTTCATGTGGCAGTGGATCCGTGGTCGGCTTCCGTCGGGTGTCGAGGTCCACAAGCGCAATGGCCCTGGCTCGGGCCTCTGCCCCCTCTGCGATTCCCCTGAAGACTCGAACCACATTTTCTTCTCCTGTGTGTCTGCGTAGTTTGTCTGGAGCTGCTTAGGGAGGCAATTGGCGGGAATTGGTGCCACTCCAACTTCCCCGACCTCTTTGCCGAACTACAGGCTTCCCCGCTTTCATCTCGCCACATTAGGTGGCTTGAGATTGGGGTGCTCGCGTGGACCCTTTGGACAATTCACAATAAACTTGTGATTCAGCGCTCCTCTCTCCGTCGCTCTACTGACGCCCTCTACAAACTGTCTGGTTACTTGCAGCTCTGGCGGCCGCTTAGCCGCCCTCGGGACCGGGACGCCATCTCCGCCTTCATCGCCGACCTCCGCTCGATGGCCGTCCGTCTATCGCCGCCCCCTCCGCCGCCTCCTCCTGAGCCTGATTAGGCGTGTGTTGCTTCCAGCTTTGGCTTCGGCCTTGGTCCTGGCTGAGCTGTCTTTTATGTTGTGTTGCGTTTTTGGGCTTGTTGAGTTGTGCCCTCAGCAGTACCTTTGGACCTTTGTTGTGTGTCTTGTGTGTGTGTTGGACTCGTCTTGTATATGCTCTTGGCGGTTTGCTTTATTTATAAAGCAGGGCGAAAGTCTTTTTCAGTAAAGCAGTTGTAAAAAAGAAGGGAAAAAACCGGACACACGCAACGAAAGAAAACCTTCACGCAGGCACCTGGCCAGCCCCTTCACGCTCACGGGACGTACATGTTTGTGTCGAGTCGTATACTAGGAAACCAATTGTAGTCATGGTTCTAAAAAAAGGAAATCAATTGTAGTTCTAAAATTGAGGGAACCAATCGTTTCTTCCACTAAAAAAGGAAAGGAATCGGTTCTCAGTCCTTTTCCACGCAAAAAACAGAAGAAGAGATCAATCCTTCCGTACATCTCCCTCACGATCAGGACACCGAGTCAAACCTTTCCTAAAACCTCTCATAAATAAGACGCCCGGGAGTAGGGGTGGAAAGTGGTAGCGAATAATCCGAAATATTCGATATTCGTATTTGAGAAAATGCCTATTCGTATCTGAAACATCCGCATCCGAACCAAAATAGACATGAAAATTATCCGTATCCGAATTTATTAAACAAATAAAGAATAAAATACGGTAGGAGATTTTGACACAAATATGGATATGAAAGTGGATATATCCGTATCCGAATAAGATTATGCGAGGTAATTTTAAAATTCTAGGCCCAAAATTCCAATTATCCAACATAAAGCCAAATAAGTATGTCACAAGTTGATTATTTTAGGTCACATAGCTATCGACTAATTTACTTGAGCAATATGTTGATATTATTCGTATCCGTTCCGAATCAAGAAAATATCCGATACATATCCGTATTCGAATAATATCCGAGACGCATCCGTATCCGATAATATCCGTATTCGGATTCGTATTTGTTTTAAAAATATAAAAATGGAAGTTGTAAGAACACTATCCGATCCGCATCCGATCCGTTTCCATCCCTACCCGGAAGGGAAGGCGACGAAGCAGCAGATGAGTCGCCGGACGAGCAGGCAAAAACCGAGTCCGATCTCGCGGGTGATTCAGATTAGTGCGGCCTCGCGAGAGCATCGAAAAAGTAGGACGACGGCTGCCATGGCTTCCATGCACGAAGAGCCGCGCCGAGGCCCACGAAGATAAAGCCCACACTGTCACGTGCTCTCCTACCTATGTGAGATCTCGCATGGAGGAAGAATTGCGCCGAGCCGAGAAAACACGTCCTTGGTCTTCCTCTCGATCGACCACAGTGTTACTCGAAGCCGGTTGCGTCGATCTCTCCTGATGGGTATGTCCGTTGCCATGCTCATGTCCTCCTCGACTCGATCAACTCCAGTAACAACAACAGCTGGATCGTCTCCAGTGATAGATTGTACGTTGCTGCCCTTAGGGCATCTCCAGCCGCGCCCCCAGGAAGGCCTTCCCAGGTGTTTTTTTTGTGTCGGCGCCGAAAAATCGGACCAGTCGCGCCCCAGGAGGCCGATTTTCGCCGACTTGGGCCGAAAACAGCGCCGACGGACACAGGCCGAACCCGGCGTGCTTGGGGGCGCCCGGGGGCGCTGGGGCGAACTGTTTTGGCGCGAAGCAGCCGCGGGCCCGCCGCGTCAGGGACACGGCTCTCTTCTCGCCCCTTCGTCGTCCTCATCGCCTCGTTTCCCGCGGCGAATCAATGCCAAAGCTGCCGCGCCGGTCAGCCTGCGCCATTGATGCCTCACGGGCGACGCAGTGAAAACCGGATGACGTGCGTTCCTCGCCCTCCCTCGCCCGCCACGCGTACTCACGGCGGCTCTCGCACGGGCGGCGCTTCGGCCTATATAAGACGCCCCCCAGTGCACTCGGCGACTCGCACTCTCTCGCCGTCGTCGTTCCTCCCTCTCCTCTCTCTCGCCGTCTCCAGTTCATCACATCCTTGGCCGAGCGCTTCCCAGGCGACGGCGCGGCGGCGAACGGCTTCGGCCGCCGCCATCTTCACGAGAACGAGGCTCGCCTCCTTTTCGAGGCCGAGTACCCGGTCCCGCCGGACATGCGGGTGCCCGGGGCGTAGAGGATCAGCGCCGGCGGCGTGCCAGTGCCCCCGGTACCCACCGGCGCGGCGCGGCGTGCGGAGATCGCACGCATCCGCTCGTCCCTGCCGCGTGCGGCGAGGGAGGGGCCACGGTACATCTCCGACAGCCCGCTCTGGGAGCCTTATTTCCGCCGCCGTCACGCCGAGCAGCTCGAGGCCACCAACGGCGTCGAGCCCTCCGGCCGGCTCAACGCCGTCGGCCGGCGTCGTTGGTGGGGCGTGCCCGGGCGCACATTGGAGGCCGTCCTCGAGTACATCGAGGGCGGCAACACACCGCGCCTCGAGTACCCCGCTCCCCCGTCCTTCCCACGCCGACGGGGAAGCTCATGGACCCCGAGGCGCATGGAGACATGGGGTCCTCCTCCTCGTCCGGCGGCTCCCCCTGCCTCCACCTTCGCCCCGTCAGGCCGGAGCCCCAGGACACGCCTGTCAGCGCGCGCACCCGCAGCTCCGGCGTCCGCATCGGCGACAACGCCTCCCCCACCAGCCGCTTCGTCCTCGTCGAGCCCAAGCCGGAGCCCGGCCTCCCCGCGGAGTACGAGGAGATAGCCCGGCGTGGCTTCTCCGACGAGGACGCCCTGCCGTGGGCGCGGGACGACTACCTCCGCGACGAGATGGTCCGGCAGCGCCGGGCCCTGGAGGAGATCGCCGCCCGCAAGCGTGGGCGCGAGGACGAGCACGGCGTCGTGGTCCTCGACAGCGACGACGACGACGCCGCCCCCGGACCGTCCAACCCGCCGCGCCAGCCGGGAGAGGGATGCAGCAGGGACGGCGGAGGCGTCGACGGGGGCGACGACGACGACGACGACGGCGGTGACTACACGCGGTTCTACAGCCTCCTCGGCATGTAGAACTGCGTGGGCGGGCGGCGAGGGAGACGGCGGGGATAGCCCGCGGTAGTTTTTCCTTTTTTTTGTAAAATATGTTTAAATTTGAAAGAATTTGAACGTGTTTGCGTTGTGTTTGCGCCGAATTTAAATATTTTAAAAACCCGTGGGAGGCCGCGACTGGGGGCATCACGTCCCCAGTGCGCGGTTTAGCGCCGGTGCGTCCTCAGGGGGCGATTTTTTGCCCCTCCTGGAAGGCCAACGGCTGGAGATGCCCTTATTATCCCCTCGATGTGTCTTTGTAGTCAAACCTCGACGCTCTATCCTCCGGATCTCACATGCTAGATGGAAAAGTTCGATGTCCGTTTGATCTACAAGATTTAGTTGTCTTGATTGATGTGTCATCATCCAAAAGTGAACAAGGTAACCAATCTTTCTCACGTTTGTGGATTCAGCGAAGGAGGTGACACCTAGTGCCATCCGTTTGAAGCAGATCAGGACTGTTTCCCTTGTCGGGCAGGTTGCCGGGTGGAGAAACTCATAGGAATATTTCAAGTTCAGCCGTCGGGCAGGTTGCCATGTGGAGAAACTCACACGAATATTTCGAGTTCAGCTGTCGCTGGAGCAGCACTACACCCTATAGGTCTAAGGTTTGCTGAAGCACTACTTACGTTGATTAGTTTTTTGACGAGTCATCGCTCCTTGACCCTTCCACCTACACTATCCCCAACAGCAACAGCCTCCGTGCCAATGCATCATCAATGTTTGGTCTATGTACGTGCTAATTAAACCAGCTTAAGAGTTTGATTATTAACCTGCATGTGCTTTCGTTATGGCCTTATGGGTAGTGGTTCTCTTAAATTTACTGATTTTTATGGTGCATGGCTCCTTCGCAGGCGATTCCATTCCTTTTTTTATGGCATGAGATAAGGCTGGTTGTAATGGGGAGTATCATATACTAGTATCATGCATATGATACTAGTGTATGATACTACCTTCCTAATGCATAATATCATATATTAGTATTATGTAGTACTTTATTTATTGCAATGCATGAAACAAAGCAGCATAACATTTATTATGATACAGTATCATGATATGGTACTCCATCATCTCTTTCTTCATTTAATGCTATGACACCTCATCAAAAGTGACTAGTTGGCATGCATGATATAATATAATGTGTCCTGGATATCATATTGTGTGCATGCATTTAGTGTTGCAGCCAACCATATGAACCACCTAAATACATTAATCTCCACCCATATGTGTACTTCATGCAGAAAGTGGTAAATTAATCACATTCACGACTAAATATTGTTGCTATCCTGCAAATTCTATTTTACATTGCTTATGGATCCTAAAAACCCGGTAGGTTTTATTCCAATAGTAGAACTTACCAAGGCACCTATCAAAACAAAAAATGGACCAAGATAAGTGTCATTAAGGCAATCGTATCAACCAGCTAAGATAAAGCTACGACTTCCACTAACATATTTATTTTGTGAAGTTTTCTCAACGTAAGATTATAAAAATATCCTTGAGATTACTACTTACCAGCATGTTTGTTGGTTTTTGTGAAAACATACTTGGCTCTTTTTTAAATAATAAAAGCATCCGGTATAGTTTATCTGCTTTTGCATGTATATTTATATTATACATGTGATGCCATATTATCTTAGTTGTTTCTTCATGTGTGTATTAAATACCAGGAATTGCATTATACTTGGGAGATCGGGCGAACCGATTCTATCAATATAAGGTACATATGTATATGGGTCAAAAACGTGGTTTTATCCTTGACACCTTTATGGATGTCCAATTCTGAAGCAACATTAGCATCTCCACCTCTTGGACTCAACTTCTCCACGGTCACTTTATGGATGCCAACAAACCCAAATACACCTCCCTCATGTAATCGCGACAAGTAAGCAAGTGCATATGATTATTTTTATCTATGTTGTATTTCACCTCTCCGACATGGCTACACAGGTTGTAGCCTATTTAAATATCCTCTACCCAAAGTATTTAATTCCCAAAATAGTCTGGAACACATGGTGCTCCCTAATCTACCCGTTGGTTTTTGGAACTTGCTTTGAACCCGGTACTGTATGAAAGGGTACGAAGTGTAATGAGACATGGGTGGCTTACTCCATCATTACAAATCCACATAACTGCATGTCGGTGCAGGAGGATCTTATGAAAGTGATGCTAGAGCGTGGTTACCAAGCTCATGGCATTGGTATTGATCATGTTCATTGTGAAAATAGGTGGACAACAAAAATACCATAGAAGCCGTTGGCAAAGAGTGGACGTGGCAACACAGGTGAGTCACTAGGGGCGTGCTAGCTTTTGTTTCTCCCGTTGCAACGCACGGACATATTTGCTAGTTTATTCTAACACTCCACATGAAAATACAAAGGTGAACATGGTTCCATCTACACGTGCATGAATAGAAACTTTAAAAAAAATACAGTAAATTTCAAAAACTTCAGAAATGTTAGGTTATCAAACATTGTCTACCATTTTACTCAGGATTGAATTTTCATGAAGAACTGGCACCCATGCTATTCACAGTGAGGAAAATACAATCAGGGCCTTACTATTCTTCATTTAGTATATTTTAATATAACTTTGTTCTCATTTTTCCCCTAGAATAGCACGAATGTCATTTCTTACGCGAGTATACTGATTGAGTATGCCTATTAAAAAAACAGATTTTTCAATTTTTTAAATTCCCTCCATTTTTAAATACAAGACCAGCTTGAAAAAACACATTTTGCACCTATACAAGAACACCAACAATAACCGAGGCAAAAACTGATATCTTGCCTCATACTGGCAAACCATAATTTAACTAGTCGCATGCATTGAGTGGATGATGGCACTTTCATATGGTCAAAAGAAAGGACATTTTCAACTACTTCCTCCCTCATGTCCACTCAATTTGCTCTAATTTGCATATGCCTATTTAATTAACCTGGTAAAGAAGATAAGGTAGCTTGCAAAACCGACATTATTTTTTACCTTTGTATCTGTAATTTGAGTTTGTGGTGTTGCATAAGTAAATAGAGGGAGTATTATTTTTCAAATTTATTCTCATAAAAGGTGCGTGTGGAACCATGTACACCAAATACATATCCGGTCTCCACAATCATCCACTAACGAGGTGGGACTAAACTTTCCACCACCATGTCATGACACACACACACAAGGGCTTTGATATTTCCAGGAATTATTTCATATATAAGCCCTAGGCCCATCGACAATTCAACAGAGGATAGCGTTGAATGGCCGGTGCGTGATGTGTCAATTCTGCTGCTTGGTGCCTCTGGTTGCACGAGACAACCATACATCTACAGATCTAGAGATGAACTTTGGTTATTTTCTTGATTGTCCCTCGCCTAGCCTAGGGCATAGTGGAAGCCGTTGCTTGGATCTTCGTACACTTCCTCGAGCACTCGACATGTGAACGACATGGCTTTGGTCCACTACCGGGATCGTCACTATGCCGATCAACTACATAATGAACTGTTGCTGAGATTATCAATTTCATTGTAGGGTTTTGTTCTCTTAATAAATATATTTAATCAAATAGAAATATTTTTTTGGTTAGAAAACATTAGACTTGGACGCCATATATACTATTAAGACTTGATATTTCTTACTTTTGAGTGCTACATATATTATGTGATCACCGTTGTGTTGACCCCTCATGCTCAAATCCCAGCTTCGATCCTCTCGTCACCAATCGGTTTGTCCCTGCACCGGATTTAGAGAATCAAGGAACACGGTTTTCAAGGGAGACAAAGTGAGGCACGAGTACAAAGCTATCTGCGGTTCTACCGGTAGCCACATCTGAGTAGCCGAGAAGGCGACGAGCGATAACAAGGAGAATACCTCGCTTGGCTAAAAGTGCATCGGCATGGTCAGCACATGTGACGAGGCTCGCATCAGCTGCAATTGTTTCTGGGCTGGTATGTTAATGATACATGTTCTGTTACCTCTCTACGGTAGTCGTTAGACCGGTGCTACAGTCCAGGTAGCATATGGTCTAGCTCTCCACAGTAACATAGTCACCTTTTGTTCCTGGTTCCTCTCATTCCTATAATAAAAATAATATAACTTTAGTAATCATATCTCTGCCTAGTTTGTCAACACTTTTAATTTTTTTTGACGAAATAGAAACTACACTTCTATTTTTACTACCTCGTGTTCTCTACTTCCCTAACAAAACTACAGTGTTCTATTGATTGGTAAGTAAGTGTCAAGGGGGGAAAGTAACGCCACCTCAAAAAGGTGAGGCTATACCCTCTGATATCATGACCTTTCGAGACTCTGAGTAAGGGACAAGGGAAAAGAAAGGCTACCTCCTCTTATATCATGAGATACTATGTGTTGCGTGATGTACCATGCAAGGAAAATTTATTAGGATGTTTTATTCAATGAATAATTACAACTCTATCTACTACTAGTAGTTTTTATGGTTGTTACTATGATGTTATGTATGTTATTAAAGCAGACGAAAAGGAGTGGATGAGATTCAGCAACCTAAACGCAGGACACCCCAACGGTGGATATATTCATAAACATGGTTGTAAGTACAAGTTAATCACCATGGAATCATGTAGTAACCTAGAGTAATTTACTAGGAGTCTTACATGCACGCAACCTACTCATGCATTGATACACACAGCCAAAAAACAAAATTAAAAAAAAAGAAGATACCAAGTACACCCGGCCTCCTGACCAACAAGATGTCCAAAGACATCAAGGATACACAGCCAAAAAACAAAATAGAAAAAACAGAAGAAAGAAAAAAGAACCCGCCTTGATGATCAATTACTACCAGCAGCAGGACGCTAACCATCACCGAAGATAACACCTATATTACAAAAGAAGTTCACCAAAAGCAATTCTTTCAAGAAGGAAACAATGCAGAAGCGTTGTCATTACCCGATCGAAGATCTTAGGTTTTCACCGTGAAGAAAGTCTGAGTTCACCAAAAAAAAAACAATGTTCTCAACGAGGCCATTGCCATGTACAACCAATAAAGGCAGACAATGGTTTTCACCTTGAGAATCAAGACTCGGTACTGGAGAAGCACCACCAAAAATGTAGTCCACTAGTGCTGCCACCCATGCTTGCCGAGGCTGCTGTTACAAGTCTCAAACCACCTGGCGTGCAATGTTCATCGCATACAATACACCCTTCCTCCAAAGCTTCAAGACTTCAATCGTGGCTGCCATGACTTTCTCCACCTCTACAAATGCCTTGGGAATCTTGACTGAGACATGTCCCATGATACCGATAAGAAAGCGAAGCTTCGCGTGGCGCTCTCGATGGGGAAGACCGAAACTCGTCAGCGTGTAGATCGAAAAGGCCGACATATGGTAGAAGGATGAATTGGCAAACGAAAATAGCTAGGGCCAAAGCCCGCTTCTCCCTTGTCGTCAAAATTGCCGGGATGAGTTCCGGAGGAAGCTTTCCTCCCTAGCCGCCCCTTTCCCGATGGCGGCGCACCCCATGCTCGCACACCTCTCGCTGTGCGACAGCTCCGGCCGCAACTGCCGGAGAGGTCGTCCACCCCTACTCCGTTTCCTTCAAATTCGTCAAACATCGTTTTATTTGTGTGCCTCGGTTTCCCACTAAGTTCTATGGATGTAAACGGCACCAAAACCAGCGAAAAACTGGTGGACGGAAATCGGGTGTAAAAATATTATGACAATTCAAGCACACAATCTAAAAAGTAACGGACTCCGTATTTTACACCCGGATCGAGCGGAAATACGACGAACCAAGCGCGGCCTTAGTCTGCGTAACTTATGTGGATGGGCAAGGCGGGCGCTGTGGACACTCGCCCACCCAAAACTTTTGGTCAATCAAGACTAGGTTCAAGGAGATCCTGCGTGCCTCCCCTTTTTTTTCTACTCGTGGATCGGCGTAATTTTGGTGCAGGATCTAGGCATATGCAGGATCTACCCGCACAAAATTAAGGACACTTGGGCTCACGTAACCACCGATGCGCTAATTTTGGTGCTAATCCTAGTACGCCTAGGACATCGGGAATGAGGGAGTACAATTCTGTTTCCAGAGCTAGCCCAGTCGATATATACTTTTTTTTTGAAACTCGATATATACTTTCTCCTAGACGAGGGACGAGTGCCTCAGATCACGATCCCGAACTTGGCCTCCAGGCTCCAGCGGTCGCCGGCGCCGCCCGCACGCGGACGGCCGTACCGCGCCGGCCCGTCGCGGCCTCACCTCCTCCACCTCCAATCCCCCCTTCCCCGGCAGGTTGCCCATCGCAGGTTGGTCCCGCGGCCGCGCCACCATAGACAGCACGCGAGCACCATCGACTGCCTGATGCCCTGCTGTATTCTTGTGCCCGGCCTGCTGCCCCCATTTTTGCCCTAAAATCCCCAAATCCCAAGCCCAAGTGTTACATTACTTGTTTTAATTGTTATTGCGTTGCTAATATTTTCGGAATCCCCAACTTATTTCTGGCTTTTTTTTTCTTGTGTTTGTTGTAGTTGTATAATCACGCATATTCGAAACTTACGATTCAACTACAATGTTGTGAATCAAAATCAATTGGCTGTTCATATGTGCGATATTTTTCTTTTTGACTAGTGCGCCCACCATTCGATTTCTTTCTGGTATGCCAATGCATCGAGCAGTTTTATCACCTCCACTCTTCTGTTTTGTGTCAAGTCACTAGGTTCTTATGCTAGTTTGGTGTTACTTATGCTGTACAATTGTCAAAAATGAAGAGACTATTTTGTTTACCTAAGACTGTTGTTTCTTCCTAACTATTTGTATTTGCTAACTCTAAACATATTATTTGGTGAGCTATAATATTTATTGTAAAACCTATTTATGTTGTTCTTTTCGGTAAGACTGTGTACTATATTTGATGCTGATATTTTTTTATATGGCACAGGAACTGCGAAACTTTCTGCTCTGCCATTGCCACCGAAAGCCATGCCGATGTTGCATCGAGTGCGGCCTCGCACGTCTGGCGGCGAGGACCGCCTTAGCGTGCTTCATGATGATGTGATCCTCCTCATAGTAAGCAGGCTGGACACCCGAACAGTGCTCTCCATGGCCGTCCTAGCCAGGCGATGGGTTCGCATCCCCCGTGAGTTGTCGGTGCTCGACTTCAGGGTGAGCGACATACTCCCGCCGGAGTACGAACGGACCGTCGCCCTTCGCCAACGCAACTTGCCGCGTGACGCCACTTTGGCCGGGACACTCGACGGTCTCAAGGCGCGATGCGAGATCGATACAATCAGGTCATTTACCAACGGAATCACGAGCTTCTTGGAAGCAGACAGTGGCCATGACCGGCGCGTGAAGACCCTCCGTCTTGAGTTTTTTCGGACATACAATAGCATCTGTGTGGACCGCCTAATCAATGTTGCGGTCGGCGCATGGGGGGTGGAAGATCTGGAGGTTGTCGTCAGGCAATCGTCTGGTTATGATCACACGCAGACATACAGCTTCCCCCACAACTGTCTCAACCTCCGGTCTTGCCTTCGCAGCCTGACGCTGGGCAAGTACTGTGCACTGCCACCGCTGCATAGCTACAACACGCTCACCAAGCTCATACTGCGTGACATGTCTGCTTCCACGCCCGTCGCCATGTATGAGAGGGTGTTCAAAGACTGCACCGGGCTCCAAGTGCTTCACCTCACGTTCTGCTGCTGTGCACATACCACTCTGGTGGTGGACGCGCCCTGTTCACATATCAGGGAGCTCGTCCTGGAAGAGTGCTCGTTCTTTGTGATCGAGCTGCGCGACCTCCCAATGCTTGTCCGCCTGGCGTGCTGCCTAACCCACACTTCAAAGATTCTATTTGGCTCAGTTCCGAGCCTCATGGACACTAACCTCTCATTCTCTCTAGAGGATGATAGTAAAGTGGCAGCACGATGGATAGATGAGTTTGACTCGTTCCTCGGTATGTCCCCCACCATGACGAACCTTGTCATCCGATTTATTGGGCGGAGAACATGGATTCGGCCCAGTCATCTAGAGAAGAAGTTGCTGCACCTGAAAAAGCTCCTTGTCGCTGACGTGCCTTCAAATTGGGATATCTCATGGACACGTGGCCTCCTCATGGCCTCGACATTTCTCGAGGTCCTGCACATCCACGTGCCCCACTCAGAAACGGAGCCAGATTGCCTGCGCGGGATGAATTGGTCAAAATCAGGCAATGAGCTTCGGCACCATCACCTCAAGGAGCTGGTCGTGATTGGATACACGCAGCGTAACATATGGCTTTTGAAGTATGTTGTGAGGGTGTGCACATCGTTGCAACGCATTGTTTTGCTGAAGGATGGCCATGTTCGGTACATCGGACTCTGGGATTGGCGGATGGTCGGGCAACAAACATGTCCATGGAGCGATGATGAGCAAATGGTGGTGAGACGAATGATGAAAATTTTTGGGCTCAGGCCTCTTCCTGAACTGATCTTGGGATGACCTCTTTATTTATTCTTATGTACACATTGTTATTGAACCTAGAGGGATCTTGTGATCGATGGGAAAAATATGTTTGTCCACAGTTTAGTTTCACTCGATCGATGTCCATTTTTCAATTCCCAAACTAAATAGTAGTATAGTTTGTGGGAGTAGCACCAAGAGTATGCCAACATCCTTGGACGCCTGCAATCTCAAGCTTCAATGGTATGTTCAGGGCCAAGTAACTCCACAGCCACGTACTACGAACATGCCTCATCACAGGCACTAAGGGACTGCAGGCACCGGTTCGTATCATCCTGGTGCTGTGTATGGTTAATCTGATGGCAACATTCATGATCATCAACCGGTAGTGGTGGAGCCAACAACTGAACAATGGGTGTATATAGACCAGTAAAATACTTTTACTCAAGTTTATTTATGTATAGTGTTATATATATGAATTATACCTAAGTATACAAGCATTTTGCCAAACTAGTGGATATACATTTGTACACCCAAGTCCTCAACTAGCTCCGCCCATGTCAACCGGTCCATCTTATACCTGTCCAAGCTGAACAAGACTCTGAGATCAGTATGTTCGCAGCACTAGGATGTAGCTTGTCGGCATTTTCGATCTGTCATCGTATCTTAGTGCAGCATGCAATTTCACGCAATAACTTTGTCTCTAACTGTGTAATCTCATTCGTTTGAGAACCACCAATCATATGTACCATTTCAAGTTTACTTTGCTGTTTTACAATATTCGTTAACTGAGATGTATGCTTTGGTCACCTAAGCTGGCACGCCAGTACAGCGCCACTACAGGTTCTGCAACACCAGATAAATATGTTCATCATTTTGCAAGTTCCTTTTTTAAAAATTATATGCAAACCGAGCTGCATTTATTGCACGAGGTCACCTGCAACTGCTGACTGCTATGCCCCAGCAGGTTCGTATGATGTCAACCCCCCGGCGAAAGGCTGTAGGTTAACTCTTTCCGCTGCCTTGTCCAACACCACCTTATGTGCACACGAATGAGAGAGACAAATCGTGTGCATAGTGTTCTTGCATCGCTCAAGATTAGTGAGTGGAATCACCGCGGGGAGATTTCTCCCACCTGAATATATTGCTCAAAAGCGACCAAAGTCAAGACTCAAGAGTCACACCCCTTAGGCTTTGACTGATCCAGTTTATAAAGAAAACCTGAATAAGTTGACCCCATTTATGAGGGAAGTGACCGAGAACCTTACATGTAGCAGGAAAGGAAAAGGAAGAAGAGAAAAAAAAACACCCAAGACAAGGCATGTCTAGCTAGCAGACTAAAGGACCGACACCATGAAAAAACAAGTAGATGTGGGGTGTCATCAAGGGATCACAATACCAGAACTTTGCCAGGAGCCCGACGCATTGCACCGGCTTGTGTACCGAGCCCCACGGCGCAACTCATGAGCATCCACAATCAATGCATGGAATTAAACACGAACCTTGACTCGAAGCTCCGCCATGGAAATTTGGAACGATTAGCAGGTTCGGGAGGCATCTTGTACAATCAATGAGCACAGATGAACCGAGACGTCACCAAGAGTAGAAAGCTCGCCGCAACACATTGGTAGCCATGGGAGGGTCTTGAGCATGCACAACGTAATAACAAGGGCGAGACATCTTCGCGAAAGGATACAAGTGGCTGCCCTGTAGCACCAAAGGCACTGTCGCTGAATCCCCAAAGAACACCACCATACAACCACCATCGACCCCAAGCCGGCCGCGACACCACCACCATCACACCCACAACAAGCATCCACCACACTAATCAGCCGAGGCCACCACCGTCAACCCCAAGTTGGCAGCACCACCACCACCTAACACACCACCTTCAACCACACACAGTTACGAAAGCCGTCGTTTGAGTCTCCATGATGACACCTCCAAGGAGGAAGTGGTGTCGAGGACACACCGCCGTCATCCAAACCAGCAAGGCCGATCATAGATTTTCACCCAGATGCCACGAAACAAGGTGGCGAGCGTGTCACAAGCTCCACTACAGCACCTCCACGAGGAAAATGACGTCCACAGACACTGTAGCTGCCGGAATCGACAAAAATGATGCAGAGTTCTCACCTGGAGCTAGTGCAGACCCCCATCGCCAGGACAGCAATCGTACCTTCACGTGTAACCCAGCTCCGTCAGGCCCCCGCTGAAGCGTGCGAGCAGCCATAACAAGAGCCATCACTAGTAGAAAAAGGGGCTTTCGTTCGGGTCTGACCAGCCCATTAGTCCCGGTTCTGCCACAAACCGGGACCAATGGACGCATTCGTCCCGGTTCTTTAGCCCAGGGGGGCGGCCGGGGCCTCGTGGCCATTGGTCCCGGTTCGTATGGACCCATTTGTCCCGGTTCTAGGCACAAACCGGGACCAATGGGCCTCGCTCCTGGCCCACAAACATTGGTCCCGGTTCTTGGCTCGAACCGGGACAGAAGGCTGGGCTTTAGTCCCGGTTCCAGCCACGAACCGGGACAAATGAGTTGCCTATATACACCCCATTGCCGACTAGCAGAGCACTCCACAGTGCTCTGTCTTTTGCTGGCCGGCGAGGAAGGGCATTGATGTCTACTACACAACGTTCTTCTTGTAGACGTTGTTGGGCCTCCAAGTGTAGAGGTTTGTAGGACAGTAGCAAATTTCCCTCAAGTGGATGACATAAGGTTTATCAATCCGTAGGAGGCGTAGGATGAAGATTGTCTCTCTCAAGCAACCCTGCAGCCAAATAACATAGAGTCTTTTGTCCGCAACACACCCAATACAATGGTAAGTTGTATAGGTGCACTAGTTCGGCGAAGAGATGATGATACAAGTGGTATATGGATGGTAGATAAAGGTTTTTGTAATATGAAAATATAAAAACAGCAAGGTAACTAATGATAAAAGTGAGCGTAAACGGTATTGCAATGCTAGGAAACAAGGCCTAGGGTTCATACTTTCACTAGTGCAAGTCCTCTCAACAATAATAACTTAATTGGATCACATAACTATCCCTCAATATGCAACAAAGAGTCACTCCAAAGTCACTAATAGCGGAGAACGAACGAAGAGATTATGGTAGGGTACGCAACCACCTCAAAGTTATTCTTTCCAATCAATCCGTTGGGCTATTTATATAAGTGTCACAAACAGCCCTAGAGTTCGTACTAGAATAACACCTTAAGACACAAATCAACCAAAACCCTAATGTCACCTCAAGTATCCGTGGGTATGATTATACGATATGCATCACACAATCTCAGATTCATCTATTCAACCAACACATAGAACCTCAAAGAGTGCCCTAAAGTTTCTACCAGAGAATCACGACGAAAACATGTGCCAACCCCTATGTATAGGTTCATGGGCGGAACCCGCAAGTTGATCACCAAAACATACATCAAGTGAATCACGTGATATCCCATTGTCACCACAGATACGCACGGCAAGACATACATCAAGTGTTCTCAAATCTTTAAAGACTCAATCTGATAAGATAACTTCAAAGGGGAAACTCAATCCATTACAAGAGAGTAGAGGGGGAGAAACATCATAAGATCCAACTATAATAGCAAAGCTCGCGATATATCAAGATCGTATCACCTCAAGAACACGAGAGAGAGAGAGAGAGAGATCAAACACATAGCTACTGGTACATACCCTCAGCCCCGAGGGAGAACTACTCCCTCCTCGTCATAGAGAGCACCGAGATGATGAAGATGGCCAGCGGAGAGGGATTGCCCCCTCCGGCAGGGTGCCGGAACAGGTCTAGATTGGTTTTCGGTGGCTACGGAGGCTTCTGGCGGCGAAACTCCTGATCTATTGTGCTCCCCGATCATTTTAGGGTATATGGAGATATATAGGCGGAAGAAGAACGCCAGGAGGGCACGAGGGTGGAGGGCGCGCCCAGGGGGTGGGCGCGCCCCCTGCCTCGTGGCTTCCTCGTTGATCCCCTAACGTGCACTCCAAGTCTTCTGGGCTTCATCTGATCCAAAAATAAGTTCCGTGAAGTTTCAGGTCAATTGGACTTCGTTTGATTTTCCTTTTCTGCGATATTCTAAAACAAGAAAAAAACAGAAACTGGCACTAGGCTCTGGGTTAATAGGTTAATCGCAAAAATCATATAAAATAGCATATAAATGCATATAAAACATCCAAGGTTGACAATATAATAGCATGGAACAATCAAAAATTATAGATACGTTGGAGACGTATCAACATCCCCAAGCTTAATTCCTGCTCGTCCTCGAGTAGGTAAATGATAAAAACAGAATTTTGATGTGGAATGCTACCTAACATATTTATCCATGTAGTTCTCTTTATTGTGGCAAAAATATTCAGATCCATAAGATTCAAGACAAAAGTTTAATATTGACATAAAAATAATAATACTTCAAGCATACTAACTAAGTAATCATGTCTTCTCAAAATAACATGGCCAAAGAAAGCTATCCCTACAAAATCATATAGTCTGGCTATGCTCCATCTTCACCACACAACGTATTCAAATCATGCACAACCCCGATGACAAGCCAAGCAATTGTTTCATACTTTTGATGTTCTCAAACTTTTTCAATCTTCACGCAATACATGAGCGTGAGCCATGGATATAGCACTATAGGTGGAATAGAATGGTGGTTGTGGAGAAGACAAAAAGGAGAAGATAGTCTCACATCAACTAGGCGTATCAACGGGCTATGGAGATGTCCATCAATAGATATCAATGTGAGTCAGTAGGGATTGCCATGCAACGGATGCACTAGAGCTATAAATGTATGAAATCTCAACAAAAGAAACTAGTGGGTGTGTGAGGGAGTCCTGGATTAGGGGGTGTTCGGAAGGCTGGACTATACCTTCAGCCGGACTCCTGGACTATGAAGATACAAGATTGAAGACTCCGTCCCGTGTCCGGAGGGGACTTTCCTTGGCATGGAAGGCAAGCTTGGCGATACAGATATGAAGATCTCCTACCACTGTAACCGACTTTGTGTAACCCTAACCCTCTCCTGTGTCTATATAAACTGGAGGGTTTTAGTCCGTAGGACAACGTACACATCAACAATCATACCATAGGCTAGCTTCTAGGGTTTAGCCTCTTCGATCTCATGGTAGATCTACTCTTGTACTACCCATATCATCAATATTAATAAAGCAGGACGTAGGGTTTTACCTCCATCGAGAGGGCCCGAACCTGGGTAAAACTTCATGTCCCTTGCCTCCTGTTACCATCCGGCCTAGACGCACAGTTCGGGACCCCCTACCCGAGATCCGCCGGTTTTGACACCGACATTGGTGCTTTCATTGAGAGTTCCTCTGTGTCATCGCCATCAGGCTCGATGGCTCCTACGATCATCAATAGCGATGCAGTCCAGGGTGAGACCTTCCTTCCTGGACAGATCTTCGTCTTCGGCGGCTTCGCACTGCGGGCCAATTCGCTTGGCCGTCTGGAGCAGATCGAAAGCTACGCCCCCGGCCGTCAGGTCATATTTGGAAGTTTAAACTACACGGCTGACATCTGCGGAGACTTGATCTTCGACGGATTCGAGCCACTGCCGAGCACGCCGCTCTGTCACGACGAGCATGATTTAGCTCTGCCGCCGAACAGTGCCCTGGAGGCCGCACCCGCATCAGCTCCGATCCCTAATTCGGAGCCAACTGCGCCGATCGAGGATGGGCGGTTGGACACCACCTCGGGGGCTGCGACCCTAACGACGATTGAGCCGAACACCAGCCCCTTACTCTGCGAGACTCGTGACTCCAAGGAGCCGGACTCCTCTCCGGACTCCGAACCCTCCGCGCCCCTGCCAATCGAATCCGATTAGGCGCCGATCATGGAGTCCACTGCCGCGGACATCTTTTAGCACTCGCCTTTGGGCGATATCCTGAAGTCACTGAAGTCTCTCTCTTTATCAGGAGAGCCCTGGACGGACTACAGTCAGCAAGGTTGGGGTACGGACGATGAAGAAATTCAAAGCCCATCCACCACCCACTTCGTAGCCACTGTCGACGAATTAACCGACATGCTCGACTTCGACTCCGAAGACATCGACGGTATAGACGCTGATGAAGGAGATGATGAAGAACGAGCGCCTACTAGGCCCTGGAAAGCCACCTCATCGTATGACATATACATGGTGGACACCCCAAAAGAGGGAGATGGCGATGGAACAGCGGAGGATGACCCCTCCAAGAAACAGCCTAAGCGCCGGCGTCAGCGGCGCCGCTCAAAATCCCGCCAAAACAAACATGGTGATTCCAGCACGGGAGATAATAATACTCCGGAAAGCGCCGAAGAAAACCCCCTCCAGCAAGATTTAGCACAGGAGGATGGAGAAACCAGCCCTCATGAGAGAGCGGCAGACAGAGAGGTCGAGGACGATAATTATATGCCTCCCTCCAAAGACGAGGCAAGCCTCGACGACGACGAATTCGTCATGCCAGAGGATCCTGTCGAGCAAGAGCGTTTTCAATGCAGGCTTATGGCCACGGCAAGAAGCCTCAAGAAAAAACAGCAGTAGCTTAGAGCTGATCAAGATTTGCTAGTCGACAGATGGACTGAAGTCCTTGCGGCCGAAGAGCATAAACTCGAACGCCCCTCCAAGAGCTACCCAAAGCGCAGGTTGCTACCCCGATTAGAGGAGGAAGCACTTGATGCGGCCGACCGACCATCTCGTGGCCACGACAGAGAGGTCTCTCGGCCCTCCACTCAAGCCGCACCCCGTACCAAGGCACGGGAATATGCGCCGGACTTACGAGATATATTGGAGTACAAGGCAAGGCAAACAAGATCGATCTATGGATCGCGTGGGTGCCCCCCACGGCTCGAGACGGCAACCGTCACGCCGGCCACAAATTCGGCAGGGCCGAACACAGTAGACAAGGCTCACTGGAGCTGTGTCATGATATAGCCCAGTATAGAGGCGCCGCACACCCACTCTGCTTTACAGACGAAATAATGGATCATCAAATCCCCGAGGGTTTCAAACCCGTAAACATCGAATCATATGATGGCACAACAGATCCTGCGGTATGGATCGAGAACTATCTCCTTCATATCCACATGGCCCGCGACGATGATTTCCACGCCATCAAATACCTCCCACTCAAGCTTAAAGGACCAGCTCGACATTGGCTTAACAGCTTGCCAACAGGATCAATCAGTTGTTGGGAGGACCTGGAAGCCACATTCCTCGACAATTTCCAGGGCACTTATGTGCGACCCCCGGATGCCGATGACCTAAGTCACGTAATTCAGCAGCCAGAGGAATCGGCCAGGCAATTCTGGACACGGTTCCTAACAAACAAAAATCAAATAGTTGACTGTCCGGACGCTGAGGCCCTAGCAGCCTTCAAGCACAATATCTGTGACGAGTGGCTGGCCCGACACCTTGGTCAGGAAAAGCCGAAATCTATGGTAGCACTCACGACACTCATGACCCGCTTTTACGCGGGAGAAGACAGCTGGCTTGCTCGTAGCAACAATATGACCAAGAACCCTGGTAACTCGGACACCAGGGATAGTAGTGGCAAGTCGCGTCGCAACAAGTAGAAGCACCGCATTAACGGCGACAATGCTGAGGATACGGTAGTTAATGCCGGATTCAGAGGATCTAAATCCGGTCAGCAGAAAAAGCCATTCAAAAGGAATCCTAGGGGCCCGTCCAGTTTGGACCGAATACTGGACCGCTCGTGCCAGATACATGGCACCCCCGAAAAGCCGGCCAATCACCCAACAGGGATTGTTGGGTGTTCAAGCAGGCAGGCAAGTTAAACGCTGAAAATGAAGACAAGGGGCTGCATAGCGATGACGACGAGGAGCCCCGGCCGCCGAACAACAGTGGACAGAAGGGTTTTCCCCCACAAGTGCGGACGGTGAACATGATATACGCAACCCACGTCCCCAAAAGGGAGCGGAAGCGCGCGTTAAGGGACGTATACGCGGTAGAGCCAGTCGTCCCAAAGTTCAACCCATGGTCCTCCTTCCCGATCACCTTTGATAGAAGGGATCATCCCACTAGCATCCGTCATGGCGGATTCGCCGCATTGGTCCTAGACCCAATTATTGAAGGATTTCATCTCACTAGAGTCCTTATGGACGGCGGCAGCAAACTGAACCTGCTTTACCAGGATACAGTGCGGAAAATGGGCATAGAACCCTCGAGGATTAAGCCCACCAAAACGACCTTTAAAGGCGTAATACCAGGTGTAGAGGCCAACTGTACAGGCTCAGTCACACTTGAAGTGGTCTTCGGATCTCCGGATAATTTCCAAAGCGAGGAGCTAATCTTCGACATAGTCCCGTTTCGCAGTGGTTATCACGCATTGCTCGGGCGAACCGCATTCGCTAAGTTCAATGCGGTACCGCATTACGCATACCTTAAGCTCAAGATGCCAGGCCCTCAAGGAGTAATTACGGTCAATGGAAACACCGAACGCTCCCTCCGAACGGAGGAGCACACGGCGGCCCTTGCAGCGGAAGTACAAAGTAGCCTATCTAGGCAGTTCTCCAGTCCCGCCACTAAACAACCGGACACCGTCAAGCGCGCCCGGAGTAACCTACAACAAGACCGCCTGGCATGATCCGAGCAGGCGTAGCAATGCGGCCCCAACCCAAACCCTCGCAAAAAGGCGACGCCAGTACTTCGCGTACATAACTACGCTCTAGAGATGCCATGGGCACAGGGGGAGGGGCACCATCACGGCACGCCCAAAACACGGCTTAAACCGTACCAGGGGCTGCCGATTTTTTAATTTTCTCTTACTTTCAGGACTTCATCCTTTGGAAGGCCTGTTCGGCAGTTCAATTGCCGCACAAACGATGCAAGAACCAGGGAAGCAGACAAGCCACGCCGCATTACGGAACTCCCAGGTGGTCTCTATCACGAGCAGTATACCCGTTCCGCATACTATTCCGCAGCTTGCCCCTGGAACAGACATGTTAACTAGTCCACCCTTCCACTTATCACATTACTTGTATCGTTCTGCCTTGATCGCACACCTTTTTAATAAACAATGCATAGCCTTCATCTATTTTTGCATTACCTTTTTTCTTTATATATGTTCCTTAACGACATGTTGCACCCGTACACGTTGGTACGGCCAAAATACGCCAGGGGCTTTAGTACCCCTCAATATGGTGTGAGAAGTCCGAACACTTTAACAAGTGCGGCACCCTGAACTTATAGCATTATATGCATCGGCTCCGAATCATGTCTTGGGTCAATAGTTGGGTTTGCCCGGCTCCCATGTTTTGGTGCCTTACGTTCCGCTATATCGGCTAAGGTAGCACTAGGAGAACCACTGCGATTGTACCCCGGTTGAGCTGGCTTGAGCACCTCAGTGGAGAAAGCTAAAACTGACTGTCATGATGAAGCGAGAGCTGGTCGCTGTTCGAGAGGTTTTTTGAGTCCCTAACGACTTATGCCGCTTAGGGCGAGGAGCCGGCTCTGTCCGGCCAAGGCGTGGATAGCGCCCCGAACTCGGTCTTCCGAATACCAGGGGCTTCGCCGAAGTTTAAAATTATAGAATTCTATGGCTAAGTGAGAGTGTTCACGCATTATAGTCCGATTGCCTTGTTCGTTGGGCTGAGCACCTCCCTCGAAGGACCCAAACATGGGAAAAAGATCGCTCAGGTTTATCCCCAAACACCCCAGCACTAGCGGCATGGGGGCAGAAGCCGACGACTTGCCATCTCTCAGAATTGATAAACAGCCGCACAGAAGGTAATATTTTAAATTCAAACAGCATTGCTTAGCGCATATGAACAAGCTTTCAGCGCACAGGACAAAACGAGCGAGTTTTTACACAAAAATTACATCTCTGGAACATTCATCCGCCACAAGGCAGGCACCCTTCAGAACATCCTTATAATAATTTTCGGGCTTGCGATGCTCTTTCCCCGCCGGTGGCCCGTCCTTCACAAGCTTCTCAGCATCCAGCTTGCCCCAGTGCACCTTAGCACGGGCAAGGGCCCTACGGGCACCTTCAATGCAGACGGAGCGCTTGATGACTTCGAGTCTTGGATAGGCCTCCACCAGCCGCCGCACCAGCCCGAAATAGCTCCCAGGCTAAGCCTCTCCAGGCCACAGCCGAACTATGAGGCCCTTCATGGCCTGTTCGGACGCCTTATGGAGCTCGACCAGTTGCTTCAGCTGGTCGCTCAGGGGCACAGGGTGTCCGGACTCAGCGTACTGAGACCAGAACACCTTCTCCATCGAGCTGCCCTCCTCGGCTCGATAGAATGCGGCGGCATCGGACACACTCCGAGGAAGATCTGCGAACGCTCCTGGAGAGCTCTGGATTCGGGTAAGTAACAAGTAACTCATGTTTATGTGTTTTCTTTGCATAAAGAATACCTTACCTGCCGCTATCTTCTTCACCTCCTCAAACTCCAGGAGGGTCTTCTGGGATTCGGCCTTGGCAGACTTGGCATTTTCAATAGCCACCGCGAGCTTGGACGCTCGCGTCTTTGAGAGCCTGGAGCTCTTGCCGCACCATGCCAACCTCGGCCTCACACTTCTCCCGCTCGGTGCGCTCCGTGGCTGCCCTCTTCTCGGCCTCGTCCAACGCTTGCTTAAGGGTCGCCACCTCATACGTGGCCCCTACAATAGCTATGACAATCCTGTCATTTTTTGCAATTGCACCTTATATATATATATATTTAAACAAGGTATTTCTTACCTTCGTTGTCCTCGAGCTGCTTCTTGGCACGCCCGAGCTCTTGCTCGGACCGCTCGAGTTTCTGCTTTAGCATGTCCACTTCCGCAGTCAGTGCGGCGGACGCAAGCAGAGAAGCCTGCATACGCATATTGGCTCCTTTCTGTTAGACTCCTGCGAATTTTATTTGATCCTCTATTCGGCTTTTCTTCCCGAACGCCAAACAGAGCATTAGGGGCTACTGTCTATGCGGTAATATTATTTACACATTCTTTACTTACCTCAAAGCCTGTTAAAAGGCTGGTACAAGCTTCAGCCAGTCCGCTCTTGGCGGACTGAACCTTCTGGATCACCGCACTCATAATAGTGCGGTGCCCCTTGTCGATGGAGGCGCCTTGGCGCACCTCCAACATATTGTCCGGCGCCTCCGGTTGGAAGGAGGTCACCGGCACGGCGAGCTTGCTCCTCTTGGAAGGAGGTCGCCCGCCGGACTCTGGAACCTTTGAATGTTCCGAAGCGGTGTCCGGCCTAGGGCCGGACTTGGAGCCCTGGGGGGTTTCATCCCCTTTACTCCTGGAGTCCGGGAGGTCGCCTTGCGGCGCCTCCAGGACCACCTCCTCCCGGCTCGGAACCTATTGGGACAACACTTCGGTGTCGTCCGTAGGGCGGGGGGGAGGAAGCCGTCGGAAGCGAGTTCACATCCGACGAGTCTAGTGAGCCGCTCGACGACGCGTCGAGCCGGTCTTTGGGTGGGATGCATAAACACATTCGACATAAGGGAAAGCTGTGCAATAAACGAATACTATTAAGTACTCTGGTATCCGGATACTTACGATTCCGCCAGGGGCTTGGCCCTGGGCGCCCACTCCTTTCCACCATCGTCGGCGTCGGCGGAATAGTCCGGAGGAAGGGTTTTCCCCTTCTTGGACCCTTCGGCCTCCCCAGTTGGGGCGGCCTTCCTTTTCTTCCCTTCCCCCGCTGGAGGGGGAGGGGTCTCTTCTTCCTCCTCCTCGTCTTTGCGGGAGGAGTGCGTCTTGGATTCGTCGGATGATGAATCCGACACCTCCGGGCGTCGGGCACTCTTTCGAGTCCCCGTGGCCTTCTTCTTGACCTTCTTCTCCGGCACCACATAGGGTGCCGGAACCAGCAGCTTCGCCAAATGGGCATCGGCTGGGTCTTCGGGCAAAGGTGCCGGACAGTCGATCCGTCCGGACTTCGCCTGCCAATCCTGTCAAAGGTAAGGGAGCTTAAATCCCGCACAGAGTTAAACTATGAAAAACTAGTGCCCTATAAAAGGTACAAAAAACTTACCGCGCTAGCGTGACGCTGCGCGCTGAATCCGCGATCCTCGGTAGCGGATGTGGGAGCCTTGGCGCCCTTGAAAAGCACCTTCCAGGCATCTTCGTACGTCGTGTCGAAGAGCCTGCTCAGAGTCCGGTGCTGCGCCGGATTGAACTCCCGCAGATTGAAGGCTCGTTGTTGACACGGGAGGCTCAGGCGGATGAGCATAACCTAGACTACGTTGACGAGCCTGAGCTGCTTGTCCACTAGGGATTGGATGCATGTTTGCAGTCCGGTCACCTCCTTTTTGCTACCCCATGACAGGCCCGTCTCTTTTCAGGACGTGAGCCGTGTTGGGGGTCCGGACCGGAACTCGGGGGCTGCGACCCACTTAGGGTCGCGCGGCTCGATGATGTAAAACCACCCCGATTGCCACCCCTTCAGGGTCTCCACAAAGGAGCCCTCGAGCAATAAGACGTTGGGCATCTTGCCCACCATGGCGCCTCCGCACTCCGCCTGGTTGCCGCGCACCACCTTCGGCTTGACGTTGAAAGTCTTGAGCCATAGGCCGAAATGGGGGCGGATGCGGAGGAAAGCCTCGCACACGAAGATAAACGCCGAGATGTTGAGGACAAAATTCGGGGCCAGATCGTGGAAATCCAGGCCATAGTAGAACATGAGCCCCCGGACAAATGGATGGATAGGGAAACCCAGTCCGCGGAGGAAATGGGGGAGGAACACCACCCTCTCATGGGGCCTAGGGGTAGGGATGAGCTGCCCCTCTTTGGGAAGCCGGTGCGCAATGTCGTTAGACAGGTATCCGGCCTTCATCAGCTTTTTGATGTGTCCCTCCGTGACGGAGGAGACCATCCACTTGCCTCCCGCTCCAGACATGACTGGAGAAGGTTGAGGTGGGGAGTACGGACTTGGGCGCTGGAGCTCGAGTGCGCGAAAATGGATAGGCAAAGGAGGAAGAAGGTGTAGGTGAAAAGATGAATCCTTATCCCCTTATATTGGTGGATGAAGCGCCGTAATCAATGGCGCGGTTGGGTTACCCACGCCCGTATTGATGAGAATCCTGGAATAAGGGGACACGATCTCTGCTTTAACAAGACGTGCCAAGGAAACCGCCTCGCATAACGCGCTGAGATGGACAGTAAAACGGTTCGAATAAAAGCTTGGCCGTGGTGTGATGTCACACTACGGAATACGTCAGCAGATTAGATTTGTGTAAATATTATTCTCTCTATGGCAATATGTGGAAACTTATTTTGCAGAGCCGGACACTATCTTTTGTGTTCAAAATCTTCTATGAAGTACTTGGAGGAGGAACCCGCCTTGCAATGCCGAAGACAATATGCGCACCGGACTCGTCATCATTGAAGCCTGGTTCAGGGGCTATTGAGGGAGTCCTGGATTAGGGGGTGTTCGGATGGCCGGACTATACCTTCAGCCGGACTCCTGGACTATGAAGATACAAGATTGAAGACTCCGTCCCGTGTCCGGAGGGGACTTTCCTTGGCGTGGAAGGCAATCTTGGCGATACGGATATGAAGATCTCCTACCACTGTAACCGACTTTGTGTAACCCTAACCCTCTCCGGTGTCTATATAAACCGGAGGGTTTTAGTCCGTAGTACAACATACACATCAACAATCATACCATAGGCTAGCTTCTAGGGTTTAGCCTCTTCGATCTCGTGGTAGATCTACTCTTGTACTACCCATATCATCAATATTAATCAAGCAGGACGTAGGATTTTACCTCCATCGAGAGGGCCCGAACCTAGGTAAAACTTCGTGTCCCTTTCCTCCTGTTACCATCCGGCCTAGACGCACAGTTCGGGACCCCCTACCCGAGATCCGCTGGTTTTGACACCGACAGTGTGCATCCAACTCGCTTGCTCACGAAGACCTAGGGCATTTTGAGGAAGCCCTGTTGCGTTTCGTAGTAATTTCAAAAAATTTCCTACGCACACGCAAGATCATGTGATGCATAGCAACGAGAGGGGAGAGTGTTGTCTACGTACCCAACGCAGACCGACTGCGGAAGCGATGACACGACGTAGAGGAAGTAGTCGTACGTCTTCACGATCCAACCGATCAAGTACCGAAACTACGGCACCTCCGAGTTCGAGCACACGTTCAGCTCGATGACGATCCCCGGACTCCGATCCAGCAACGTGTCGGGGAAGAGTTTCGTCAGCACGACGGCGTGGTGACGATCTTGATGAACTACACCAGCAGGGCTTCGCCTAAACTCCGCTACAGTATTATCGAGGTATATGGTGGCAGGGGGCACCGCACACGGCTAAGGAATAGATCACGTGGATCAACTTGTGTGTCTAGAGGTGCCCCCTGCCTCCGTATATAAAGGAGTAGAGGGGGGAGGCTGGCCGGCCAAGGAGGAGGGCGCAGGAGAGTCCTACGACCTCTGGGAGTAGGATTCCCCCCCCCCCCCAACCTAGTCAGAATAGGATTCGCGGAGGGGGAAAAGAGGAGGAGGGGGCCGGCCACCTCTCCTAGTCCTAATAGGACTAGGGGAAGGGGGAGGCGTGCAGCCCATCTAGGGCAGCCCCTTCTCTTTTCCACTAAGGCCCACTATGGCCCATATAGCTCCCGGGGGGTTCCGGTAACCCTCCCGGTATTCCGGTAAAATCCCGATTTCACCCGGAACACTTCCGACATCCAAACATAGGCTTCCAATATATCAATCTTTATGTCTCGACCATTTCGAGACTCCTCATCATGTCCATGATCACATCCGGAACTCCGAACAACATTCGGTACATCAAAATGCATAAACTCATAATATAACTGTCATCGTAACCTTAAGCGTGCGGACCCTACGGGTTCGAGAACAATGTAGACATGACCGAGACACGTCTCCGGTCAATAACCAATAGCGGGACCTGGATGCCCATATTGGCTCCTACATATTCTACGAAGATCTTTATCGGTCAGACCGCATAACAACATACGTTGTTCCCTTTGTCATCGGTATGTTGCTTGCCCGAGATTCGATCGTCGGTATCCAATACCTAGTTCAATCTCGTTACCGGCAAGTCTCTTTACTCATTCCGTAATACATCATCTCGCAACTAACTCATTAGTTGTAATGCTTGCAAGGCTTATGTGATGTGCATTACCGAGAGGGCCCAGAGATACCTCTCCAACAATCGGAGTAACAAATCCTAATCTCAAAATACGCCAACCCAACATCTACCTTTGGAGACACCTGTAATGCTCCTTTATAATCACCCAGTTACGTTGTGACGTTTGGTAGCACCCAAAGTGTTCCTCCGGTAAACGGGAGTTGCATAATCTCATAGTCATGGGAACATGTATAAGTCATGAAGAAAGCAATAGCAACATACTAAACGATCGGGTGCTAAGCTAATGGAATGGGTCATGTCAATCAGATCATTCAACTAATGATGTGACCTCGTTAATCAAATAACAACTCATTGTTCATGGTCAGGAAACATAACCATCTTTGATTAACGAGCTAGTCAAGTAGAGGCATACTAGTGACACTTTGTTTGTCTATGTATTCACACATGTATTATGTTTCCGGTTAATACAATTCTAGCATGAATAATAAACATTTATCATGATTATAAGGAAATAAATAATAACTTTATTATTGCCTCTAGGGCATATTTCCTTCAGTCTCCCACTTGCACTAGAGTCAATAATCTAGATTACACTGTAATGAATCTAACACCCATGGAGCCTTGGTGCTGATCATGTTTTGCTCGTGGAAGAGGCTTAGTCAACGGTTCTGCAACATTCAGACCCGTATGTATCTTGCAAATCTCTATGTCTCCCACCTGGACTAGATCCCGGATGGACTTGAAGCGTCTCTTGATTTGTTTGGTCCTTTTGTGAAATCTGGATTCCTTTGCCAAGGCAATTGCACCAGTATTGTCACAAAAGATTTTCATTGGACCCGATGCATTAGGTATAACACCTAGATCGGATATGAACTCCTTCATCCAGACTCCTTCGTTCGCTGCTTCCGAAGCAGCTATGTACTCCGCTTCACATGTAGATCCCGCTACGACGCTTTGTTTAGAACTGCACCAACTGACAGCTCCACCGTTTAATGTAAACACGTATCCGGTTTGCGATTTAGAATCGTCCGGATCAGTGTCAAAGCTTGCATCAACGTAACCTTTTACGGTGAGCTCTTTGTCACCTCCATATACGAGAAACATATCCTTAGTCCTTTTCAGGTATTTTAGGATGTTCTTGACCGCTGTCCAGTGATCCACTCCTGGATTACTTTGGTACCTCCCTGCTAAACTTATAGCAAGGCACACATCAGGTCTGGTACACAGCATTGCATACATGATAGATCCTATGGCTGATGCATAGGGAACATCTTTCATATTCTCTCTACCTTCTGAAGTGGTCGGGCATTGAGTCTTACTCAACTTCACACCTTGTAACACAGGCAAGAACCCTTTCTTTGCTTGATCCATTTTGAACTTCTTCAAAATTTTGTCAAGGTATGTGCTTTGTGAAAGTCCAATTAAGCGTCTTGATCTATCTCTATAGATCTTAATGCCTAATATGTAAGCAGCTTCACCGAGGTCTTTCATTGAAAAACTTTTATTCAAGTATCCCTTTATGCTATCCAGAAATTCTATATCATTTCCAATCAGCAATATGTCATCCACATATAATATCAGAAATGCTACAGAGCTCCCACTCACTTTCTTGTAAATACAGGCTTCTCCGAAAGTCTGTGTAAAACCAAATGCTTTGATCACACTATCAAAACGTTTATTCCAACTCCGAGAGGCTTGCACCAGTCCATAAATGGATCGCTGGAGCTTGCACACTTTGTTAGCTCCCTTTGGATCGACAAAACCTTCCGGTTGCATCATATACAACTCTTCTTCCAGAAATCCATTCAGGAATGGAGTTTTGACATCCATCTGCCAAATTTCATAATCATAAAATGCGGCAATCGCTAACATGATTCGGACGGACTTAAGCATCGCAACGGGTGAGAAGGTCTCATCGTAGTCAATCCCTTGAACTTGCCGAAAACCTTTTGCGACAAGTCGAGCTTTGTAGACAGTATCATTACCATCAGCGTCAGTCTTCTTCTTAAGGATCCATTTATTTTCAATTGCTTGCTGATCATCGGGCAAGTCAACCAAAGTCCATACTTTGTTCTCATACATGGATCCCATCTCAGATTTCATGGCTTCAAGCCACTTTGCGGAATCTGGGCTCACCATCGCTTCTTCATAGTTCGTAGGTTCATCATAATCTAGTAGCATGACTTGCAGAACAGGATTACCGTACCACTCTGGTGCGGATCTTACTCTGGTTGATCTACGAGGTTCAGTAGTATCTTGATCTGAAGTTTCATGATCATTATCATTGGCTTCCTTACTAACTGGTGTAGGTGTCACTGAAACAGTTTTCTGTGATGTACTACTTTCCAGTAAGGGAGCAGGTACAGTTACCTCATCAAGTTCTACTTTCCTCCCACTCACTTCTTTCGAGAGAAACTCCTTCTCTAGAAAGGATCCATTCTTAGCAACGAATGTCTTGCCTTTGGATCTGTGATAGAAGGTGTACCCAACAGTCTCCTTTGGGTATCCTATGAAGACACATTTCTCCGATTTGGGTTCGAGCTTATCAGGTTGAAGCTTTTTCACATAAGCATCGCAGCCCCAAACTTTAAGAAACGACAACTTTGGTTTCTTGCCAAACCATAGTTCATAAGGTGTCGTCTCAACGGATTTTGATGGTGCCCTATTTAACGTGAATGCGGCCGTCTCTAAAGCATAACCCCAAAATGATAGCGGTAAATCAGTAAGAGACATCATAGATCGCACCATATCTAGTAAAGTACGATTACGACGTTCGGACACACCATTACGCTGTGGTGTTCCGGGTGGCGTGAGTTGCGAAACTATTCCACAGTTTTTCAAATGTACACCAAACTCGTAACTCAAATATTCTCCTCCACGATCAGATCGTAGAAACTTTATTTTCTTGTTACGATGATTTTCAACTTCACTCTGAAATTCTTTGAACTTCTCAAATGTTTCAGATTTATGTTTCATTAAGTAGATATACCCATATCATGCTTAAATCATCTGTGAAGGTGAGAAAATAACGATATCCGCCACGAGCCTCAATATTCATCGGACCACATACATCGGTATGTATGATTTCCAACAAATCTGTTGCTCTCTCCATAGTACCGGAGAACGGTGTTTTAGTCATCTTTCCCATGAGGCACGGTTCACAAGTACCAAGTGATTCATAATCAAGTGGTTCCAAAAGTCCATCAGTATGGAGTTTCTTCATGCGCTTTATACCGATATGACCTAAACGACAGTGCCACAAATAAGTTGCACTTTCATTATCAACTCTGCATCTTTTTGGCTTCAACATTATGAATATGTGTATTACTACTATCGAGATTCAATAAGAATAAACCACTCTTCAAGGGTGCATGACCATAAAAGATATTACTCATATAAATAGAACAACCATTATTCTCTGATTTAAATGAATAACCGTCTCGCATTAAACAAGATCCAGATATAATGTTCATGCTCAATGCTGGCACCAAATAACAATTATTTAGGTCTAATATTAATCCCGAAGGTAGATGTAGAGGTAGCGTGCCGACCGCGATCACATCGACTTTGGAACCGTTTCCCACGCGCATCGTCACCTCGTCCTTTGCCAGTGCCCGCTTATTCCGTAGTCCCTGTTTCGAGTTGCAAATATTAGCAACAGAACCAGTATCAAATACCCAGGTGCTACTGCGAGCTCTAGTAAGGTACACATCAATAACATGTATATCACATATACCTTTGTTCACCTTGCCATCCTTCTTATCCGCCAAATACTTGGGGCAGTTCCGCTTCCAGTGACCAGTCTGCTTGCAGTAGAAGCACTCAGTTTCAGGCTTAGGTCCAGACTTGGGTTTCTTCTCTTGATTAGCAACTTACTTGCCGTTCTTTTTGAAGTTCCCCTTCTTCTTCCCTTTGCCCTTTTTCTTGAAACTAGTGGTCTTGTTAACCATCAACACTTGATGCTCCTTCTTGATTTCTACCTCCACAGTTTTCAGCATTGCGAAGATCTCGGGTATAGTCTTGTTCATCCCTTGCATATTATAGTTCATCACGAAGCTCTTGTAGCTCGGTGGCAGTGATTGGAGAATTCTGTCAATGACGCAATCATCCGGAAGATTAACTCCCAATTGAATCAAGTGATTATTATACCCAGACATTTTGAGTATATGCTCACTAACAGAACTGTTCTCCTCCATCTTGCAGCTATAGAACTTATTGGAGACTTCATATCTCTCAATTCGGGCATTTGCTTGAAATATTAACTTCAACTCCTGGAACATATCATATGCTCCATGACGTTCAAAACGTCGTTGAAGTCCCGATTCTAAGCCATAAAGCATGGCACACTGAACTATCGAGTAGTCATCAGCTTTGCTCTGCCAGACGTTCATAACATCTGGTGTTGCTCCAGCAACAGGCCTGGCACCCAGCGGTGCTTCCAGGACGTAATTCTTCTGTGCAGCAATGAGGATAATCCTCAAGTTACGGGCCCAGTCCGTGTAATTGCTACCATCATCTTTCAACTTTGCTTTCTCAAGGAACGCATTAAAATTCAACGGAACAACAGCACGAGCCATCTATCTACAATCAACATAAACAAGCAAGATACTATCAGGTACTAAGTTCATGATAAATTTAAGTTCAATTAATCATATTACTTAAGAACTCCCACTTAGATAGACATCCCTCTAATCTTCCAAGTGATTACGTGATCCAAATCAACTAAACCACAACCGATCATCACGTGAGATGGAGTAGTTTTCAATGGTGAACATCGTTTATGTTGATCATATCTACTATATGATTCATGCTCGACCTTTCGGTCTCCGTGTTCCGAGGCCATATCTGCATATGCTAGGCTCGTCAAGTTTAACCTAAGTATTCTGCTTGTGCAAAACTGGCTTGCACCCGTTGTACATGGACGTAGAGCTTATCACACCCGATCATCACGTGGTGTCTGGGCACGACGAACTTTGGCAACGGTGCATACTCAGGGAGAACACTTCTTGATAATTTAGTGAGAGATCATCTTATAATGCTACCGTCAATCAAAGCAAGATAAGATGCATAAAAAGATAAACATCACATGCAATCAATATAAGTGATATGATATGGCCATCATCATCTTGTGCTTGTGATCTCCATCTCCGAAGCACCGTCATGATCACCATCGTCACCGGCGCGACACCTTGATCTCCATCGTAGCATCGTTGTCGTCTCGCCAATCTTATGCTTCCACGACTATCACTACCGTTTAGTAATAAAGTAAAGCATTACATCGCGATTGCATTGCATACAATAAAGCGACAACCATATGGCTCCTGCCAGTTGCCGATAACTCGGTTACAAAACATGATCATCTCATACAATAGAATTCAGCATCATGCCTTGACCATATCGCATCACAACATGCCCTGCAAAAACAAGTTAGACGTCCTCTACTTTGTTGTTGCATGTTTTACGTGGCTGCTACGGGCTTTAAGTAAGAACCAATCTCACCTACGCATCAAAACCACAACGATAGTTTGTCAAATAGACTCCGTTTTAACCTTCGCAAGGACCGGGCGTAGCCATACTTGGTTCAACTAAAGTTGGAGAGACAGTCGCCCGCAAGCCATCTATGTGCAAAGCACGTCGAGGGAACCGGTCTCGCATAAGCGTACGCGTAAGGTTGGTCCGGGTCGTCTCGTCCAACAATACCGCCGAACCAAAGTATGACATGCTGGTAGGCAGTATGACTTGTATCGTCCACAACTCACTTGTGTTCTACTCGTGCATATAACATCAACATAAATAACCTAGGCTCGGATGCCACTGTTGGGTTTCGTAGTAATTTCAAAAATTTTCCTACGCACACGCAAGATCATGTGATGCATAGCAACGAGAGGGGAGTGTTGTCTACGTACCCAACGCAGACCGACTGCGGAAGCGATGACACGACGTAGAGGAAGTAGTCGTACGTCTTCACGATCCAACCGATCAAGTACCGAAACTACGGCACCTCCGAGTTCGAGCACACGTTCAGCTCGATGATGATCCCCAGACTCCGATCCAGCAAAGTGTCGGGGAAGAGTTTCGTCAGCACGACGGCGTGGTGACGATCTTGATGAACTACACCAGCAGGGCTTCGCCTAAACTCCGCTACAGTATTATCGAGGTATATGGTGGCAGGGGGCACCGCACACGGCTAAGGAATAGATCACGTGGATCAACTTGTGTGTCTAGAGGTGCCCCCTGCCTCCGTATATAAAGGAGTAGAGGGGGGAGGCTGGCCGGCCAAGGAGGAGGGCGCAGGAGAGTCCTACTCCCTCTGGGAGTAGGATTCCCCCCAATCCTAGTCGGAATAGGATTCGCGGAGGGGGAAAAGAGGAGGAGGGGGCCGGCCACCTCTCCTAGTCCTAATAGGACTAGGGGAAGGGGGAGGCGCGCAGCCCATCTAGGGCAGCCCCTTCTCTTTTCCACTAAGGCCCACTATGGCCCATATAGCTCCCGGGGGGTTCCGGTAACCCTCCCGGTATTCCGGTAAAATCCCGATTTCACCCGGAACACTTCCGACATCCAAACATAGGCTTCCAATATATCAATCTTTATGTCTCGACCATTTCGAGACTCCTCGTCATGTCCATGATCACATCCGGGACTCCGAACAACATTCGGTACATCAAGATGCATAAACTCATAATATAACTGTCATCGTAACCTTAAGCGTGCGGACCCTACGGGTTTGAGAACAATGTAGACATGACCGAGATACGTCTCCGGTCAATAACCAATAGCGGGACCTGGATGCCCATATTGGCTCCTACATATTCTACGAAGATCTTTATCGGTCAGACCGCATAACAACATACGTTGTTCCCTTTGTCATCGGTATGTTACTTGCCCGAGATTCGATTGTCGGTATCGAATACCTAGTTCAATCTCGTTACCGGCAAGTCTCTTTACTCGTTCCGTAATACGTCATCTCGCAACTAACTCATTAGTTGTAATGCTTGCAAGGCTTATGTGATGTGCATTACCGAGAGGGCCCAGAGATACCTCTCCGACAATCGGAGTAACAAATCCTAATCTCGAAATACGCCAACCCAACATCTACCTTTGGAGACACCTGTAATGCTCCTTTATAATCACCCAGTTACGTTGTGACGTTTGGTAGCACCCAAAGTGTTCCTCTGGTAAACGGGAGTTGCATAATCTCATAGTCATAGGAACATGTATAAGTCATGAAGAAAGCAATAGCAACATACTAAACGATCGGGTGCTAAGCTAATGGAATGGGGCATGTCAATCAGATCATTCAACTAATGATGTGACCTCGTTAATCAAATAACAACTCATTGTTCATGGTCAGGAAACATAACCATCTTTGATTAACGAGCTAGTCAAGTAGAGGCATACTAGTGACACTTTGTTTGTCTATGTATTCACTCATGTATTATGTTTCCGGTTAATACAATTCTAGCATGAATAATAAACATTTATCATGATTATAAGGAAATAAATAATAAATTTATTATTGCCTCTAGGGCATATTTTCTTCAAGCCCATCATTGGAATATACAAGCCAAGTTCTATAATGAAAGATTCCCACTAGTATATGAAAGTGACAACATAGGAGACTCTCTATCATGAAGATCGTGGTGCTACTTTGAAGCACAAGTGTGGTAAAAGGATAGTAGTATTGTCAATTCTCTCTTTTTCTCTCATTTTTTTATTTTTTATTTTATTTTTTTATTTTTTATTTGGGCCTTCTCTTTTTTTATGGCCTCTATTTTTGGGCTTCTTTGGCCTATCTTTTTTTCTTCGTCTGGAGTCTCATCCCGACTTATGGGGGAATCATAGTCTCCATCATCCTTTCCTCACTGGGACAATGCTCTAATAATGATGATTATCACACTTTTATTTACTTATAACTCAAGAATTACAACTCGATACTTAGAACAAAATATGACTCCATATGAATGCCTCCGGCGGTGTACCGGGATGTGTAATGATGCATGAGTGACATGTATGAAAGAATTATGAATGGTGGCTTTGCCACAAATACAATGTCAACTACATGATCATGCATAGCAATATGACAATGATGGAGCGTGTCATAATAAACGGAACGATGAAGAGTTGCATGGCAATATATCTTGGAATGGCTATGGAAATGCCATGATAGGTAGGTATGGTGGCTGTTTTGAGGAAGGTATATGGTGGGTGTATTATACCGGCGAAAGGTGCGCGGTATTAGAGAGGCTAGCAATGGTGGAAGGGTGAGAGTGCGTATAATCCATGGACTCAACATTAGTCATAAAGAACTCACATACTTATTGCAAAAATCTATTAGTTATCGAAACAAAGTACTACGCGCATGCTCCTAGGGGGATAGATTGGTAGGAATAGACCATCGCTCTTCCCCGACTGCCACTCATAAGGAAGACAATCAATAAATAAATCATGCTCCGACTTCATCCCATAACGGTTCACCATACGTGCATGCTACGGGAGTCACAAACTTTAACACAAGTATTTCTCAAATTCACAACTACTCAACTAGCATGACTCTAATATCACCATCTCCATATCTCAAAACAATTATCAAGTATCAAACTTCTCATAGTATTCAATGCACTTTATATGATAGTTTTTATTATATCCCTCTTGGATGCCCATCATATTAGGACTAAATTCATAACCAAAGAAAATTAACATGCTGTTTAGGACTCTCAAAATAATATAAGTGACGCATGAGAGTTCATCTATTTCTACAAAATAAAACCACCACCGTGCTCTAAAAGGATATAAGTGAAGCACTAGAGCAAATGACAAACTACTCTGAAAGATATAAGTGAAGATCAATGAGTAGTCGAATAATTATGGAACTCTGTGAAGACTCTCTAACATTTAATAATTTCAGATCTTAGTATTTTATTCAAACATCAAGCAAAACTAAATAAAATAAAACTACGCTCCAAGCAAAACACATATCATGTGGTAAAAAAAATATAGCTCCAAGTAAAGTTACCGATGAACGAAGACGAAAGAGGGGATGCCTTCCGGGGCATCCCCAAGCTTAGGCTTTTGGTTGTCCTTGAATATTACCTTGGGGTGCCTTGGGAATCCCCAAGCTTAGGCTCTTGCCACTCCTTATTCCATAGTCCATCGAATCTTTACCCAAAACTTGAAAACTTCACAACACAAAACTTAACAGAAAACTCGTAAGCTCCATTAGTATAAGAAAGCAAATCACCATCATAAGGTACTGTAATAAACTCATTCTAAATTCATATTGGTGTAATATCTACTGTATTCTAACTTCTCTATGGTTCATACCCTCCGGTACTACTCATAGGTTCATCAAAATAAGCAAACAACACATAGAAAACAGAATCTGTCAAAAACAGAATAGTATGTAGTAATCTGAATCAAACATATACTTCTGGAACTCATAAAATTCTCAAATAAATTGCTGGACGTGAGAAATTTGTCTATTAATCATCTGCAAAAAGAATTAACTAAATATCACTCTCCAGTAAAAATGGAAGCAATTCTCGTGAGCGCGAAAGTTTCTGGGTTTTTACAGCGAGATCAACAAGATTGTCCCCAAGTCTTCCCAACGTTCTACTTGGAACAAACACTAATTAAACACATAAAACCACATATAAACAGAGGCTAGATGAATTTTTTATTACTAAACAGGAACAAAAATAAAATTGGGTTGCCTCCCAACAAGCGCTATCGTTTAACGCCCCTAGCTAGGCATGATGATTTCAATGATGCTCACATAAAGGATAAGAATTGAAACATAAAGAGAGCATCATGAAGAATATGACTAACACATTTAAGTCTAACCCACTTCCTATGCATAGGCATTTTGTGAGCAAACAGTTTATGGGAACAATAATCAACTAGCATAGGAAGGCAAAACAAACATAACTTTAAAACTTTAAGCACATAGAGGGGAAACATGATATTATTGCAATTCATACAAGCATATATTCCTCCCTCATAATAATTTTCAGTAGCATAATGAATGAATTCAACAATATAACCAGCACCTAAAGCATTCTTTTCATGATCTACAATTATAGAATTTTTATTACTCTCCACATAAGTAAGATTCTTCTCATTCAGAATAGTGGGAGTATCATAAGAGACTCGAATACTATAAATTGTTTCCACATTAAAAGAGTAATGTTCAGGAAAAGGGTAATCATAATCATGACAAGTTTTATAAATATAATAACTACTTTTTATAGCATAAGTATCATCACAATAATCATCATAAGTAGGAGGCATGCTATCATCATTATAAATTTGCATATCAAAACTTGGGAGACTAAAAATATCATCTTCATTAAACGTAGCATCCCCAAGCTTGGGACAAACATTAATTGCAGGAAATGTATTCTCAAAAACATCGTCTTCATCAAACATAGCATCCCCGAGCTTGGGCCTTTTCATATGATAAGCATAATCACTCTCATCATTAATAGTATGGTTAGCACCAATAGTATAGCAATTATCATAATCTTCCAAGCAAGTGCGAAAAACATTTTCAAGATCATAAGAAGTATCATTATCTTCCACAATTATGCTTTCATGAGGCACAATAGTAATAGGAGAAGCATTATTTGGGGGAGATATCTTTTTACCTCTCTTCCTTTTTCTTTTCTTCTTCTTCACCACATCATGTGTGGGTTCAATCCTCTTTTTGGAACTCCTTATTAATGAGATTGGTTGAATAGGAGGCTCCTCCTCATTACCTGATTCATCATAAGAAATAATAGGAGGGTATTGGGAAGTCTCTTCCCTTTCATTAGTATTCTCTTCATCTTCTATTTCTTTTCTTTTCTTTATGTAGTTGGCAATATAAGGATTTTCAATACAATTCACCGCACAATACATATAAATTTCCTCTAGATCAAAGCCAAGAAGTTTATCACAGGAAAATACTGGAAGATAGTTAGCTATACGTTTCATTTCTTCATAACCCATAAGCAAACTAAGTTCATTATGATGTGCAAGAGAAATCAAGTCATCACAATTTTTGGAAACGATTAGATCATGAAACAATTTGCATCGGATGGTTAAATGACCACATTCATTGCAAAGCTCACAAGTATGGCCAAGAAAATTTAAGTTTTCAGCACAATCATCTAGCTTTTCTTGCAACAATTTAGTTTCTAAGTACTTATGAATCTTGCAATATCTATCTTCCCTATTTGGTGTGTACTTACAAACCCAATGCACTCCACAAAAATTGACAAGTTTATAGGAGACATTTTCATCATAACTAGTGCAATCATCATTAGTACTATGGATATTCAAGGAGTTCATACTAACAACATTACAATCATGCTCATCATTCAAAGATTTAGTGCCAAACATTTTAATGCATTCTTCTTCTAACACTTTGGCACAATTTTCCTTTCCATCATACTCACGAAAGATATTAAAAAGATGAAGCGTATGAGGTAAACTTAATTCCATTTTTTATAGTTCTCTTTTATAAACTAAACTAGTGCTAAAACAAGAAACAAAAAGATTCGATTGCAAGATCTAAAGATATACCTTCAAGCACTCACCTCCCCGGCAACGGCGCCAGAAAAGAGCTTGATGTCTACTACACAACCTTCTTCCTGTAGACGTTGTTGGGCCTCCAAGTGCAGAGGTTTGTAGGATAGTAGGAAATTTACCTCAAGTGGACGACCTAAGGTTTATCAATCCGTAGGCGGCGTAGGATGAAGATGGTCTCTCTCAAGCAACCCTGCAACCAAATAACAAAGAGTCTATTGTGTCCCCAACACACCCAATACAATGGTAAGTTGTATAGGTGCACTAGTTCGGCGAAGAGATGGTGATACAAGTGGTATATGGATGGTAGATAAAGGTTTTTGTAATCTGAAAATATAAAAACAGCAAGGTAACTAATGATAAAAGTGAGCGTAAACGGTATTGCAATGCTAGGAAACAAGGCCTAGGGTTCATACTTTCACTAGTGCAAGTCCTCTCAACAATAATAACTTAATTGGATCACATAACTATCCCTCAACATGCAACAAAGAGTCACTCCAAAGTCACTAATAGCGGAGAACGAACGAAGAGATTATGGTAGGGTACGAAACCACCTCAAAGTTATTCTTTCCAATCAATCCATTGGGCTATTCATATAAGTGTCACAAACAGCCCTAGAGTTCGTACTAGAATAACACCTTAAGACACAAATCAACCAAAACCCTAATGTCACCTCAATTATCCGTGGGTATGATTATACGATATGCATCACACAATCTCAGATTCATCTATTCAACCAACACATAGAACCTCAAAGAGTTCCCTAAAGTTTCTACCAGAGAATCACGACGAAAACATGTGCCAACCCCTATGTATAGGTTCATGGGCGGAACCCACAAGTTGATCACCAAAACATACATCAAGTGAATCACGTGATATCCCATTGTCACCACAGATACGCACGGCAAGACATTCTCAAATCTTTAAAGACTCAATCTGATAAGATAACTTCAAAGGGGAAACTCAATCCATTACAAGAGAGTAGAGGGGGAGAAACATCATAAGATCCAACTATAATAGCAAAGCTCGCGATACATCAAGATCGTATCACCTCAAGAACACGAGAGAGAGAGAGAGAGAGAGATCAAACACATAGCTACTGGTACATACCCTCAGCCCCGAGGGAGAACTACTCCCTCCTCGTCATAGAGAGCACTGAGATGATGAAGATGGCCAGCGGAGAGGGATTGCCCCCTCCGGCAGGGTGCCAGAACAGGTCTAGATTGGTTTTCGGTGGCTACGGAGGCTTCTGGCGGCGAAACTCCCGATCTATTGTGCTCCCCGATCATTTTAGGGTATATGGAGATATATAGGTGGAAGAAGAACGCCAGGGGGGCACGAGGGTGGAGGGCGCGCCCAGGGGGTGGGCGCGCCCCCTGCCTCGTGGCTTCCTCGTTGATCCCCTGACGTGCACTCCAAGTCTTCTGGGCTTCTTCTGATCCAAAAATAAGTTCCTTTAAGTTTCAGGTCAATTGGACTCCGTTTGATTTTCCTTTTCTGCAATATTCTAAAACAAGGAAAAAAACAGAAACTGGCACTGGGCTCTGGGTTAATAGGTTAGTCGCAAAAATCATATAAAATAGCATATAAATGCATATAAGACATCCAAGATTGACAATATAATATCATGGAACAATCAAAAATTATAGATACGTTGGAGACGTATCAGCATCCCCAAGCTTAATTCCTGCTCGTCCTCGAGTAGGTAAATGATAAAAACAGAATTTTGATGTGGAATGCTACCTAACATATTTATCCATGTAGTTCTTTTTATTGTGGCAAGAATATTCAGATCCATAAGATTCAAGACAAAAGTTTAATATTGACATAAAAATAATAATACTTCAAGCATACTAACCAAGTAATCATGTCTTCTCAAAATAACATGGCCAAAGAAAGCTATCCCTACAAAATCATATAGTCTGGCTATGCTCCATCTTCACCACACAATGTATTCAAATCATGCACAACCCCGATGACAAGCCAAGCAATTGTTTCATACTTTTGGTGTTCTCAAACTTTTTCAATCTTCACGCAATACATGAGCGTGAGCCGTGGATATAGCACTACAGGTGGAATAGAATGGTGGTTGTGGAGAAGACAAAAAGGAGAAGATAGTCTCACATCAACTAGGCGTATCAACGGGCTATGGATATGCCCATCAATAGATATCAATGTGAGTCAGTAGGGATTGCCATGCAACGGATGCACTAGAGCTATAAATGTATGAAAGCTCAACGAAAGAAACTAGTGGGTGTGCATCCAACTCGCTTGCTCATGAAGACCTAGGGTATTTTGAGGAAGCCCATCATTGGAATATACAAGCCAAGTTCTATAATGAAAGATTCCCACTAGTATATGAAAGTGACAACATAGGAGACTCTCTATCATGAAGATCGTGGTGCTACTTTGAAGCACAAGTGTGGTAGAAGGATAGTAGCATTGTCCCTTCTCTCTTTTTCTCTCATTTTTTTATTTTTTATTTTTTATTTTTTATTTTTATTTGGGCCTTCTCTTTTTTTATGGCCTCTTTTTTTGGGCTTCGTTGGCCTCTTTTTTTCTTCGTCTGGAGTCTCATCCCGACTTATGGGGGAATCATAGTCTCCATCATCCTTTCCTCACTGGGACAATGCTCTAATAATGATGATCATCACACTTTTATTTACTTACAACTCAAGAATTACAACTCGATACTTAGAACAAAATATGACTCTATATGAATGCCTCCGGCGGTGTACCGGGATGGGCAATGATGCATGAGTGACATGGATGAAAGAATTATGAACGGTGGCTTTGCCACAAATACAATGTCAACTACATGATCATGCATAGCAATATGACAATGATGGAGCGTGTCATAATAAACGGAACGGTGGAGAGTTGCATGGCAATATATCTCGGAATGTCTATGGAAATGCCATGATAGGTAGGTATGGTGGCTGTTTTGAGGAAGGTATATGGTGGGTGTATTATACCGGCGAAAGGTGCGCGGTATTAGAGAGGCTAGCAATGGTGGAAGGGTGAGAGTGCGTATAATCCATGGACTCAACATTAGTCATAAAGAACTCACATATTTATTGCAAAAATCTATTAGTTATCGAAACAAAGTAATACACACATGCTCCTAGGGGGATAGATTGGTAGGAAAAGACCATCGCTCATCCCCGACCGCCACTCATAAGGAAGACAATCAATAAATAAACCATGCTCCGACTTCATCACATAACGGTTCACCATACGTGCATGCTACGGGAGTCACAAACTTTAACACAAGTATTTCTCAAATTTACAACTACTCAACTAGCATGACTCTAATATCACCATCTCCATATCTCAAAACAATTATCAAGTATCAAACTTCTCATAGTATTCAATGCACTTTATATGATAGTTTTTATTATATCCCTCTTGGATGCCCATCATATTAGGACTAAATTCATAACCAAAGAAAATTACCATGCTGTTTAGGACTCTCAAAATAATATAAGGGATGCATGAGAGTTCTTCTATTTCTACAAAATAAAACCACCACCGTGCTCTAAAAGGATATAAGTGAAGCACTACAGCAAATGACAAACTACTCCGAAAGATATAAGTGAAGATCAATGAGTAGTCGAATAATTATGCAACTATGTGAAGACTCTCTAACATTTAATAATTTCAGATCTTAGTATTTTATTCAAACAGCAAGCAAAACTAAATAAAATAAAACGACGCTCCAAGCAAAACACATATCATGTGGTAAATAAAAATATAGCTCCAAGTAAAGTTACCGATGAACGAAGACGAAAGAGGGGATGCCTTCCGGGGCAGCCCCAAGCTTAGGATTTTGGTTGTCCTTGAATATTACCTTGGGGTGCCTTGGGCATCCCCAAGCTTAGGCTCTTGCCACTCCTTATTCCATAGTCCATCGAATCTTTACCCAAAACTTGAAAACTTCACAACACAAAACTTAACAGAAAACTCGTAAGCTCCGTTAGTATAAGAAAGCAAATCACCATCATAAGGTACTGTAATAAACTCGTTCTAAATTAATATTGGTGTAATATCTACTTTATTCTAACTTCTCTATGGTTCATACCCTCCGGTACTACTCATAGGTTCATCAAAATAAGCAAACAACACATAGAAAACAGAATCTGTCAAAAAAAGAACAGTCTGTAGTAATCTGAATCAAACGTATACTTATGGAACTCATAAAATTCTAAAATAAATTTCTGGACGTGATTAATTTGTATATTAATCATCTGCAAAAATAATTAACTAAATATCACTCTCCAGTAAAAAATGGCAGCAATTCTCGTGAGCGCGAAAGTTTCTGGGTTTTTACAGCGAGATCAACAAGATTGTCCCCAAGTCTTGCCAACAGTTCTACTTGGCACAAACACTAATTAAACACATAAAACCACATCTAAAAATAGGCTAGATGAATTATTTATTACTAAACAGGAACAAAAATAAAATTGGGTTGCCTTCAACAAGCGCTATCGTTTAACGCCCCTAGCTAGGCATGATGATTTCAATGATGCTCACATAAAAGATAAGAATTGAAACATAAAGAGAGCATCATGAAGAATATGACTAACACATTTAAGTCTAACCCACTTCCTATGCATAGGCATTTTGTGAGCAAACAATTTATGGGAACAATAATCAACTATCATAGGAAGGCAAAACAAACATAACTTTAAAACTTTAAGCACATAGAGAGGAAACTTGATATTATTGCAATTCATACAAGCATATATTCCTCCCTCATAATAAATTTCAGTAGCATCATGAATGAATTCAACAATATAACCAGCACCTAAAGCATTCTTTTCATGATCTACAAGCATAGAATTTTTATTACTCTCCACATAAGCAAGATTCTTCTCATTCGGAATAGTGGGAGTATCATAAGAGACTCGAATACTATAAATTGTTTCCACATTAAAAGAGTAATGTTCAGAAAAAGAGTAATCATAATCATGAAAAGTTTTATAAATATAATCACTACTTTTTATAGCATAAGTATCATCACAATAATCATCATAAGTAGGAGGCATGCTATCATCATTATAAATTTGCATATCAAAACTTGGAAGACTAAAAATATCATCTTCATTAAACGTAGCATCCCCAAGCTTGGGACAAACATTAATTGCAGCAAATGTATTCTCAAAAACATCATCTTCATCAAATGTAGCATCACCAAGCTTGGGCCTTTTCATATCATAAGCGTAATCACTCTCATCAGTAATAGTATGGATAGCACCAATAGTATAGCAATTATCATATTCTTCCAAGCAAGTGCCAAAAAGATTTTCAAGATCATAAGAAGTATCATTATATTCCACAATTATGTTTTCATGAGGCACAATAGTAATAGGAGCAGCATTATTTGGGGGAGATATCTTTTTACCTCTCTTCCTTTTTCTTTTCTTCTTCTCCACCACATCATGTGTGGGTTCAATCCTCTTTTTAGAACTCCTTATTAATGAGATTGGTTGAATAGGAGGCTCCTCCTCATTACATGATTCATCATAAGAAATAATAGGAGGGTATTGGGAAGTCTCTTCCCTTTAATTAGTATTCTCTTCATCTTCTATTTCTTTTCTTTTCTTTATGTAGTTGGCAATATAAGGATTTTCAATACAATTCACCGCACAATACATATAAATTTCCTCTAGATCAAAGCCAAGAAGTTTATCACAGGCAAATACTGGAAGATAGTTAGCTATACATTTCATTTCTTCGTAACCCATAAGCAAACTAAGTTCATTATGATGTGCAAGAGAAATCAAGTCATCACAATTTTTGGAAACGATTAGATCATGAAACAATTTGCATCGGATGGTTAAATGACCACATTCATTGCAAAGCTCACAAGTATGGCCAAGAAAATTTAAGTTTTCAGCACAATCATCTAGCTTTTCTTGCAACAATTTAGTTTCTAAGTGCTTATGCCTCTTGCAATATCTATCTTCCCTATTTGGTGTGTACTTACAAACCCAATGCACTCCACAAAAATTGACACGTTTATAGGAGACATTTTCATCATAACTAGTGCAATCATCATTAGTACTATGGATATTCAAGGAGTTCATACTAACAACATTGCAATCATGCTCATCATTCAAAGATTTAGTGCCAAACATTTTAATTCATTCTTCTTCTAACACTTTGGCACAATTTTCCTTTCCATCATACTCTCGAAAGATATTAAAAAGATGAAGCGTATGAGGTAAACTTAATTCCATTTTTATAGTTTTCTTTTATAAACTAAACTAGTGCTAAAACAAGAAACAAAAAGATTCGATTGCAAGATCTAAAGATATACCTTCAAGCACTCACCTCCCCGGCAACGGCGCCAGAAAAGAGCTTGATGTCTACTACACAACCTTCTTCCTGTAGACGCTGTTGGGCCTCCAAGTGCAGAGGTTTGTAGGACAGTAGCAAATTTCCCTCAAGTGGACGACCTAAGGTTTATAAATCCGTAGGCGGCGTAGGATGAAGATGGTCTCTCTCAAGCAACCCTGCAACCAAATAACAAAGAGTCTCTTGTGTCCCCAACACACCCAATACAATGGTAAGTTGTATAGGTGCACTAGTACGGCGAAGAGATGGTGATACAAGTGGTATATGGATGGTAGATAAAGATTTTTGTAATCTGAAAATATAAAAACAGCAAGGTAACTAATGATAAAAGTGAGCGTAAACGGTATTGCAATGCTAGGAAACAAGGCCTAGGGTTCATACTTTCACTAGTGCAAGTCCTCTCAACAATAATAACTTAATTGGATCACATAACTATCCCTCAACATGCAACAAAGAGTCACTCCAAAGTCACTAATAGCGGAGAACGAACGAAGAGATTATGGTAGGGTACGAAACCACCTCAAAGTTATTCTTTCCAATCAATCCATTGGGCTATTCATATAAGTGTCACAAACAGCCCTAGAGTTCGTACTAGAATAACACCTTAAGACACAAATCAACCAAAACCCTAATGTCACCTCAATTATCCGTGGGTATGATTATACGATATGCATCACACAATCTCAGATTCATCTATTCAACCAACACATAGAACCTCAAAGAGTTCCCTAAAGTTTCTACCAGAGAATCACGACGAAAACATGTGCCAACCCCTATGTATAGGTTCATGGGCGGAACCCGCAAGTTGATCACCAAAACATACATCAAGTGAATCACGTGATATCCCATTGTCACCACAGATACGCACGGCAAGACATACATCAAGTGTTCTCAAATCTTTAAAGACTCAATCTGATAAGATAACTTCAAAGGGGAAACTCAATCCATTACAAGAGAGTAGAGGGGGAGAAACATCATAAGATCCTACTATAATAGCAAAGCTCGCGATACATCAAGATCATATCACCTCAAGAACATGAGAGAGAGGGAGATCAAACACATAGCTACTGGTACATACCCTCAGCCCCGAGGGAGAACTACCCCCTCCTCGTCATGGAGAGCACCGGGATGATGAACATGGCCACCGGAGAGGGATTGCCCCCTCTGGCAGGGTGCCGGAACGGGTCTAGATTGGTTTTCGGTGGCTACGGAGGCTTCTAGCGGCGGAACTCCCAATCTATTGTGCTCCCCGATCGTTTTAGGGTATATGGAGATATATAGGTGGAAGAAGTACGTCAGGGGGGCCACGAGGGTGGAGGGCGCACCCAGGGGGGTGGGCGCGCCCCCCTGCCTCGTGGCTTCCTCGTTGATCCCCTAACGTGCACTCCAAGTCTTCTAAGCTTCTTCTGATCCAATATAAGTTCCGTGAAGTTTCAGATCAATTGGACTCCATTTGATTTTCCTTTTCTGCAATATTCTAAAACAAGGAAAAAAACAGAAACTGGCACTGGGCTCTGGGTTAATAAGTTAGTCCCAAAAATCATATAAAATAGTATATAAATGCATATAAAACATCCAAGGTTGATAATATAATAGCATGGAACAATCAAAAATTATAGATACGTTGGAGACGTATCAGGCATTTGGGCGCTCTAGCTCACCTCTTATGCATGTGAGGTGTTCGATGAAATGCCCGAGCCACACTAGTTAAGCTTTCTCCTCTCGAAGCTCGACCTCCGAGCTCCATTTTTTCCGAGATTTGTCTAGGTTTAGCGGTCCGTCACACCCCGTCCTCGTCTTCACCGTCATCGATCGCCCGCGCTGATCTCGTCGCCGGCACCACCGTGGTGAGCCTCTTGTTCTTATCTTCTTTCTGAAAGAAAAAAAATCTTACTTTAGAGTTTAGATAGATACTTGTCTAATTTTCTTACTTTTGACACACATAATTATATATAATGCACGCAGGTGAACCGACAATGGATGTACGATGACAGACACACCTCCGAGTACATTAAGGGCGTGCATAAATTTCTCGATGTGGCTGAGGCAAACAAGAAGAATGGTTTTATGTGTAGTCCATGCCCTGATTGTGGGAATACGAGGTCTTACTCTGAGAAGAAAATCCTTCACACCCACCTGCTTTATAAGGGTTTCATGCCACACTATAATGTTTGGACAAAGCACGGAGAAATAGGGGCTATGATGGAAGACAGCGAAGAAGAAGAGGACGATGACAACTATGTCCCCCTGAATACAGTGATGCTGCAACGGGGGAAGCTGAAGATCAAGAGGAACCAGACAATGTGCCCGATGATGATCTCCGCCGGGTCATTGTTGATGCAAGGGAAAAGTGCGAAAGTGAAAAGGAGAAGTTGAAGTTCGATCGCATGTTAGAGGATCACAAAAAAGGGTTGTACCACAATTGCAAAGATGGCAACGCAAAGCTCGGTACCGTACTGGAATTGCTGCAGTGGAAGGCAGAGAATGCTGTGCCTGACAAAGGATTTGAGAAGCTACTGAAAATATTGAAGAAGAAGCTTCCAAAGGATAACGAATTACCCGACAGTACGTACGTAGCAAAGAAGGTCGTATGCCCTCTAGGATTGGAGGTGGAGAAGATACATGCATGCCCTAATGACTGCATCCTCTATCGCGGTGCGTACAAGGATTTGAACTCATGCTCGGTATGTGGTGCATTGCGGTATAAGATTATACGAGATGACCCTGGTGATATTGAGGGCGAACCCCGCAGGAAGAGGGTTCCTGCGAAGGTGATGTGGTATGCTCCTATAATACCATGGTTGAAACGACTGTTCAGAAACAAAGAGCTGTTGGAAATATGCCCTAGAGGCAATAATAAATTAGTTATTATTATATTTCCTTGTTCATGCTAATCGTTTATTATCCATGCTAGAATTGTATTGACACGAATCTCAGATACATGTGTGGATACATAGACAACACCAGGTCCCTAGTAAGCCTCTAGTTGACTAGCTCGTTGATCAATAGATGGTTACGGTTTCCTGACCATGGACATTGGATGTCGTTGATAACAGGATCACATCATTAGGAGAATGATATGATGGACAAGACCCAATCCTAAGCCTAGCACAAGATCATGTAGTTCGTATGCTAAAGCTTTTCTAATGTCAAGTATCATTTCCTTAGACCATGAGATTGTGCAACTCCCGGATACCGTAGGAGTGCTTTGGGTGTGCCAAACGTCACAACGTAACTGGGTGGCTATAAAGGTACACTACAGGTATCTCTGAAAGTGTCTGTTGGGTTGGCACGAATCGAGACTGGGATTTGTCACTCCGTGTAAACGGAGAGGTATCTCTGGGCCCACTCGGTAGGACATCATCATAATGTGCACAATGTGATCAAGGAGTTGATCACGGTATGATGTGTTACGGAACGAGTAAAGAGACTTTCCGGTAACGAGATTGAACAAGGTATCGCGATACCAACGATCGAATCTCGGGCAAGTATCGTACCGCTAGACAAAGGGAATTGTATACGGGATTGATTAAGTCCTTGACATCGTGGTTCATCCGATGAGATCATCCTGGAGCATGTGGGAGCCAACATGGGTATCCAGATCCCGCTGTTGGTTATTGACCGGAGAACGTCTCGGTCATGTCTGCATGGTTCTCGAACCCGTAGGGTCTACACACTTAAGGTTCGATGGTGCTAGGGTTATAAAGGAAGTTTGTATGTGGCTACCGAATGTTGTTCGGAGTCCCGGATGAGATCCCGGACGTCACGAGGAGTTCCGGAATGGTACGGAGGTAAAGATTTATATATGGGAAGTCCTATTTTGGTCACCGGAAAAGTTTTGGGTTTTATCGGTAACGTACCGGGACCACCGGGAGGGTCTCGGGGGTCCACCAAGTGGGGCCACAAGCCCCGGAGGGCTGCATGGGCCAAGTGTGGGAGGGACCAGCCCCAGGTGGGCTGGTGCACCCCCCCACAAGGGCCCAAGGCGCCTAAGGGGAGGAGGGGGGGCAAACCCTAAGGGCAGATGGGCCTTAGGGCCCATGCCTGGTGCGCCTCCCTCTCCCCTCCACCTGGCCGCCACCCAGATGGGATCTGGGGCTGCCTCCACCCCTAGGGAGGGTACCCTAGGTGGGGGCGCAGCCCCTCCCCTTCCCCTATATATACTTGAGGTTTGGGCTGCCCAAGACACACGAGTTCCTCTCCTTCTTGGCGCAGCCCTACGCCTCTCCCTCCTCGTCTCTTGCGATGCTTGGCGAAGCCCTGCTGGAGTACCACGCTCCTTCACCACCACCACGCCATTGTGCTGCTGCTGGATGGAGTCTCCCTCAACCTCTCCCTCTCTCCTTGCTGGATCAAGGCATGGGAGACGTCACCGGGCTGTACGTGTGTTGAACGCGGAGGTGCCATCCGTTCGGCACTAGGATCATCGGTGATTTGGATCACGACGAGTACGACTCCATCAACCCCGTTCACTTGAAAGCTTCCGCTTAGCGATCTACAAGGGTATGTAGATGCACTCTCCTTCCCCTCGTTGCTAGATTACTCCATAGATTGATCTTGGTGATGCGTAGAAAATTTTGAATTTCTGCCACGTTCCCCAACAGTGGCATCATGAGCTAGCTCTATGCGTAGTTTCTATGCACGAGTAGAACACAAAGTAGTTGTGGGTGTTGATTTTGTTCAATATGCTTACCGTTACTAGTCCAATCTTGATTCGGCGGCATTGTGGGATGAAGCGGCCCGGACCGACCTTACACGTACTTTTACGTGAGACTGGTTCCACCGACTGACATGCACTAGTTGCATAAGGTGGCTAGCGGGTGTCTGTCTCTCCCACTTTAGTCGGATTGGATTCGATGAAAAGGGTCCTTATGAAGGGTAAATAGCAATTGGCATATCACGTTGTGGTTTTTACGTAGGTAAGAAACGTTCTTGCTAGAAACCCATAGCAGCCACGTAAAACATGCAAACAACAATTAGAGGACGTCTAACTTGTTTTTGCAGGTTATGCTATGTGATGTGATTTGGCCAAGTAGAATGTGATGAATGATATGTGATGTATGAGATTGATCATGTTCTTGTAATAGGAATCACGACTTGCATGTCGATGAGTATGACAACCGGCAGGAGCCATAGGAGTTGTCTTTATTTATTATATGACCTGCGTGTCATTGAACAACGCCATGTAATTACTTTACTCTATTGCTAACCGTTAGCTGTAGTAGTAGAAGTAATAGTTGGCGAGACAACTTCATGAAGACATGGTGATGGAGATCATGATTATGGAGATCATGGTGTCATGCCGGTGATGATGATCATGGAGCCCCGAAGATGGAGATCAAAAGGAGCAAAGTGATGATGGCCATATCATGTCACCTTTTGATTGCATGTGATGTTTATCATGTTTTTGCATCTTATTTGCTTAGAACGACGGTAGTAAATAAGATGATCCCTCATTAAAATTTCAAGAAAGTGTTCCCCCTAACTGTGCACCGTTGCGAAAGTTCGTCGTTTCGAAGCACCACGTGATGATCGGGTGTGATAGATTCTTACGTTCACATACAACGGGTGTAAGCCAGATTTACACACGCGAAACACTTAGGTTGACTTGACGAGCCTAGCATGTACAGACATGGCCTCGGAACACAAGAGACCGAAAGGTCGAGCATGAGTCATATAGAAGATACGATCAACATGAAGATGTTCACCGATGTTGACTAGTCCGTCTCACGTGATGATCGGACACGGCCTACTTGACTCGGATCATGTAATCACTTAGATGACTAGAGGGATGTCTATCTGAGTGGGAGTTCATAAGATGAACTTGTTTATCCTGAACATAGTCAAAAGGATTTTGCAAATTATGTCGTAGCTCGCGCTTTAGTTCTACTGTTTAGATATGTTCCTAGAGAAAAATTAGTTGAAAGTTGATTGTAGCAATTATGCAGACAGTAAAAGGCTTATGTCCTTAATGCACCACTCAGTGTGCTGAACCTCGAACATCGTCTGTGGATGTTGCGAACATCTGACATACACATTTTGATAACTACGTGATTGTTCAGTTAAACGGTTTAGAGTTGAGGCACCGAAGACGTTTTAAAACATCGCGAAACATATGAGATGTTTCGAGGGCTGAAATTGGGATTTCAGGCTCGTGCCCACGTCAAGAGGTATAAGACCTCCGACGATTTTCTTAGCGTGCAAACTAAGGGAGAAAAGCTCAATTGTTGAGCTTGTGCTCAGATTGTCTGAGGACAACAATCGCTTGAATCAAGTGGGAGTTGATCTTCCAGATGAAATAGTGATTGTTCTCCGAAGTCATTACCAGCAAGCTGCTAGAGCTTCATGATGAACTATAATATATCAGGGACATATATGATGATCCTTGAGATATTCGCGATGTTTGACACCAAAAAAGTAGAAATCAAGAAGGAGCATCAATTGTTGATGGTTGGTGAAACCACTAGTTTCAAGAAGGGCAAGGGAAAGAAGGGATACTTCATGAAACGGCAAATCAGCTGCTGTTCTAGTGAAGAAACCCAAAGTTGAACCCAAGCCCGAGACTAAATGCTTCTGTAATAAGGGGAACAGTTACTGAAGCAGAACCACCCTAGATACTTGGTAGATGAGAAGGCTGGCAAGGTTGACAGAAGTATATTGGATATGCATTACAATGTGTACTTTACTAGTACTCCTGATAGCACCAGGGTATTAGATACCGGTTCGGTTGCTAAGTGTTAGTAACTTGAAACAAAAGGCTACGGTATAAGCGGAGACTAGCTAAAAGGTGAGATGACGATATGTGTTGGAAGTATTTCCAAGGTTGATCAAATATCATACGCCCCCTCTACCATCGAGATTGGTATTAAAACCTAAATAATTGTTATTTGGTGTTTGCGTTGAGCATAGACATGATTGGATTACGTCTATCGCAATACGGTTATTCATTTAAGGAGAATAATGGTTACTCTGTTTATTTGAATAATACCTTCAATGGTCTTACACCTAAAATGAATGGTTTATTGAATCTCGATCGTAGTGATACACATGTTCATGCCAAAAGATATAAGATAGTAATGATAGTACCACCTACTTGTGGCACTGCCACGTAAGTCATATCGGTATAAAACGCATGAAGAAGCTCCATGTTGATGGATCTTTGGACTCACTCATTTTTGAAAGGATTGAGACATGCGAACCATGTTTGTTGGTAGATATGCATGAAGAAACTCTATACAGATGGATCGTTTGGACTCACTTGATTTTGAATCACTTGAGACATGCAAATCATACCACATGGGCAAGATGACTGAAAAGCCTCGTTTTCAGTAAGATGGAACAAGAAAGCAACTTGTTGGAAGTAATACATTTTGATGTGTGCAGTCCAATGAGTGCCGAGGCACGCAGTGGATATCGTTATATTCTTACTTCACAGATGATTTAAGTAGATACTGAGTATATTTACTTGATGAAACACAAGTCTGAATTATTGAATGGTTCAAGTAATTTCAGAGTGAAGTTCAAGATCTTCGCGACAAGAGGATAAAATGTCTATGATATGATCATAGAAATGAATATTAGAGTTACGAGTTTGGCACACAATTAAGACACTGTGGAAATTGTTTCACAACTAATACCGCCTGGAACACCATAGTGTGATGGTGTGTCCGAACATCATAGTTGCACCCTATTGGATATGGTGCTTACCATGATGTCTCTTATCGAATTACCACTTTCGTTCATGGGTTAGGCATTAGAGACAACCGCACTCACTTTAATAGGGCACCACGTAATTCCAATGAGATGACACCATATGAACTATGGTTTAGAGAAACCTAGGCTGTCATTTCTTAAAAGTTTGGGGCTGCGACGCTTATGTGAAAAAGTTTCAGGCTGATAAGCTCGAACCCAAAGAGGATAAATGCATCTTCATAGGACACCCAAAACAGTTGGGTATACCTCTTATCTCAGATCCGAAAGCAATAAGGGATTGTTTCTAGAATCGGGTCCTTTCTCGAGAAAAAGTTTCTCTCGAAAGAATTGAGTGGGAGGATGGTGGATACTTGATGAGGTTATTGAACCGTACCTCAACTAGTGTGCGGCAGGGCACAGGGAGTTGTTCCTATGGCACCTACACCGATTGAAGTGGAAGCTTGTGGTAGTGATCATGAAACTTCAGATCAAGTCACTACAAACATCGTGGGATAACAAGGATGCGTACTACTTCAGAGTTGTACGTAATCCTGTCTTGGAATTCATGTTGCTAGACAACGATGAACCTACGAGCTATGGAGAAGCGATGGTGGGCCCGGATTCTGATAAATGGCTCGAGGCCATAAAATCCAAGAGAGGATCCATGTATGAAAACAAAGTGTAGACTTTGGAAGAACTAATTAATGGTCGTAAGGCTGTTAGGTACATATGGATTTTAAAAGGAAGACGGACAATGATGGTAAGTATCACCATTAAGAAAGCTCGACTTGTCGCTAAGATGTTTTCTGACAAGTTCAAGGAGTTGACTATGATGAGACTTTCTCACTCGTAGCGATGCTAAGAGTCTGTTGGAATTAGATTAGCGATTAGTGCATTATTTATGAAATCTTGCAGATAGGATGTCAAAACATTTTTTCCTCGATGATTTTCTTGAGGAAAGGTTGTATGTGATACAACCGGAAGGTTTTGTCAATCCTGAAAGATGCTAATAAGTATGCAAAGCTCCAGCAATCCTTCTAAGGACTGGAGTAAGCATCTCAGAGTTGGAATGTATGCTTTGATGAGATGATCAAAGATTTTGGGTGTATACAAAGTTTATGAGAAACTTGTATTTCCAAAGAAGTGAGTGGGAGCACTATAGCATTTCCGATGAGTATATGTTGTTAACATATTCTTGATCGGAAATGATGTAGAATTTCTGGAAAGCATGCAGAGTTATTTGGAAAGTATTTTTCAATGGAAAACCTGGATTAGGCTACTTGAGTATTGAGCATTAAGATCTATAAGGATAGATCAAAACGCTTAATAGTACTTTCAAATGAATACATACCGTGACAAGATTTTGAAGGAGTTCAAAATGGATCGGCAAAGAAGGAGTTCTTGGCTGTGTTATAAGGTGTGAACATTGAGTAAGACTCGAAACCTGACCGCGGCAGAATAGAGAGAAAGGACGAAGTTCGTCCCCTATGCTTTAGACGTAGGCTCTACAGTATGCTATGCTGTGTACCGCACTTGAAGTGTGCCTTGCCAGGAGTCAGTCAAGGGGTACAAGAGTGATCCAAGAATGGATCACAGGATAGCGGTCAAAGTTATCCTTAGTAACTAGTGGACTAAGGAATTTTCTTGATTATGGAGGTGGTAAAAGAGTTCGTCGTAAAGGGTTACGCCGATGCAAACTTTGACACTAATCCAGATTATTCTGAGTAGTAAACTGGATTCGTATAGTAGAACAGTTATTTGGAATAGCTCCAAATAGAACGTGGTAGCTGCATCTAGGAGATGACATAGAGATTTGTAAAGCACACATGGATCTAAAAGGTTCAGACCCGTTGACTATAACATCTCTCACAAGCATAACATGATCAAACCCAAAACTCATCGAGTGTTAATCACATGGTAATGTGAACTAGATTATTGACTCTAGTAAACTCTTTGGGTGTTAGTCACATGGGGATGTGACCTTGAGTGTTAATCACATAGCGATGTGAACTGGATTATTGACTCTAGTGCAAGTGGGAGACTGTTGGAAATATGCCCTAGAGGCAATAATAAATTAGTTATTATTATATTTCCTTGTTCATGATAATCGTTTATTATCCATGCTAGAATTGTATTGATAGGAAACTCAGATACATGTGTGGATACATAGACAACACCATGTCCCTAGTAAGCCTCTAGTTGACTAGCTCGTTGATCAATAGATGAATACGGTTTCCTGACCATGGACATTGGATGTCGTTGATAACGGGATCACATCGTTAGGAGAATGATGTGATGGACAAGACCCAATCCTAAGCCTAGCACAAGATCATGTAGTTCGTATGCTAAAGCTTTTCTAATGTCATGTATAATTTCCTTAGACCATGAGATTGTGCAACTCCCGGATACCGTAGGAGTGCTTTGGGTGTGCCAAACATCACAACGTAACTGGGTGGCTATAAAAGGTACAGTACATGTATCTCTGAAAGTGTCTGTTGGGTTGGCACGAATCGAGACTGGGATTTGTCACTCCGTGTAAACGGAGAGGTATCTCTGGGCCCACTCGGTAGGACATCATCATAATGTGCACAATGTGATCAAAGAGTTGATCACGGGATGATGTGTTACGGAACGAGTAAAGAGACTTGCCGGTAACGAGATTGAACAAGGTATCGGGATATCGACGATCGAATCTCGGGCAAGTATAGTACCGCTAGACAAAGTGAATTGTATACGGGATTGATTAAGTCCTTGACATCGTGGTTCATCCGATGAGATCATCGTGGAGCATGTGGGAGCCAACATGGGTATCCAGATCCCGCTGTTGGTTATTGACCGGAGAACGTCTCGGTCATGTCTGCATGGTTCCCGAACCCGTAGGGTCTACACACTTAAGGTTCGATGGCGCTAGGGTTATAAAGGAAGTTTGTATGTGGTTACCGAATGTTGTTTGGAGTCCCGGATGAGATCCCGGACGTCACGAGGAGTTCCGGAATGGTCCGGAGGTAAAGATTTATATATGGGAGGTCCTGTTTTGGTCACCGGAAAAGTTTCGGGTTTTATCGGTAACGTACCGGGACCACCGGGAGGGTCCCGGGGGTCCACCAAGTGGGGCCACAAGCCCCGGAGGGCTGCATGGGCCAAGTGTGGGAGGGGACCAGCCCCAGGTGGGCTGGTGCGCCCCCACAAGGGCCCAAGGCACCTAAGGGTAGGAGGGGGGGGGGCAAACCCTAAGGGCAGATGGGCCTTAGGGCCCACGCCTGGTGCGCCTCCCTCTCCCCTCCACCTGGCCGCCACCCAGATGGGATTTGGGGGCTGCCGCCACCCCTAGGGAGGGTACCCTAGGTGGGGGCACAGCCCCTCCCCTTCCCCTATATATACTTGAGGTTTGGGCTGCCCAAGACACACGAGTTCCTCTCCTTCTTGGCGCAACTCTACCCCTCTCCCTCCTCGTCTCTTGCGATGCTTGGCGAAGCCCTGCTGGAGTACCACGCTCCTTCACCACCACCACGCCATTGTACTGCTGCTGGATGGAGTCTTCCTCAACCTCTCCCTCTCTCCTTGCTGGATCAAGGCATGGGAGACGTCACCGGGCTGTACGTGTGTTGAACGCGGAGGTGCCATCCGTTCGGCACTAGAATCATCGGTGATTTGGATCACGACGAGTACAACTCCATCAATCCCGTTCACTTGAACTCTTCCGCTTAGCGATCTACAAGGGTATGTAGATGCACTCTCCTTCCCCTCGTTGCTAGATTACTCCATAGATTGATCTTGGTGATGCGTAGAAAATTTTGAATTTCTGCTACGTTCCCCAACAGTGGCATCATGAGCTAGCTCTATGCGTAGTTTCTATGCACGAGTAGAACACAAAGTAGTTGTGGGTGTTGATTTTGTTCAATATGCTTACCGTTACTAGTCCAATCATGATTCAGCAGCATTGTGGGATGAAGCGGCCCGGACCGACCTTACACGTACTCTTACGTGAGACTGGTTCCACCGACTGACATGCACTAGTTGCATAAGGTGGCTAGCGGGTGTCTGTCTCTCCCACTTTAGTCGGATCAGATTCGATGAAAAGGGTCCTTATGAAGGGTAAATAGCAATTGGCATATCACGTTGTGGTTTTTGCGTAGGTAAGAAACGTTCTTGCTAGAAACCCATAGCAGCCACGTAAAACATGCAAACAACAATTAGAGGACGTCTAACTTGTTTTTGCAGGGTATGCTATGTGATGTGATTTGGCCAAGTAGAATGTGATGAATGATATGTGATGTATGAGATTGATCATGTTCTTGTAATAGGAATCACGACTTGCATGTCGATGAGTATGACAACCGGCAGGAGCCATAGGAGTTGTCTTTATTTATTATATGACCTGCGTGTCATTGAACAACGCCATGTAATTACTTTACTTCATTGCTAACCATTAGCTGTAGTAGTAGAAGTAATAGTTGGCAAGACAACTTCATGAAGACATGGTGATGGAGATCATGATGATGGAGATCATGGTGTCATGCCGGTGATGATGATCATGGAGCCCCGAAGATGGAGATCAAAAGGAGCAAAGTGATGATGGCCATATCATGTCACCTTTTGATTGCATGTGATGTTTATCATGTTTTTGCATCTTATTTGCTTAGAACGACGGTAGTAAATAAGATGATCCCTCATTAAAATTTCAAGAAAGTGTTCCCCCTAACTGTGCACCGTTGCGAAAGTTCGTCGTTTCGAAGCACCACGTGATGATCGGGTGTGATAGATTCTTACGTTCACATACAACGGGTGTAAGCCAGATTTACACACGCGAAACACTTAGGTTGACTTGACGAGCCTAGCATGTACAGACATGGCCTCGGAACACAAGAGACCGAAAGGTCGAGCATGAGTCATATAGAAGATACGATCAACATGAAGATGTTCACCGATGTTGACTAGTCCGTCTCACGTGATGATCGGACACGGCCTACTTGACTCGGATCATGTAATCACTTAGATGACTAGAGGGATGTCTATCTGAGTGGGAGTTCATAAGATGAACTTGTTTATCCTGAACATAGTCAAAAGGATTTTGCAAATTATGTCGTAGCTCGCGCTTTAGTTCTACTGTTTAGATATGTTCCTAGAGAAAAATTAGTTGAAAGTTGATTGTAGCAATTATGCAGACAGTAAAAGGCTTATGTCCTTAATGCACCGCTCAGTGTGCTGAACCTCGAACATCGTCTGTGGACGTTGCGAACATCTGACATACACATTTTGATAACTACGTGATTGTTCAGTTAAACGGTTTAGAGTTGAGGCACCGAAGACGTTTTAAAACATCGCGAAACATATGAGATGTTTCGAGGGCTGAAATTGGGATTTCAGGCTCGTGCCCACGTCAAGAGGTATAAGACCTCCGACGATTTTCTTAGCGTGCAAACTAAGGGAGAAAAGCTCAATTGTTGAGCTTGTGCTCAGATTGTCTGAGGACAACAATCGCTTGAATCAAGTGGGAGTTGATCTTCCAGATGAAATAGTGATTGTTCTCCGAAGTCATTACCACCAAGCTGCTAGAGCTTCATGATGAACTATAATATATCAGGGACATATATGATGATCCTTGAGATATTCGCGATGTTTGACACCACAAAAGTAGAAATCAAGAAGGAGCATCAATTGTTGATGGTTGGTGAAACCACTAGTTTCAAGAAGGGCAAGGGCAAGAAGGGATACTTCATGAAACGGCAAATCAGCTGCTGTTCTAGTGAAGAAACCCAAAGTTGAACCCAAGCCCGAGACTAAATGCTTCTGTAATAAGGGGAACAGTTACTGAAGCAGAACCACCCTAGATACTTGGTAGATGAGAAGGCTGGCAAGGTTGACAGAAGTATATTGGATATGCATTACAATGTGTACTTTACTAGTACTCCTGATAGCACCAGGGTATTAGATACCGGTTCGGTTGCTAAGTGTTAGTAACTTGAAACAAAAGGCTACGGTATAAACGGAGACTAGCTAAAAGGTGATATGACGATATGTGTTGGAAGTATTTCCAAGGTTGATCAAATATCATACGCCCCCTCTACCATCGAGGTTGGTATTAAAACCTAAATAATTGTTATTTGGTGTTTGCGTTGAGCATAGACATGATTGGATTACGTCTATCGCAATACGGTTATTCATTTAAGGAGAATAATGGTTACTCTGTTTATTTGAATAATACCTTCAATGGTCTTACACCTAAAATGAATGGTTTATTGAATCTCGATCGTAGTGATACACATGTTCATGCCAAAAGATATAAGATAGTAATGATAGTACCACCTACTTGTGGCACTGCCACGTAAGTCATATCGGTATAAAACGCATGAAGAAGCTCCATGTTGATGGATCTTTGGACTCACTCATTTTTGAAAGGATTGAGACATGCGAACCATGTTTGTTGGTAGATATGCATGAAGAAACTCTATACAGATGGATCGTTTGGACTCAGTTGATTTTGAATCACTTGAGACACGCAAATCATACCACATGGGCAAGATGACTGAAAAGCCTCGTTTTCAGTAAGATGGAACAAGAAAGCAACTCGTTGGAAGTAATACATTTTGATGTGTGCAGTCCAATGAGTGCCGAGGCACGCAGTGGATATCGTTATATTCTTACTTCACAGATGATTTAAGTAGATACTGAGTATATTTACTTGATGAAACACAAGTCTGAATTATTGAATGGTTCAAGTAATTTCAGAGTGAAGTTGAAGATCTTCGTGACAAGAGGATAAAATGTCTATGATATGATCATAGAAATGAATATTAGAGTTACGAGTTTGGCACACAATTAAGACACTGTGGAAATTGTTTCACAACTAATACCGCCTGGAACACCATAGTGTGATGGTGTGTCCGAACATCATAGTTGCACCCTATTGGATATGGTGCGTACCATGATGTCTCTTATCGAATTACCACTTTCGTTCATGGGTTAGGCATTAGAGACAACCGCACTCACTTTAATAGGGCACCACGTAATTCCGATGAGATGACACCATATGAACTATGGTTTAGAGAAACCTAGGCTGTCATTTCTTAAAAGTTTGGGGCTGCGACGCTTATGTGAAAAAGTTTCAGGCTGATAAGCTCGAACCCAAAGCGGATAAATGCATCTTCATAGGACACCCAAAACAGTTGGGTATACCTCCTATCTCAGATCCGAAAGCAATAAGGGATTGTTTCTAGAATCGGGTCCTTTCTCGAGAAAAAGTTTCTCTCGAAAGAATTGAGTGGGAGGATGGTGGATACTTGATGAGGTTATTGAACCGTACCTCAACTAGTGTGCGGCAGGGCACAGGGAGTTGTTCCTATGGCACCTACACCGATTGAAGTGGAAGCTTGTGGTAGTGATCATGAAACTTCAGATCAAGTCACTACCAAACATCGTGGGATAACAAGGATGCGTACTACTTCAGAGTGGTACGTAATCCTGTCTTGGAATTCATGTTGCTAGACAACGATGAACCTACGAGCTATGGAGAAGCGATGGTGGGCCCGGATTCTGATAAATGGCTCGAGGCCATAAAATCCAAGAGAGGATCCATGTATGAAAACAAAGTGTAGACTTTGGAAGAACTAATTAATGGTCGTAAGGCTGTTAGGTACATATGGATTTTAAAAGGAAGACGGACAATGATGGTAAGTATCACCATTAAGAAAGCTCGACTTGTCGCTAAGATGTTTTCCGACAAGTTCAAGGAGTTGACTACGATGAGACTTTCTCACTCGTAGCGATGCTAAGAGTCTGTTGGAATTAGATTAGCGATTAGTGCATTATTTATGAAATCTTGCAGATAGGATGTCAAAACATTTTTTCCTCGATGATTTTCTTGAGGAAAGGTTGTATGTGATACAACCGGAAGGTTTTGTCAATCCTGAAAGATGCTAATAAGTATGCAAAGCTCCAGCAATCCTTCTAAGGACTGGAGTAAGCATCTCAGAGTTGGAATGTATGCTTTGATGAGATGATCAAAGATTTTGGGTGTATACAAAGTTTATGAGAAACTTGTATTTCCAAAGAAGTGAGTGGGAGCACTATAGCATTTCCGATGAGTATATGTTGTTAACATATTCTTGATCGGAAATGATGTAGAATTTCTGGAAAGCATGCAGAGTTATTTGGAAAGTATTTTTCAATGGAAAACCTGGATTAGGCTACTTGAGTATTGAGCATTAAGATCTATAAGGATAGATCAACACGCTTAATAGTACTTTCAAATGAATACATACCGTGACAAGATTTTGAAGGAGATGATGATCACAACATGTCCCTAGTGAGACTCTAGTTGACTAGCTCGTTGATCAATAGATGGTTACGGTTTCCTGACCATGGACATTGGATGTCGTTGATAACGGGATCACATCATTAGGAGAATGATGTGATGGACAAGACCCAATCCTAAGCATAGCAGAAGATCGTGTAGTTTGTTTGCTAAAGCTTTTCTAATGTCAAGTATCTTTTCCTTAGACCATGAGATTGTGCATCTCCCGAATACTGTAGGAATGCTTTGGGTGTGCCAAACGTCACAATGTAATTGGGTGGCTATAAAGGTGCACTACGGGTATCTCCAAAAGTGTCTGTTGGGTTGGCACGAATCGAGACTGGAATTTGTCACTCCGTATGACGGAGAGGCATCTCTGGGCCCACTCGGTAATGCATCATCATAATGAGCTCAATGTGTCTAAACAGTTAGTCACGGGATCATGCATTACGGAACAAGTAAAGTGACTTGCCGTTAACGAGATTGAACGAGGTATTGGGATACCGACGATTGAATCTCGGGCAAGTAACGTGCCGATTGACAAAGGGAACTGTATACGGGATTGATTGAGTCCCCGACATCGTGGTTCATCTGATGAGATCATCGTGGAACATGTGGGAGCCAACATGGGTATCCAGATCCCGCTGTTGGTTATTGGCCAGAGAGATGCGTCGGTCATGTCTACATGGTTCCTGAACCCGTAAGGTCTACACACTTAAGGTACGGTGATGCTAGAGTTGTTATGGGAATTAGTATGCGGTTACCGAATGTTGCTCGGAGTCCCGGATGATATCCCGGACGTCACGAGGAGTTCCGGAATGGTTCGGAGATAAAGATTTATATATGGGAAGTCCTTATTTGGTCGCCGGAAGTATTCGGGGGTTTATCGGTATTGTATCGGGACCGCCGAAAGGGTTCCGGGGATCCACCGGGTGGGTCCACCTGCCCCGGAGGGCCCTATGGGCTGAATATGGAGGCGAACCAGTCCCTAGGTGGGCTGGGCGCCAAACCCCCCTAGGGCCCATGCGCCTAGGGTTTAGGGGAAACCCTAAAGAGGGCGCCCCCACAACTAGGGAAAACCCTAGTAGTAGCGCGGGTTTAAATCCCACTAGTAGCGCGGGCAGCCGCGCTACCAATAAGGCGCTATAGCTATTACTTAGCAGTAGCGCGTGCGACAAGCGCTACTGCTAAGACACATAGCGGCAGCGCTTATTCTGTCCCGCGCTGCTGCTATGCTAACTAGTTGTAGCGTGTTTCTTATCCATCGCTACTAGTACTCTTTTTCTCATTTTTAGTGTATTTATACGACGTTATACAAATTTTGGTACAATACCAATTATGAGGTTTATATCATTATGTCCATAACAGTGTGTCAAATGAAGGTGGATTAGGTTCAAGTGGAGGCAATATGTGGTGCATGTCAAAAGTATACTACTAATCCAAACTTGATCTAGTTTGGACTAGTAGTACTTTCGATGTGCACCACATGTTGCATCCATTTGAATCTAATCCGCCAACACAAGCTATTTAATCATCATCATATTTATTACCACCAACAATATTTATTTAATCACCATAGTCATAGTCATCACCAACACTAGCTGCGATAGCTATCTAATCACCACCAACACTAGCTAATAATAATCATCATAGTCATTACCACGAACACTAGCTATTTAATCATCATAGTCATAGTGTAGCACATCATCATCTTCAAACTCATTTCTAGCTAGCTAATCACTCCTGCTGCTCTCTCTCTCAGGTAAAATAACATAAAACATGTATAGCACTCCTCCTTCATCAAGTTGGAGCATGCAGATGAACCTGTCTCCTAATCGTGGGCTGCGCTTTTGATTGCTGCCCCCTAGTACTTCTCTGCGATCATTCACAATTTTGCTCCAGTTTTTAACTATTAAGCATTCCTCGCTATTAGAAATCCTGAAAGCACTAAAGTGCATTGTAGGATATCTTGGCCGTAAGCTAACAATATTCATGGTACCTTTAGTCTCGATCCAATTAGGCACAACATTCATCGGGAGTCCCTATTGAAGAACATCGTATACTAACATACTTAGCAATGAAGTTTAGCTTAAAAAATAATGTATGCAAAAGATGAACTGAGGACAAATAGTAAAAATCTTACCATCTTTCCTAAATAGATGTGACCGTAGTTTAGTACAAACACTATTGGTCGCAAGTTTTCAGTACTAACATTTCTAAGTGCAGGAAGAAAAGTCTTGACAGTATCAAGATCCTGAAGCCATGAAACATAATGACTTAGCTCCTCGCAGTTTAGTTCAGCTCCGGGACAGTAGTAGGTCCTGTCTACCGAGCGCTGGTCATGTTTGCTTGAACGGAAATAAGCTGACAATAGAAATTAGTTGTCAACTATTTTTGAATAAACAATATCAAAGACATAAATATGGTTAAGAAACTCACATAATAGTATAACTGGAGGCATCTGCACATCGACCCAGATGTCGGTATTACCTTCAATATCATCTTCCGAACGAATATCAAAGGTGATAACCATATCAGGCTCAAATGCATAAGTCTTGCATAGTGCTCGCCAAGTTTTGCATCCAAAATAGGTGTAGTCGTCTTCGTTGTATAATTTTGTATGGAAAATATAACCATGCTCGGTATTCAAGTAAACTTTCTTTACCTCCATAGTACGACTGAAACCTATCTTATCCAAGACAAAAACTCTTGCATGGCAGGGGATACGCTAGTAGAATAGTAAAAAAATTAAATTATAAGTTGAGGCAAATGAAGGAGATGTCATGCTTAATTACGAAAAAAGACTTGCCGTTGTGACTTACTGTATCCACTTCGAAGTTCTCGTCTAGCTTGATGCTGAAGCGCCTATCATCATCTAGGAAGATTCCGTCGCACATGCCGCGCTCGTCTTCGCAGTACTTGCAAATACCGAAATCCTTTTCGTCGTCAGACATTTCCTATGTTCATAGTTGAAACATTAATTGAAATCGATCGAAGACAACTACCAGGATACTCAACACACAAATCAGGGACACTCGATATTTCCTACATATTCTGGCACAAGTCATGCCAAAATTCACGGCATGACCTTTGCTAAAATAGGACATATCGAGCGCCTGAAATTTGCCGGAACGGAAATGAATCAACACTCCAGCAAAACATAGGCCACTCGGAGGTGTAACCTGCAAACATGACCGGTCACTTGGGCAAGCACATATCCTATTTTAGCAACACAAGATATACACTTCAAAATATCTTATAGGACTCATATTGACATGAGCATTCAATAAGCAAAACCAAATCGTAAAATAAGTAAGCATTCAATAAGCAAAAGTAAATCATCTCATGCGTCCGTACATCATCGAATATTATCACTAATACATCCCGAATAGGATCACACATATAACATCACTAATACAACTAAAACCCTAGCGCACGACGAGTATCGGCGCGGACGGTGGACACCCAAAGAGAAGGAACCATCACAGGATCATAGCTAAGTGAGATCCCTGGAGAACCTGCCAGGTATTGGAGAACTGTGCTCCAATGCAAACAAGTAGTGACGGACGTGCGCGTCCTCCTCACTGACACGGTGACACACCACCTCCGCGGGGTCCTCGAACCTCTGGACCATCACTGGCCCACGCGACCGCCACCAAAGAAGGTTCGGGTCAACGACGGGCTGACTCCTCACCAACCTGCGCCCCCCGGTAGGTAGCGCCTCTTAGTACCACCCCGGCGGAGCCCAGTCCCGGACATGACCCATCTGGTGACGTAGGTGTCCTCTGCCGACTCGACGACGAGGATGCGGGATAGGCATCGTCGACGTCGATGCGGGAATAATTTCTTTAACTAAAAAAGTAAACTAGTTCTATTAATTTTCGTACTAAAAATAAAATAGTTTTATTAACTCAACTAGTTCAATTAAGCACTTACTATGAATAAAAATAAACTAGTTTATACTAAAAATAAACTAGTTCAACTAGTTATATAAATTTTCTTACTAATTCTATTAAACACTTACTAAAAACAGTAAAAAAAACTAGTTAGATGAACTCTAAAATTTAAGCCTAACCGATGAACTCTAAAATTTAATGAACCCTAACTAATTTGATGAACTCTAAAATTTAACCCTAACTAATTTGATGAACTCTAAAATTTAATGAACCCTAACTAATTTGATGAACTCTAAAATTTAACCCTAACTAATTTGATGAATTCTAAAATTTAACCCTAACTAATTCGATGAACTTTAAAACTAATTCTATTTAACAACTACTGCCATAATTAGCATCTAATTTGATGAACCCTAACTAATTAGATGAACTCTGAAATTTAACCCTAAGAACCTAGCTAGGCAGAGGTAAGGGAGGAGGAGGAGGGCGTGCTCACCTCTGGCGCTGGCAGAGTTAGGGAGAGGGACTCGCGGTGTCGAGGTCGGGGACGGAGTCAGGGTCGGGGCGGCGGGCGCACGGCTGAGGGCGGCGATGTAGGGGGCGTCGAGGTCGGGGTCGGGGGCGGCGTCGAGGTCGCAGTCGGGGGTGGGGGCGGCGTCGAGGGTGTGCGGAGAGCGACGGGTCACGTGCGGTGGCCGACAGCGATGCAGGGCGGCGACAGCGGAGGAGTAGGGATTTGGGGGAAGTGGCCGTGGGGGAAGAACGAACCGCGCGGTTAAGTTAAAAGTAGCAGTAGCGCGTTCCAGGAAGTGCGCTTCTGCTACAGTAGCTATAGTTTGTTTCTTAACAAGCGCTATTTCTATTCCTTCTCTTTTTATTTGCTTTCCATTTAATTTAATTTTCGTTAGCAGTAGCGCCTTTGTTCGTAAAAGCGCTGCTACAAAACAAGTAGCGGTAGCGCGGTTCTACGTAGATCGCTACTACTATGTGTAGCCTATCGGCTAAGCCGTGGGAATTTTAGTAGTAGCGCTTTTGTACTCGGGCGCGCTACTGCTATAACTGTATCTGTAGCGCGGTTTAAAACACCGCTGCTGCTAATTAGCACCAATGTGCGTTTTTAGCCCGCGCTACTGCTAATGTTTTGTGTATAACGTTTTCCCTAGTAGTGCGACCCCTTTGGCTTGGGGGGCAAGCCAACCCGCTTGCCGCCGCCCCCCCTCTAGATCCATCTGGAGGGGGCCGGCCCCCCTCTCCCTTGCCCCTATAAATAGAGGGGAGGCGGGAGGGCTGCCGCACCCCTTCCCCTGGCGCAGCCCTCTCCCTCCCCAACACCTCCTCCTCCTCCGTAGTGCTTGGCGAAGCCATGCCGGAGAACCGCAAGCTCCACCACCACGTCGTCGTACTGCCGGAGCTCTTCCTCAACTTCTACTCTCCCCTTGCTGGATCAAGAAGGAGGAGACGTCCCCGGACTGTATGTGTGTTGAACGCGGAGGCGCCGTCCGTTCGGCATTAGATCGGATCTTCCGCGATTTGAATCGCCGCTAGTAGGACTCCCTCATCTGTGTTCTAGTAATGCTTCCGTTTCTCGATCTTCAAGGGTATGAAGATACACTCCCCTCTCTCTCGTTGCTAGTCTCTCCATGGATTGATCTTGGTGATGCGTAGAATTTTTTTAATTTCTGCAACTATCCCCAACAGCTAGCCCCCCCCTTTCCTTCTCTTCTTGCTCTCCTTCCTTCTTCTCCTACTAGGACTAGGAAAGGGGGAAACCTACTCCTACAAGGAGTAGGAATCCCTCCCTTGGGCGCGCCCCTTGAGGCCGGCCCTCCTCCTCCTTCCTCCTTTATATACGGGGGACAGGGGCACCTCATAGACACACAAGTTGATCTTTAGCCGTGTGTGGTGCCCCCCTCCACAGTTTTACACCTCGGTCATATTGATGTAGAGCTTAGGCAAAGCCCTACGTCGGTAACTTCATCATCACCGTCAACACGCCCCTTGAGGCCGGCCCTCCTCCTCCTTCCTCCTTTATATACGGGGGACAGGGGCACCTCATAGACACACAAGTTGATATTTAGCCGTGTGTGGTGCCCCCCTCCACAGTTTTACACCTCGGTCATATTGATGTAGAGCTTAGGCAAAGCCCTGCGTCGGTAACTTCATCATCACCGTCAACACGCCGTCGTGCTGACGGAACTCACCCTCGGCCTCAGCTGTATCAAGAGTATGAGGGACGTCACCAAGCTGAACGTGTGCAGATCGCGGAGGTGCCGTGCGTTCGGTACTTGATCGGTTGGATCACGAAGACGTTCGACTACATCAACCGTGTTACTAAACACTTCCGCTTTCGGTCTACGAGGGTACGTGGACACACTCTCCCCTCTCGTTGCTATGTATCTCCTAGTTAGATCTTGCATGATCGTAGGAATTTTTTTGAAATACTACGTTCCCCAACATAAAGGCAGAGAATGGTTTTCACCTTGAGAATCGAGACTCTTTACTGGAGAAGCACCACCAAAAATGTAGTCCACTAGTGCTGCCACCCACGCTTGCCGAGGCTGCTGTTACATGTCCCAAACCACCTAGCACACAATGTTCATCGCATACAATACACCCTTCCTCCAAAGCTTCAAGACTTCAATCGTGGCCGCCATGACTTTCACCACCTCTACAAAAGCCTTGGGAATCTTGACTTAGACATGTCACATGATACCGATAAGAAAGCGAAGCTTCACGTGGCGCTCTCGATGGGGAAGACCGAAACTCGTCAGCAGGCATATCGAAGACAAATTGGCAGACAAAAATAGCTAGGGCCAAAGCCTGCTTCTTCCCTTGTCGTCAACACTGCCGAGATGAGTTCCAGAGGAAGCTTCCCTCCCTAGCCGCCCCTTTCTCGATGGCGGCGCACCCCATGATTGCACACCTCTCTCTGATCGAGAGCTCCGGCCGCCACTTGTTGAGTATAATGTTTATTAGGAAAGACGAGATAGACTAGGATTTGTTCTGGCTTGTCTTGTACAAAGAGGGAAGCTAGTTAGCCCGCGCAGCAGCATTAAGGACCCTGGCGGTTCGCATCGAGCACATCACAACGCCAGAAACCAGAGCACTCCAGGACGCAGCAACAAACCAATGAAAAAAAGTGTGTTAGGATAAAATACAGTGGCACTTAAAATATGCCATTATTAGCATGCTATACGAGGAGGGGCATCGGGGGATCTGTTTCTGGCGCATCTCTCTCTCCTTCCCTATTTTTTTGGTATATGTCCCACGATAGGGTCAAGAGATGTAAATCTGCAATGCATATCTGCAACCTTTAATATGTGTATCTATTATGGATTTTACAATGTATAGCTAAAATGTTGTAGAATGTGCGTTGCTTTATAAGGGGTATTCTTGTAGTGGCACATGCCCGTACGTTGCAATGGGCGAAAAATTATTCCACGTGCTCCGTGTGTCATTGCACAACGTTTATTATATCCAATTTTGACAAACATCAGAAATAAGGTTACTCCGAGTATTGCTTTTCGAACCGTGAAGTGTGGACACGAAGAAGCCACGCTAACGTCTTTCGTCAGGACCTACTTCAACTCCACACTTTTATCAGATGGAAGAGTGGTAATGCATTGGATAGTCTATCAAATGATTTCATTTTTTTGTTCAAAAAAACCCAAAGTTATTTTGGTGTACTTTTTTTAAAAAAAAAACGCAACTATTTTCAAAATTTTTATTAAGACGGAAACTTTTTCTGAAGACAATATGTTTGATTTTGTGATGACTGACAACATGTTTTTTGCACTAATTGGGCTTTGCCCATAAAAGGACTTGACCTACACAACACACACGCTCTCAGAAAAAAAAAAACACTAACACTTACGTATAGTAACCATCACACAAAAATATTCATATACAGGGACAAAATTTTTTTCCATGGGAAATGTTTGATTAACAAATCCACAAAACACTGATGTGTCAGCCCAACATCATACTTTACATTCCCTTAGGTGCGAATGACAGTAATAGATGATTAATTTGAGTGACTTCTGACCTATTTTCTTGCTAGTCAAGTTGCTTGAAAAAAATCTTGCGAGTAACCATTAACAATCTCCAAAGCATGTGTGGGGACGAAAGGAGCAACCAAATCGTATTTGGAAAGAGATGCTGAGCAATTCAGACACCAGCTCGTCACAATGCACTGCTGTCACAGTGTCACCAAAGGCAACATTTTTGTTATGTGTAATGCTGCTCAGAACACACTTCCTCAACTTTGTTACCTATAATTTCAGCAAACCAATTTTAGAGCAAGTTGACACTGAATGCAACAATATGAAGAGATGCCAGTTAAAGTTGGATCAGGGAACCACCAACACCTCTGCTTCGGCTCCACCGCCACGGTGCCCAGCCCACAAACAGAAACTACCACAACCATATACTTAAGTATGTCTTCATGCGAATATTATCTTTCAGTTTGAGAACTTCAGGTACGAGGTCACAAGAAGATGTGCCAGAAAGGATATGATAGTCTGAAATCATTAGCGCCTATCAACACTATTTGAGTTCTCTGAATCAGAACAAATTGTAGTCACCATCTTTATGAAGTCAAAAGAACACATCGCATCTCTTATCCATGTCGACACCACACAATGCTGGCTTAACGCACGGCCAAAGGTAGCCAACCTGCATCCAGTACATTTCAGATTTAATTAAAAGAGCAAACACATGATATACAATGTTCATAAACTGTTTTGGACAATTCTAACTTGTAGAGAGCTCAGTATGATATAGCTTTGAGATGAAATGTAAGTTTATATGCCAGAAAAATTGATGAACGAAGTAGCAGACTGAAATTATTACAATGAGAAAGACATATTTTTCACGAATCCTGTTCTAGTACATACATTTTCATTCTCTAGCATCAGGCAAAGAATCTTGATGCGAGAAATGTTAATCTACAGCAACGACCATCAACTCAATACACACAATCGTACAGTCATCTTCTTCAGGGAAACATATAGCCAAACTCTCCAGTCAAGATTGTACATTGTGATTTGAAGGGAATAGAATTATACACCAAAGTGTCATCATTATCGACGTTAGTCTTGCCATATTTCCTTGTACATCTCGTCTCCTGGATCTTCTTCTTGGTGTAAATGAAAATCATGACTATGCTGTAGTGTTCTCTGCTCACAAAATAGTGTAAGCTAAAACTTCTGATAGAAGTTTACCAGGAAGTAGTAAATAATATGAAGGGCATTTTTGCTTCATACATATCAAAGCAAGCACCAAGGTAGGTGGCTTACTCCCACGGATCATCTCCCACCAGCATCATGTCACCCTAATTATCAGTATACACAATCTGCCTCTCTGTTTGAAGTAATTAATTCAGCGTCAAATTCTAACATCTTGTCTAGCTCAGCTTTGAGTTCATCATAGTCACTGAACATTGACATATCCATACATCTACAAAGTGCGACGCCTTGCGTATGAACCTACAAAACCATGGGGAATATCATACAAATTAATATAATGGCATTGCTGCTGAAATTGCGTGAACCTCCAGGAAGCTAGACACACCGCGGGTTGCACTAATCAGTCAGCATTGGATATTTTGCCAGTAGCAGCCATCAAAACACCACGATTCTGGCGCAAGCACAAACTGAAGGACTGCACCAATCAGCCGAGACTGGAGAGTTTGCCGATAACAGTTGGAACACCGATCGCTGGCGCAATTGAAGAACACAGACTGGAGGCACAAAATCTGGTGGTGCCCATGGATGGAAGCGAGGAGTGAAAAGAGAGCTGTTGAGTATGGACTTATGCAAATGTGCAAGAGAACCTGAGATCCAGGATCCAGCAAGCCAGAACGTCAGGGAGCGCGGACAAAATCACACTCCGACCGTTCGACGTCCCCGATGTTGACTACGACCTCCATGGTGTGGGGGCCTTCCTTTACCCCTGACTGCCCCTTGAGCCCCTGTCACAGGTTCGGCACTTCGGCTGCCTACAGTGCGTGAAGAGCAGCCAGGGACATGCATGCAGCTAGCGAAGTAAAAAAGCATGAGCCATGAGGAAATCTCTATAGATAGGTGCGACAAGGTCCTGATCAACCTCGCTCCGTTGCCCGCGCTTGAACTCTTCAACGGTGGCAAGATCAATCTCGTATTGTTGTTCGACGATATAGATTAGAAACACATGGACGCCTTGGGTCTCTGAGAGAGGTTAGGGATGGGATGCCTCGTTGCCGCAGTAGAGCCGCGTTGAGACGCTCGAGTGATAGCCGCGGAGGAGCAGAACTGGCAGAAGCACAGGGGAGGCGAGGTGTGCACGGGCTGCATCACCAACAAGTGGCCGGACTTTGTTCATGTAGGAGGCATCCACGATAGGCCACACCGAGGAGCTAGGCGATGCCGGGGCCATGAGCGTGATTACAAGAGCCGCCGCTCCGCGCACCATTGTCTTCGGCAGCTTTGGAAGGTCGACCTGGTCGCTTCTGTTCGTGGAAGGACATCCGGCTCGTCGGTGTCTCGTCGTCCAGCAGCACTGTTCACCAAGGCGACCCAGTGCAGCCCAAAGTGTCGTCCACCCACGGCAACCCATCACAACCAAACGGAAATCCTTGTTGGTGACAGCGTCCTCGGCGACGTCGCCTCCGCCCTGCAGGAGCATCCGAGGCCGATGGGAGCCCGCATCGTGCCGGCGTGGAGGCCTTTGAGTACCCATGAACCGAACAGCAGACCCAATTATATAGGAGTGTTTCCTTTAAATCGTGAGTGTGAGTGGTTTAATTTCCGGTTTATTCCATATTACGTGCAGCTTTTGTTATGCACTAGGGGAAGAAGGAGTAACGACCATCACCGACGGTCGCAAACGTCAGAGAGGAATCAGTGAGGGAGAGTTCCACCATATATATATGAGAGGACGAAGAATCCCGACTGTTGTCGTGGGGGTCGTTTCTTCTTCTTCTCCGGGTGCTAGACCTTTGTTATGCACTAGGGGAAGAAGGAGTAACGACCATCACCGACGGTCGCAAATGTCAGAGAGGAATCAGTGAGGGAGAGTTCCACCATATATATATGAGAGGACGAAGAATCCCGACTGTTGTCGTGGGGGTCGCTTCTCCTTCGTTCCCATGTGCTAGAGATTTTGGTCTAATGCACTCGGGGATGAAGTGAGGAGCGACCATCACCGAGAGTCGAATATATACACGTGAGCTGAGAGTTTTCAAGAAAAGACACGACAGACCGATAGTCAGCCCGTGATGAATAATAATGATCTAATTTAGTTTTTGTAGTACATATATTTAATTGTACAAGTTTAATCTTTGAATTATGAACGTAGGAAATGTCGTCATCAGACGACGAAAGTCTCCCGGGGGAGTGCAGCTGGTGCCATGACGATCGAGGTCTGTGCGACAGGCCTCACCTGGACGATGATCGGCGCTTCAGCATTAAGCTCAAGGAGACCTTCGATGTTGAAACGGTACGCAACGACGACAAGTGTTTTTTCATAATTAAGCATGACTACAACTATTTCAACGTGTAATTTTCATCTTTTACAATTCAAGTAGCTTATCCCATGTCATGCAAGACGCTATGTTTTAGAGAGGATGGATTTTGAAGACCATGAAAGTTTCGAAACAAAGAAAATTCACCTAAGGACTCATCATGATGTGGATTTTGAAGTAAAGATGTACAATTCTGAGAGCGTAACCTATTTTGGTTGCAAAAAATGGGAAGCACTTTGCAAGATGTATGGTTTTGATGAGGGTATGCTTGTCACTATGGATCTTGGTGATCCTGAAATCGAGCAAGACAATATGGACATTTAGGTCCTTGTTGATACGCCTCCTCGCTATGTGAGTTTCTCAAACATAGTTAGTAGCTAATTTATATTGTTTATTTCAAAATAGTTGACAGCTTATTTCCATTGACAGCTTATTTTCATTCTTCAAAGAATGTGCGGGAGATGGTAGACAAAACCCACTACATCGATGGCTCCGAATTAACTTATCAGGAGAAACATCATCTTGTCGGATTTTGTACTGATATTGAGAATTACAATATCTACAATCAAACTCCTCAACATTATGGTCAATACGTGCCACTAATGCACGTGTTGAACTACGGTAACTGCCATGGAGATACCCTGGTAAGATTTTTTACTATTACGACATCCGTGCATCTTTTGTATACTTCTAAAACTAGTACATCATTGCTAACTATGAAGTTATTACTATGTTTTTCAACAGAGAATCCCAGAGGATTGTGTGCCTCATTTGATGTCTCAGAATGGCGGCTTTCGTGTTTTGAACATATATCCAGGTCATCCTACGAATCTCAACTGTCCATACCGGATTTCTCAAAGAAGTGGAGACATGCTAATAAAAAAATGAAAAAAAATACATGGACAGTCGTAAGGAGGTTTTTGGAAGCAAAAGGAAGCGAAGCTCAAGAATTGGAGACAGGATGATCTCCATTCTCCATAATGGAGAGTCAAGATCTATATTGTTTTATGCTATTTTACCTTAAAGAGGGTATTTAGGTCCTACCTAATACTGATGATCATGTGCTAAGAACAATTAAGTAGGGTTGGTTCGATGACTATTAGGATGAGGATCGTATGACTTGTTATTAATAACGAGTAGAAGTTGTATGATGATGATTAGTAGGACTTGTTATTAGGATGATGCATGATGCGAGCATGAAGAGTTATTATATATCTGTGGGTGAAATGAATATGGAATGGATTGAAGTGAAGGCAACATGCATGTGGTGCATGTCGAAAGTAGTACAATCCAAACTTGATCAAGTTAGGATTAGTATTACTTTCGACATGCACCACATGTTGCCTCACTTCAATCTAAGTCATGTTTAGGCATAGGAGTAGCAGGAGCACAGAGATAAGAGAGGACACATCTCTCTATTAGCTACCTATATCAACCTAAATTAACCCCCAAAACCCCTAAACTACCTCCTTTCAAACAAACAAGAAAACATCCCCTAAAATGTTGAGCGTGGAAGCTTATTGATCCCGGTTGGTGCTACCAACCGGGACCAAAGGCCCTCGTGCCTGGGTTCGCCAGAGCGGCCACGTGGAGGCCCATCTGTCCTGGTTAATATAAGAACCGGGACTAAAGGCCTAGGGCATTAGTAACGACCCTTTAGTCCCGGTTCCCCAACCGGGACAGATGGGCCTTATGAACCGGGACAAATGACCCTTTTTCTACTCGTGTATATTCAGAGAGTGTCGCCGCCGCCTGCCGTGTACTACAAGTCCATAAAGTACCTCACGAGATGGCAAATTCCGAGTCCATTCCGCCGCTGACAGGGGGCAGTCCGCACATGCCAGCGGGATCCCCGACATTGTGCCGCCGACTAACTCCACACGCGACTCCTCCTCCCTCATTGTTGTCCCGCCCCTGGCTCGTTATCCGATTCAGACGACGACACTGATTCAGACACATCCGATTCGTCGTCGATGTTGTATATCAGTGATTATGAGATGCACTCTTTGGTTCAGAAGTCTTCGGAGACTCCTCAAAGGATGGCGGAGGAGGGTCGTTGCAATGTTGAGCACAAGGGTGATGCTGCCCCCACCGTCCATGTTAGAGTTGTGTCGAATATTGTGTACAAGGTAGGTTATAGTTGGACTCTGAGTAGTATTGTGTTTAGATAGAATATGGAGTCGTGTCCTAATAGGACACTTGTATCCTATGTTGGGTTTCGTAGTAATTTCAAAAAATTTCCTACGCACACGCAAGATCATGTGATGCATAGCAACGAGGGGGAGAGTGTTGTCTACGTACCCAACGCAGACCGACTGCGAAAGCGATGACACGACGTAGAGGAAGTAGTCGTACGTCTTCACGATCCAACCGATCAAGCACCGAAACTACGGCACCTCCGAGTTCGAGCACACGTTCAGCTCGATGACGATCCCCGGACTCCGATCCAGCAAAGTGTCGGGGAAGAGTTCCGTCAGCACCACGGCGTGGTGACGATCTTGATGTACTACAGCAGCAGGGCTTCGCCTAAACTCCGCTACAGTATTATCGAGGAATATGGTGGCAGGGGGCACCGCACACGGCTAAGGAATAGATCACGTGGATCAACTTGTGTGTCTAGAGGTGCCCCCTGCCTCCGTATATAAAGGAGTAGAGGGGGGGAGGCTGGCCGGCCAAGGAGGAGGGCGCAGGAGAGTCCTACTCCCTCTGGGAGTAGGATTCCCCCCCCCCCCAATCCTAGTCGGAATAGGATTCGCGGAGGGGGAAAAGAGGAGGAGGGGGCCGGCCACCTCTCCTAGTCCTAATAGGACTAGGGGAAGGGGGAGGCGCGCAGCCCATCTAGGGCAGCCCCTTCTCTTTTCCACTAAGGCCCACTATGGCCCATATAGCTCCCGGGGGGTTCCGGTAACCCTCCCGGTATTCCGGTAAAATCCCGATTTCACCCGGAACACTTCCAATATCCAAACATAGGCTTCCAATATATCAATCTTTACGTCTCGACCATTTCGAGACTCCTCGTCATGTCCATGATCACATCCGGGACTCCAAACAACCTTCGGTACATCAAAATGCATAAACTCATAATATAACTGTCATCGTAACCTTAAGCGTGCGGACCCTACGGGTTCGAGAACAATGTAGACATGACCGAGACACGTCTCCGGTCAATAACCAATAGCGGGACCTGGATGCCCATATTGGCTCCTACATATTCTACGAAGATCTTTATCGGTCAGACCGCATAACAACATACGTTGTTCCCTTTGTCATCGGTATGTTACTTGCCCGAGATTTGATCGTCGGTATCCAATACCTAGTTCAATCTCGTTACCGACAAGTCTCTTTACTCGTTCCGTAATACATCATCTCACAACTAACATATTAGTTGTAATGCTTGCAAGGCTTATGTGATGTGTATTACCGAGAGGGCCCAGAGATACCTCTCCGACAATCGGAGTGACAAATCCTAATCTCGAAATACGCCAACCCAACATCTATCTTTGGAGGCACCTGTAATGCTCCTTTATAATCACCCAGTTACGTTGTGACGTTTGGTAGCACCCAAAGTGTTCCTCCGGCAAACGGGAGTTGCATAATCTCATAGTCATAGGAACATGTATAAGTCATGAAGAAAGCAATAGCAACATACTAAATGATCGGGTGCTAAGCTAATGGAATGGGTCATGTCAATCAGATCATTCAACTAATGATGTGACCTCGTTAATCAAATAACAACTCATTGTTCATGGTCAGGAAACATAACCATTTTCGATTAATGAGCTAGTCAAGTAGAGGCATACTAGTGACACTTTGTTTGTCTATGTATTCACACATGTATTATGTTTCCGGTTAATACAATTCTAGCATGAATAATAAACATTTATCATGATTATAAGGAAATGAATAATAACTTTATTATTGCCTCTAGGGCATATTTCCTTCAGTCTCCCACTTGCACTAGAGTCAATAATCTAGATTACACTGTAACGATTCTAACACCCATGGAGCCTTGGTGCTGATCATGTTTTGCTCGTGGAAGAGGCTTAGTCAACGGGTCTGCAACATTCAGATCCATATGTATCTTGCAAATCTCTATGTCTCCCACCTGGACTAGATCCCGGATGGAGTTGAAGCGTTTCTTGATGTGTTTGGTCCTTTTGTGAAATCTGGATTCCTTTGCCAAGGCAATTGCACCAGTATTGTCATAAAAGATTTTCATTGGACCCGATGCATTAGGTATGACACCTAGATCGGATATGAACTCCTTCATCCAGACTCCTTCGTTCGCTGCTTCCGAAGCAGCTATGTACTCCGCTTCACATGTAGATTCCGCTACGACACTTTGTTTAGAACTGCACCAACTGACAGCTCCACCGTTTAATGTAAACACGTATCCGGTTTGCGATTTAGAATCGTCCGGATCAGTGTCAAAGCTTGCATCGACGTAACCTTTTACGGTGAGCTCTTTGTCACCTCCATATACGAGAAACATATCCTTAGTCCTTTTCAGGTATTTCAGGATGTTCTTGACCGCTGTCCAGTGATCCACTCCTGGATTACTTTGGTACCTCCCTGCTAAACTTATAGCAAGGCACACATCAGGTCTGGTACACAGCATTGCATACATGATAGATCCTATGGCTGATGCATAGGGAACATCTTTCATATTCTCTCTATCTTCTGCAGTGGTCGGGCATTAAGTCTTACTCAACTTCACACCTTGTAACACAGGCAAGAACCCTTTCTTTGCTTGATCCATTTTGAATTTCTTCAAAATTTTGTCAAGGTATGTGCTTTGTGAACGTCCAATTAAGCGTCTTGATCTATCTCTATAGATCTTAATGCCTAATATGTAAGCAACTTAACCGAGGTCTTTCATTGAAAAACTTTTATTCAAGTATCCCTTTATGCTATCCAGAAATTCTATATCATTTCCAATCAGCAATATGTCATCCACATATAATATCAGAAATGCTACAGAGCTCCCACTCACTTTCTTGTAAATACAGGCTTCTCCGAAAGTCTATATAAAACCAAATGCTTTGATCACACTATCAAAACGTTTATTCCAACTCCGAGAGGCTTGCACCAGTCCATAAATGGATCGCTGGAGCTTGCACACTTTGTTAGCTCCCTTTGGATCGACAAAACCTTCCGGTTGCATCATATACAACTCTTCTTCCAGAAATCCATTCAGGAATGCAGTTTTGACATCCATATGCCAAATTTCATAATCATAAAATGCGGCAATAGCTAACATGATTCGGACGGACTTAAGCATCGCTACGGGTGAGAAGGTCTCATCGTAGTCAATCCCTTGAACTTGCCGAAAACCTTTTGCGACAAGTCGAGCTTTGTAGACAGTAACATTACCATCAACGTCAGTCTTTTTCTTAAAGATCCATTTATTTTCAATTGCTTGCCGATCATCGGGCAAGTCAACCAAAGTCCATACTTTGTTCTCATACATGGATCCCATCTCAGATTTCATAGCTTCAAGACACTTTGCGGAATCTGGGCTCACCATCGCTTCTTCATAGTTCGTAGGTTCATCATGATCTAGTAGCATGACTTGCAGAACAGGATTACCGTACCACTCTGGTGCGGATCTTACTCTGGTTGATCTACGAGGTTCAGCAGTATCTTGATCTGAAGTTTCATGATCATTATCATTGGCTTCCTCACTAACTGGTGTAGGTGTCACTGAAACAGTTTTCTGTGATGTACTACTTTCCAGTAAGGGAGCAGGTACAGTTACCTCATCAAGTTCTACTTTCCTCCCACTCACTTCTTTCGAGAGAAACTCCTTCTCTAGAAAGGATCCATTCTTAGCAATGAATGTCTTGCCTTCGGATCTGTGATAGAAGGTGTACCCAAAAGTCTCCTTTGGGTATCCTATGAAGACACATTTCTCCGATTTGGGTTCGAGCTTATCAGGTTGAAGCTTTTTCACATAAGCATCGCAGCCCCAAACTTTAAGAAATGACAACTTTGGTTTCTTGCCAAACCACAGTTCATAAGGCGTCGTCTCAACGGATTTTGATGGTGCCCTATTTAACGTGAATGCGGCCGTCTCTAAAGCATAACCCCAAAATGATAGCGGTAAATCAGTAAGAGACATCATAGATCGCACCATATCTAGTAAAGTACGATTACAACGTTCGGACACACCATTACGCTGTGGTGTTCCGGGTGGCGTGGGTTGCGAAACTATTCCACAGTTTTTAAAATGTACACCAAACTCGTAACTCAAATATTCTCCTCCACGATCAGATCGTAGAAACTTTATTTTCTTGTTACGATGATTTTCAACTTCACTCTGAAATTCTTTGAACTTTTCAAATGTTTCAGATTTATGTTTCATTAAGTAGATATACCCATATCTGCTTAAATCATCTGTGAAGGTGAGAAAACAACGATATCCGCCACGAGCCTCAATATTCATCGGACCACATACATCGGTATGTATGATTTCCAAAAAATCTGTTGCTCTCTCCATAGTACCGGAGAACGGTGTTTTAGTCATCTTGCCCATGAGGCACGGTTCGCAAGTACCAAGTGATTCATAATCAAGTGGTTCCAAAAGTCCATCAGTATGGAGTTTCTTCATGCGCTTTACACCGATATGACCTAAACGACAGTGCCACAAATAAGTTGCACTGTCATTATCAACTCTGCATCTTTTGGCTTCAACATTATGAATATGTGTATTACTACTATCGAGATTCAATAAAAATAGACCACTCTTCAAGGGTGCATGACCATAAAAGATATTACTCATATAAATAGGACAACCATTATTCTCTGATTTAAATGAATAACCGTCTCGCATTAAACAAGATCCAGATATAATGTTCATGCTCAACGCTGGCACCAAATAACAATTATTTAGGTCTAATATTAATCCCGAAGGTAGATGTAGAGGTAGCGTGCCGACTGCGATCACATCGACTTTGGAACCGTTTCCCACACGCATCGTCACCTCGTCCTTTGCCAGTGCCCGCTTATTCCGTAGTCCCTGTTTCGAGTTGCAAATATTAGCAACAGAACCAGTATCAAATACCCAGGTGCTACTGCGAGCTCTAGTAAGGTACACATCAATAACATGTATATCACATATAACTTTGTTCACCTTGCCATCCTTCTTATCCGCCAAATACTTGGGGCAGTTCCGCTTCCAGTGACCAGTCTGCTTGCAGTAGAAGCACTCAGTTTCAGGCTTAGGTCCAGACTTGGGTTTCTTCTCTTGAGTAGCAACTTGCTTGCCGTTCTTTTTGAAGTTCCCCTTCTTCTTCCCTTTGCCCTTTTTCTTGAAACTAGTGGTCTTGTTAACCATCAACACTTGATGCTCCTTCCTGATTTCTACCTCCGCAGCTTTCAGCATTGCGAAGAGCTCGGGAATAGTCTTGTTCATCCCTTGCATATTATAGTTCATCACGAAGCTCTTGTAGCTCGGTGGCAGTGATTGGAGAATTCTGTCAATGACGCAATCATCCGGAAGATTAACTCCCAATTGAATCAAGTGATTATTATACCCAGACATTTTGAGTATATGCTCACTAACAGAACTGTTCTCCTCCATCTTGCAGCTATAGAACTTATTGGAGACTTCATATCTCTCAATTCGGGCATTTGCTTGAAATATTAACTTCAACTCCTGGAACATCTCATATGCTCCATGACGTTCAAAACGTCGTTGAAGTCCCGATTCTAAGCCGTAAAGCATGGCACACTGAACTATCGAGTAGTCATCAGCTTTGCTCTGCCAGACGTTCATAACATCTGGTGTTGCTCCAGCAGCAGGCCTGGCACCCAGCGGTGCTTCCAGGACGTAATTCTTCTGTGCAGCAATGAGGATAATCCTCAAGTTACGGACCCAGTCCGTGTAATTGCTACCATCATCTTTCAACTTTGCTTTCTCAAGGAACGTATTAAAATTCAATGGAACAACAGCACGAGCCATCTATCTACAATCAACATAAACAAGCAAGATACTATCAGGTACTAAGTTCATGATAAATTTAAGTTCAATTAATCATATTACTTAAGAACTCCCACTTAGATAGACATCCCTCTAATCTTCTAAGTGATTACGTGATCCAAATCAACTAAACCATAACCGATCATCACGTCAGATGGAGTAGTTTTCAATGGTGAACATCGTTTATGTTGATCATATCTACTATATGATTCACGCTCGACCTTTCGGTCTCCGTGTTCCGAGGCCATATCTGCATATGCTAGGCTCGTCAAGTTTAACCTGAGTATTCTGCGTGTGCAAAATTGGCTTGCACCCGTTGTAGATGGACGTAGAGCTTATCACACCCGATCATCACATGGTGTCTGGGCACGACGAACTTTGGCAACGGTGCATACTCAGGGAGAACACTTCTTGATAATTTAGTGAGAGATCATCTTATAATGCTACCGTCAATCAAAGCAAGATAAGATGCACAAAAAGATAAACATCACATGCAATCAATATAAGTGATATGATATGGCCATCATCATCTTGTGCTTGTGATCTCCATCTCCGAAGCACCGTCATGATCATCACCGGCGCGACACCTTGATCTCCATCGTAGCATCGTTGTCGTCTCGCCAATCTTATGCTTCCACGACTATCACTACCGTTTAGTAATAAAGTAAAGCATTACATCACGATTGCATTGCATACAATAAAGCGACAACCATATGGCTCCTGCCAGTTGCCGATAACTCGGTTACAAAACATGATCATCTCATACAATAAAATTCAGCATCATGCCTTGACCATATCACATCACAACATGCCCTGCAAAAACAAGTTAGACGTCCTCTACTTTGTTGTTGCATGTTTTACGTGGCTGCTACGGGCTTAAGTAAGAACCAATCTCACCTACGCATCAAAACCACAACGATAGTTTGTCAAATAGACTCCGTTTTAACCTTCGCAAGGACCGGGCGTAGCCATACTTGGTTCAACTAAAGTTGGAGAGACAGTCGTCCGCAAGCCATCTATGTGCAAAGCACGTCGAGGGAACCGGTCTCGCGTAAGCATACGCGTAAGGTTGGTCCGGGTCGTCTCGTCCAACAATACCGCCGAACCAAAGTATGACATGCTGGTAGGCAGTATGACTTGTATCGTCCACAACTCACTTGTGTTCTACTCGTGCATATAACATCAACATAAATAACCTAGGCTCGGATGCCACTGTTAGGTTTCATAGTAATTTCAAAAAATTTCCTACGCACACGCAAGATCATGTGATGCATAGCAACGAGGGGGAGAGTGTTGTCTACGTACCCAACGCAGACCGACTGCGGAAGCGATGACACGACGTAGAGGAAGTAGTCGTACGTCTTCACGATCCAACCGATCAAGCACCGAAACTACGGCACCTCCGAGTTCGAGCACACGTTCAGCTCGATGACGATCCCCGGACTCCGATCCAGCAAAGTGTCGGGGAAGAGTTCCGTCAGCACCACGGCGTGGTGACGATCTTGATGTACTACAGCAGCAGGGCTTCGCCTAAACTCCGCTACAGTATTATCGAGGAATATGGTGGCAGGGGGCACCTCACATGGCTAAGGAATAGATCACGTGGATCAACTTGTGTGTCTAGAGGTGCCCCCTACCTCCGTATATAAAGGAGTAGAGGGGGGGAGGCTGGCCGGCCAAGGAGGAGGGCGCAGGAGAGTCCTACTCCCTCTGGGAGTAGGATTCCCCCCAATCCTAGTCGGAATAGGATTCACGGAGGGGGAAAAGAGGAGGCGGGGGCAGGCCACCTCTCCTAGTCCTAATAGGACTAGGGGAAGGGGGAGGCACGCAGCCCATCTAGGGCAGCCCCTTCTCTTTTCCACTAAGGCCCACTATGGCCCATATAGCTCCCGGGGGGTTCCGGTAACCCTCCCGGTATTCCGGTAAAATCCCGATTTCACCCGGAACACTTCCAATATCCAAACATAGGCTTCCAATATATCAATCTTTACGTCTCGACCATTTCGAGACTCCTCGTCATGTCCATGATCACATCCGGGACTCCAAACAACCTTCGGTACATGAAAATGCATAAACTCATAATATAACTGTCATCGTAACCTTAAGCGTGCGGACCCTACGGGTTCGAGAACAATGTAGACATGACCGAGACACGTCTCCGGTCAATAACCAATAGCGGGACGTGGATGCCCATATTGGCTCCTACATATTCTACGAAGATCTTTATCGGTCAGACCGCATAACAACATACGTTGTTCCCTTTGTCATCGGTATGTTACTTGCCCGAGATTTGATCGTCGGTATCCAATACCTAGTTCAATCTCGTTACCGGCAAGTCTCTTTACTCGTTCCGTAATACATCATCTCACAACTAACATATTAGTTGTAATGCTTGCAAGGCTTATGTGATGTGTATTACCGAGAGGGCCCAGAGATACCTCTCCGACAATCGGAGTGACAAATCCTAATCTCGAAATACGCCAACCCAACATCTATCTTTGGAGACACCTGTAATGCTCCTTTATAATCACCCAGTTACGTTGTGACGTTTGGTAGCACCCAAAGTGTTCCTCCGGCAAACGGGAGTTGCATAATCTCATAGTCATAGGAACATGTATAAGTCATGAAGAAAGCAATAGCAACATACTAAACGATCGGGTGCTAAGCTAATGGAATGAGTCATGTCAATCAGATCATTCAACTAATGATGTGACCTCGTTAATCAAATAACAACTCATTGTTCCTGGTCAGGAAACATAACCATCTTTGATTAACGAGCTAGTCAAGTAGAGGCATACTAGTGACACTTTGTTTGTCTATGTATTCACACATGTATTATGTTTCCGGTTAATACAATTCTAGCATGAATAATAAACATTTATCATCATTATAAGGAAATAAATAATAACTTTATTATTGCCTCTAGGGCATATTTCGTTCATCCTAGGCCTCTCATATATAGCGGGGGGTAGACACACGATGTAACCTATGCCAACATAATAGCACAGGCGCGTAAGGGGGAGCCGGCTGCATGTGCTGGCGCCCGGGTGGCCGGTGTGCGGTATTGTAACGGTGTCAGGGGAGGAGCGCCCGTAGTCAGGTTCCGGGGATGTAGCCATATTGGTGAACCTCGTTAACAAATCTCGATGTCGTGCTTGTGTGATTGCTTGGTCCTCGAATGATCAACGGTATGCCTCGGATTTATTCTAACAAGTGATATCATGAGCTAGGTTGCATAATCCGGCGGGCGGTCGTGTTGATCTGGAGGATGGATCGTATCAGATCCGGTGCGAAGACGACGGCCATGAGAATCCGTTTGGAGGATCTTTGTCGCGGAAGTCGTCGGTTTGCAGCCGGACGGGATGGACATGCAAGGCAATCGGAAGTTGTAGCTCGTGTAGCAGCTGGGCAACGTTGAAACGTGGAAGCGTTGGCGGCGTAACGCGTGCCAGAGCGACAGATCGGATCGGATCGATCTGATTGAAGCTGGAGCAACAGCAGCGTACGAGACGTGCAGGACGACAGGCCGGACAAGTGCGGTAGCGACCGAAGGGCCCGAGGCACGTGTTGGAGGGGGTCCAGCGTGGCGTGGGCTGGACCAAACATGGTCGGCTGGAAGGCTGCTGCGGGCTAAGCGCTCCGCGGCCCTGACGCTTTTGGAGCTGGCTCGTTCGGCTGATTGCACGGGTGCATGGAAGGCCGAAGCTGTGTTAGGCCTTGCACAATGGGAGATGCTTAGAGAGGTGCTTAGAAAAATAAACCGAGTTTTTCTGAAGCACCGGTGCCTATTTCTATAAAAGAGACTCTTAGTTAAGCGTCTACCTTGTATAAATAAGCACCGGTGCTTAAGGAAAGCCTGGTTTATTTTTCTAAGCACGTCCCCTAAGCACCTCCCATTGTACAAGGCCTTACATCAACGGAGGCTCGGCCAGAATAGCACGTGATGGCCAAGACATCGTGAGAAGATTTGTTTGGACAAAAAAAACAAGAGGACCGAGTCCTGGTGTGCAATGATAGGCAGGCAAATTAGTCGGCGAAATAAAACCAGCAAGGGATATGCATCCATTGGAATTAGCAGGAGGCATTGACAAGGCAATTGCTAGCATCAGAATTGTGCCTAGAGCTATAGAAGCTCGGTTAATTTTTTTATAGCGTCAGTCATACGAAGAAGCGTGACGCCACCGGGCATCGGTTTGTGGTGGAGAAGTTCAATGGGACTGAAAACCTTGGTTATGGCAGACATGGGTGAAAGATTGTTGGCGCGACAAGGGATGTTTGAAGGCGTTGCGGGGAGTCATGTCAGCTAAGATGAAATTATCATGAGATGGATGGAAATTCGTGGATTGATTTGGGAGCCTGGGTCAGACGTGTCAGTCTGACGGATCGACGCGAGTCGGTTGGTACAGAAGATGATGCGGGATCGGCGGTGGCGACATAGGTGCGTGATGCTGATGGTGACCGACTTCTGGGGCATGGAAACACGTGGCGCAGGTATGAGAACTTGTGTGGCTTCGACAAGACTATGGCACGGGTTTGATTCAAGGTGATGTACACATGGAGCTTGAGTCGACGGGGGCGTGAGGGTGGACTGATCATCTACCACGGAGTCATGTTGAAGGTGGAGCTGAATTGAGGGGCTACAGTGTAAGGATTCAGGGAATTGAAGCCTATTCAGCAAGTGGGAAAAAGCGAGTGACATGCAGTTCGGACTGGAGCCTAGTGGTCTGATGGAAGCGTGAAACTCGTCATCGGTCGGTGATGATTGGTGGTACTCTGCAGTGAAGGTTGAGTGGTGTGGGTTTGCGACCCTTGAGACTCGACCAGGACAGCGGAGGATCGACGCGGTAATAGCGGCGAGGCGTGCGGTATGCACAGGGCATGGAGACGGGCCAGGGCTCTGGTGGTCATACATGTGGTGAGACAACTGCGAATTTGACTCAGGATGACTACAAGCAATGGTGAAATTCCTTCAAGTTTCAGACAGGCGGTCAAGAAAGGAGCGGTGATTTTGAGTTCAGATAACTTTTATGTGTGACACCCAATATGTGAGTTGTTCATTTTCACGCAGATCAGTGATCAGTGTGTGGTTGTATTGGACGGATACTCTAGAAGTTGGGACCACAAACTAAAGTAAGGAGGAACTTAAATTTTGCTCGACTACTCTGGTCAAGAAAATAAGGGACTACAAGTTGGAGGTGGAGTCATATGAAGTCTTTGGAGTGGCAGCGGTACTCATGGGATAAACTCAAGTTCAATGTACACGGAAGTTTGACGCATTGACGAATTCAAGGTGGTGGAGAATATTCGCCAAGGTGGAGTTTGTTAGAGTTGTGTCGAATATTGTGTACAAGGTAGGTTATAGTTGGACTCTGAGTAGTATTGTGTTTAGATAGAATATGGAGTCGTGTCCTAATAGGACACTTGTATGCTAGGCCTCTCATATATAGCGGGGTAGACACACGATGTAACCTATGCCAACATAATAGCACAGGCGCGTAAGGGGGAGCCGGCGGCATGTGCCGGTGCCCGGGTGGCCGGTGTGCGGTATTGTAACGGTGTCAGGGGAGGAGCGCCCGTAGTCAGGTTCCGGGGATGTAGCCATATTGGTGAACCTCGTTAACAAATCTCGATGTCGTGCTTGTGTGATTGCTTGGTCCTCGAATGATCAACGGTATGCCTCAGATTTATTCTAACAAGTGGTATCATGAGCTAGGTAGCATAATCCGGCGGGCGGTCGTGTTGATCTGGAGGATGGATCGTATCAGATCCGGTGCGAAGACGACGGCCATGAGAATCCGTTTGGAGGATCTTTGTCGCGGAAGTCGTCGGTTTGCGGCCAGATGGGATGGACATGCAAGGCAATCGGAAGCTGTAGCTCGTGTAGCAGCTGGGCAACGTTGAAACATGGCAGCGTTGGCGGCGTAACGCGTGCCAGAGCGACAGATCAGATCGGATCGATCTGATTGAAGCTGGAGAAACAGCAGCGTACGAGACGTGCAGGACGACGGGCCGGACAAGTGCGGTAGCGACCGAAGGGCCCGATGCACGTGTTGGAGGGGGTCCAGCGTGGCGTGAGCTGGCCCAAACATGGTCGGCTTGAAGGCTGCTGCGGGCTAAGCGCTCGGCGGCCCTGACGCTTTTGGAGCTGGCTCGTTCGGCTAATTGCACGGGTGCATGGAAGGCTGAAGCTGTGTTAGGCCTTGCACAATGGGAGATGCTTAGAGAGGTTCTTAGAAAAATAAACTGAGTTTTTCTGAAGCACCGGTGACTATTTCTATAAAAGAGACGCTTAGTTAAGCATCTACCTTGTATAAATAAGCACCGGTGCTTAAGGAAAGCCTGGTTTATTTTTCTAAGCACCTCCCATTGTACAAGGCCTTACATCAACGGAGGCTCGGCCAGAATAGCACGTGATGGCCAAGACATCGTGCGAAGATTTGTTTGGACAAAAAAACAAGAGGACCGAGTCCTGGTGTGCAACGATAGGCAGGCAAATCAGTCGGCGAAATAAAACCATCAAGGGATATGCATCCATTGGAATTAGCAGGAGGCATTGACAAGTCAATTGCTAGCATCAGAATTGTGCCTAGAGCTACAGAAGCTCGGTTAATTTTTTTATAGCATCAGTCATACGAAGAATCGTGACGCCACCGGGCATCGGTTTGAGGTGGAGAAGTTCAACGGGACCAAAAACCTTGGTTATGGCAGACATGGGTGAAAGATTCATGGCACGACAAGGGATGTTTGAAGGCGTTGCGGGGAGTCATGTCAGCTAAGATGAAATTATCATGAGATGGATGGAAATTCGTGGATTGATCTGGGAGCCTGGGTCAGAGTTGTCAGTCTGACGGATCGACGCGAGTCGGTTGGTACAGAAGATTATGCGGGATCGGCGGTGGCGACATAGGTGTGTGATGCTGATGGTGACCGATTTCTGGGGCATGGAAACACGTGGCGTAGGTCTGAGAACTTGTGTGGCTTCGACAAGACTATGGCGCGGGGTTGATTCAAGGTGATGTACACATGGAGCTTGAGTCGACGAGGGTGTGAGGGTGGACTGATCATCTACCACAGAGTCATGTTGAAGGTGGAGCTGAATTGAGGGGCTACAGTGTAAGGATTCAGGGAATCGAAGCCTATTCAGCAAGTGGGAAAAAGCGAGTGACATGCAGTTCGGACTGGAGCCTAGTGGTCTGATGGAAGCGTGAAACTCGTCATCGGTCGGTGATGATTGGTGGTACTCTGTAGTGAAGGTTGAGTGGTGTGGGTTTGCGACCCTTGAGACTCGACCAGGACAGCGGAGGATCGACGCGGTAATAGCGGCGAGGCGTGCGGTATGCACAGGGCATGGAGACGGGCCAGGGCTCTGGTGGTCATACATGTGGTGAGACAACTGCGAATTTGACTCGGGATGACTACAAGCAATGGTGAAATTCCTTGAAGTTTCAGACAGGCGGTCAAGAAAGGAGCGGTGATTTTGAGTTCAGATAACTTTTATGTGTGACACCCAATATGTGAGTTGTTCATTTTCACGCAGATCAGTGATCAGTGTGTGGTTGTATTGGACGGATACTCTGGAAGTTGGGACCACAAACTAAAGTAAGGAGGAACTTAAATTTTGCTCGACTACTCTGGTCAAGAAAATAAGGGACTACAAGTTGGAGGTGGAGTCATATGAAGTCTTTGGAGTGGCAGCGGTACTCATGGGATAAACTCAAGTTCAATGTACACGGAAGTTTGACGCATTGACGAATTCAAGGTGGTGGAGAATATTCGCCAAGGTGGAGTTTGTTAGAGTTGTGTCGAATATTGTGTACAAGGTAGGTTATAGTTGGACTCTGAGTAGTATTGTGTTTAGATAGAATATGGAGACGTGTCCTAATAGGACACTTGTATGCTAGGCCTCTCATATATAGCGGGGTAGACACACGATGTAACCTATGCCAACATAATAGCACAGGCACATAAGGGGGAGCCGGCGGCATGTGCCGGTGCCCGGGTGGCCGGTGTGGGGTATTGTAACGGTGTCAGGGGAGGAGCGCCCGTAGTCAGGTTCCGGGGATGTAGCCATATTGGTGAACCTCGTTAACAAATCTCGATGTCGTGCTTGTGTGATTGCTTGGTCCTCGAATGATCAACGGTATGCCTCAGATTTATTCTAACAAGTGGTATCATGAGCTAGGTTGCATAATCCGGCGGGCGGTCGTGTTGATCTGGAGGATGGATCGTATCAGATCCGGTGCGAAGACGACGGCCATGAGAATCCGTTTAGAGGATCTCTGTCGCGGAAGTCGTCGGTTTGCGGCCATATGGGATGGACATGCAAGGCAATCGGAAGCTGTAGCTCGTGTAGCAGCTGGGCAACGTTGAAACGTGGCAGCGTTGGCGGCGTAACGCGTGCCAGAGCGACAGATCAGATCGGATCGATCTGATTGAAGCTGGAGCAACAGCAGCGTACGAGAAGTGCAGGACGACGGGCCGGACAAGTGCGGTAGCGACCGAAGGGCCCGATGCACGTGTTGGAGGGGGTCCAGCGTGGCGTGAGCTGGCCCAAACATGGTCGGCTTGAAGGCTGCTGCGGGCTAAGCGCTCGGCGGCCCTGACGCTTTTGGAGCTGGCTCGTTCGGCTAATTGCACGGGTGCATGGAAGGCTGAAGCTGTGTTAGGCCTTGCACAATGGGAGATGCTTAGAGAGGTTCTTAGAAAAATAAACTTAGTTTTTCTGAAGCACCGGTGACTATTTCTATAAAAGAGACGCTTAGTTAAGCATCTACCTTGTATAAATAAGCACCGGTGCTTAAGGAAAGCCTGGTTTATTTTTCTAAGCACCTCCCCTAAGCACCTCCCATTGTACAAGGCCTTACATCAACGGAGGCTTGGCCAGAATAGCACGTGATGGCCAAGACATCGTGCGAAGATTTGTTTGGACAAAAAAACAAGAGGACCGAGTCCTGGTGTGCAACGATAGGCAGGCAAATCAGTCGGCGAAATAAAACCATCAAGGGATATGCATCCATTGGAATTAGCAGGAGGCATTGACAAGTCAATTGCTAGCATCAGAATTGTGCCTAGAGCTACAGAAGCTCGGTTAATTTTTTTATAGCATCAGTCATACGAAGAATCGTGACGCCACCGGGCATCGGTTTGAGGTGGAGAAGTTCAACGGGACTGAAAACCTTGGTTATGGCAGACATGGGTGAAAGATTCATGGCGCGACAAGGGATGTTTGAAGGCGTTGCGGGGAGTCATGTGAGCTAAGATGAAATTATCATGAGATGGATGGAAATTCGTGGATTGATCTGGGAGCCTGGGTCAGACTTGTCAGTCTGACGGATCGACGCGAGTCGGTTGGTACAGAAGATTATGCGGGATCGGCGGTGGCGACATAGGTGCGTGATGCTGATGGTGACCGATTTCTGGGGCATGGAAACACGTGGCGTAGGTCTGAGAACTTGTGTGGCTTCGACAAGACTATGGCGCGGGGTTGATTCAAGGTGATGTACACATGGAGCTTGAGTCGACGAGGGCGTGAGGGTGGACTGATCATCTACCACAGAGTCATGTTGAAGGTGGAGCTGAATTGAGGGGCTACAGTGTAAGGATTCAGGGAATCGAAGCCTATTCAGCAAGTGGGAAAAAGCGAGTGACATGCAGTTCGGACTGGAGCCTAGTGGTCTGATGGAAGCGTGAAACTCGTCATCGGTCGGTGATGATTGGTGGTACTCTGTAGTGAAGGTTGAGTGGTGTGGCTTTGCGACCCTTGAGACTCGACCAGGACAGCGGAGGATCGACGCGGTAATAGCGGCGAGGCGTGCGATATGCACAGGGCATGGAGACGGGCCAGGGCTCTGGTGGTCATACATGTGGTGAGACAACTGCGAATTTGACTCGGGATGACTACAAGCAATGGTGAAATTCCTTCAAGTTTCAGACAGGCGGTCAAGAAAGGAGCGGTGATTTTGAGTTCAGATAACTTTTATGTGTGACACCCAATATGTGAGTTGTTCATTTTCACGCAGATCAGTGATCAGTGTGTGGTTGTATTGGACGGATACTCTGGAAGTTGGGACCACAAACTAAAGTAAGGAGGAACTTAAATTTTGCTCGACTACTCTGGTCAAGAAAATAAGGGACTACAAGTTGGAGGTGGAGTCATATGAAGTCTTTGGAGTGGCAACGGTACTCATGGGATAAACTCAAGTTCAATGTACACGGAAGTTTGACGCATTGACGAATTCAAGGTGGTGGAGAATATTCGCCAAGGTGGAGTTTGTTAGAGTTGTGTCGAATATTGTGTACAAGGTAGGTTATAGTTGGACTCTGAGTAGTATTGTGTTTAGATAGAATATGGAGACGTGTCCTAATAGGACACTTGTATGCTAGGCCTCTCATATATAGCGGGGTAGACACACGATGTAACCTATGCCAACATAATAGCACAGGCACATAAGGGGGAGCCGGCGGCATGTGCCGGTGCCCAGGTGGCCGGTGTGCGGTATTGTAACGGTGTCAGGGGAGGAGCGCCCGTAGTCAGGTTCCGGGGATGTAGCCATATTGGTGAACCTCGTTAACAAATCTCGATGTCGTGCTTGTGTGATTGCTTGGTCCTCGAATGATCAACGGTATGCCTCAGATTTATTCTAACAAGTGGTATCATGAGCTAGGTTGCATAATCCGGCGGGCGGTCGTGTTGATCTGGAGGATGGATCGTATCAGATCCGGTGCGAAGACGACGGCCATGAGAATCCGTTTAGAGGATCTCTGTCGCGGAAGTCGTCGGTTTGCGGCCAGATGGGATGGACATGCAAGGCAATCGGAAGCTGTAGCTCGTGTAGCAGCTGGGCAACGTTGAAACGTGGCAGCGTTGGCGGCGTAACGCGTGCCAGAGCGACAGATCAGATCGGATCGATCTGATTGAAGCTGGAGCAACAGCAGCGTACGAGACGTGCAGGACGACGGGCCGGACAAGTGCGGTAGCGACCGAAGGGCCCGATGCACGTGTTGGAGGGGGTCCAGCGTGGCGTGAGCTGGCCCAAACATGGTCGGCTTGAAGGCTGCTGCGGGCTAAGCGCTCGGCGGCCCTGACGCTTTTGGAGCTGGCTCGTTCGGCTAATTGCACGGGTGCATGGAAGGATGAAGCTGTGTTAGGCCTTGCACAATGGGAGATGCTTAGAGAGGTTCTTAGAAAAATAAACTGAGTTTTTCTGAAGCACCGGTGACTATTTCTATAAAAGAGACGCTTAGTTAAGCATCTACCTTGTATAAATAAGCACCGGTGCTTAAGGAAAGCCTGGTTTATTTTTCTAAGCACCTCCCATTGTACAAGGCCTTACATCAACGGAGGCTCGGCCAGAATAGCACGTGATGGCCAAGACATCGTGCGAAGATTTGTTTGGACAAAAAAACAAGAGGACCGAGTCCTGGTGTGCAACGATAGGCAGGCAAATCAGTCGGCGAAATAAAACCATCAAGGGATATGCATCCATTGGAATTAGCAGGAGGCATTGACAAGTCAATTGCTAGCATCAGAATTGTGCCTAGAGCTACAGAAGCTCGGTTAATTTTTTTATAGCATCAGTGATACGAAGAATCGTGACGCCACCGGGCATCGGTTTGAGGTGGAGAAGTTCAACGGGACCAAAAACCTTGGTTATGGCAGACATGGGTGAAAGATTCATGGCACGACAAGGGATGTTTGAAGGCGTTGCGGGGAGTCATGTCAGCTAAGATGAAATTATCATGAGATGGATGGAAATTCGTGGATTGATCTGGGAGCCTGGGTCAGAGTTGTCAGTCTGACGGATCGACGCGAGTCGGTTGGTACAGAAGATGATGCGGGATCGGCGGTGGCGACATAGGTGCGTGATGCTGATGGTGACCGATTTCTGGGGCATGGAAACACGTGGCGTAGGTCTGAGAACTTGTGTGGCTTCGACAAGACTATGGCGCGGGGTTGATTCAAGGTGATGTACACATGGAGCTTGAGTCGACGAGGGCGTGAGGGTGGACTAATCATCTACCACAGAGTCATGTTGAAGGTGGAGCTGAATTGAGGGGCTACAGTGTAAGGATTCAGGGAATCGAAGCCTATTCAGCAAGTGGGAAAAAGCGAGTGACATGCAGTTCGGACTGGAGCCTAGTGGTCTGATGGAAGCGTGAAACTCGTCATCGGTCGGTGATGATTGGTGGTACTCTGTAGTGAAGGTTGAGTGGTGTGGGTTTGCGACCCTTGAGACTCGACCAGGACAGCGGAGGATCGACGCGGTAATAGCGGCGAGGCGTGCGGTATGCACAGGGCATGGAGACGGGCCAGGGCTCTGGTGGTCATACATGTGGTGAGACAACTGCGAATTTGACTCGGGATGACTACAAGCAATGGTGAAATTCCTTCAAGTTTCAGACAGGCGGTCAAGAAAGGAGCGGTGATTTTGAGTTCAGATAACTTTTATGTGTGACACCCAATATGTGAGTTGTTCATTTTCACGCAGATCAGTGATCAGTGTGTGGTTGTATTGGACGGATACTCTGGAAGTTGGGACCACAAACTAAAGTAAGGAGGAACTTAAATTTTGCTCGACTACTCTGGTCAAGAAAATAAGGGACTACAAGTTGGAGGTGGAGTCATATGAAGTCTTTGGAGTGGCAGCGGTACTCATGGGATAAACTCAAGTTCAATGTACACGGAAGTTTGACGCATTGACGAATTCAAGGTGGTGGAGAATATTCGCCAAGGTGGAGTTTGTTAGAGTTGTGTCGAATATTGTGTACAAGGTAGGTTATAGTTGGACTCTGAGTAGTATTGTGTTTAGATAGAATATGGAGACGTGTCCTAATAGGACACTTGTATGCTAGGCCTCTCATATATAGCGGGGTAGACACACGATGTAACCTATGCCAACATAATAGCACAGGCACATAAGGGGGAGCCGGCAGCATGTGCCGGTGCCCGGGTGGCCGGTGTGCGGTATTGTAACGGTGTCAGGGGAGGAGCGCCCGTAGTCAGGTTCCGGGGATGTAGCCATATTGGTGAACCTCATTAACAAATCTCGTTGTCGTGCTTGTGTGATTGCTTGGTCCTCGAATGATCAACGGTATGCCTCAGATTTATTCTAACAAGTGGTATCATGAGCTAGGTTGCATAATCCGGCGGGCGGTCGTGTTGATCTGGAGGATGGATCGTATCAGATCCGGTGCGAAGACGACGGCCATGAGAATCCGTTTAGAGGATCTCTGTCGCGGAAGTCGTCGGTTTGCGGCCAGATGGGATGGACATGCAAGGCAATCGGAAGCTGTAGCTCGTGTAGCAGCTGGGCAACGTTGAAACGTGGCAGCGTTGGCGGCGTAACGCGTGCCAGAGCGACAGATCAGATCGGATCGATCTGATTGTAGCTGGAGCAACAGCAGCGTACGAGACGTGCAGGACGACGGGCCGGACAAGTGCGGTAGCGACCGAAGGGCCCGATGCACGTGTTGGAGGGGGTCCAGCGTGGCGTGAGCTGGCCCAAACATGGTCGGCTTGAAGGCTGCTGCGGGCTAAGCGCTCGGCGGCCCTGACGCTTTTGGAGCTGGCTCGTTCGGCTAATTGCACGGGTGCATGGAAGGCTGAAGCTGTGTTAGGCCTTGCACAATGGGAGATGCTTAGAGAGGTTCTTAGAAAAATAAACTGAGTTTTTCTGAAGCACCGGTGACTATTTCTATAAAAGAGACGCTTAGTTAAGCATCTACCTTGTATAAATAAGCACCGGTGCTTAAGGAAAGCCTGGTTTATTTTTCTAAGCACCTCCCCTAAGCACCTCCCATTGTACAAGGCCTTACATCAACGGAGGCTTGGCTAGAATAGCACGTGATGGCCAAGACATCGTGCGAAGATTTGTTTGGAAAAAAAAACAAGAGGACCGAGTCCTGGTGTGCAACGATAGGCAGGCAAATCAGTCGGCGAAATAAAACCATCAAGGGATATGCATCCATTGGAATTAGCAGGAGGCATTGACAAGTCAATTGCTAGCATCAGAATTGTGCCTAGAGCTACAGAAGCTCGGTTAATTTTTTTATAGCATCAGTCATACGAAGAATCGTGACGCCACCGGGCATCGGTTTGAGGTGGAGAAGTTCAACGGGACTGAAAACCTTGGTTATGGCAGACATGGGTGAAAGATTCATGGCGCGACAAGGGATGTTTGAAGGCGTTGCGGGGAGTCATGTGAGCTAAGATGAAATTATCATGAGATGGATGGAAATTCGTGGATTGATCTGGGAGCCTGGGTCAGAGTTGTCAGTGTGACGGATCGACGCGAGTCGGTTGGTACAGAAGATGATGCGGGATCGGCGGTGGCGACATAGGTGCGTGATGCTGATGGTGACCGATTTCTGGGGCATGGAAACACGTGGCGTAGGTCTGAGAACTTGTGTGGCTTCGATAAGACTATGGCGCGGGGTTGATTCAAGGTGATGTACACATGGAGCTTGAGTCGACGAGGGCGTGAGGGTGGACTGATCATCTACCACAGAGTCATGTTGAAGGTGGAGCTGAATTGAGGGGCTACAGTGTAAGGATTCAGGGAATCGAAGCCTATTCAGCAAGTGGGAAAAAGCGAGTGACATGCAGTTCGGACTGGAGCCTAGTGGTCTGATGGAAGCGTGAAACTCGTCATCGGTCGGTGATGATTGGTGGTACTCTGTAGTGAAGGTTGAGTGGTGTGGGTTTGCGACCCTTGAGACTCGACCAGGACAGTGGAGGATCGACGCGGTAATAGCGGCGAGGCGTGCGGTATGCACAGGGCATGGAGACGGGCCAGGGCTCTGGTGGTCATACATGTGGTGAGACAACTGCGAATTTGACTCGGGATGACTACAAGCAATGGTGAAATTCCTTCAAGTTTCAGACAGGCGGTCAAGAAAGGAGCGGTGATTTTGAGTTCAGATAACTTTTATGTGTGACACCCAATATGTGAGTTGTTCATTTTCACGCAGATCAGTGATCAGTGTGTGGTTGTATTGGATGGATACTCTGGAAGTTGGGACCACAAACTAAAGTAAGGAGGATCTTAAATTTTGCTCGACTACTCTGGTCAAGAAAATAAGGGACTACAAGTTGGAGGTGGAGTCATATGAAGTCTTTGGAGTGGCACCGGTACTCATGGGATAAACTCAAGTTCAATGTACACGGAAGTTTGACACATTGACGAATTCAAGGTGGTGGAGAATATTCGCCAAGGTGGAGTTTGTTAGAGTTGTGTCGAATATTGTGTACAAGGTAGGTTATAGTTGGACTCTGAGTAGTATTGTGTTTAGATAGAATATGGAGTCGTGTCCTAATAGGACACTTGTATGTTAGGCCTCTCATATATAGCGGGGGTAGACACACGATGTAACCTATGCCAACATAATAGCACAGGCGCGTAAGGGGGAGCCGGCGGCATGTGCCGGCGCCCGGGTGGCCGGTGTGCGGTCTTGTAACGGTGTCAGGGGAGGAGCACCCGTACTCAGGTTTCGGGGTTGTAGCCATATTGGTGAACCTCGTTAACAAATCTCGATGTCGTGCTTGTGTGATTGCTTGGTCCTCGAATGATCAACGGTATGCCTCAGGTTTATTCTAACAAGTGGTATCATGAGCTAGGCTGCATAATCCGGCGGGCGGTCGTGTTGATCTGGAGGATGGATCGTATCAGATCCGGTGCGAAGACGACGGCCATGAGAATCCGTTTTGAGGATCTCTATCGCGGAAGTCGTCGGTTTGCAGCCGGACGGGATGGACATGCAAGGCAATCGGAAGCTGTAGCTCGTGTAGCAGCTGGGCAACGTTGAAACGTGGAAGCGTTGGCGGCGTAACGCGTGCCAGAGCGACAGATCGGATTGGATCGATCTGATTGAAGCTGGAGCAACAGCAGCGTACGAGACGTGCAGGCCGACGGGCCGGACAAGTGCGGTAGCGACCGAAGGGCCCGAGGCACGTGTTGGAGGGGGTCCAGCGTGGCGTGGGCTGGCCCAAACATGGTCGGCTGGAAGGCTGCTGCAGGCTAAGCGCTCGGTGGCCCTGACACTTTTGGAGCTGGCTCGTTCGGCTGATTGCACGGGTGCATGGAAGGCTGAAGCTGTGTTAGGCCTTGCACAATGGGAGATGCTTAGAGAGGTGCTTAGAAAAATAAACCGAGTTTTTCTGAAGCACCGGTGCCTATTTCTATAAAAGAGACGCTTAGTTAAGCGTCTACCTTGTATAAATAATCACCGGTTCTTAAGGAAAGCCTGGTTTATTTTTCTAAGCACGTCCCCTAAGCACCTCCCATTGTACAAGGCCTTACATCAACGGAGGCTCGGCCAGAATAGCACGTGATGGCCAAGACATCGTGAGAAGATTTGTTTGGACAAAAAAACAAGAGGACCGAGTCCTGGTGTGCAATGATAGGGAGGCAAATCAGTCGGCGAAATAAAACCATCAAGGGATATCCATCCATTGGAATTAGCAGGAGGCATTGACAAGGCAATTGCTAGCGTCAGAATTGTGCCTAGAGCTACAGAAGCTCGGTTAATTTTTTACAGCGTCAGTCATACGAAGAATCGTGACGCCACCGGGCATCGGTTTGAGGTGGAGAAGTTCAACGGGACTGAAAACCTTGGTTATGGCAGACATGGGTGAAAGATTGTTGGCGCGACAAGGGATGTTTGAACGCGTTGCGGGGAGTCATGTCAGCTAAGATGAAATTATCATGAGATGGATGGAAATTTGTGGATTGATCTGGGAGCCTGGGTCAGACTTGTCAGTCTGACGGATCGACGCGAGTTGGTTGGTACAGAAGATGATGCGGGATCGGCGGTGGCGACATAGGTGCGTGATTCTGATGGTGACGGACTTCTGGGGCATGGAAACACGTGGCGCAGGTCTGAGAACTTGTGTGGCTTTGACAAGACTATGGCGCGGGGTTGATTCAAGGTGATGTACAAATGGAGCTTGAGTCGACGGGGGCGTGAGGGTGGACTGATCATCTACCACGGAGTCATGTTGAAGGTGGAGCTGAATTGAGGGGCTATAGTGTAAGGATTCAGGGAATTGAAGCCTATTCAGCAAGTGGGAAAAAAGCGAGTGACACGCAGTTCGGACTGGAGCCTAGTGGTCTGATGGAAGCGTGAAACTCGTCATCGGTCGGTGATGATTGGTGGTACTCTGCAGTGAAGGTTGAGTGGTGTGGGTTTGCGACCCTTGAGACTCGACCAGGACAGAGGAGGATCGGCACGGTAATAGCAGCGCGGCGTGCGGTATGCACAGGGCATGGAGACGGGCCAGGGCTCTGGTGGTCATACATGTGGTGAGACAACTGCGAATTTGGCTCGGGATGACTACAAGCAATGGTGAAATTCCTTCAAGTTTCAGACAGGCGGTCAAGAAAGGAGCGGTGATTTTGAGTTCAGATAACTCTTATGTGTGACACCCAATATGTGAGTTGTTCATTTTCACGCAGATTAGTGATCAGTGTGTGGTTGTATTGGACGGATACTCTGGAAGTTGGGAGCACAAACTAAAGTAAGGAGGAACTTAAATTTTGCTCGACTACTCTGGTCAAGAAAAGAACGGACTACAAGTTGGAGGTGGAGTCATATGAAGTCTTTGGAGTGGCAGCAGTACTCATGGGATAAACTCAAGTTCAATGTACATGGAAGTTTGACGCATTGACGAATTCAAGGTGGTGGAGAATATTCGCCAAGGTGGAGTTTGTTAGAGTTGTGTCGAATATTGTGTACAAGGTAGGTTATAGTTGGACTCTGAGTAGTATTGTGTTTAGATAGAATATGGAGTCGTGTCCTAATAGGACACTTGTATGCTAGGCCTCTCATATATAGCGGGGGTAGACACACGATGTAACCTATGCCAACATAAAAGCACAGGCACGTAAGGGGGAGCCGGCGGCATGTGCCGGCGCCCGGGTGGCCGGTGTGCGGTATTGTAACGGTGTCAGGGGAGGAGCGCCCGTAGTCAGGTTCCGGGGATGTAGCCATATTGGTGAACCTCGTTAACAAATCTCGATGTCGTGCTTGTGTGATTGCTTGGTCCTCGAATGATCAACGGTATGCCTCAGATTTATTCTAACAAGTGGTATCATGAGCTAGGCTGCATAATCCGGCGGGCGGTCGTGTTGATCTGGAGGATGGATCGTATCAGATCCGGTGCGAAGACGACGGCCATGAGAATCCGTTTGGAGGATCTCTGTCGCGGAAGTCATCGGTTTGCAGCCGGACGGGATGGACATGCAAGGCAATCGGAAGCTGTAGCTCGTGTAGCAGCTGGGCAACGTTGAAACGTGGATGCGTTGGTGGCGTAACGCGTGCCAGAGCGACAGATTGGATCGGATCGATCTGATTGAAGCTGGAGCAACAGCAGCGTACGAGACGTGCAGGACGACGGGCCGGACAAGTGCGGTAGCGACCGAAGGGCCCGAGGCACGTGTTGGAGGGGGTCCAGCGTGGTGTGGGCTGGCCCAAACATGGTCGGCTGGAAGGCTGCTGCGGGCTAAGCGCTCGGCGGCCCTGACACTTTTGGAGCTGGCTTGTTCGGCTGATTGCACGGGTGCATGGAAGGCTGAAGCTGTGTTAGGCCTTGCACAATGGGAGATGCTTAGATAGGTGCTTAGAAAAATAAATCGAGTTTTTCTGAAGCACCGGTGCCTATTTCTATAAAAGACACGCTTAGTTAAGCGTCTACCTTGTATAAATAAGCACCGGTGCTTAAGGAAAGCCTGGTTTATTTTTCTAAGCACATCCCCTAAGCACCTCCCATTGTACAAGGCCTTACATCAACGGAGGCTCGGCCAGAATAGCACGTGATGGCCAAGACATCGTGAGAAGATTTGTTTGGACAAAAAAAACAAGAGGACCGAGTCCTGGTGTGCAACGATAGGCAGGCAAATCAGTCGGCGAAATAAAACCATCAAGGGATATCAATCCATTGGAATTAGCAGGAGGCATTGACAAGGCAATTGCTAGCATCAGAATTGTGCCTAGAGCTACAGAAGCTCGGTTAATTTTTTACAGCGTTAGTCATACGAAGAATCGTGACGCCACCGGGCATCGGTTTGAGGTGGAGAAGTTCAACGAGACTGAAAACCTTGGTTATGGCAGACATGGGTGAAAGATTGTTGGCGCACAAGGGATGTTTGAAGGCTTTGCGGGGAGTCATGTCAGCTACGATGAAATTATCATGAGATGGATGGAAAATTGTGGATTGATCTGGGAGCCTGGGTCAGACTTGTCAGTCTGACGGATCGACGCGAGTTGGTTGGTACAGAAGATGATGCGGCATCGGCGGTGGCGACATAGGTGCGTGATGCTGATGGTGACCGACTTCTGGGGCATGGAAACACGTGGCGCAGGTCTGAGAACTTGTGTGGCTTCCACAAGACTATGGCGCGGGGTTGATTCAAGGTGATGTACACATGGAGCTTGAGTCGACGGGGGCGTGAGGGTGGACTGATCATCTACCACGGAGTCATGTTGAAGGTGGAGCTGAATTGAGGGGCTATAGTGTAAGGATTCAGGGAATTGAAGCCTATTCAGCAAGTGGGAAAAAGCGAGTGACATGCAGTTCGGACTGGAGCCTAGTGGTTTGATGGAAGCGTGAAACTCGTCATCGGTCGGTGATGATTGGTGGTACTCTGCAGTGAAGGTTGAGTGGTGTGGGTTTGCGACCCTTGAGACTCGACCAGGACAGCGGAGGATCGGCACGGTAATAGCAGCGAGGCGTGCGGTATGCACAGGGCATGGAGACGGGCCAGGGCTCTGGTGGTCATACATGTGGTGAGACAACTGCGAATTCGACTCGGGATGACTACAAGCAATGGTGAAATTCCTTCAAGTTTCAGACAGGCGGTCAAGAAAGGAGCGGTGATTTTGAGTTCAGATAACTCTTATGTGTGACACCCAATATGTGAGTTGTTCATTTTCACGCAGATCAGTGATCAGTGTGTGGTTGTATTGGACGGATACTCTGGAAGTTGGGAGCACAAACTAAAGTGAGGAACTTAAATTTTGCTCGACTACTCTGGTCAAGAAAAGAACGGACTACAAGTTGGAGGTGGAGTCATATGATGTCTTTGGAGTGGCAGCGGTACTCATGGGATAAACTCAAGTTCAATGTACATGGAAGTTTGACGCATTGACGAATTCAAGGTGGTGGAGAATATTCGCCAAGGTGGAGTTTGTTAGAGTTGTGTCGAATATTGTGTACAAGGTAGGTTATAGTTGGACTCTGAGTAGTATTGTGTTTAGATAGAATATGGAGTCGTTTCCTAATAGGACACTTGTATGCTAGGCCTCTCATATATAGCAGGGGTAGACACACGATGTAACCGATGCCAACATAATAGCACAGGCACGTAAGGGGGAGCCGGCGGCATGTGCCGGCGCCCGGGTGGCCGGTGTGCGGTATTGTAACGGTGTCAGGGGAGGAGCGCCCGTAGTCAGGTTCCGGGGATGTAGCCATATTGGTGAACCTCGTTAACAAATCTCGATGTCGTGCTTGTGTGATTGCTTGGTCCTCGAATGATCAACGGTATGCCTCAGATTTATTCTAACAAGTGGTATCATGAGCTAGGCTGCATAATCCGGCGGGCGGTCGTGTTGATCTGGAGGATGGATCGTATCAGATCCGGTGCGAAGACGACGGCCATGAGAATCCGTTTGGAGGATCTCTGTCGCGGAAGTCGTCGGTTTGCAGCCGGACGGGATGGACATGCAAGGCAATCGGAAGCTGTAGCTCGTGTAGCAGCTGGGCAACGTTGAAACGTGGAAGCGTTGGCGGCGTAACGCGTGCCAGAGCGACAGATCGGATCTGATCGATCTGATTGAAGCTGGAGCAACATCAGCGTACGAGACGTGCAGGATGACGGGCCGGACAAGTGCGGTAGCGATCGAAGGGCCCGAGGCACGTGTTGGAGGGGGTCCAGCATGGCGTGGGCTGGCCCAAACATGGTCGGCTGGAAGGCTGCTGCGGGCTAAGCGCTCGGCGGCCCTGACACTTTTGGAGCTGGCTCGTTCGGCTGATTGCACGGGTGCATGGAAGGCTGAAGCTGTGTTAGGCCTTGCACAATGGGAGATGCTTAGAGAGGTGCTTAGAAAAATAATCCGAGTTTTTCTGAAGCACCGGTGCCTATTTCTATAAAAGAGACGCTTAGTTAAGCGTCTACCTTGTATAAATAAGCACCGGTGCTTAAGGAAAGCCTGGTTTATTTTTCTAAGCACGTCCCCTAAGCACCTCCCATTGTACAAGGCCTTACATCAACGGAGTCTCGGCCAGAATAGCACGTGATGGCCAAGACATCGTGAGAAGATTTGTTTGGACAAAAAAAACAAGAGGACCGAGTCCTGGTGTGCAACGATAGGCAGGCAAATCAGTCGGCGAAATAAAACCATCAAGGGATATCCATCCATTAGAATTAGCAGGAGGCATTGACAAGGCAATTGCTAGCATCAGAATTGTGCCTAGAGCTACAGAAGCTTGGTTAATTTTTTACAGCGTCAGTCATACGAAGAATCGTGACGCCACCGGGCATCGGTTTGAGGTGGAGAAGTTCAACGAGACTGAAAACCTTGGTTATGGCAGACATGGGTGAAAGATTGTTGGCGCACAAGGGATGTTTGAAGGCTTTGCGGGGAGTCATGTCAGCTACGATGAAATTATCATGAGATGGATGGAAATTTGTGGATTGATCTGGGAGCCTGGGTCAGACTTGTCAGTCTGACGGATCGACGCGAGTTGGTTGGTACAGAAGATGATGCGGGATCGGCGGTGGCGACATAGGTGCGTGATGCTGATGGTGACCGACTTCTGGGGCATGGAAACACGTGGCGCAGGTCTGAGAACTTGTGTGGCTTCCACAAGACTATGGCGCGGGGTTGATTCAAGGTGATGTACACATGGAGCTTGAGTCGACGGGGGCGTGAGGGTGGACTGATCATCTACCACGGAGTCATGTTGAAGGTGGAGCTGAATTGAGGGGCTATAGTGTAAGGATTCAGGGAATTGAAGCCTATTCAGCAAGTGGGAAAAAGCGAGTGACATGCAGTTCGGACTGGAGCCTAGTGGTCTGATGGAAGCGTGAAACTCGTCATCGGTCGGTGATGATTGGTGGTACTCTGCAGTGAAGGTTGAGTGGTGTGGGTTTGCGACCCTTGAGACTCGACCAGGACAGCGGAGGATCGGCACGATAATAGCAGCGAGGCGTGCGGTATGCACAGGGCATGGAGACGGGCCAGGGCTCTGGTGGTCATACATGTGGTGAGACAACTGTGAATTTGACTCGGGATGACTACAAGCAATGGTGAAATTCCTTCAAGTTTCAGACAGGCGGTCAAGAAAGGAGCGGTGATTTTGAGTTCAGATAACTCTTATGTGTGACACCCAATATGTGAGTTGTTCATTTTCACGCAGATCAGTGGTCAGTGTGTGGTTGTATTGGACGGATACTCTGGAAGTTGGGAGCACAAACTAAAGTGAGGAACTTAAATTTTGCTCGACTACTCTGGTCAAGAAAAGAACGGACTACAAGTTGGAGGTGGAGTCATATGAAGTCTTTGGAGTGGCATCGGTACTCATGGGATAAACTCAAGTTCAATGTACATGGAAGTTTGACGCATTGACGAATTCAAGGTGGTGGAGAATATTCGCCAAGGTGGAGTTTGTTAGAGTTGTGTCGAATATTGTGTACAAGGTAGGTTATAGTTGGACTCTGAGTAGTATTGTGTTTAGATAGAATATGGAGTCGTGTCCTAATAGGACACTTGTATGCTAGGCCTCTCATATATAGCGGGGGTAGATACACGATGTAACCTATGCCAACATAATAGCACAGGCACGTAAGGGGGAGCCGGCGGCATGTGCCGGCGCCCGGGTGGCCGGTGTGCGGTATTGTAACGGTGTCAGGGGAGGAGCGCCCGTAGTCAGGTTCCGGGGATGTAGCCATATTGGTGAACCTCGTTAACAAATCTCGATGTCGTGCTTCTGTGATTGCTTGGTCCTCGAATGATCAACGGTATGCCTCAGATTTATTCTAACAAGTGGTATCATGAGCTAGGCTGCATAATCCGGCGGGCGGTCGTGTTGATCTGGAGGATGGATCGTATCAGATCCAGTGCGAAGACGACGGCCATGAGAATCCATTTGGAGGACCTCTGTCGCGGAAGTCTTCGGTTTGCAGCCGGACGGGATGGAAATGCAAGGCAATCGGAAGCTGTAGCTCGTGTAGCAGCTGGGCAACGTTGAAACGTGGAAGCGTTGGCGGCGTAACGCGTGCCAGAGCGACAGATCGGATCGGATCGATCTGGTTGAAGCTGGAGCAACAGCAGCGTACGAGACGTGCAGGACGACGGGCCGGACAAGTGCGGTAGCGACCGAAGGGCCCGAGGCACGTGTTGGAGGGGGTCCAGCGTGGCGTGGGCTGGCCCAAACATGGTCGGCTGGAAGGCTGCTGCGGGCTAAGCGCTCGGCGGCCCTGACACTTTTGGAGCTGGCTCGTTCGGCTGATTGCACGGGTGCATGGAAGGCTGAAGCTGTGTTAGGCCTTGCACAATGGGAGATGCTTAGAGAGGTGCTTAGAAAAATAAACCGAGTTTTTCTGAAGCACTGGTGCCTATTTCTATAAAAGAGACGCTTAGTTAAGCGTCTACCTTGCATAAATAAGCACCGGTGCTTAAGGAAAGCCTGGTTTATTTTTCTAAGCACGTCCCCTAAGCACCTCCCATTGTACAAGGCCTTACATCAACGGAGGCTCGGCCAGAATAGCACGTGATGGCCAAGACATCGTGAGAAGATTTGTTTGGACAAAAAAAACAAGAGGACCGAGTCCTGGTGTGCAACGATAGGCAGGCAAATCAGTCGGCGAAATAAAACCATCAAGGGATATGCATCCATTGGAATTAGCAGGAGGCATTGACAAGGAAATTGCTAGCGTCAGAATTGTGCCTAGAGCTACAGAAGCTCGGTTAATTTTTTTATAGCATCAGTCATACGAAGAATCGGGACGCCACCGGGCATCGGTTTGAGGTGGAGAAGTTCAACGGGACTGAAAACCTTGGTTATGGCAGACATGGGTGAAAGATTCATGGCGCGACAAGGGATGTTTGAAGGCGTTGCGGGGAGTCATGTCAGCTAAGATGAAATTATCATGAGATGGATGGAAATTCGTGGATTGATCTGGGAGCCTAGGTTAGACTTGTCAGTCTGACGGATCGACGCGAGTCGGTTGGTACAGAAGATGATGCGGGATCGGCGGCGGCGACATAGGTGCGTGATGCTGATGGTGACCGACTTCTGGGGCACGGAAACACGTGGCGCAGGTCTGAGAACTTGTGTGGCTTCGACAAGACTATGGTGCGGGGTTGATTCAAGGTGATGTACACATGGAGCTTGAGTCGACGGGGGCGTGAGGGTGGACTGATCATCTACCACGGAGTCATGTTGAAGGTGGAGCTGAATTGAGGGGCTACAGTGTAAGGATTCAGGGAATTGAAGCCTATTCAGCAAGTGGGAAAAAGCGAGTGACATGCAGTTTGGACTGGAGCCTAGTGGTCTGATGGAAGCGTGAAACTCGTCATCGGTCGGTGATGATTGGTGGTACTCTGCAGTGAGGGTTGAGTGGTGTTGGTTCGCGACCCTTGAGACTCGACCAGGACAGCGGAGGATCGGCACGGTAATAGCAGCGAGGCGTGCGGTATGCACAGGGCATGGAGACGGGCCAGGGCTCTGGTGGTCATACATGTGGTGAGACAAGTGCGATTTTTACTCGGGATGACTACAAGCAATGGTGAAATTCCTTCAAGTTTCAGACAGGCGGTCAAGAAAGGAGCGGTGATTTTGAGTTCAGATAACTCTTATGTGTGACACCCAATATGTGAGTTGTTCATTTTCACGCAGATCAGTGATCAGTGTGTGGTTGTATTGGACGGATACTCTGGAAGTTGGGAGCACAAACTAAAGTAAGGAGGAACTTAAATTTTGCTCGACTACTCTGGTCAAGAAAAGAAGGGACTACAAGTTGGAGGTGGAGTCATATGAAGTCTTTGGAGTGGCAGCGCTACTCATGGGATAAACTCAGGTTCAATGTACATGGAAGTTTGATGCATTGACGAATTCAAGGTGGTGGAGAATATTCGCCAAGGTGGAGTTTGTTAGAGTTGTGTCGAATATTGTGTACAAGGTAGGTTATAGTTGGACTCTGAGTAGTATTGTGTTTAGATAGAATATGGAGTCGTGTCCTAATAGGACACTTGTATGCTAGGCCTCTCATATATAGCGGGGGTAGACACACGATGTAACCTATGCCAACATAATAGCACAGGCGCGTAAGGGGGAGCCGGCGGCATGTGCCGGCGCCCGGGTGGCCGGTGTGCGGTATTGTGACGGTGTCACGAGAAGGAGCGCCCGTAGTCAGCCCCGGGAATATAGCCATATAGGTGAACTTCGTTAACAAATCTCGATGTCGTACTTGTGTGATTGCTTGATCCTCGAATGATGAACAGTATACCTCAAATTTATTCTAACAGCCCAAGCATTAGAAGATCGACACTAAGTAGTGCAGTGCGAACGACGATGTTGCCAGGGCCTTGGGCTCCAGCTAGCCATGCATTGACGACACCCAGTGCAACGTCGACGTCAACTCCTCTCACGAGCAGTCGAATTAGTTAATTATTAGTCTCTCCGTTCCAAATTATATGTTGATGTTTTGAATACCTTGTATATATTTGTAAGGGCTAAAATGTTCGAATGAAGCCGTCTAAATACTAAGTAATGTTTTACATTAATTTCGTCTGTAATGCAATATTTGAATGTTTTTTCTAGTACATTTTCAAAAAAATTATCCGCACACAATTTTAGAAAACAATTGGTAGGCGAAATGGAAGCATTGCACAAGGTTACTGCTTACAAATCATGTATGGGTATACGGACCAATAGGGCCCATTGTGTCGCAACCCTACTTCTCTTGTATATATTTGGAACAACAGCTGTGCCAGCATGTGAAGAAGGAACGGCCTGTCAACCTGTCCGGCCCTGGGGCCTTATCCAGAGGCATAGCCTTGACCACCTTCTCCACCTCCTCTTCGACAAATTCTACCTCCAAATGCGATAGATCCCTACATGGGATGCCAAGCAGCCCCAAGTCCAAGGTGTATTCCCGTTCTGGTGCTTGGCCAAAGAGGTTGTCATAGAAATCATCTATCACAGTGGCAATTTGCTCCTGCCAGTCAAGATAATGCCCTCCTGTCACAAGGTTGTAATGGCATTCTTCCTTAGTCGGTGTCAGGCATGCTGGTGAAGAAACTAGTATTAGCATCTCCCTCCCTCAGATACAGCATCCTACGCATGAGGCCAAAAAGCCTCAAATCTGAAGTGTCTGCCCATGCTATGTCCGCCTTTAGACCATCAGAATTGGACCGTGGTCTGATATTGCCATACCCAGAGCCGTCAAGAAACTAGAGGGGTGCGCCTCCTCCCACAAGTTCGTGCAGAACACATGATCAATCTTCTCTACGGTTGGTTTCTCCCTCTCATTGGACCATGTGAATCTCCTCCCTTTCAGATGCATTTTCTTGAGCTCCAAAGTGTTTAACTTGGACCAGAACCGGGCCATCTTGCGCCTATTAACAGCAAAGTTGCTCTTGTCGGTAGGGTTAACTAGCAAGTTGAAATCCCCAAAAAGCCAAGGCCATGCAAGCAGCTCTCTAAACTCATGCATGAACTCTATTTTCACCACATGCACCTACTCACTTGGGTTAGATCTAGACGCACACTGATGGAGGAGACATGTGGTGCTTGAACCCCAGATCGAGAGGAGATGCCCGCTGAATTTGGTCAGGGACACAATGGGAGCCGTCGCCTAGATCGGGCACGGAGCGAACGCGAAGTTGCGGAGGGCCGCCGCCTGGATCAGGCGTTGACCGGACGGGGCAGTTTAGGTGGAAGGGTGGGCCAGCGGGGTGGTAGGTAGCAGCCAGAGCAGAGGAACACGATCGCATATAGAGACAAAAACAGCGGCAGTCGGCAAGGAGACCACGGCGGCGAGGGGAGAGGATCAAGCACTGAGTTGCGCGTGATAAAAAATTAGAATATGATACCATGTTAAGAATATGCAACTTGTATTCCCATGAGGCCAAAGGCCAATATATATACATGTACATGTACAAAAAATATGCAGAAACCCCCTTATATAATGGGGTAAATACAAAGACTATATATATACTCTAACATTGGCTACCCACTTCCGTGACAGGGGCGGTCATCGGTGGCGATGCGGCGCGTGGAGCGTCGGCGGCAGGAAGGACACAGGCACACAGGTGGGAAAAAAAGGCGGGACTAGTTTTACTCGGTTGCACGGGCGCCGAGTTTATTTAGGCGCCACAGGTGAAGTGGGGGGGGGGTCGGTGGAGTAAAAGTTTTACTATCTTATAGAATGTAAGGGATCGGCTAGGTGCGGTTTAGCACTACTAGGGAAACCTTATACATAGAAATTTAGCATTAACGCGTGTCAAAAATGGGCGCTGGTGTTAAATAGCAGTAGCGCGCGTGCGGAAACCGTGCTACAGATACAACAGTAGCAGTAGCGCGTGCTAATGAAAAGTGCTACCACTAATATTCCCATTGCTAAAATGGCAGGCTACGCATAGCAGTAGCGATCTTGGGAGAAGCGCGCTACCGCTAGGACATAAGTAGCAGCGTGTTTCGCGCGCAGAGCGCTACTGCTAATGGAAATATAATAAAATGAAAAACAAAAGGAAAAGTAAATGAAAAAGAAATAAAATAGAAAAAGGAGAAAGGCGTAGCAGTAGCGTCTGTTTGTAGGAGGCGTTGTAGCTAACGTAGCTGCAACGCGTTTCCTAGACCCCCGCTGTAGAAATAGAAAAGGAAATAAGAAATATGAAGGAAATTACATAGCTATAGCAGTAGCGCGTTTCGTGAAAATCGCTATAGCTAAGTTTGACTTAACCAAAAAACCGTTTCCCCCCGGCCACCACTTTTCCCCCAAATCCCTGGACCGGTGGAGTAAAAGTTTTACTAGCTTATAGAATGTAAGGGATCGGCTAGGTGCGGTTTAGCACTACTAGGGAGAACCTTATACATAAAAATTTAGCAGTAACGCGTGTCAAAAATGGGCGCTGGTGCTAAATAGCAGTAGCGCGCATGCGGAAACCGCGCTACAGATACAACAGTAGCAGCAGCGCGTGCAAATGAAAAGTGCTACCACTAATATTCCCATTGCTAAAACGGTAGGCTACGCATAGCAGTAGCGGTCTTGGGAGAAGCGTGCTACCACTAGGACATAAGTAGCAGCGCATTTCGCGTGGAGAGCGCTACTGCTAATGGAAATAAAATAAAATGAAAAACAAAAGGAGAAGTAAATGAAAAAGAAAGAAATAGAAAAAGGAGAAAGGGAAAAATAAAATGTAGAGGAAAATAAATGAAAAAGCGAAAAAAAAGGAGAAAGGCGTAGCAGTAGCGTCTGTTCGTAGGAGGCGCTGTTGCTAATGTAGCTGCAGCGCGTTTCCTAGACCCCCGCTGTAGAAACAGAAAAGGAAATAAGAAATATGAAGGAAATTACATAGCTATAGCAGTAGCGCGTTTCGTGAAAATCGCTATAGCTAAGTTTGACTTAACCAAAAAACCGTTTCCCCCCGGCCACCAATTTTCCCCCAAATCCCTGGACCGGTGGAGTAAAAGTTTTACTATCTTATAGAATGTAAGGGATCGTTTTGGTGCGGTTTAGCACTACTAGGGAAAACCTTATACATAGAAATTTAGCAGTAACGCGTGTCAAAAATGGGTGCTAGTGCTAAATAGCAGTAGCGCGCTTGCGAAAACCGCGCTATAGATACAACAGTAGCAGTAGCGCGTGCAAACGAAAAGCGCTACCACTAATATTCCCATTGCTAAAACGGTAGGCTACGCATAGCAGTAGCGGTTTTGGGAGAAGCGCGCTACCGCTAGGACATACTCCCTCCGGCCCTTTTTTGTTTGCGTTTTAGCTCCTGCCCGGATACCAAGGAGAGGAGAGCTCAGCAAAATTTGGACTACTTTGCCCCTGAATTGCTACCGAGGAGACCTGGGCAGTTACTCCCTGCATGCAAACGATTGGCCTGCAGCCATATATTCTCGCGCCCACTCTCTCCATCTCTCTGCATGCGCGTCTCTCTCTCCTCCTCTCTCTCCCAGTCTGCATGCATGCGCATCTCTCTGCATGTGCCTCTCCCTCTGTGCAAAATCTTCTTGGAATCGACGCCAATCTCTCACCCATTGCATGGCCTATGAGCAGGAAGAACACCAGCGGGGCTTGAAACTGGTGGAGTTGGAGCCAAAGCAATTCGTTTACCGCCATGGCTGAACAATTGGAGCAGATGAAAATTTCCAACTCCCTCCAACTGAACAGCCCGCCATAGATTAGAAGCTCAAAATTAAGCTTACCGCCATGGCTAAAACTGAAAAGTTCTGTCTATCAATCTCAGCCCCAGCCATGAACAGAACGGCAAAAAATTCTTCCCTCGCTCTATTTGCTCCTCTCTCTCTCTCTTGCCACGTGAATGCAATGGCTGGTTTCGACCTCAATTCGGCCATCAACTGGGACGAGGTGGAGGATCAATATGATGGTCATGCCGAGGACATGAACTACGTTTACGTATTTGAGGAGAGCGACGATGGTATGAACTGATTGCTCTTGTTTGATTTTACTCCAGTTTTTTTGTGCTCTGTTTGATCGCTTTTCAACTCCCAAACCAACGACAGAAAATGAAGCCGCCGAGCAAAACAATGGCCGACGCGGAAGAGGTGGCAAGGACGCTTCGCACGGCACGGAGGACGCAGGCGGAAGCGGTGGCAACGGCAATAGCAGCCAACTCGCGGACGTGGAGGTGCAAGGCGGAAGTCCCGGCGTTGGACCGAGCCGCACAGATCAGGTGCACGATGCAGAAGCTGAAGACGGCAGTGCTAGCGCTGGTCTGAGCCCCACCAACCGCGTGCACGACGAGGACACCTCCAGCGGAAGAAGCAACAGCCACAACCATGGCCGCTCTCGTCTAGGCTTGACCGGCCATGGGCTCCGCAACGTTGACCGCGGAAGAGGCCTGCAAGTCACCAGCGGACAATTCTATTTGGTTGTTTGATTCAATTAGAGTTAATGAAAATCTTTAGTGAAAATTTGTTAGGAAGTTCAGTTTGTTAATGAAAACTAGCGGACAATTCTATTTGGTTGTTTGATTCTCATGCAATTATAGTCCATTAAAATTTGTGGCAATTTCTCATTTTGTTATGAAGTTCATAAAGTGTGTTCATTAGATTTCTTGTTGTTAAGTTTAATTGTGTTATGCAAATTTCATTATTGATCAAGTAGGCACTTCTAGTCATGAAGACCATGGCGCCGGTGATGAGGGTAACGGAGGTGCGGAAGGTGATGGGCATGAGGGCAATGACCATTATGGTGAGCTCATAATTTCACTTCTATATGAGTACTCATTTTTCATGACATGGCAGCATATTTTGCTCATTTTGTGTGACATGGTAGCAGATTCAGTCACATGAAATTGATCATGTCTTCCTTTTTATAGGTTGGAATAATCCGCAGCCGCCGCAGCCATGTGAGTGGAGTGACAAAGCTAAGCTCACCGTCTATGGCATGTTGTTGGAGAGGACAAGTCTAGGAATTATGAAGCGTGGAGTGACCAAGGAAGTGTCTCGTTTGACCGGAATGCCGGAGAGAACTGTCCAGGACTTATGGAACAAGGGAAAGTTATATGGAGGGATGCTTGGAGTGTTGAACAAGAAGCCCAAAAATTGTGGTCGTAAAAGGATATCTATCGACTCGGAGACTATAAAGGCAGTTGACAAGAGGAAGAGAACAACCATCAAAGACCTCGCAAACGAGTTAAACGTGTCCAAAACCACAGTTTGGAAGAGGCTGAAAGAGAAGCAGATTAGATGCCACAGCAATGCCGTCAAGGGAACTCTCACCGACTTGAACAAGAGATGTAGGGTTGAGTGGTGCCTCTCGCAATTTCAGGAAGAGAGCCTATCGGAACAACCGTCTTTTAGAGGAATGTACAATGTCATTCATATAGATGAGAAGTGGTTCTATCGCACCAAGAAGTCTCTCAAGCTATACCTAGCAGATGATGAGGAAGAACCAGAACGGTTTAATGCAGAACAAGAATTATATAGAGAGGGTTATGTTTCTAGCAGCTGTAGCACGCCCTCGCTTTGATGTGAATGATAATGTGACATTTGATGGTAAAATTGGAATATGGTCGTTCACTTTTGAGGAGGCGGCTAAAAGGGATAGTCCTAACCATCTAGCCGGGACAATCGTGACAAAGGTCATCTCCAAGGTGACAAGGGATGTGAGTAGAGACTTCTTGGTGAACAAGGTTATCCCCGCCATCAAGGCGAAGTGGCCTCCTTCTGAACGTGGGCGTCCTATTTTCATCCAGCAAGATAATGCTAGGACTCACGTGAATGTTGATGATCCGGTGTTCCTTGCCGCGGCCCAGGCGGATGGGTGGGACATTCGTTTGGTGTGTCAGCCACCGAACTCGCCGGATCTTAACATACTTGATCTTGGTTTCTTTGCTGCCTTACAGTCATTGTTCCATAAGCTATTTCCAGGTTCAATTGATGATATAATTATGAAGGTGTGCCAAGCATTTGAGCAGTACCCCGCCGAGAGGTGCAACCGAATATTCGTCACTCTACAATCTTGCATGCGTGAGGTTCTAAAGGACAAAGGAGGCCAGCACTACAAGGTGCCGCACATGAGAAAGCAAGTCCTTCAAGATCTTCGTATCTTACCGGTGACGTTGCCTTGTGATCGATCCATCGTGGACCAAGGGAGGGCATTCTTACTTGAGTAGTGCTATGTATGCGACCATGTAGTCCATCTTTTGATGTAAGATTAGTGCTATGTTGTCTTGTTGATGTAATGGGATCATGTAATCCATCTTTTGTTGTAATGAGAATGAACCTTTAGTTTGAGCAAAAAAATTCTCATTAACAGCACACATCTCACCAATTTGACCAAAGTAAAAATAAACAAAATGGGCAAATTAACATCACATGATCGAAGTTTCAGTTTGAATACAAATTACCACCGCATTTTCAGCAGACTCATAGTGCACTCTAAACAAAAGAGAAAGCTAGCTACCACTGGAACCATAAGTGCATCATCACATATTCTTCGCCCAAGTTCAACAAAAGAGAAAACCACTACTGGAACAACTAATGGTGAAGTCCATGATCAATGTTGGATCATTTTAAAATTTTCTTCAGTTCGTCATTAGTCAGAATATCTTCAAAGTAAATGCTCATTAGATCTTGCCTAACCTCTTCTGCACCAGGAGGCACTCAGAATTGCTCCAGCGGTGGCAATGGGTCGCCACCGACTATCTTGCTGCCACTAACTGGGTCGCGGTCACCACACTTCTGTCCGTCGTTTCCGTTGCCGATGTCACCACGGCGCCATTGAGCACACGGTGCACAGTATGTGCCGCTGCGTCCAATGCCACTGTCCACCTTGATGACCGCGTCGGCGAGTGCGCGCACCAGTTTGGCGAGCTGGTGCACGTTGTCGATCAGGGTGCTCACCTTGTCGGCCAGTGCGTGCAGCACTTCCTCAAGCGCCTGGATGCCACCATCTTTCGGCTGCACGCTGTATTCCGCGAGCGCGCCGCCTTGCACGAATCCGTCGCCATCCGCCAGCGGGAGCACGCCGCCTTGCACGCCGCCGTCCACGAGTGTGTCGCAGCCCGCCAGCGGGAGCAGGCCACCTCGCTCGAGTGCATCGTCGTTCGCCCGGGAGAGCACGCCGCCGTGCATGCCGCCGTCCGCCCGCGGGAGCACACCGCCATGCACGGCGTGCGGTATGCACAGGGCATGGAGACAGGCCCGGGCTCTGGTGGTCATACATGTGGTGAGACAACTGCGAATTTGACTCGGGATGACTACCAGCAATGGTGAAATTCCTTCAAGTTTCAGACAGGCGGTCAAGAAAGGAGCGGTGATTTTGAGTTTAGATAACTCTTATGTGTGACACCCAATATGTGAGTTGTTCATTTTCACGCAGAACAGTGATCAGTGTGTGGTTGTATTGGACGGATACTCTGGAAGTTTGGAGCACAAACTAAAGTAAGGAGGAACTTAAATTTTGCTCGACTACTCTGGTCAAGAAAAGAACGGACTACAAGTTGGAGGTGGAGTCATATGAAGTCTTTGGAGTGGCAGCAGTACTCATGGGATAAACTCAAGTTCAATGTACATGGAAGTTTGACGCATTGACGAATTCAAGGTGGTGGAGAATATTCGCCAAGGTGGAGTTTGTTAGAGTTGTGTCGAATATTGTGTACAAGGTAGGTTATAGTTGGACTCTGAGTAGTATTGTGTTTAGATAGAATATGGAGTCGTGTCCTAATAGGACACTTGTATGCTAGGCCTCTCATATATAGCGGGGGTAGACACACGATGTAACCTATGCCAACATAATAGCACAGGCACGTAAGGGGGAGCCGGCGGCATGTGCCGGCGCCCGGGTGGCCGGTGTGCGGTATTGTAACGGTGTCAGGGGAGGAGCGCCCGTAGTCAGGTTCCGGGGATGTAGCCATATTGGTGAACCTCGTTAACAAATCTCGATGTCGTGCTTGTGTGATTGCTTGGTCCTCGAATGATCAACGGTATGCCTCAGATTTATTCTAACAAGTGGTATCATGAGCTAGGCTGCATAATCCGGCGGGCGGTCGTGTTGATCTGGAGGATGGATCGTATCAGATCCGGTGCGAAGACGACGGCCATGAGAATCCGTTTGGAGGACCTCTGTCGCGGAAGTCTTCGGTTTGCAGCCGGACGGGATGGACATGCAAGGCAATCGGAAGCTGTAGCTCGTGTAGCAGCTGGGCAACGTTGAAACGTGGAAGCGTTGGCGGCGTAACGCGTGCCAGAGCGACAGATTGGATCGGATCGATCTGATTGAAGCTGGAGCAACAGCAGCGTACGAGACGTGCAGGACGACGGGCCGGACAAGTGCGGTAGCGACCGAAGGGCCCGAGGCACGTGTTGGAGGGGGTCCAGCGTGGCGTGGGCTGGCCCAAACATGGTCGGCTGGAAGGCTGCTGCGGGCTAAGCGCTCGGCGGCCCTGACACTTTTGGAGCTGGCTCGTTCGGCTGATTGCACGGGTGCATGGAAGGCTGAAGCTGTGTTAGGCCTTGCACAATGGGAGATGCTTAGAGAGGTGCTTAGAAAAATAAACCGAGTTTTTCTGAAGCACTGGTGCCTATTTCTATAAAAGAGACGCTTAGTTAAGCGTCTACCTTGCATAAATAAGCACCGGTGCTTAAGGAAAGCCTGGTTTATTTTTCTAAGCACGTCCCCTAAGCACCTCCCATTGTACAAGGCCTTACATCAACGGAGGCTCGGCCAGAATAGCACGTGATGGCCAAGACATCGTGAGAAGATTTGTTTGGACAAAAAAAACAAGAGGACCGAGTCCTGGTGTGCAACGATAGGTAGGCAAATCAGTCGGCGAAATAAAACCATCAAGGGATATGCATCCATTGGAATTAGCAGGAGGCATTGACAAGGAAATTGCTAGCGTCAGAATTGTGCCTAGAGCTACAGAAGCTTGATTAATTTTTTTTATAGCATCAGTCATACGAAGAATCGTGACGCCACCGGGCATCGTTTTGAGGTGGAGAAGTTCAACGGGACTGAAAACCTTGGTTATGGCAGACATGGGTGAAAGATTCATGGCGCGACAAGGGATGTTTGAAGGCGTTGCGGGGAGTCATGTCAGCTAAGATGAAATTATCATGAGATGGATGGAAATTCGTGGATTGATCTGGGAGCCTAGGTTAGACTTGTCAGTCTGACGGATCGACGCGAGTCGGTTGGTACAGAAGATGATGCGGGATCGGCGGCGGCGACATAGGTGCGTGATGCTGATGGTGACCGACTTCTGGGGCACGGAAACACGTGGCACAGGTCTGAGAACTTGTGTGGCTTCGACAAGACTATGGCGCGGAGTTGATTCAAGGTGATGTACACATGGAGCTTGAGTCGACGGGGGCGTGAGGGTGGACTGATCATCTACCACGGAGTCATGTTGAAGGTGGAGCTGAATTGAGGGGCTACAGTGTAAGGATTCAGGGAATTGAAGCCTATTCAGCAAGTGGGAAAAAGCGAGTGACATGCAGTTTGGACTGGAGCCTAGTGGTCTGATGGAAGCGTGAAACTCGTCATCGGTCGGTGATGATTGGTGGTACTCTGCAGTGAAGGTTGAGTGGTGTTGGTTCGCGACCCTTGAGACTCGACCAGGACAGCGGAGGATCGGCACCGTAATAGCAGCTAGGCGTGCGGTATGCACAGGGCATGGAGACGGGCCAGGGCTCTGGTGGTCATACATGTGGTGAGACAACTGCGATTTTTACTCGGGATGACTACAAGCAATGGTGAAATTCCTTCAAGTTTCAGACAGGCGGTCAAGAAAGGAGCGGTGATTTTGAGTTCAGATAACTCTTATATGTGACACCCAATATGTGAGTAGTTCATTTTCACGCAGATCAGTGATCAGTGTGTGGTTGTATTGGACGGATACTCTGGAAGTTGGGAGCACAAACTAAAGTAAGGAGGAACTTAAATTTTGCTCGACTACTCTGGTCAAGAAAAGAAGGGACTACAAGTTGGAGGTGGAGTCATATGAAGTCTTTGGAGTGGCAGCGCTACTCATGGGATAAACTCAGGTTCAATGTACATGGAAGTTTGACGCATTGACGAATTCAAGGTGGTGGAGAATATTCGCCAAGGTGGAGTTTGTTAGAGTTGTGTCGAATATTGTGTACAAGGTAGGTTATAGTTGGACTCTGAGTAGTATTGTGTTTAGATAGAATATGGAGTCGTGTCCTAATAGGACACTTGTATGCTAGGCCTCTCATATATAGCGGGGGTAGACACACGATGTAACCTATGCCAACATAATAGCACAGGCGCGTAAGGGGGAGCCGGCGGCATGTGCCGGCGCCCGGGTGGCCGGTGTGCGGTATTGTGACGGTGTCACGAGAAGGAGCGCCCGTAGTCAGCCCCGGGAATATAGCCATATCGGTGAACTTCGTTAACAAATCTCGATGTCGTGCTTGTGTGATTGCTTGATCCTCGAATAATGAACAGTATACCTCAAATTTATTCTAACAGCCCAAGCATTAGAAGATCGACACTAAGAAGTGCAGTGCGAACGACGATGTTGCCAGCGCCTTGGGCTCCAGCTAGCCATGCATTGACGACACCCAGTGCAACGTCGACGTCGACTCCTCTCACGAGCAGTCGAATTAGTTAATTATTAGTCTCTCCGTTCCAAATTATATGTTGATGTTTTGAATACCTTGTATATATTTGTAAGGGCTAAAATGTTCGAATGAAGCCGTCTAAATACTAAGTAACGTTTTACATTAATTTCGTCTGTAATGCAATATTTGAATGTTTTTTCTAGTACATTTTCAAAAAAATTATCCGCACACAATTTTAGAAAACAATTGGTAGGCGAAATGAAAGCATTGCACAAGGTTACTGCTTACAAATCATGTATGGGTATACGGACCAATAGGGCCCATTGTGTCGCAACCCTACTTCTCTTGTATATATTTGGAACAACAGCTGTGCCAGCATGTGAAGAAGGAACGGCCTGTCAACCTGTCCGGCCCTGGGGCCTTATCCAGAGGCATAGCCTTGACCACCTTCTCCACCTCCTCTTCGACAAATTCTACCTCCAAATGCGATAGATCCCTACATGGGATGCCAAGCAGCCCCAAGTCCAAGGTGTATTCCCGTTCTGGTGCTTGGCCAAAGAGGTTGTCATAGAAATCATCTATCACAGTGGCAATTTGCTCCTGCCAGTCAAGATAATGCCCTCCTGTCACAAGGTTGTAATGGCATTCTTCCTTAGTCGGTGTCAGGCATGCTGGTGAAGAAACTAGTATTAGCATCTCCCTCCCTCAGATACAGCATCCTACGCATGAGGCCAAAAAGCCTCAAATCTGAAGTGTCTGCCCATGCTATGTCCGCCTTTAGACCATCAGAATTGGACCGTGGTCTGATATTGCCATACCCAGAGCCGTCAAGAAACTAGAGGGGTGCGCCTCCTCCCACAAGTTCGTGCAGAACACATAATCAATCTTCTCTACGGTTGGTTTCTCCCTCTCATTGGACCATGTGAATCTCCTCCCTTTCAGATGCATTTTCTTGAGCTCCAAAGTGTTTAACTTGGACCAGAACCGGGCCATCTTGCGCCTATTAACAGCAAAGTTGCTCTTGTCGGTAGGGTTAACTAGCAAGTTGAAATCCCCAAAAAGCCAAGGCCATGCAAGCAGCTCTCTAAACTCATGCATGAACTCTATTTTCACCACATGCACCTACTCACTTGGGTTAGATCTAGACGCACACTGATGGAGGAGACATGTGGTGCTTGAACCCCAGATCGAGAGGAGATGCCCGCTGAATTTGGTCAGGGACACAATGGGAGCCGTCGCCTAGATCGGGCACGGAGCGAACGAGAAGTTGCGGAGGGCCGCCGCCTGGATCAGGCGTTGACCGGACGGGGCAGTTTAGGTGGAAGGGTGGGCCAGCGGGGTGGTAGGCAGCAGCCAGAGCAGAGGAACACGATCGCATATAGAGACAAAAACAGCGGCAGTCGGCAAGGAGACCACGGCGGCGAGGGGAGAGGATCAAGCACTGAGTTGCGCGTGATAAAAAATTAGAATATGATACCATGTTAAGAATATGCAACTTGTATTCCCATGAGGCCAAAGGCCAATATATATACATGTACATGTACAAAAAATATGCAGAAACCCCCTTATATAATGGGGTAAATACAAAGACTATATATATACTCTAACATTGGCTACCCACTTCCGTGACAGGGGCGGTCATCGGTGGCGATGCGGCGCGTGGAGCGTCGGCGGCAGGAAGGACACAGGCACACAGGTGGGAAAAAAAGGCGGGACTAGTTTTACTCGGTTGCACGGGCGCCGAGTTTATTTAGGCGCCACAGGTGAAGTGGGGGGGGGGGGTCGGTGGAGTAAAAGTTTTACTATCTTATAGAATGTAAGGGATCGGCTAGGTGCGGTTTAGCACTACTAGGGAAACCTTATACACAGAAATTTAGCATTAACACGTGTCAAAAATGGGCGCTGGTGTTAAATAGCAGTAGCGCGCGTGCGGAAACCGTGCTACAGATACAACAGTAGCAGTAGCGCGTGCTAATGAAAAGTGCTACCACTAATATTCCCATTGCTAAAATGGCAGGCTACGCATAGCAGTAGCGATCTTGGGAGAAGCGCGCTACCGCTAGGACATAAGTAGCAGCGTGTTTCGCGCGGAGAGCGCTACTGCTAATGGAAATATAATAAAATGAAAAACAAAAGGAAAAGTAAATGAAAAAGAAAGAAAATAGAAAAAGGAGAAAGGCGTAGCAGTAGCGTCTGTTCGTAGGAGGCGTTGTAGCTAACGTAGCTGCAACGCGTTTCCTAGACCCCCGCTGTAGAAACAGAAAAGGAAATAAGAAATATGAAGGAAATTACATAGCTATAGCAGTAGCGCGTTTCGTGAAAATCGCTATAGCTAAGTTTGACTTAACCAAAAAACCGTTTCCCCCCGGCCACCACTTTTCCCCCAAATCCCTGGACCGGTGGAGTAAAAGTTTTACTAGCTTATAGAATGTAAGGGATCGGCTAGGTGCGGTTTAGCACTACTAGGGAGAACCTTATACATAAAAATTTAGCAGTAACGCGTGTCAAAAATGGGCGCTGGTGCTAAATAGCAGTAGCGCGCATGCGGAAACCGCGCTACAGATACAACAGTAGCAGCAGCGCGTGCAAATGAAAAGTGCTACCACTAATATTCCCATTGCTAAAACGGTAGGCTACGCATAGCAGTAGCGGTCTTGGGAGAAGCGCGCTACCACTAGGACATAAGTAGCAGCGCATTTCGCGTGGAGAGCGCTACTGCTAATGGAAATAAAATAAAAGGAAAAACAAAAGGAAAAGTAAATGAAAAAGAAATAAATAGAAAAAGGAGAAAGGGAAAAATAAAATGTAGAGGAAAATAAATGAAAAAGCGAAAAAAAGGAGAAAGGCGTAGCAGTAGCGTCTGTTCGTAGGAGGCGCTGTTGCTAACGTAGCTGCAGCGCGTTTCCTAGACCCCCGCTGTAGAAACAGAAAAGGAAATAAGAAATATGAAGGAAATTACATAGCTATAGCAGTAGCGCGTTTCGTGAAAATCGCTATAGCTAAGTTTGACTTAACCAAAAAACCGTTTCCCCCCGGCCACCACTTTTCCCCCAAATCCCTGGACCGGTGGAGTAAAAGTTTTACTATCTTATAGAATGTAAGGGATCGTTTAGGTGCGGTTTAGCACTACTAGGGAAAACCTTATACATAGAAATTTAGCAGTAACGCGTGTCAAAAATGGGTGCTAGTGCTAAATAGCAGTAGCGCGCTTGCGAAAACCGCGCTACAGATACAACAGTAGCAGTAGCGCGTGCAAACGAAAAGCGCTACCACTAATATTCCCATTGCTAAAACGGTAGGCTACGCATAGCAGTAGCGGTTTTGGGAGAAGCGCGCTACCGCTAGGACATACTCCCTCCGGCCCTTTTTTGTTTGCGTTTTAGCTCCTGCCCGGATACCAAGGAGAGGAGAGCTCAGCAAAATTTGGACTACTTTGCCCCTGAATTGCTACCGAGGAGACCTGGGCAGTTACTCCCTGCATGCAAACGATTGGCCTGCAGCCATATATTCTCGCGCCCACTCTCTCCATCTCTCTGCATGCGCGTCTCTCTCTCCTCCTCTCTCTCCCAGTCTGCATGCAGGCGCATCTCTCTGCATGTGCCTCTCCCTCTGTGCAAAATCTTCTTGGAATCGACGCCAATCTCTCACCCATTGCATGGCCTATGAGCAGGAAGAACACCAGCGGGGCTTGAAACTGGTGGAGTTGGAGCCAAAGCAATTCGTTTACCGCCATGGCTGAACAATTGGAGCAGATGAAAATTTCCAACTCCCTCCAACTGAACAGCCCGCCATAGATTAGAAGCTCAAAATTTAGCTTACCGCCATGGCTAAAACTGAAAAGTTCTGTCTATCAATCTCAGCCCCAGCCATGAACAGAACGGCAAAAAATTCTTCCCTCGCTCTATTTGCTCCTCTCTCTCTCTCTTGCCACGTGAATGCAATGACTGGTTTCGACCTCAATTCGGCCATCAACTGGGACGAGGTGGAGGATCAATATGATGGTCATGCCGAGGACATGAACTACGTTTACGTATTTGAGGAGAGCGACGATGGTATGAACTGATTGCTCTTGTTTGATTTTACTCCAGTTTTTTTGTGCTCTGTTTGATCGCTTTTCAACTCCCAAACCAACGACAGAAAATGAAGCCGCCGAGCAAAACAATGGCCGACGCGGAAGAGGCGGCAAGGACGCTTCGCACGGCACGGAGGACGCAGGCGGAAGCGGTGGCAACGGCAATAGCAGCCAACTCGCGGACGTGGAGGTGCAAGGCGGAAGTCCCGGCGTTGGACCGAGCCGCACAGATCAGGTGCACGACGCAGAAGCTGAAGACGGCAGTGCTAGCGCTGGTCTGAGCCCCACCAACCGCGTGCATGACGAGGACACCTCCAGCGGAAGAAGCAACAGCCACAACCATGGCCGCTCTCGTCTAGGCTTGACCGGCCATGGGCTCCGCAACGTTGACCGCGGAAGAGGCCTGCAAGTCACCAGCGGACAATTCTATTTGGTTGTTTGATTCAATTAGAGTTAATGAAAATCATTAGTGAAAATTTGTTAGGAAGTTCAGTTTGTTAATGAAAACTAGCGAACAATTCTATTTGGTTGTTTGATTCTCATGCAATTATAGTCCATTAAAATTTGTGGCAATTTCTCATTTTGTTATGAAGTTCATAAAGTGTGTTCATTAGATTTCTTGTTGTTAAGTTTAATTGTGTTATGCAAATTTCATTATTGATCAAGTAGGCACTTCTAGTCATGAAGACCATGGCGCCGGTGATGAGGGTAACGGAGGTGCGGAAGGTGATGGGCATGAGGGCAATGACCATTATGGTGAGCTCATAATTTCACTTCTATATGAGTACTCATTTTTCATGACATGGCAGCATATTTTGCTCATTTTGTGTGACATGGTAGCAGATTCAGTCACATGAAATTGATCATGTCTTCCTTTTTATAGGTTGGAATAATCCGCAGCCGCCGCAGCCATGTGAGTGGAGTGACAAAGCTAAGCTCACCGTCTATGGCATGTTGTTGGAGAGGACAAGTCTAGGAATTATGAAGCGTGGAGTGACCAAGGAAGTGTCTCGTTTGACCGGAATGCCGCAGAGAACTGTCCAGGACTTGTGGAACAAGGGAAAGTTATATGGAGGGATGCTTGGAGTGTTGAACAAGAAGCCCAAAAATTGTGGTCGTAAAAGGATATCTATCGACTCGGAGACTATAAAGGCAGTTGACAAGAGGAAGAGAACAACCATCAAAGACCTCGCAAACGAGTTAAACGTGTCCAAAACCACAGTTTGGAAGAGGCTGAAAGAGAAGCAGATTAGATGCCACAGCAATGCCGTCAAGGGAACTCTCACCGACTTGAACAAGAGATGTAGGGTTGAGTGGTGCCTCTCGCAATTTCAGGAAGAGAGCCTATCGGAACAACCGTCTTTTAGAGGAATGTACAATGTCATTCATATAGATGAGAAGTGGTTCTATCGCACCAAGAAGTCTCTCAAGCTATACCTAGCAGATGATGAGGAAGAACCGGAACGGTTTATGCAGAACAAGAATTATATAGAGAGGGTTATGTTTCTAGCAGCTGTAGCACGCCCTCGCTTTGATGTGAATGATAATGTGACATTTGATGGTAAAATTGGAATATGGTCGTTCACTTTTGAGGAGGCGGCTAAAAGGGATAGTCCTAACCATCTAGCCGGGACAATCGTGACAAAGGTCATCTCCAAGGTGACAAGGGATGTGAGTAGAGACTTCTTGGTGAACAAGGTTATCCCCGCCATCAAGGCGAAGTGGCCTCCTTCTGAACGTGGGCGTCCTATTTTCATCCAGCAAGATAATGCTAGGACTCACGTGAATGTTGATGATCCGGTGTTCCTTGCCGCGGCCCAGGCGGATGGGTGGGACATTCGTTTGGTGTGTCAGCCACCGAACTCGCCGGATCTTAACATACTTGATCTTGGTTTCTTTGCTGCCTTACAGTCATTGTTCCATAAGCTATTTCCAGGTTCAATTGATGATATAATTATGAAGGTGTGCCAAGCATTTGAGCAGTACCCCGCCGAGAGGTGCAACCGAATATTCGTCACTCTACAATCTTGCATGCGTGAGGTTCTAAAGGACAAAGGAGGCCAGCACTACAAGGTGCCGCACATGAGAAAGCAAGTCCTTCAAGATCTTCGTATCTTACCGGTGACGTTGCCTTGTGATCGATCCATCGTGGACCAAGGGAGGGCATTCTTACTTGAGTAGTGCTATGTATGCGACCATGTAGTCCATCTTTTGATGTAAGATTAGTGCTATGTTGTCTTGTTGATGTAATGGGATCATGTAATCCATCTTTTGTTGTAATGAGAATGAACCTTTAGTTTGAGCAAAAAAATTCTCATTAACAGCACACATCTCACCAATTTGACCAAAGTAAAAATAAAGAAAATGGGCAAATTAACATCACATGATCGAAGTTTCAGTTCGAATACAAATTACCACCGCATTTTCAGCAGACTCATAGTGCACTCTAAACAAAAGAGAAAGCTAGCTACCACTGGAACCATAAGTGCATCATCACATATTCTTCGCCCAAGTTCAACAAAAGAGAAACCACTACTGGAACAACTAATGGTGAAGTCCATGATCAATGTTGGATCATTTTAAAATTTTCTTCAGTTCGTCATTAGTCAGAATATCTTCAAAGTAAATGCTCATTAGATCTTGCCTAACCTCTTCTGCACCAGGAGGCACTCAGAATTGCTCCAGCGGTGGCAATGGGTCGCCACCGACTATCTTGCTGCCACTAACTGGGTCGCGGTCACCACACTTCTGTCCGTCGTTTCCGTTGCCGATGTCACCACGGCGCCATTGAGCACACGGTGCACAGTATGTGCCGCTGCGTCCAATGCCACTGTCCACCTTGATGACCGCGTCGGCGAGTGCGCGCACCAGTTTGGCGAGCTGGTGCACGTTGTCGATCAGGGTGCTCACCTTGTCGGCCAGTGCGTGCAGCACTTCCTCAAGCGCCTGGATGCCACCATCTTTCGGCTGCACGCTGTATTCCGCGAGCGCGCCGCCTTGCACGAATCCGTCGCCATCTGCCAGCGGGAGCACGCCGCCTTGCACGCCGCCGTCCACGAGTGTGTCGCAGCCCGCCAGCGGGAGCAGGCCACCTCGCTCGAGTGCATCGTCGTTCGCCCGCGAGAGCACGCCGCCGTGCATGCCGCCGTCCGCCCGCGGGAGCACACCGCCATGCACGGCGTGCGGTATGCACAGGGCATGGAGACGGGCCAGGGCTCTGGTGGTCATACATGTGGTGAGACAACTGCGAATTTGACTCGGGATGACTACAAGCAATGGTGAAATTCCTTCAAGTTTCAGACAGGCGGTCAAGAAAGGAGCGGTGATTTTGAGTTTAGATAACTCTTATGTGTGACACCCAATATGTGAGTTGTTCATTTTCACGCAGATCAGTGATCAGTGTGTGGTTGTATTGGACGGATACTCTGGAAGTTGGGAGCACAAACTAAAGTAAGGAGGAACTTAAATTTTGCTCGACTACTCTGGTCAAGAAAAGAACGGACTACAAGTTGGAGGTGGAGTCATATGAAGTCTTTGGAGTGGCAGCAGTACTCATGGGATAAACTCAAGTTCAATGTACATGGAAGTTTGACGCATTGACGAATTCAAGGTGGTGGAGAATATTCGCCAAGGTGGAGTTTGTTAGAGTTGTGTCGAATATTGTGTACAAGGTAGGTTATAGTTGGACTCTGAGTAGTATTGTGTTTAGATAGAATATGGAGTCGTGTCCTAATAGGACACCTGTATGCTAGGCCTCTCATATATAGCGGGGGTAGACACACGATGTAACCTATGCCAACATAATAGCACAGGCACGTAAGGGGGAGCCGGCGGCATGTGCCGGCGCCCGGGTGGCCGGTGTGCGGTATTGTAACGGTGTCAGGGGAGGAGCGCCCGTAGTCAGGTTCCGGGGATGTAGCCATATTGGTGAACCTCGTTAACAAATCTCGATGTCGTGCTTGTGTGATTGCTTGGTCCTCGAATGATCAACGGTATGCCTCAGATTTATTCTAACAAGTGGTATCATGAGCTAGGCTGCATAATCCGGCGGGCGGTCGTGTTGATCTGGAGGATGGATCGTATCAGATCCGGTGCGAAGACGACGGCCATGAGAATCCGTTTGGAGGATCTCTGTCGCGGAAGTCGTCGGTTTGCAGCCGGACGGGATGGACATGCAAGGCAATCGGAAGCTGTAGCTCGTGTAGCAGCTGGGCAACGTTGAAACGTGGAAGCGTTGGCGGCGTAACGCGTGCCAGAGCGACAGATTGGATCGGATCGATCTGATTGAAGCTGGAGCAACAGCAGCGTACGAGACGTGCAGGACGACGGGCCGGACAAGTGCGGTAGCGACCGAAGGGCCCGAGGCACGTGTTGGAGGGGGTCCAGCGTGGTGTGGGCTGGCCCAAACATGGTCGGCTGGAAGGCTGCTGCGGGCTAAGCGCTCGGCGGCCCTGACACTTTTGGAGCTGGCTCGTTCGGCTGATTGCACGGGTGCATGGAAGGCTGAAGCTGTGTTAGGCCTTGCACAATGGGAGATGCTTAGAGAGGTGCATAGAAAAATAAACCGAGTTTTTCTGAAGCACCGGTGCCTATTTCTATAAAAGAGACGCTTAGTTAAGCGTCTACCTTGTATAAATAAGCACCGGTGCTTAAGGAAAGCCTGGTTTATTTTTCTAAGCACGTCCCCTAAGCACCTCCCATTGTACAAGGCCTTACATCAACGGAGGCTCGGCCAGAATAGCACGTGATGGCCAAGACATCGTGAGAAGATTTGTTTGGACTAAAAAAACAAGAGGACCGAGTCCTGGTGTGCAACGATAGGCAGGCAAATCAGTCGGCGAAATAAAACCATCAAGGGATATCCATCCATTGGAATTAGCAGGAGGCATTGACAAGGCAATTGCTAGCATCAGAATTGTGCCTAGAGCTACAGAAGCTCGGTTAATTTTTTACAGCGTCAGTCATACGAAGAATCGTGACGCCACCGGGCATCGGTTTGAGGTGGAGAAGTTCAACGAGACTGAAAACCTTGGTTATGGCAGACATGGGTGAAAGATTGTTGGCGCACAAGGGATGTTTGAAGGCTTTGCGGGGAGTCGTGTCAGCTAAGATGAAATTATCATGAGATGGATGGAAATTCGTGGATTGATCTGGGAGCCTAGGTTAGACTTGTCAGTCTGACGGATCGACGCGAGTCGGTTGGTACAGAAGATGATGCGGGATCGGCGGCGGCGACATAGGTGCGTGATGCTGATGGTGACCGACTTCTGGGGCACGGAAACACGTGGCGCAAGTCTGAGAACTTGTGTGGCTTTGACAAGACTATGGCGCGGGGTTGATTCAAGGTGATGTACACATGGAGCTTGAGTCGACGGGGGCGTGAGGGTGGACTGATCATCTACCACGGAGTCATGTTGAAGGTGGAGCTGAATTGAGGGGCTACAGTGTAAGGATTCAGGGAATTGAAGCCTATTCAGCAAGTGGGAAAAAGCGAGTGACATGCAGTTTGGACTGGAGCCTAGTGGTCTGATGGAAGCGTGAAACTCGTCATCGGTCGGTGATGATTGGTGGTACTCTGCAGTGAAGGTTGAGTGGTGTTGGTTCGCGACCCTTGAGACTCGACCAGGACAGCGGAGGATCGGCACGGTAATAGCAGCTAGGCATGCGGTATGCACAGGGCATGGAGACGGGCCAGGGCTCTGGTGGTCATACATGTGGTGAGACAACTGCGATTTTTACTCGGGATTACTACAAGCAATGGTGAAATTCCTTCAAGTTTCAGACAGGCGGTCAAGAAAGGAGCGGTGATTTTGAGTTCAGATAACTCTTATGTGTGACACCCAATATGTGAGTTGTTCATTTTCACACAGATCAGTGATCAGTGTGTGGTTGTATTGGACGGATACTCTGGAAGTTGGGAGCACAAACTAAAGTAAGGAGGAACTTAAATTTTGCTCGACTACTCTGGTCAAGAAAAGAAGGGACTACAAGTTGGAGGTGGAGTCATATGAAGTCTTTGGAGTGGCAGCGGTACTCATGGGATAAACTCAGGTTCAATGTACATGGAAGTTTGACGCATTGACGAATTCAAGGTGGTGGAGAATATTCGCCAAGGTGGAGTTTATTAGAGTTGTGTCGAATATTGTGTACAAGGTAGGTTATAGTTGGACTCTGAGTAGTATTGTGTTTAGATAGAATATGGAGTCGTGTCCTAATAGGACACTTGTATGCTAGGCCTCTCATATATAGCGGGGGTAGACACACGATGTAACCTATGCCAACATAATAGCACAGGCGCGTAAGGGGGAGCCGGCGGCATGTGCCGGCGCCCGGGTGGCCGGTGTGCGGTATTGTGACGGTGTCACGAGAAGGAGCGCCCGTAGTCAGCCCCGGGAATATAGCCATATCGGTGAACTTCGTTAACAAATCTCGATGTCGTGCTTGTGTGATTGCTTGATCCTCGAATAATGAACAGTGTACCTCAAATTTATTCTAACAGCCCAAGCATTAGAAGATCGACACTAAGAAGTGCAGTGCGAACGACGATGTTGCCAGCGCCTTGGGCTCCAGCTAGCCATGCATTGACGACACCCAGTGCAACGTCGACGTCAACTCCTCTCACGAGCAGTCGAATTAGTTAATTATTAGTCTCTCCGTTCCAAATTATATGTTGATGTTTTGAATACCTTGTATATATTTGTAAGGGCTAAAATGTTCGAATGAAGCCGTCTTAATACTAAGTAACGTTTTACATTAATTTCGTCTGTAATGCAATATTTGAATGTTTTTTCTAGTACATTTTCAAAAAAATTATCCGCACACAATTTTAGAAAACAATTGGTAGGCGAAATGGAAGCATTGCACAAGGTTACTGCTTACAAATCATGTATGGGTATACGGACCAATAGGGCCCATTGTGTCGCAACCCTACTTCTCTTGTATATATTTGGAACAACAGCTGTGCCAGCATGTGAAGAAGGAACGGCCTGTCAACCTGTCCGGCCCTGGGGCCTTATCCAGAGGCATAGCCTTGACCACCTTCTCCACCTCCTCTTCGACAAATTCTACCTCCAAATGCGATAGATCCCTACATGGGATGCCAAGCAGCCCCAAGTCCAAGGTGTATTCCCGTTCTGGTGCTTGACCAAAGAGGTTGTCATAGAAATCATATATCACCGTGGCAATTTGCTCCTGCCAGTCAAGATAATGCCCTCCTGTCACAAGGTTGTAATGGCATTCTTCCTTAGTCGGTGTCAGGCATGCTGGTGAAGAAACTAGTATTAGCATCTCCCTCCCTCAGATACAGCATCCTACGCATGAGGCCAAAAGGCCTCAAATCTGAAGTGTCTGCCCATGCTATGTCCGCGTTTAGACCATCAGAATTGGACCGTGGTCTGATATTGCCATACCCAGAGCCGTCAAGAAACTAGAGGGGTGCGCCTCCTCCCACAAGTTCGTGCAGAACACATGATCAATCTTCTCTACGGTTGGTTTCTCCCTCTCATTGGACCATGTGAATCTCCTCCCTTTCAGACGCATTTTCTTGAGCTCCAAAGTGTTTAACTTGGACAAGAACCGGGCCATCTTGCGCCTATTAACAGCAAAGTTGCTCTTGTCGGTAGGGTTAACTAGCAAGTTGAAATCCCCAAAAAGCCAAGGCCATGCAAGCAGCTCTCTAAACTCATGCATGAACTCTATTTTCACCACATGCACCTACTCACTTGGGTTAGATCTAGACGCACACTGATGGAGGAGACATGTGGTGCTTGAACCCCAGATCGAGAGGAGATGCCCGCTGAATTTGGTCAGGGACACAATGGGAGCCGTCGCCTAGATCGGGCACGGAGCGAACGCGAAGTTGAGGAGGGCTGCCGCCTGGATCAGGCGTTGACCGGACGGGGCAGTTTAGGTGGAAGGGTGGGCCAGCGGGGTGGTAGGCAGCAGCCAGAGCAGAGGAACACGATCGCATATAGAGACAAAAACAGCGGCAGTCGGCAAGGAGACCACGGCGGCGAGGGGAGAGGATCAAGCACTGAGTTGCGCGTGATAAAAAATTAGAATATGATACCATGTTAAGAATATGCAACTTGTATTCCCATGAGGCCAAAGGCCAATATATATACATGTACATGTACAAAAAATATGCAGAAACCCCCTTATATAATGGGGTAAATACAAAGACTATATATATACTCTAACATTGGCTACCCACTTCCGTGACAGGGGCGGTCATCGGTGGCGATGCGGCACGTGGAGCGTCGGCGGCAGGAAGGACACAGGCACACAGGTGGGAAAAAAAGGCGGGACTAGTTTTACTCGGTTGCACGGGCGCCGAGTTTATTTAGGCGCCACAGGTGAAGTGGGGGGGGGGGGTCGGTGGAGTAAAAGTTTTACTATCTTATAGAATGTAAGGGATCGGCTAGGTGCGGTTTAGCACTACTAGGGAAACCTTATACATAGAAATTTAGCATTAACACGTGTCAAAAATGGGCGCTGGTGTTAAATAGCAGTAGCGCGCGTGCGGAAACCGTGCTACAGATACAACAGTAGCAGTAGCGCGTGCTAATGAAAAGTGCTACCACTAATATTCCCATTGCTAAAATGGCAGGCTACGCATAGCAGTAGCGATCTTGGGAGAAGCGCGCTACCGCTAGGACATAAGTAGCAGCGTGTTTCGCGCGGAGAGCGCTACTGCTAATGGAAATATAATAAAATGAAAAACAAAAGGAAAAGTAAATGAAAAAGAAAGAAAATAGAAAAAGGAGAAAGGCGTAGCAGTAGCGTCTGTTCGTAGGAGGCGTTGTAGCTAACGTAGCTGCAACGCGTTTCCTAGACCCCCGCTGTAGAAACAGAAAAGGAAATAAGAAATATGAAGGAAATTACATAGCTATAGCAGTAGCGCGTTTCGTGAAAATCGCTATAGCTAAGTTTGACTTAACCAAAAAACCGTTTCCCCCCGGCCACCACTTTTCCCCCAAATCCCTGGACCGGTGGAGTAAAAGTTTTACTAGCTTATAGAATGTAAGGGATCGGCTAGGTGCGGTTTAGCACTACTAGGGAGAACCTTATACATAAAAATTTAGCAGTAACGCGTGTCAAAAATGGGCGCTGGTGCTAAATAGCAGTAGCGCGCATGCGGAAACCGCGCTACAGATACAACAGTAGCAGTAGCGCGTGCAAATGAAAAGTGCTACCACTAATATTCCCATTGCTAAAACGGTAGGCTATGCATAGCAGTAGCGGTCTTGGGAGAAGCGCGCTACCACTAGGACATAAGTAGCAGCGCATTTCGCGTGGAGAGCGCTACTGCTAATGGAAATAAAATAAAATGAAAAACAAAAGGAAAAGTAAATGAAAAAGAAAGAAATAGAAAAAGGAGAAAGGGAAAAATAAAATGTAGAGGAAAATAAATGAAAAAGCGAAAAAAAGGAGAAAGGCGTAGCAGTAGCGTCTGTTCGTAGGAGGCGCTGTTGCTAACGTAGCTGCAGCGCGTTTCCTAGACCCCCGCTGTAGAAACAGAAAAGGAAATAAGAAATATGAAGGAAATTACATAGCTATAGCAGTAGCGCGTTTCGTGAAAATCGCTATAGCTAAGTTTGACTTAACCAAAAAACCGTTTCCCCCCGGCCACCACTTTTCCCCCAAATCCCTGGACCGGTGGAGTAAAAGTTTTACTATCTTATAGAATGTAAGGGATCGTTTAGGTGCGGTTTAGCACTACTAGGGAAAACCTTATACATAGAAATTTAGCAGTAACGCGTGTCAAAAACGGGTGCTAGTGCTAAATAGCAGTAGCGCGCTTGCGAAAACCGCGCTACAGATACAACAGTAGCAGTAGCGCGTGCAAATGAAAAGCGCTACCACTAATATTCCCATTGCTAAAACGGTCGGCTACGCATAGCAGTAGCGGTTTTGGGAGAAGCGCGCTACCGCTAGGACATACTCCCTCCGGCCCTTTTTTGTTTGCGTTTTAGCTCCTGCCCGGATACCAAGGAGAGGAGAGCTCAGCAAAATTTGGACTACTTTGCCCCTGAATTGCTACCGAGGAGACCTGGGCAGTTACTCCCTGCATGCAAACGATTGGCCTGCAGCCATATATTCTCGCGCCCACTCTCCCCATCTCTCTGCATGCACGTCTGTCTCTCCTCCTCTCTCTCCCAGTCTGCATGCATGCGCATCTCTCTGCATGTGCCTCTCCCTCTGTGCAAAATCTTCTTGGAATCGACGCCAATCTCTCACCCATTGCATGGCCTATGAGCAGGAAGAACACCAGCGGGGCTTGAAACTGGTGGAGTTGAAGCCAAAGCAATTCGTTTACCGCCATGGCTGAACAATTGGAGCAGATGAAAATTTCCAACTCCCTCCAACTGAACAGCCCGCCATAGATTAGAAGCTCAAAATTTAGCTTACCGCCATGGCTAAAACTGAAAAGTTCTGTCTATCAATCTCAGCCCCAGCCATGAACAGAACGGCAAAAAATTCTTCCCTCGCTCTATTTGCTCCTCTCTCTCTCTCTTGCCACGTGAATGCAATGGCTGGTTTCGACCTCAATTCGGCCATCAACTGGGACGAGGTGGAGGATCAATATGATGGTCATGCCGAGGACATGAACTACGTTTACGTATTTGAGGAGAGCGACGATGGTATGAACTGATTGCTCTTGTTTGATTTTACTCCAGTTTTTTTGTGCTCTGTTTGATCGCTTTTCAACTCCCAAACCAACGACAGAAAATGAAGCCGCCGAGCAAAACAATGGCCGACGCGGAAGAGGCGGCAACGACGCTTCGCACGGCACGGAGGACGCAGGCGGAAGCGGTGGCAACGGCAATAGCAGCCAACTCGCGGACGTGGAGGTGCAAGGCGGAAGTCCCGGCGCTGGTCCGAGCCGCACAGATCAGGTGCACGACGCAGAAGCTGAAGATGGCAGTGCTAGCGCTGGTCTGAGCCGCACCAACCGCGTGCACGATGAGGACACCTCCAGCGGAAGAAGCAACAGCCACAACCATGGCCGCTCTCGTCTAGGCTTGACCGGCCATGGGCTCCGCAACGTTGACCGCGGAAGAGGCCTGCAAGTCACCGGCGGAGGAAGCGTGCAAGTCGCCGGCGGAGGAGATGTAGCCCCTGTCCGTGGAAGAATAGGCCTCGCTGGCCGCGGGCGAGCTCACGCCGGCACGATCCAGTGGCAGCCGGAGCATCCAGTCGTCACGGGACAAGGGCATGGCAGAGGCGCGCCATCGGGCCGCGGTCGCGGGAGGCTTGGCATGGCCGGGGGTGGTCGCGGTCGAGGGCGCCAGCTTCCTGACTTGAACCTCGTCGCACCAGAGGACGTTGAAGACGGACACGCCGCCGGTGGTGGCGATGGCGATGATGGACATGGCGATGCTGGAGACGAGGGGCATGGCGCAGAGGATGGCGAAGCTCACGCAGGTGACCCCATGCATGGTGAAAAACTTGCCCAGCACCAGCGGACAATTCTATTTGGTTGTTTGATTCAATTAGAGTTAATGAAAATCATTAGTGAAAATTTGTTAGGAAGTTCAGTTTGTTAATGAAAACTAGCGGACAATTCTATTTGGTTGTTTGATTCTCATGCAATTATAGTCCATTAAAATTTGTGGCAATTTCTCATTTTGTTATGAAGTTCATAAAGTGTGTTCATTAGATTTAGGCACTTCTAGTCATGAAGACCATGGCGCCGCTGATGAGGGTAACGGAGGTGCGGAAGGTGATGGGCATGAGGGCAATGACCATTATGGTGAGCTCATAATTTCACTTCTATATGAGTACTCATTTTTCATGACATGGCAGCATATTTTGCTCATTTTGTGTGACATGGTAGCAGATTCAGTCACATGAAATTGATCATGTCTTCCTTTTTATAGGTTGGAATAATCCGCAGCCGCCGCAGCCATGTGAGTGGAGTGACAAAGCTAAGCTCACCGTCTATGGCATGTTGTTGGAGAGGACAAGTCTAGGAATTATGAAGCGTGGAGTGACCAAGGAAGTGTCTCGTTTGACCGGAATGCCGCAGAGAACTGTCCAGGACTTATGGAACAAGGGAAAGTTATATGGAGGGATGCTTGGAGTGTTGAACAAGAAGCCCAAAAATTGTGGTCGTAAAAGGATATCTATCGACTCGGAGACTATAAAGGCAGTTGACAAGAGGAAGAGAACAACCATCAAAGACCTCGCAAACGAGTTAAACGTGTCCAAAACCACAGTTTGGAAGAGGCTGAAAGAGAAGCAGATTAGATGCCACAGCAATGCCGTCAAGGGAACTCTCACCGACTTGAACAAGAGATGTAGGGTTGAGTGGTGCCTCTCGCAATTTCAGGAAGAGAGCCTATCGGAACAACCGTCTTTTAGAGGAATGTACAATGTCATTCATATAGATGAGAAGTGGTTCTATCGCACCAAGAAGTCTCTCAAGCTATACCTAGCAGATGATGAGGAAGAACCGGAACGGTTTATGCAGAACAAGAATTATATAGAGAGGGTTATGTTTCTAGCAGCTGTAGCACGCCCTCGCTTTGATGTGAATGATAATGTGACATTTGATGGTAAAATTGGAATATGGTCGTTCACTTTTGAGGAGGCGGCTAAAAGGGATAGTCCTAACCATCTAGCCGGGACAATCGTGACAAAGGTCATCTCCAAGGTGACAAGGGATGTGAGTAGAGACTTCTTGGTGAACAAGGTTATCCCCGCCATCAAGGCGAAGTGGCCTCCTTCTGAACGTGGGCGTCCTATTTTCATCCAGCAAGATAATGCTAGGACTCACGTGAATGTTGATGATCCGGTGTTCCTTGCCGCGGCCCAGGCGGATGGGTGGGACATTCGTTTGGTGTGTCAGCCACCGAACTCGCCGGATCTTAACATACTTGATCTTGGTTTCTTTGCTGCCTTACAGTCATTGTTCCATAAGCTATTTCCAGGTTCAATTGATGATATAATTATGAAGGTGTGCCAAGCATTTGAGCAGTACCCCGCCGAGAGGTGCAACCGAATATTCGTCACTCTACAATCTTGCATGCGTGAGGTTCTAAAGGACAAAGGAGGCCAGCACTACAAGGTGCCGCACATGAGAAAGCAAGTCCTTCAAGATCTTCGTATCTTACCGGTGACGTTGCCTTGTGATCGATCCATCATGGACCAAGGGAGGGCATTCTTACTTGAGTAGTGCTATGTATGTGACCATGTAGTCCATCTTTTGATGTAAGATTAGTGCTATGTTGTCTTGTTGATGTAATGGGATCATGTAATCCATCTTTTGTTGTAATGAGAATGAACCTTTAGTTTGAGCAAAAAAATTCTCATTAACAACACACATCTCACCAATTTGACCAAAGTAAAAATAAACAAAATGGGCAAATTAACATCACATGATCGAAGTTTCAGTTCGAATACAAATTACCACCGCATTTTCAGCAGACTCATAGTGCACTCTAAACAAAAGAGAAAGCTAGCTACCACTGGAACCATAAGTGCATCATCACATATTCTTCGCCCAAGTTCAACAAAAGAGAAAACCACTACTGGAACAACTAATGGTGAAGTCCATGATCAATGTTGGATCGTTTTAAAATTTTCTTTAGTTCGTCATTAGTCAGAATATCTTCAAAGTAAATGCTCATTAGATCTTGCCTAACCTCTTCTGCACTGAGAATTGCTCCAGCGGTGGCAATGGGTCGCCACCGACTATCTTGCTGCCACTAACTGGGTCGCGGTCACCACACTTCTGTCCGTCGTTTCCGTTGCCGATGTCACCACGGCGCCATTGAGCACACGGTGCACAGCATGTGCTGCTGCGTCCAATGCCACTGTCCACCTTGATGACCGCGTCGGCGAGTGCGCGCACCAGTTTGGCGAGCTGGTGCACGTTGTCGATCAGGGTGCTCACCTTGTCGGCCAGTGCGTGCAGCACTTCCTCAAGCGCCTGGATGCCACCATCTTTCGACTGCACGCTGTATTCCGCGAGCGCGCCGCCTTGCACGAATCCGTCGCCATCCGCCAGCGGGAGCACGCCGCCTTGCACGCCGCCGTCCACGAGTGTGTCGCAGCCCGCCAGCGGGAGCAGGCCACCTCGCTCGAGTGCATCGTCGTTCGCCCGCGAGAGCACGCCGCCGTGCATGCCGCCGTCCGCCCGCGGGAGCACACCGCCATGCATGCCGCCGTCCATGAGTGCATCGCTTTTTGCCAGCGGGAGCAGGCCACCTTGCATGAGTGCGTCTCCGTTCGCCAACGGGAGCACGCTACCTTGCACGAGTGCGTCGCCGTCCGCCCGTGCGAGCACGCCGCCGTCCGCATGCGCGCCGCCTTCTGGGAACACGCTGCCATCCGTCCGCGAGCCCAACGCCTGATGGGAACATGCCGCCGTCCACGACCGCGCGGCCCTCTGCGAGCGGGAGCACGCCGCCGTATGGGAGCTCACTGTCCTCAGCAAGCAAGCTATCCTCCGCAAGCAAGCCATCCTCCACAAGCAAGCTGTCATCCATGGGCTCACTATCCTCTACAGGTTGGCTGTCCTCCCACAACCATGATGGGTGGATTTCATCCATGGAGGGCACGTGGAGTAGGCTGGTGTGGAGGAAGAAGTGAAAGAGGAGAGAAGAGGAGACAAGGGGATGTGGAGTAGTCTACTGGGATGGATGGGAAGGAGTGGAAGAGGTAGGTGGCTGCCTCGGGAAGACGCGAAAGACGTTGGAGAGAGAGAGATGCGAGTAACTGCAGCACGCATGCATGCGATTGACTGGAAAGCAGGGGCATAACTGGAAACAGAAGCCAGAAAAAGCTAATACGCAAAGCATTACGGGGAAAACAGATTTTTCTAGAACGCAGACAAAAAAGGACCGGAGGGAGTAAGTAGCAGTGCGTTTCGCGTGGAGAGCGCTACTACTAATGGAAATAAAATAAAATGAAAAACAAAAGGAAAAGTAAATGAAAAAGAAAGAAATAGAAAAAGGACAAAGGACAAAGGAAAAAATAAAATGTAGAGGAAAATAAATGAAAAAGCGAAAAAAGGAGAAAGGCGTAGAAGTAGCGTCTATTCGTAGGAGGCGTTGTAGCTAGCGTACCTGCATCGCGTTTCCTAGACCCCCGCTGTAGAAACAAAAAAGGAAATAAGAAATATGAAGGAAATTACTTAGCTATAGCAGTAGCGCGTTTCATGAAAATCGCTATAGCTAAGTTTGACTTAACCAAAAAACCATTTCCCCCAACCACCACTTTTCCCCCAAATCCCTCGACCCACCCCGTCGCCGTCTGCCCGATTCGCCGTCGCCCCACTTCGCCGCCGTCTCCTGCCGACGTCTCCTGCCGATGTCAATGCCCCCGGAGCCACCAGAGCCGCGCGCCGTCGACGCCACCGGAGCCGCGCGGCCTCATCAACGCCACTGGAGCCGCAGTCAATGCTATCGAATCCTCCCTCGCCACAAATGCCTCCCTCGCCGTCACCGGAGACGCCCATGCCTCCCGCGCCACCACCGGAGCCATCCTCTGTAAGCCCCCACCCCTCCTCTCTCTCTCTCTCTCTCTCTAAATTAGTTAGGTTAATTTAGTTAGGAAAAGAATTTAGTTAGGTTAATTTAGTTAGGAAAATAATTTAGATAGGGCTTTGACAGAGACGCCCCTTCCTCCCTCGCCACATCTGCCTCCCTCGCCGTAGGAAAAAACTGTATATGCTTAACTAGGGCTTTGACAGAGACGCCCCTGCCTCCCTCGCCACATCTGCCTCCATCTATATTTGGTTTTTGAATTGAGTTTCAGAGAGCATGAGATTTATGTAGATTTTCTTGAAGTGTCAAACACTAGGAGATGCAAATTTGAAGTGGTCATGATATATGAAAAATCCTCAATTGTGTTTGCTCATTGATCATAATCGACATTGAAGTGGTTCGATTGTTCCCAAGTGGCCTTTTGTTGTTTCCAGGGAATGAAGCCGAGTGGCCTATGTTTTGCAGGAACGTTGATTCATTTCCGTTCCGGCAAAATTCAGGTTCTCGATTTGTCCACTTTTTAGCAAACATCATGCCGAAATTTTCCGTGAATTTTGGCATGACTTGTGCTACAAACTAAGACATATCGAGTGCCCGGGATTTGCAGCACCGGGAAGGAGTCAACGTTCCTGCAAAACAATAGGCCTGTTTTATGTCATTATTCTTTTTATTAGGTCTAGAATTAATTGACTAGATTTAATCATAGGAAACATGGTTAGCAACGATGAAGGATAGGGTTCTGGTGATTGCGACGACGTCTACCGGGCGGCAGACGAATTTTTGAGCTTGCCGACGAGACTGAGACCGGCGCTGAGACTGAGACCGGCATCGAGACTGGCGCTCAGACTAAGACCGGCGCCGAGACTAGTGGAGCCGGTGTAGAACCGAAAGCAAAGAGACAAAGGCTTCCTAACAAGCTCAGGACTACTAGACTGGTGGTCACGGAGCTGGACGACGGCAATTTTGAGCCAAAAGCGCCCCAGGAAGCGCGCGCGTGCTACGGCAATTAAATAGGCTGCATCATACAAACAACCGCCACCATCAACGATGAGAAACTACAGAAGATAGATAATATGAGGACCTCCCTCCTAAAGAATTTTCACCAGATATTCTTGTTCCCGGGACGGAATTAAAAGGATTGTAAATATCCAGTTAAGGACCCATCAATGAAGAAGGTAAACAAACACGCCATGACCAAGTTTAGCGACGCGTTGGCCGCCTGGAAAACAAGGGTGAAAGCAAGGATCGTCGACAAGAAGGAACCCTACTCCGAGATTGTAAAGGATAATCCGACAATCACGGAAGAGTAGTTTCAAATATTTAAGGCGGCTTGCGAGGCCGAAGCTGCCAAAAAATGTCTAAGTACATGAAGGGACTTCAACACAGGAACATTGTGAGCCACCACCTCGGAAGCCGTGGTTACGGCGGGAAGAGGTCCAAATGGGCCAAGGAGGACGCGGAAGCCGCGAGCGGAGTTCACCGTCGCGTAGGAGCGTGATGTCCTCAGGGCCCGGCACCGTTGGGACCCAGTGAAGCAGGTTTTTGAGACGGACGCGGTCACGACGGAGTTCATCAGACTGCTGGTAATTTTAGTTTTTGATCAATTCAACTACACGTTAGTCATATTTGTAAACGATCCTTGTGCCTTTTGCAGAGAGAGCGGCACATGATTGTGGCCAAAAGCGACTTGCCGTCTGAGGCGTTGGCGAGGCCCAAGTGGGACACTCAATTCAACCGGGCGTTGAACATATTGAAACAACTCCCGATGGATACTCGACCGTCGTATGGACGCGTGCACAGTGTCGGAGACGACGCCATGTGGAAGAAGCACTACAGTGAGACCAAAGAGGAGAGAAAGGAAAGACGGAGGTTAACCGAAGAAAACATCGACAAGAAGGTTGAGATTGCGGTTGAGAAGAAATCATCTCAGACAGTCGCAACAGCGGTAGCTGCCGCAAAACAGATGGTTGTAGATATGTCCACTTCCTTGGTTCCGGCCGTTTTCAATTGGACCAGGCAAAATCAAGAGAAAAATGCAGCGGACTTTCCCCTAGCTAACTTCTTGGGGAGCAGCTTGACTAGCGATGCACCAGCACCTGCAGCTGCACCTGCTCCCGCCCCGGCTCCCGCACCGGACGTGCTCGCCGGTGCTTTGTCTTTGGCTGAGCTCGACGCCCTCAAGGTATCTGTCACACCGGCCCCTTCAATAAATGTATAATCTCCCGTTTTCGTTGCCTTTCGGATGTCTCACGTCGCAGACTTTTCTTTGCAGGCCGACAAAACCCCGTGCACCATATTGTACACCATCGGCGAACAGAAGGTGGATGTGGGGAAGGCAACGATAATGAAGCCGACGGAACCAATGTTCCACAGCCGGCCGATCCCCCCGAACGTCTTCAAGGTTTGCATGGCCAGTGTCAAACCGGGCCACGAGACTTTGCCTCCTCTCGTACTAGGGGATGCCGACGAGACCCCGCGGCGGCTTGGTGATTGTTGCAATGGGTGGGTCCTGTTGTGGCCAAAGAGTCTGCTTTGTCTGAAGGCAGCCAGGAGCACACCCACGAGCATGCAGCCTCAGCAAGGTATGAACATAAACACCCCACCTACCCAATTAGCATCGGGTGTCAGGTTGGGTGATAGTGGACTGGGTAAGGAAGAGGCTCCATTAGTCCTGTTGACGTCGCCATGGATGAGGATGAGGATGACGATGACACTCAACAATATGTCTATACTGGCGCCTACTCAGGGTTTGAGCGTCATGAGTCGGTGCCTGAATTGCCGCTTCCGGAGGCTCGACGTATTATAGACGACCTTCCGGCAAAGAAGCCTAGGAAGAGTGTGAGGAAAGGCAAGAAAGCTGATTCTATGATCCAACCGCCTCAGCAGCCTCGGGTTCAAGACCGTATAGATATCACCGGTGCAGTTAAATTGTCAGGACCCTGATTCCAAGTCACATCGATCTAGCCGGTAACACCTCATATCACTTTGCGGCCTCACGCACGGTATTCCCACGGGTGTCGCCTTACCATGGCCCGGGACCGTTTGCACCTTTTGGCTCACGTATATGATAGTGTCGCTAGCATCCATATGACAGAGAACCCGGGCCGACATGGCTAGTCGTGAACCCAAAGCGGCACTAACCTATGGGGACAGGCATACATGAATCACATCAAGCATGTCGGTCAGCAGTGTGTGAATCCGGACTGTAGCACTTGGCTAACAGGACTGCGGGAACCCGGACTGTAGAAGGCTAGGCAGGACTTCGGATGTCACCGCGTGACATTTCCCCGAAGGGACAGACACAGGAACGAAGTGAAACACATGCCGGCCAATCAAGTGTCCTGAGCAGTAGTGTTGGGCTAACAGGACTCCGGTGAACCGGGATGTAGCGGACTACTATGGCTCATGGAAGCACTTAGACTACATTTCCCGATAAGAGAGGCTGCCAAGGCTAAACAACTAGATTGTCGGATCCCACACATACCAAGCATTTCAATCATACACACAATATGCTCGATATGTGTAAATACAACATGGCATCACAACATAACTCTACAACTCAAGTATTTGTTCATTAGGCTCCGAGGAGCGAGATGTTACAAACATGGGTCTCATGACCCAACAATCATAGCATACAAATCAAGGCACAAGCGGAAGCTTAACATGTCCGAGTACAGACATCTACAAATGGAAAAGGCTAAGAAGCCTGACTATCTACCAGATCCTGCCGAGGCACAAGATCGTAGCTGAGGTATCAAGCTAAACATCGAAGTCCACGTGGAACTACTAGCGAGACTGAAATCTCTCTACAAAACATAAATTAAGCAAACGTGAGTACAAAGGTACTCAGCAAGACTTACATCAGAACTAGCTACATATGCATCAGTATCAACAAGGGGGGGTGGTGGAGTTTAACTGCAGCAAGCCAGCTTTGACTCAGTGGCTAACCTGAACTACAACTGCAAGCAACTCTTTTGAGGTGGCACACACGAGTCCACATATTCACCATTCAATACACCACTATGGATCCGCTCCCGTCTCCCTACAAGAAGGCCATCCATAGCACTCACACTTGTCTTGCGAGTTTTAAAGTATCCACTTTCACTTGTCTATGAACTGTTACAGGCAACCCAGAAGTCCATTACCGCGGACACGGCTATTCGAATAGATGATGTTAACCCTGCAGGGGTGTACTTCTTCACACACGCTCTCACCACTTACCGTCATTTACATGACATGTACTCGGCAACGTTCAAGCGGAAGCCCAACGAGGGTGTCGGCCACGGCCTACCTAAACACTCAAGTCTCTAGTCCAGGTTTATCGCCTATCCAGGTTCCATCCGCAGGGAGTCCGGCCGAGGTTTCCACATACGGCCCCGAACGATGTGAACAGGGTTCCCGAGACACCAAACGGGCGCCCGATACACCGTGCCATGGTGTATCTACCGCATCATAGCCCACCCCTAGGGTCAGCGCTACGCACGACCGCCAACACATAACCTACAAACACCAGAAACTAGTTGCAACTCCTGGACAGAGTACTAGGGTGATTAAGAAGCCGAGAGGGTCCATTGGTTTCGGGCCCAATGCATGGTAGTAACGGTTTCATGGATCACAAACACAGAACTCAGTTCCCGAGGACGGCTTCAATGAGACAACCCACCATGTACTCCTACATGGCCTCTCACCGCTACCTTTACCTAATCGTGTTCACACATTTAGCTCTCAATAGTAGGACATGTTCACACACCTCCGATTCATTCCCGATGAATCGGACCTGACACAACTCTATGCAATAGCAGGCATGACAACAAGCATGAATGAGTAGGCACATCAGGGCTCAAACAACTCCTACTCATGCTAGTGGGTTTCATCTATTTACTGTGGCAATGACAGGTCATGCAAAGGATAAGGGGTTCAACTACCGCAACAAGTAACAGATGAATCGTTGTTGTCCTAATGCAGTAGAAGAGAGCAGGAGCGAGAGGGTGGGATTGTATCGGAATGAACAAGGGGGTTTTGCTTGCCTGGCACTTCTGAAGATATCATTGGGTCTTCATCAGTGTCACCAAATTCATCGCTGGATCAATGTCTACTGAGGGGGGACAAACACCGGCAACTGAGAAAGAACACAATCAACACATGGCGATATGCAACAATATGATGCATGCTATGACATGGCAATATGAATGTGTTTTGGGCTAATGCAATAGAAAGTCATTTTAATTGAAGTGGAATTCATAACTATATCAAATTCCAACTCCAAACCTATTATGAAATTTGCCCTAATCATGTTTCATCCTAAACAGTGAGGTTAACTTGCTCAAACATGCATGAAAATGGTACAAATGCATTCTGATACTTTTTCATATATAATTTATTTCATTTGGAGTTACGGTTTAATTTCTATGAATTTTAGAAGTTTTGGGCATTTTCTGGAATTTCTGAATTATTTTAAATCCAGAAAATGATTAACTGCGTCAGCATTGCGTCATGCTGGCGTTAGCAGGTCAACAGGGCTGTCCAGGTCAAACCTGATGGCTGGGCCCCACTAGTCAGTCTCACAGTTAACTATTTGGGTTAACTAGACTAACTAAACAACACTGGGCCCACTGGTCAGTGACTAACTAAACTAACTTAATTAAGTTTAGCTCTAACTAATTGGGTTAGCCGGGCGAGGCCCGCATGTCAGTGACTCAAGGTCAAACAGAGGTCAACCTCGGGTCAAACCCGACGCTAACTAGGCTTTGACCCACTGCGGAGCCCGCTGTCAGTGACTAGGTAAGGTCCAGCTGGCGGGGATTAGCACTAATGACCCCGCCACATCGGCTGTCGCCGGAGTTGGCTTGCGGTGACCAAACCCGCGGCGGCAACGCGCCGGGCTTGCGCTAAAGGCGACGGGGGCAGTGGCTGAGGGCATCGGGGCGTAGCTCGGACTGGCCCGCATCCAGGGAGATAGGTGGGTGGCCATGGGGGCGCCGGAGCTCGCCGAAAAGGAGATCGCGGTGGCGGCCGGAGCTCGGGTGACGATGGATTCGGGGCTAGAGAGCGTGGGAGGGGGAGGTACTGGTGGCTACGGGTTCGCGGAGACGCGCTGAGCACACTGGTGTGCTCGGACACGGGCTGCAGTGCCCATGGCCGCGTCTGCGTCATCGCCGGCGGCGAGGAGCTGACGGCTTCGATGGAAGATGCGGCTAGAGGACGGGAACGAGCTCAGGGAGGAGGGGGATAGACGTAGCAGCTCACAGCGAGTTGAATGAAGGCCTCGGCGTGCTCGGGGAGGTGTTGGTGATGACGGGAGGTCGGTGGCGATCTCCGGTGGTAGAGGAGGAAGAAGACGATGGCAACGGGGATGCAGGCCGTCCGGGCTTGGTTCCTTCGTCTTGGAGAAATGGTGCGAGGATTCAGAGCTCGGGGGCACGACCGGAGGGCGAGGGGAAGGCTGTGGCTGCGCGTACGCGAGGCGGTGGCCGGCGGTTGCTCTCGGATGGAGCTCTGGGAGGAGGTAGGGGGTGAGGTAGAGAGTAGAGAGTGAGGGAGAGGAGCGAGGGGTCTCCAGGGGGTGTCGTGGCGCTCGGAGCCGTCCCCAGCAACAACGGCAACCAGGAGCTGGCCGAGCGCGTGCGCGCGTGCCGCGGCCACACGCCCTCCTGCCTACTGGCAGGAGGTTAGGGGTGATTGGCGCGTGGGCCTCGTGGGCTGGCTGTCCACTGGGCCGGCCAGGTAAGTCCAGGTAGGCTTCTTTTTGTTTTTGTTTTCTATTTGTTTGCTGCTGTTTTGGCTTTAGTAAAAATACTAAAGCATTTTGTGAAATGCTAGAATAATTTGTGGACACTCTCTAGATTATTCTAGTGGCCCACATGTAATTTCAGCATTATCTGAGCATTTAAATTATTTATAGTATTTAAATGCCCAAAGTCAAATACAATATGAATTAATTCAAAAATCCAGGAATGACCTAGAAATATGTTCATCATTTTTGGCAGAGGTTTTCACCCTTATCAGAAATCATGAACATTTTTGAAAAGGCATTTTTGGGTTCATTGAAAATGACTTTAGTTGAGCCTATTTGAAATCCATGTGGTGCTAGGGTTTGAACATCCCCATTTCAGGTTTAAGAGAAATTTAAACATGATGCAACACAAGACTAGCTAACCCAGAGCAGACCAGAAGTAGGGATGTGACAACTCACCCCCACTAAAATAAGAATCTCGTCCCGAGATTCAAGCGTAGGGTAAGATGAAGGCGAACGCAAACTTAACCCAATCTTCACGATCCAAGTTGCACTTCATAAGAACGTTGATTCGATCACTATCTTTGTCTCGATGTCTTGCTCTGAGAACTCCAACCAACATGACAACGAGAGGGAAGGGAAAACTCTAGCACTAGTAGAAAACAGGGCTATGGTCTAGGCCGGCTCAGCCCATTAGTCCCGGTTCAGTCTAGAACCGGGACCAATGTGGGCATTGGTCCCGGTTCGTGAGCCCAGGGGGCCGGCCGGGCCACGTGGGCCATTGGTCCCGGTTCGTTTGGACCTTTTGGTCCCGGTTGGTGGGACGAACCGGGACCAATGGGCCTCGCTCCTGGCCCACCACCATTGGTCCCGGTTGGTGGCTTGAACCGGGACCAAAGGCTTCCCTTTAGTCCCGGTTCATGTCATCAACCGGGACCAATGAGGTGCCTATATATACCCCCTCACGCAAGAGCAGAGCACAGTGCTCTGTTTTTTCTTGCCGAGGGGGAGAGGGCTTTGTGGTGCTCTAGCTCACCTCCTATGCACATGAGGTGTTCGATGGAATGCCCGAGCCACACTACTTAAGCTTTCTCTTCTCGAAGCTCGACCTCCAAGCTCCATATTCCTCGAGATTTGTCTAGATTTAGCGGTCCGTCACGCCCCGTCCCCGTCTTCACCGCCGTCGATCACCCGCGCCGATCTCATCACCGACACCACCGTGGTGAGCCTCTTGTTCTTATCTTCTTTCTGAAAGGAAAAATATTCTTACTTGTATGTTTAGATTGATACTTGTATCATTTTCTTACATTTATTATTGCATCTTATATAGTGCGATGGTTTTGGTATCCGCCCCCGTCGGCCCTCGTCCTGTCTATGATTCAGATTTGTTATGTATATTATCTTTATAACTATTGGTTCATTTATTGTTTATGAAAATTATGCCGACCAACGTGACATAGATTTTATTTATCTAGGATGTATGTGAATCGGAAATGCCAACCGACCCTATTGTCGAGAGGTTAAATTTAGTTGAAGAAGAAAACAATTTGTTGAAGGAAAAAAATTGAGGAGGAGAAGATGATATTGGAGTTGCATGTTGCGGATGTCGTCGATGATCACAAGATCAAGATGGATGCAATGCGCTTGAAGATTAGAAAGATTAGAAAATATGCCATTCATACCGAGGCTTGGTATCATTATGCCGTTGGATCAATTGTTACCTTGGTTGCGATTATGATCGCATTTGTTTTCGCATTGAAATGTTTTACATAGTTTCAATGTATGGTTTAATTAATTAGATGCTCTGGAGAGCTATATGTTGTTAGATGAGAACTATGTATGCACTTTGGTTTTAATGTGATGATGAACTTCTATTAATTTGGACACTTAATTATATATAATGCACGCAGATGAACCGGCAATGGATGTACGGTGACAGACACACCCGCGAGTACATTAAGGGCGTGCATGAGTTTCTCGATGCGGCTGAGGCAAACAAGCAGAATGGTTTTATGTGTTGTCCATGCACTGAATGTGGGAATACGAGGTCTTACTCTAACCGGAAAATCCTTCACTCCCACCTGCTTTACAAGGGTTTCATGCCACACTATAATGTTTGGACGAGGCACGGAGAAATAGGGGTTATGATGGAAGACGGCGAAGAAGAAGAGTACGATGACAACTATGTGCCCCCTGAATACGGTGATGCTGCAACGGGGGGAGCTGGTGAAGATCAAGAGGAACCAGACGATGTGCCCAATGATGCTGCCACGGGTGAAGCTGCTGAAGATCAAGAGGAACCAGACGATGTGCCCAATGATGATGATCTCCGCCGGGTCATTGTCGATGCAAGGATGCAATGCATTAGTCAAAAGGAGAAGCTGAAGTTCGATCGCATGTTAGAGGATCACAAAAAAGGGTTATACCCCAATTGCGAAGATGGCAACACAAAGCTCGGTACCGTACTGGAATTGCTGCAGTGGAAGGCAGAGAATGATGTGGCTGACAAAGGATTTGAGAAGCTACTGAAAATATTGAAGAAGAAGCTTCCAAAGGATAACGAATTTCCTGACAGTACATACGCAGCAAAGAAGGTTGTATGCCCTCTAGGATTGGAGGTGGAGAAGATACATGCATGCCCTAATAACTGCATCCTCTACCGCGGTGCATACAAGGATCTGAAGGCATGCCCGGTATGCGGTGCGTTGCGGTATAAGATCAGACGAGATGACCCTGGTGATGTTGACGGCGAGCCCCTCAGGGATTAGTTGAAGAACTTTTACAGCTGTGGAATGGAAACAGTGTACGTACGTGGGATTAGCACAGACAGGAGGAATTTAACCTTAAGGCGTTGCTGTTCGTGACCATCAACGATTGGCCCGCTCTCAGTAACCTTTCAGGACAGACAAACAAAGGATACCACGCATGCACGCACTGTTTAGATGACACTGAAAGTATATACCTGGACAAATGCAGGAAGAATGTGTACCTGGGCCATCGTCGATTTCTTCCGACCAACCATCAATGTCGAAAGAAAGGCAAGCATTTCAAAGGCGAGGCAGATCACCGGAAGAAGCCCGCCATGCGCACCGGTGATCACGTGCTTGCTATGGTCAATGATTTACACTACGTAATCTTTGGAAAGGCTCCCGGTGGACTAGCTGTTCCGAATGACGCTGAGGGACACGCACCCATGTGGAAGAAGAAATCTATATTTTGGGACCTACCCTACTGGAAAGACCTAGAGGTCCGCTCCTCAATCGACGTGATGCACGTGACGAAGAACCTTTGCGTGAACCTGCTAGGCAACTTGGGCGTGTATGGGAAGACAAAAGATACACCTGAGGCATGAGAGGACCTGCAACGTTTGCACGAAAAAGACGGCATGCCTCCGAAGCAGTATAAAGGTCCTGCCAGCTACGCTCTTACGAAAGAAGAGAAAGAAATCTTCTTTGAATGCCTGCTCAGTATGAAGGTCACGACTGGCTTCTCGTCGAATATAAAGGGAATAATAAATATGCCAGAGAAAAAGTTCCAGAACCTAAAGTCTCATGACTGCCACGTGATTATGACGCAACTGCTTCCGGTTGCATTGAGGGGGCTTCTACCGGAAAACGTCCGATTAGCCATTGTGAAGCTATGTGCATTCCTCAATGCAATCTCTCAGAAGGTGATCGATCCAGAAATCGTACCAAGGCTAAGGAGTGATGTGGCGCAATGTCTAGTCAGTTTCGAGCTAGTGTTCCCACCATCCTTCTTCAATATCATGACGCACGTCCTAGTTCATCTAGTCGACGAGATTGTCATCCTAGGGCCCGTATTTCTACACAATATGTTCCCCTTTGAGAGGTTCATGGGAGTCCTAAAGAAATATGTCCGTAACCGCGCTAGGCCAGAAGGAAGCATCTCCATGGGCCATCAAACAGAGGATGTTATCGGGTTTTGTGTTGACTTCATTCCTGGCCTTAACAAGATAGGTCTCCCTAAATCGCGGTATGAGGGGAGACTGACTGGAAAAGGCACTCTTGGAAGAGACTCAATAATATGCAGGGACGGATATTCTTGGTCTCAAGCACACTACACAGTTCTACAGAACTCTAGCTTGGTGACCCCGTATGTCGATGAACACAAGAACAGTCTGCGCTCCAAACACCCGGAGCAGTGCAACGACTGGATTACATGTGAACACATCAGGACTTTCAGCAGTTGGTTGGAAACACATCTCAGAGGTGACAACACTATTTGTGATGAGTTGTACTTGTTGTCCAGGGGACCATCTTTGACTATATTGACTTACAAAGGATACGAGATAAATGGGAATACATTTTACACGATCGCCCAAGATCAAAAGAGCACCAACCAAAACAGCGGTGTCCGCTTTGATGCAGCAACCGAGAGCGGAAAGGACACATATTATGGTTACATAGTGGACATATGGGAACTTGACTACGGACCTGATTTTAAGGTCCCTTTGTTTAAGTGCAAATGGGTCAATCTGTTAGGCGGCGGGGTACAGGTAGACCCACAGTACGGAATGACAACAGTGGATCTAAAAAATCTTGGGTACACTGACGAACCGTTCGTCCTAGCCAATGATGTGGCACAGGTTATCTATGTGAAGGACATGTCTACCAAACCGAGAAAAAGAAAAGATAAGGAAGCGAATACATCATACGATGAGCCAAAGCGCCACATAGTTCTTTCAGGAAAAAGGGACATCCTAGGAGTGGACGGCAAGATAGACATGTCTGAAGATTATGAAAAGTTTCATGAAATTCCTCCCTTCAATGTCAAGGCTGACCCAAGCATCCTGATAAACAATGAAGATTATCCATGGTTACGGCGCAATAAGCAAATGACACAAGCGAAGAAAAAGTGAAGACTTTCTCCCGCAACTATTATGATGATACCATGCCAAATTTGTAACAGACGAACATGCTACCATTGTCCGTTTTGTACATGCACATGCTATGTGGGTGAAATTATGATACCATCCCAACTTTCAACTTTTTCAGAGTTCATTTGAAATGCTTTCATGTCTTATGGTTCAAAACTTTGATACTTCAAAAGTGATTGTCCATTTTGTACACGAAGTGCATCAAGTTTTTGTCGTAACCCTCTCTACTTTTTGGAACATGCTATGTGGGTGAAATGATGATACCATGCCAACTTCCAACCTTTTCAGAGTTCATTTTGCAATGCTTTCCAATTTCAGAGTCATTTAGCTCAAAGAATGAATTAATAGCAAACAGAATGAACTACAAAACTTTTATGAAAATAAAAACAATCAATTAAAATATTATGTTATGATCAACTAAAATAAAACTATAATATTCTTCAATAGCAAAAAGAATATAATTTTTGTGACCTAAAATCAAACTATAAGTATTTAATTGTAAGTATAAATAAAAAAAATAGCAAAGAAGAAAAAAAATTCTATTTTTATAGTAAAGTTATTCATAAACTAGTGATTCACACAAATTTTTAAAAATTCAAATTTAAACTATTCAAAATTTAAAACTAATGGCACTAACAGAAAGTTTATAATTTTTGTGACCTAAAATCAAAAAGAAATCACTAAAAAACTATAAGTATTTAGTTGTAAGTATAAATAAAAAATAAATAGAAAAAATATTCTATTTTTATAGTAAAGTTATTCATAAACTAGTGATTCACACAAATTTTTAAAAATTCAAATTTAAACTATTCAAAATTTAAAACTAATGGCACTAACAGAAAGTTTATAATTTTTGTGACCTAAAAGCAAAAAGAAATCACTAAAAAACTGTAAGTATTTAGTTGTAAGTAGAAATAAAAAAATAAAAAACCAAAAAAATGTAGAAATAAAAAAGAAAAAACCAAAAAAATCCTCCTACTGGGCCTCCACGGCCTGAATACGACTAGAAACCCTACATGGGCCAGGATTCAGGCCCGCAGAAGGCCCAATAGGTCCACATGCAGTAGCAAGTTTAGGCCCGAAAGCCTGCATTAGAGAGGAGCTCGAATGGGGAGGCACACCAGCGCTTATAAACCAGTGCCGGCGCCCTTCAGCTAGCGATGTGGGACTAAACTTTTGGGCGCGGGGCATCACAAGGCCATTGGTCCCGGTTGGTGGCACCAACCGGGACTAAAGGGGGCATTGGTCACGGTTCGTGGCACCAACCGTGACCATTGCCCCCCTTTAGTCCCGGTTGGTGCCACCAACCGGGATCAAACGCCGCCGCTTCCCGCCCTTTGGGCTGCTGAAAATTGGCCTTTGGTCCCGGTTGGTGGCACCAACCGGGACTAAAGGGGGGCATTGGTCCCGGTTTGTGCCACGAACCGGGACCAAAGCCTTTTCTATACAAGCAAAGACTTAGCATTTTTTCAGATTTCATCGCCAGTTCCCCGCCCCGACGACGCCGCCAGGCTGCCCGAGCTCGCCCCGACGACGCCGTCAGGCTGCCCGTGCTCGCCGTCGCCCCGTGCCCTGCCCCGTGCTCGCCGTCGCCGTCGCCCTGCGCCCCTGCCCCGTGCTCGCCTTCACCGTCGCCCCGCGCCCCTGCCCCGTGCTCGCCGTCGCCATCGCCCCGCGCCCCTGCCCCGTGCTCGCCGTCGCCCTGCCCCTGCCCCGTCCCGCCCTCGCCGCCCCCGCCGTCGCCTGGAGCTCCCCTGCTACGGGCTCGCCGTCGCCCTGCCCCTGCCCCGTCCCGCCCCCGTGCCCTCGCCTGCCCCCCGCGCTGTGAGCCGCCGCCTGGCTCTGTTTTTTATTTTTATTACTTTAATTTTTTTGTTCATATGTGATGTATATGTGTATGTGGCTATAATGTATATGTGTATGTGAACAATGCAAAAGATTGTTTTTTAGAAAAATTAGGATTTTTTTCTGTTCATAGATTTTTTTGGTGATATTAATTATTGTAAATATGCAAATGTTTGTATATTCATATGAACAATGAATTAGGCAATACTACTTCTTGTATTTTTAAGAAGGAAGAAGAAGAAAAAGAATGAGAGGAAAAAGGAAATAAGAAGAGGAAGAAAGGAGAAGAAGAGGGGAGAGGAAGAAGAGGAGAAATAAATAAGAAGAAGAAAAAAGAAGAAAAAGAAGAGGAGAAGAAGAAAGGAATAGAGGAGAAGAAGAAAAAATAGAAAAAAAATTCTATTTTTTCTTCTTCTCCTCTATTCTTTTCTTCTTCTCCTCTTTTTTTTCTTCTTTTTTTTTCTTCTTCTTCTTCCTTCTTCCTTCTTCCTCTTTTCTTCCTTTTCCTTATTTTCCTTTCTCGAGGGATAAGAAGAAAAAGAAGAGGAGAAGAAGAAAGAAAGGAATAGAGGAGAAAGAAGAAACTTCGACACGAGGGGGGGGGTACCGATACCCCCTCCCCGATAACATTATTTTCCCATGTATATGTATGTCGCGTCGTTGTCGATATAACGAGGGTGTCGAGGGTCGGGAACTAGGGTAGAGGGTCGAGGGTCGTTAAGGGGTCAAGGGTCAAGGGTTTCAGGGTCGAGGGTTCGAGGGATCGAGGGTTTCAGTGTCAAAGTATTGAAGAAATCCATGCCTTCATCATTAGCCGGAAGTAACCAGGGCATGTTGGTACGAAGTTCTGCAAAGTTGTTCTGGAATGGAGTCCCGGATAGAATAATCCACCTTTTGGTACGAATTCAGCAAAGGCCTTCCAAATAGCGATATTCGGAAGGCTCTTGCTGAACTTTGTACCAAAAAGCGAATTATCCTATCTGGGACTCCGTTCCAGAACAACTTTGAAGAGCTTCGTACCATCATGCACATGTTACTTTCGCCAAATGATGAAGACATGGTTTTGTTGAATCCTTTGACACTAGGCAACCTCCCGACCCCTCGGCGATCCTCTCGAACATGAGAGGAAGAAGAGGGTTGTCTAGGGGTCGAGGGTTCCAGGGTCGTCGATGGTTCGAGGGGTCGAGGATCGCCGAGGGGTCGAGAGAGGTTTCCTAGTGTCAAAGTATTGAAGAAATCCATGCCTTCATCATTAGCCGGAAGTAACCAGGGCATGTTGGTACGAAGTTCTGCAAAGTTGTTCTGGAATGGAGTCCCGGATAGAATAATCTGCCTTTTGGTACGAATTCAGCAAAGGCCTTCCAAATAGCGATATTCGGAAGGCTCTTGCTGAACTTTGTACCAAAAAGCGAATTATCCTATCTGGGACTCCGTTCCAGAACAATTTTGAAGAGCTTTGTACCATCATGCACATGTTACTTTCGCCTAATGATGAAGACATGGTTTTGTTGAATCCTTGACACTAGGCAACCTCCCGACCCCTCAGCGATCCTCTGAAACATGAGAGGAAGAAGAGGGTCGTCTAGGGGTCGAGGGTTCGAGGGTTCTTCTCCTCTATTCTTTCTTCTCCTCTTTTTTTTCTTCTTCTTCCTATTTTTTTTATCGGGAACGAGGGTCGTCGAGGGACATATATGTAGTGTCATCGTTGTCGATATATACCCCCTCCCAATAGCTTACTATGATTAGGTAGCTAGTTCTACGTTTGGCACTAATATATTCATCTGTCATGTTTGAATAATAATTGCCATGTTGTAAATATTTGTAGAAACTATGGACACCGCCCTAGACGAAGCAACAAAAGAAGCGTTGTTGAGGGACATAATTGCAGAAGGAAGTGATGCCATCTCGTTGTTTCTCAACGAAACCGATGGTCTGGAAGGAGAGGGTGAACAAGCTGGCTACGGTGACCTAATGCCGGTGCAAGAAGAAGAACATGAGGACGGCTCCGGTGACCCAATGCCGGTGCAAGAAGGAGACCGTGATGACGGCTCCGGTGACCGAACCGAGTCCGGCCAGGTATATATATTAGTTAAGCCTATGCTGACTAGCTGATTGATGCATTCATTGTTTTGGTATGTACACATATTAATTAAGTCTTTGTTCTTTTTTCTAGCCCTCCGGATCGAGCACAACTTCGGTAAAGAGACGAGGCCCGAAGAAAAAGTTGAGCTCGGATGAAAAGTTTGAGATCATAGCAATCGCGCCCGACGGCCAACCTATTGAACCCCTCCGGACAAAGAGTGCATTTGTTGCTCAGTGCGGGGTTCTGGTTAGGGACAAGATCCCGATAAGCATCCAGCAATGGTTTAAGCCGGCTACAGAAGACCCTGAGGTCTCTTATGTCAATGATATGCAGAAAAATGATCTTTGGACTGAGCTGAAGTCAAATTTCACCCTACCGCCTGAGGATAATCCAAAGAACCCAGTTAAAGAGAAATTAATCAAGTCTTTTGCTCTGAAGAGGATGGCAGAACTATTCAGGAGGTGGAAGAAAGAGCTGAATAAGTTTGTCGAAAATAATGAGACACCAGAATTCAAGGGCAGATATGAGAAGATCAGAGATCACTGGCCCGCATTTGTGGCCCACAAGACATCGGAAAAGAGTCAGAAGATGTCGGCGACAAACAAGCAAAATGCTGCGAAGAAGAAGCTTCACCATCGCACGGGGTCAGGTGGCTACCTCGTAGCCCGGCCTAAGTGGTCCAAGACTGAGAATGATCTGGTTCATAAAGGGATCGAACCAGAGACAATTAACTGGCCAGACCATTGCCGGACTTGGTTCTTCAGGGCTGGCGGAACCCTGGACCCTGTAACAGGGAAGTGCATATGATCAAATGGACATACCAGTCAGTAAGCTTAAGCAGTATATCAAAGCAGCGCAGGAAGGGACGTTCTTTCCAGACAGAGAGAACGACGAGCTCACAATGGCCCTCGGGAATCCTGAGCACCCTGGACGGACACAAGGCATGCCAGGCTCCATTCCGTGGAAGGTTGGGTTTCCGGACACAGGTGGTTACAAATCCCATGAGAGGAGGAAAAAAGTGCAGCAGACCCAAATGCAGGCGCTGCAAGCAAGGGTAGACGCGATAGAGGAACGAGAAGCAAATCGCACCAAACGTACTGCCGAAGCCTCCCCCGAAGCTACCCCACCATCTCAGCGCAGAAGCAGCGTGGCTTCCACCGAGCTGCTTCAGCCGAAGCATGCCTTGACGGCTCCTGCCAGCTATCCCGTGGATGCTATAACGGAGTCTCAAAATTGCCACCTTATGACGCAATGGATGAATTTGAAGGTCAAGGCGGCTGTTGGATCTGTTTATCCTATCGGTGAAGGGGAGACTCGGCTGGGGTCTGCTCTGAAGACTCCATGCCTATGGCGGAAGGAGCTCATCAACCTTCCGAACTGGACGCCACCGCCTCCTCCTCCTCCTCCGGCGAGTCAGGGTACTCCGCCTCCACCGCCTCCTCCTCCAGCGAGTGACGATCAGGGCCCTCGGCCGGCTCCTTCTCCGGCGCGTGGCGGCACTCCGCCTCCTTCTCCGCCTGCACCGACGCGCCCGAGCAGCCAGCCTCCTCCTTCTCCGCCTCTTCAGCAAGGGTGGAAGAGACCTGCCGCCACTCCAGCTGCTCCGGCGCGTCGTAGTCCATCTCCTCCGCCCCTTAAGCAAGTAAAGAAGACAACCGCTATGTCTGCTCGGTCGGCGTCTAGCAGTACAACCAGAGGCGGGAGGACATACAGATTCGGTCCTTCTCTAAAGACTCCAGAGAAGTTACCATATGAGAGGACCCTGGAGGAGAACGCCGAGATCGCGCGAGAAGAAGTGAGGAACTTCTTTGAAGGGGTGAAAGCAAAGAAACATCCACCTCCGGAGGAGAAGGTAGATCGGGTGCAAGTGAAGCGCACTCTGGCTGCCCTGACAAAACCACCGAAGTCTGATCCGCCGAAAGGAAACTATGACCGCATTATTGGAAAGGAATTTGCCGAAGCGGAGCGGTCAGGAAGTACTGTCAGTGATCAAAGGCTAAAAGAACGACGAGCTGGGAAACAAATTGCCCAGCTCGGAGAACAAGCGAAGCAATCGTGCCCCCCGCTCAAGGTGCCTAGCCACAACGTCGCTAATGATCCGCGGATGGTGATCGGTTATAGCAATCTTGCAGATTACCTGCCCGACGAAGTACATTATGAACCCATGGACGTGCAGATACAAAGATACGAGTACGGGAAGCCTCTCGTCAAAGATGAAAGATCTCTATCAACGATGATGCGAAGATTGCATGATTGGTACTTGAAAATCTGCAGAGACTCTGGGAGGAGGAGTACTTTGTATGTGAAAGTTAAAAAGGAGCATGACCTCGTTGGAATTGATCTGTTGCCTATTCCATTTGAGGAGTTCTATCAGTTTTTCAATCAATTGGCCCTCGATAAAACAACGGTCGCCTGCTACTGTCTGTAAGTAGTACTACTTCTGTCATTAAGTTTCTCTATATAGCTTAGCTCTTTCATTGCATGTATTTATAATCATCCTCACTATATTATGCAGACTGAAGATCGCCGAATTGAAGAAAAGACAAGTCGGTGATATTGGGTTCATTAACACATATCTCATAGATGCAACTCAGGTTAAACTTCATGCCGCAGCTACCGAGGCCAACTTGCTACGATCGTTCGTAATAAATCAAAACAAAGATATAATACTCTTTCCTTACGACTTCAGGTGAGTGTTACTGTCTTGTGCGTATTCGGTTTCCCTTATATATTAGTCAAGGTTATATTAATGTAATTCATGAGTTATGCATGTGTGTGCAGTTTCCACTATATTCTCCTAGAGATTAAGCTTGAGCAGGGACTAGTAACCGTCTTAGACTCAAAACGAAAAGATCCCCAGGACTATGCAGACATGACTCAAATACTCCAGAAGTAAGTTAATCGATCATTATCCACCATATCAGCAACTTTGTTCATTTCCTGATATCAAGTAATTGTTTTCTTTGTCCGGCAGGGTTTGGAGAAAATTCACCAAAACAGTTCCGGGACTGCCGAAGGAGCTGGAATTTAGACACCCGAAAGTAAGTACTATAGTAGCATGTTCCGCGCATCTCCTAGTGATTCAAGCGCTAGTTTCATCAATACCATTTAGCATTCTTGCTTATCAGTTTGATTGACCTCTATTTCTTGTAAAGTGGTTGTGGCAGGAACAAGGGAATGATTTCTGTGGATACTACATCTGCGAGTCCATCCGCCACATGACCTGTGAGCGGGGCGGGTACTCTAACAAACAATATGAAGTACGTAAATAACAACATTCACAATTTTATTTTATTACCATCATTTGTGTTGAGTTTCATTCATTCATATATATATGTATTGACCCCCTTCTTCAAATTAGATGTTTCGGAAGCGGGATGAACTCCTAGCACCAGCTCGCATGCGAGCAATTCAAGAGGAGTTGGCGGCATTCTTTCTTGACCACGTGATCCCTGAAGACGGAGAATTCTATGTGGACCCTGAGTCCGTATGATTATATTTGTAAGAGATAATTATTGTATATATGTAGCCGGTAGTGTCAGATAGATATACGAGAACTTGTTGTTCGACCAATCTCTCGGAGAAGGAGAGGTGGTCGATATCACTTCTCTCTGTATGCATATATGTTCATGACGATCTTCTGTTTCCTTCGTTTGCTTACTAGCTAGCCAGCGTGTCTAGTCCTCTCTATACGTATGTATAGTACGTAGCGTCGACCAAGCACGGACATAAGAGAGGACACTTCTCTCTATTAATTATAGCTAGCTAACACAATATATGAAACAACTAAATTAACCCCCCAAAACCCCCAACCCCCCCCCCCCCCCTTTCAAAAAAAAACAAAAACCCCAGCCACAGAAATGCTGACGCGTGGATGCCTATTGGTCCCGGTTGGTGCCACCAACCGGGACCAAAGGGTCTCCTGACTGGGCTCTGCGCACTGCCCACGTGGAGGCCCATCAGTCCCGGTTCTGGATTGAACCGGGACTAAAGGGTCGGGGCATTAGTACCGACACTTTAGTCCCGGTTCAGGAACCAGGACTAAAGGCCCTTACGAACCGGGACTATAGGCCCTTTTTCTACCAGTGTAGAAGGATCGATCTTCTCGGATATCAAACAACTCAGGATCAACTCATGGAGTGAGACATAGGAACATCTCTCCAATTGAGACACAAAGTTCACATCAGGGTGATGGAATTCAGACGACGAGGATTCAAGTCGGTAGGTAGTAATTCCACACTTGAGTAAGGTGGTGCAAGGTTTCAAGGTTGCGAGGAGATAATTGTCATGAACCCATAACACGGCACCTCGGGGAAGGTGACTCGTTGGAATGTTCCCTTAAGTGGCAAAAAGAATTACTTTTGATCCATAAATCATTGAAACTCTTCATAACAGCTTAAGGCAATTTACAATTGATCATTTGAGATAGCTCGAAGAGATGGCATGCTTGGACTGGGATGGATGATGTGGACTACCTTGTTGAAGACAACGCAAGGGATCATTTTGCTTACGCGTGCTCTCAAGAACTTGAGCATTTTCGTATTAATCAAGGTTTTACCAATATCCGTGTCAAGGATCCTGGCAACACAACATGCTACCATGATGAATAATGGTGGAAGATGCAGATGCAAAGAAAGATAACACTTCCTCATATTTCACCTTAGCGAGGCCAAGGGATAAAAATCTGGATGATCGACCGAGAGACATTTAGCGCTCCGCTTCTAATGTTCTCCTTGATGTGCTAGCCTAACCCATTCATTGAAATGGTTTGGTATCTAGAACATCAAGTAGCAGGTCAGACTCCGGGAGCTCAGGAATCCATAAGGAATAACTACTGGAGTAAATCCTACGTAATCCTTATGGGGAGGTGGCCAACTTACTCAATCAAGATACTACAATAATAGGTCTTCCGGCTGGGTGTGTTGGCCATGACATCCACTTACCGGGTTACAGAGAGACCAATATTATAGCTCTTGGGAAAACGTCCCAACCATCACATCTTCCTGAGATTCAGATCTGGTTGGTGTCAGGATATTACAGACTCATCGAGACTAGAAATAAATGAAAGTTTGCAACACAAATCGACGAGATGACATTGCGAGATTCTCAGGAAATGGACTATGGTAGTAAGCTCCAAAACATGAGCTGGTTCTGCTAAACACATGTGAACACGCTGTCCCAGACAAGCATGACCACATGGTGGTCTTACAATGAAACACTACCGAGTCCTGGTTGGGAACCATCATCAAGGATATCGAAGTCCTTGCATAAGTCATATGATTAGCTCTTATGGAGAACTTCTTCTCCCTGAACAAGTCAATCAGTGGCTTGGTGTGCTAGGGATACGTATGGAATGAAGATGATCAGTCTATCAGACCATAGAGTACTTCGCACGTGCATGACTGACTTGGGATGATTCTAGAGGAAGCAAAACAAACTTTCCCGAATTCACGGCGGCAACTTACATCAAATGCACGTGAATCAAAGGAAGTCACTTCTTTCATCCAAACATATACTTCATGAATGGGGCGTGAAGAAAATGCTTACACAAGTTTCCAACACTAGCTGGATGTTCAACACAATCATGGAGGAGACAAAATGCCGTTGATGGGCTCAACAGCAACTCATCGGATTTTCCATATCACTGGACTTCCACCACTATGTGAACAATGTGATAGTATTGGTCAGACCAAAGATATAATGGTGTATGCTCGAGGGACAACCGCAAGTAAGACAACATTACGAACATCGTTGGTTCTGATTTGATTTGACGATAGCCCACACTCAAATCAAGGTTTGGTCAAGATAATAGATTCAATAGCTGATCACGGGGATCAGTCGATGAAGATATTATCTTTCTTCAACACACACACACAAGGATATCCCTTAGTGATGAACTAAGTCGGGCAAGTTTTCATCTTCCAACTCTCCAAGTTGTTGTTTAGCTTAACCAACTAGCTCAGGGTATCCAACACAGATTCTTGGAGAATGGGTGGTTTAGAGGAAAACTAACATGATCAAGAACTGAACATAGCGGTCAGGTGACAATCGGGTAATACTTCTGAGAAGATATTCGGAAAATCACGACCCACCGATATGTTATTAAGCTCGAGAACAATCTTGCTTTTTAGGCAAGACGATATGATCAAGGAGTGAGGGATTGTCACAATCCTAACTCCTTGGTCGATGAGTGCACCCGGAAATATGGACTAGGTAGCATGATCAATCTTAGAATGGTAGTTCAATAACCAACACGCTAAGAATGAGAATATTGTCCATTTACTACCAAGCAACAAGTTGCTCGGAGTATTGATTTCACACATCATGATTCACTTGTCGGCATTCTGGTTGCGACAGCACGGGACCGAGGAATGAACGATGATGGTGGGAGGTATCACTGTATCAAGAGTTCATAGGAGGTTGTGCAATTCCTATGATATTCCTAACATAAAGAGGCAATACTTCAGGGTAGATCATAATCAAAAGCTGGATTGGCATTTTGATCTGTGGAATACAACTGCTTTGATCCAATCCTAGATATGGATGAGGTACTGGATTTGTTTCTCCTAGTCATTCTGAAATAGAACGGCTCGACGGACCACGAGAAAAATAAGCACCGATAACACGAATGCACAACTAAAGAGGGACAACTCAAAGGAACATATAACTTCCTGAGTTGTGGATGCATAGATTAGTATGTCGAATCAAGTTCAACAGGTTTCTTCCGGATAACCCATGCAGAAAGGTAGAACTGACAGAATCACAATTATGAATGGAGAACTCCTCAAGAGTACTCTGATTGTGATATTTTGGTTCAAAGAACTTATGCCTTAACGGTTCATGGTATTTGGAAGGAAGAAATACCACGGACCTCGAGGGCTGTCGCAAGGTTACTAGTATCCTAAAGGAACTATCAAACACTATCAACATGAGGTAAGTAGGGTGAATCTCGGGTTCAGGAACCCATGAATAGAATACCTACCACTACATGGCATCCCGAGATGCTTTTGAGAATAATGGCCAGAATCATACACTGGGGATACAAAACATGGCTAGATCACTAGGTGACTCCCTAAAACACTTAGGGTCATAGTAATAGCTCCAACATATATGTCGAGGCAACAAAGTACCTCAACTCACCGATTAATTAGTGTGATTAATCCGGCCCAAATGGACATCAGGAACAGGAGGAAGGGGTTTGCAAATGCATCAGACTACTTAGAAACCTGGGATGACTCAGACAGCATAACGGCTGTAAATGCTCAAAAGGATTTGAGACATCCTGCAAAATGGTGGCATAACCACTCAATATCACAATATCAAGGTTCTGAGGCCAGCTATGAACATATGGAAGTAGTAGGAACTGAACTGAGGCTTGAACTCAACAATCCTAGGCAACTACGGTTTTAGTAACACGTCATCCTGAGAGATAGAAGAGAAGCCTAGTTCTTAACCCACGTAGAATGAGAAGAGAATGACTCAGATCAGAGGGCATAAGGTAAAGGAGTAAAAAGAGCCTTACGTTCCCTTCTACAATCAATTCCCTTGCATAACTAAAGCATTTCTAGACTCGACTTCGACCAGTTGGCTTGGTAATCCTACAGGCAGTCAGGCTCTGATATCAAAGCTGTCAGGACCCTGATTCCAAATCACATCGATCTAGCCGGTAACACCTCATATCACTTTGCGGCCTCACGCACAGTATTCCCACGGGTGTCGCCTTACCATGGCCCGGGACCGTTTGCACCTTTTGGGTCACGTATATGATAGTCTCGCTAGCATCCATATGACAGAGAACCCGGGCCGACATGGCGAGTCGTGAACCCAAAGCGGCACTAACCTATGGGGACAGGCATACATGAATCACATCGAGCATGTCGGTCAGCAGTGTGTGAATCCGGACTGTAGCACTTGGCTAACAGGACTACGGGAACCCGGACTGTAGCAGGCTAGGAAGGACTCCGGATGTCACCGCGTGACATTTCCCCAAAGGGACAGACACAGGAACGAAGTGAAACACATGCCGGCCAGTCAAGTGTCCTGAGCAGTAGTGCTGGGCTAACAGGACTCCGGTGAACCGGGCTGTATCAAACACACGCTCTCACCACTTACCGTCGGTTATACGACATGTACTCGGCAACCTTCAAGCGGAAGCCCAACGAGGGTGTCGGCCACGGCCTACCTAAACACTCAAGTCTCTAGTCCAGGTTTATCGCCTATCCAGGTTCCATGCGCAGGGAGTCCGGCCGAGGTTTCCACATACGGCCCCGAACGATGTGAACAGGGTTCCCGAGACACCAAACGGGTGCCCGGTACACCGTGCCACGGTGTATCTACCGCATCATAGCCCACCCCTAGGGTCAGCGCTACACACGGCCGCCAACACATAACCTACAAACACCAGAAACTAGTTGCAACTCCTGGACAGAGTACTAGGGTGATTAAGAAGCCGAGAGGGTCCATTGGTTTTGGGCCCAATGTGTGGTAGTAACTGTTTCATGGATCACAAACACATAACTCAGTTCCTGAGGACGGCTTCAATGAGACAACCCACCATGTACTCCTACCTAATCGTGTTCACACATTTAGCTCTCAACAGTACGACATGTTCACACACCTCTGATTCATTCCCGATGAATCAGACCTGACACAACTCTATGCAATAGTAGGCATGACAACAAGCATGAATGAGTAGGCACATCAGGGCTCAAACAACTCCTACTCATGCTAGTGGGTTTCATCTATTTACTGTGGCAATGACAGGTCATGCAAAGGATAAGGGGATCAACTACCGCAACAAGTAACAGATGAATCGTTGTTGTCCTAATGCAATAGAAGAGAGCAGGAGCGAGAGGGTGGGATTGTATCGGAATGAACAAGGGGGTTTTGCTTGCCTGGCACTTCTGAAGATATCATTGGGTCTTCATCAGTGTCACCAAATTCATCGCTGGATCAATGTCTACTGAGGGGGGACAAACACCGGCAACTGAGAAAGAACACAATCAACACATGGCAATATGAATGTGTTTTGGGCTAATGCAACAAAAAGTCATTTTAATTGAAGTGGAATTCAAAACTATATCAAATTCTAACTCCAAACCTATTATGAAATTTGCCCTAATCATGTTTCATCCTAAACAATGAGGTTAACTTTCTCAAACATACATGAAAATGGTATAGATGGATTCCTTGAATTTTTCTGATACTTTTTCATATATAATTTATTTCATTTGGAGTTACGGTTTAATTTCTATGAATTTTAGAAGTTTTGGGCATTTTCTGGAATTTCTGAATTATTTTAAATCCAGAAAATGATTAACTGCGTCAGCATTGCGTCATGCTGGCGTTAGCAGGTCAACGGGGCTGTCCAGGTCAAACATGACGGCTGGGCCCCACTAGTCAGTCTCACAGTTAACTATTTGGGTTAACTAGACTAACTAAACAACACTCGGCCCACTGGTCAGTGACTAACTAAACTAACTTAATTAAGTTTAGCTCTAACTATCTGGGTTAGCCGGGCGAGGCCCACATGTCAGTGACTGAAGGTCAAACAGAGGTCAACCTCGGGTCAAACCCGACACTAACTGGGCTTTGACCCACTACGGGGCCCGCTGTCAGTGACTAGGTGAGGTCCAGCTGGCGGGGATTAGCACTAATGACCCCGCCATGTCGGCTATCGCCGGAGTTGGCCGGCGTCGACCAAACCCGAGGCGGCAACGCACCGGGCTTGCGCTAAAGGCGACGGGAGATAGGTGGGTGGCCGTGGGGGCGCCGGAGCTCGCCGGAATGGAGCTCGCGGCGGCGGCTGGAGCTCGGGTGACGATGGATTCGGGGCTAGAGAGCGTGGGAGCGGGAGGTACTGGTGGCTACGGGTTCGCGGAGACGCGATGAGCACACTGGTGTGCTCGGACACGGGCTGCAGTGCCCATGGCCATGTCTGCGTCATTGCCGGTGGCGAGGAGCTGACGGCTTCGGTGGAAGATGCGGCTAGAGGACGGGAACGAGCTCAGGGAGGAGGGGGATAGACGCAGCAGCTCACAGCGAGTTGAACGAAGGCCTCGGCGTGCTCGGGGAGGGGTTGGTGACGACGGGAGGTCGGTGGCGATCTCCGGCGGCAGAGGAGGAAGAAGACGATGGCAACGGTGATGCAGGCCGTCCGGGCTTGGTTCCTTCGTCTTGGAGAAACGGTGCGAGGATTCAGAGCTCGGGGGCACGACCGGAGGGCGAGGGGACGGCTGTGGTCGCGCGTACGCGAGGCGGTGGCCGGCGGTTGCTCTCGGATGGAGCTCGGGGAGGAGCTAGGGGGTGAGGGAGAGAGTAGAGAGTGAGGGAGAGGAGCGAGGGGTCACCCGGGGGTGTCGTGGCGCTCGGAGCCGTCCCCAGCAACAGCGGCAACCAGGAGCTGGCTGAGCGCGTGCGCACGCGCCGCTTCCACACGCCCTCCTGCCTACTGGTAGGAGGTTAGGGGTGATTGGCGCATGGGCCTCGTGGGCTGGCTGTCCACTGGGCCGGCCAGGTAAGTCCAGGTAGGCTTTTTTTGTTTTTGTTTTCTATTTGTTTGCTGCTGTTTTGGCTTTAGTAAAAATACTAAAGCATTTTGTAAAATGCTGGAATAATTTGTGGACACTCTCTAGATTATTCTAGTGGCCCACATTTAATTTCAGCATTATCTGAGCATTTAAATTATTTATAGTATTTAAATGCCCAAAGTCAAATACAATATGAATTAATTCAAAAATCCAGGAATGACCTAGAAATATGTTCATCATTTTTGGCAGAGGTTTTCACCCTTATCAGAAATCATGAACATTTTCAAAAGGCATTTTTGGGTTCATTGAAAATGACTTTACTTGAGCCTATTTGAAATCCATGTGGTGCTAGGGTTTGAACATCCCCATTTCAGGTTTAAGAGAAATTTAAACATGATGCAACACAAGACTAGCTAACCCAGAGCAGACCAGAAGTAGGGATGTGACATAAATTGCATATCCCCGGTCAACCAATCCTACCTGCAGCAACGCCAAAGGCCAGATTCGGCGATCTAAGGAGTCTTCATGGCGATGTGCTGCTGATAGAGAAAGGACTCATCGCCTCGAAAGATCCGGGATACCCACTCTACGTGGTTAACGTTCCGCCGCAATTGTCGTACGTCGACTTCTTCCCCGCGGATAAGTTCTGCCTTCGATTCGATTACATATTCGACATGTTTCACGTGAAGAAGCTGGATTTTACGTTTGTCCGCCTTTATGCCTTGCACATGAACTACATCGTCGGGGTTGAGCAGATACCTTATATCTGTGTTGCTGACCCGTACTTCATGCATGAGAGCTTCTTGGGAGTCTGCACAAAGCACCGTGAATACGCGAGGGACTACATAGTCAATTTCATGCTCGCCAATAAGGACAAGGAGGCGATTCTCGTGCCTTATCATCCCCTGTAAGTCATCTGCGCAGATATCCTTCCTTCGATTTCAATCATTCATTTGCACGGTGGAGGCTAATTAATTTGAGGTGCACTTATTTTGCGCAGCGGCGGGCGCGCCGCCCTCATCATCCTCTACCCCCGATACTCCCATGCTCTTTACTTGGACTCGTCGAAGAACATTAACAAAAAGGATTACACCCACATCAAGGATGTTCTCGACAATGCTATCTATGACTACGACGCACGGGGTGGAGAGGTCAAGGACAAGAAGAGAAGGGACGGCAGACCCGCCTTCGGCCATAAGACCGACTTCTGTTGCATCCAACAACCGAGTGATTCTCTTAATGATGGATTCTATGTCCTACACCACATGCTGGAGTACAGACGGGATCACCAGAACCTTCGGATGTCCGCTAAATCCGGCGATGCCCATATTCTGCAATGGGCAAAGAACGTAGGAGATAACGAGGATCATCGACTTTGAGCTGAGTTATATCACATCCAGCGCGAAATTGCCCAAATCATCATGAAGGAGGTCATCGGAAAAACAGGGATGTTCTACGTGTCGCGGGAAGACGTATGAACACGGGTAGCCTCTCAGCGTCTCGACCTGAAGCCTTTCACTAGGCTCGGGGACTATCTCCCTGACTTGGATGGATGGCACGACATATTGCAGTGATTGTCGATATATGACAATGTGTCCGTTTAGTCCATACTATCTGTATGACGAAACTTTGAGTTATGCATGACGAAACTTTATTTGTGATGTAATTAAAATATCCTCCTCGACTAGCGACGATCACTCTAGTTAGGGCATTTTGGATACGATCAACTTTGTTATTTATGCTTATGATATGTTGCTTCTATTTTGCCAAGTCTGTTTCTTTTTGTTGCTCAACTATATATGTTGCATATCATCGACTCATGTGATGATGTAGGTGCTTAGATCATCGATGGCGAAGAAGTGCTACGCCAGGAGTATATATACGACGAGTGGCCGGAGTGTCAGGCCCAGGTGTACCGGTTTCCGGTTTTAGAGCCATAGGCAGTAGTTAGTTTAGGTTCACGCTAATGCGAGAGAGGGATACGAACTCATGTACTACATAGTTCCGCTCTCACTCACAGTGATAGCTCTTCTCGCGTATATCATTGTTTAGATGGATGACGATGTAGTTGCAAGTAATCGAGACTTGTATCGCTATTTTCGAGATGATGACGAGATAGCACTTTGTATTGGATGATGATTATGATGAGACTATTTGTATGTATATGCTATGATTACATTTGTGGCGTAGCAGCCATTTGTATGTGTATCATGATGACATTTGTATCTGCTAAAGATTCTTGTATAAAGCCTGTTCAAATACAAAACAAATATGCAGAAAAAAAACAAAAACTACTAAAATTAGCAGTAGCGAGTGGAGAAAGTTAGCAGCAGCGTGACAGTAGCAGTAGCGCGTCCAGCCCAAGCACGCTAGAGCTATTAGAAGTAGCGAGCTTGCACGAATCACGCTGCTGCTACACTTGTATACCAGTAGCGTGAGCGCCCACGCGCTGCTGCTAAGTGTTAGCTGTAGCGCCTTAGTAGTAGCGCTGGTCCCCGCGCTACTAATGTACCTAAAACCCGCGCTACTGCTAGGCTTTTCTCTAGTAGTGTAGTGGAGTAAATTAGAAAAATTACTCCACTATTAACTTTTTAGGGATCAGCTAGAGTTGCTCTAAGAAGAACAAAAACCACCGACAGGGTATCCTGCCCTTATACATGTTTGACTCCTTATACAATTGGATTTATTTATTGATATGCTACTAGGGAATCCACCAGAGAATCCCCTGAATCAGCAAATTGATGAATGTGTGCTGGACAATGATTTGGTGCAGCAGCCTCTTCAGGAAGAGGCCTTGAGGCAGCGTGAGGAAGCTCTGATGAATTCGACAGATCGAAGATTGATTTCCAAGGCCATTCCATTAGAATGCTGCAAAAATACAAGGATCCGTCACTACGACACGGTTGAGTTTTTGCGAAAGTGTGTTTGAGATATATTGAGAAGACCACTACACACTCAAAACTGACATAAGAAATATGCAGCTACCGACAAACAAAAGACAGACTCCGGAAAGCAATTTTGATCATCAGTTTAAGTGACATGAATTTAATCCACAAACCATGATGTCCGACACATCATAATCAAAGCCCAGCTGAACAGAAATGAGATTCAGATTAAACACAGCACATCATGTAAAATATTTTCGTGGTACACTAATCGTTAACCCGTGCGCTGGGCTAGTTAATTTTGCATAAAAAAGCAAGGTCGTAGACATAATAGTGCAATGACGATTCAGTGTAAATTGACCAGATAAGAGTTATCTTTGTAATGATTGTAATTGTTGAAGCATATATTGGATGGTCGAAGCATCTTAAAATAGTATATAGATCGCATGTTTATATAATAGCAATGTGCCCATGCGTTGCAACGGATCCAAAGTAAAATAATACATATTCACAAATTTGAAAGAAAATAGTCTAGTTTTGATTACATATATCACTAAAAATATCTTATGTTTCACTCAAAGTATATTCCTTATGCTGTTTTGAGGAGGCAAGGGAGGAATGTAGTTGGTTTCAATATACTAAGGGGTTTTCTATAAATTGGAACAGAGAAGTGGGATATTATTGCAAAAAGGCCACAACTTACATCACAGTCGTTAGATGCAGATCTAATGGTCAGAAATGACAGATGGCAGACACACCATCATCACCAACTGAGTCTTTTATAGGAAAAATAAAGAAATTGAAGCAGAGAAGTGGGATATTGTTGCAAAAAGGCCACAACTTACATCACAGTCATTAGATGCAGATCTAATGGTCAGAAATGACGGACGGCAGACACACCTCATCACCAACTGAGTCTTTTATAGGAGTAGAGACTTTGCCACATTATTTAATTTTCCGTATTATAGTATTTATTAATACAAGTAATGACTTGTCAAGCATGAGCCAGCTCCGAACACCAAATCCTCTATCAAAACTACTTCCTGAAACACTTGACACATTAGGCATTTCTTTTACGTTTTGTAGATACACAAGCAAAAAATGAACATATTATAAAGAGAATTGATCATATGTTCTTGAGATGTTCTCTTCCTCTTGTGTCCATGACCTAGGGTAAAGCTCCGGCAAGATAACCCCGCCAATTTCAGAAAATGGAGCTAATACAGAGGGAGCAGTAAATAGCAAGGATGGCACACAATAACCTTGGTTTCAGGATCCACCAAACGAGCATTGGGATCTTCTACGAATAAGTCACTGCGGAGTAGGATCAGGGAAGTCAGAAATGATGTAAGCAGGCCTTATGAATCATGAGTAACTATCATGCCAGTATGCCACCATTCCGTGTCAAACAAGTTAGCGACAGTGAGGCTCAGTTTGAGTTTAATGTGATTTGCTGAGCTTCACTTCAAATTGTTTTCAAAAATCTATTACTCTGCAGTAGAGCAGATTGAAGTTGAAAATTATGCTATCCAGCAACTGTCTTCTTACATTTCATCAGCGCAACAATGTATACATTTGTAACTGGCTTATGAGAAATGCAGCTAACTAAACGCCCAGATATCTAAAATCCTGCATTGTGGTGCTTTTTTTGTATTGGATGATATAACTACTTGAAAGTTGAAAGCATCTTTGCTAAAGGCATATCAGCAACTTCTTACTAAAAAACATACAGATTACCATAACTAGACTCCACGGCACATCACAGCAAGCACAAAACCCTAAAACAATGGTTGAAAATCAACCAGCTTAGGAATGCTGATAAATGGGGAAATTATACAAGGGAGATGAGTGTGACATCCCAGCCCATTAATAAATGAGCACATCATAGCCCATGTGGGTGTGAGGGAGTGCATGGTTGGGATAGTCCCACCTTGCTAGTTTAGGAGGAGCAAGACTAACATATATAAACTGGTTCCATAGATGGCAACTCCAGCTAGCCTTTTGTGTGAAGCAAGGTGCGTGGACGAAAACACACGAAATTGCTTCTTGGGTGTGGCAACCCAGTACGGGGTTAAGTCTAAGCCAACTTGGAATCTGGGGCATTAGAATGAGTCAATTGGAAGTTTAGAGAATCAAATGTAGTTAGAGGCTTAGAGCAACAATTTATCTAAAGTATCTTGTGCAACTTGGATCACCAGCTATAGCATGATAACTCTATACGCCTGCATCTCAGATCTCAAGTGCTAATAAACAGCACCAGCACATTTAAATAACTAATATTCAAACTTGCTTTCATGTTTGCATTAATCTTGTGGCATAGTAGTTGATGAAAATCAGAGGAAAGGGTACAAGAGGCCTTACAGTTTCAAGCATTTTGACTTCTTGCAACTACAACGCCTGCTTTATTGGCAACTCCATCCTTTTCATTGAAAAGGCAACGCCTGCTCATAACATGCATATGCTGTGACAAGGCCTGCCAGAACAAGAAAATAACTTAGTTTACTGTGATGAGAACATTGACACTTCAGTCAGATTAGTTATAGGTAGTAAAAGGAACCAACAATAGGCAATACATGCAAGATTGAATTCATTTATATATTATTAGAAAAAGGCTGCTAGAGTGCAGAGAGCTAAACCCTACTGATAAGTTGTTAGTATATTAACAGTAGATTGTCATAAACTCATAATGGCACGAGGATCTCCTAAATGATTTTTGTTACAATTTCTCAAGCTTGTAAGTTGCAACAATTAATATACATAATCACTGCTATATCTAGTTAGATAAATAAGCACGCAGCTATTATTTATTGTAAGCCAATATGTTTAATGTATCTGAATTTTTGCATAACAGAGTTAGAAGTATACATACACTTTGGTCCATTGGCAAATATTCACTGGGTTCTTCGAGGGCATTACAGATTTGATCATTTGACACCAACTCACTTTGACAAGCACCAGGGAGCAGTTCAGGGGTATAATCTGGTGCGGACCCTTCAACTGCTCCATCCCAGTAAAGGTGAGGATCATGTGCAGCATTGTTAATATAAGAGCCACTTGACTCGTCAATCGACAAGGATTTACCAGAAAATGCATTATCAGCATTTAATGTCTCATTCACTAACTATGTCACTGCCGGAAGTGTTGAGGCTAATATCAGCATATAACTACTTGATTCATGTCTAATCAAGTAATCCCCATCATATACCCTGAATCCATCCTCATGTTGTTCAGGCAGTTAGTTTTCATGAACAATTCTTCCTGGTTGTGATAAATCCATTTGATCTGGAGCAGTGTGATCAAGGAGGACGTCTTCTAGTTCTGTGCACTCCTGATCTCTAGCAAGATCTTCTTCACCATCAGCACTATGATTCATATCACATTCTGCACGGCCACCAACTGGATGGTTTTGAGCAATTTACTTGTAGAGTTTGATCTGTGAACAGAAGAATCAATAGGTCCCTCATTTAGGTGACAAGCGAAACTGCAGTTCTCTAGAACAATGTTTTGGCATTTGATCATCCTAACTGTGCTCCCTAATCGAGTTCTGACACTATTAGGAGAATTCGAATCTTCAGAAAGTTGAACAGAATCATCCCTGGTAAATATGAAAACACATAATAAGGCTTAAGCCTAAATGGATTAAACTACAAACGTTATAAGATAATGCAAATTTACCTTGTCAGGAGTTTAGATTCCTTTGGTGGTTGGCATGTGGTGAAGCAAAGATTGAAGAAACAGGAGCTAAGTCCAATGACTTGAATAGCTGCACGTTATGTGCTGAGTCTTGAGGTTTATGAGTTGGTATATGAGATAGATTATTGATAAAATTGAAGACAGGGGAATCCTGCAGGTAGGAAAAACTAATTAGAAAACAAACTATTGAATTTTCTATTGGAGCAATTAAAGTGCATATCTCCCACTACCAGAATTTACCCAATTGCCGATGGCCGTCGGCATCGACGGATCTATCCCGACGGCCCAGGTCAGGCCGTCGGCGTAGAAAAGCTGTCGGCATACATCCACCTATGTCGACGGGGGCCGTCGGCACAGATGGGCCGTCGGCATCCCAATAAATATGCCTACGACGGCCGGCGGCATAGAGGCTGTCTTCGGCATATCTGTGGGCCCGACTGCCCGGGCGGCGACATCCTTTGACGGCGTGAAGCCTACGCCGACGGGGCCTAACGATGGCCGTCGGCATATCTGCCACGTCATCGATTCGCGTGATCTGCCACATCAACGATCCAAAACGCTCACCGGTCCGTGGGGTGGCATATCTATGCTGACAGCCTTGCCATCGGCATAGGCTTGGCCCATGGACGGTGCCACGTCATCGATCCGCGCCATACGCCATGCCATCGATCCATGGCTCTACCCTTCTGTGGCTGTAGCTATGCCGACGGCATAGCCGTCGGCATAGATTTCTAATATTTTTTCATATTTTATTTATTTTCACTTTTTCCTTTTTATTTTTTCCCAAAATAATTAGATTAACATAAATGTGCCTTATGTACAGAAAACATATCTCGATTATAAATGTGCCTTATGTGCCTTATGCCCCCTCATGGGCGCCGCTTCCATCGTGTTGCGGAGAGGGGAGACAGGACGGGGTACCTGGGTTGGGGTAGCAATGCCGCCAGGTGTTGCGGTGGGCCCTCCTACGGTTGTGGAAGCGTGGTGGCAGGCGCAGGCACCCGGCACGCGGCTCCGGGGTGTGCCCCTCCCCTCACGGGCGTCGCTGCCGCCGTGTCCCGGAGGGGGGAAACGGCAACGTCGGGCGGACACAGAGGGAATCTTGGGGTGGGTTGGGCCGGGACTGTGTTGGGGGTGTAGCTATGGGCTGGGCTATGAAAACCAGTTGAAAAGGTCCACCGGTCAAACCCCGTGCGGTGAAAGTCAAAGGGCTAGACCCGGCGCTCGTCTGTGTCAGGGTTAGACGGGACGGTCTACCTGGGGGTACCAATGCCGCGAGGTGTTGCAATGGGCCCTCCTACGATTGTGGAAGCGTAGTGGCAGGCTCAGGCACCCGACACGCGGCTCCGGGGTGTGCCCCCCTCACGGGCGTCGCTGCCACCGTGTCACGGAGAGGGGAAACGGCCACGTCAGGCCGACACGGAGGGAATCTTGGGGTGGGTTGGGCTGGGACGGTGTTGGGGGGTCTAGCTATGGGCTGGGCTATGACAACCAGGTGAAAAGGTCCACCGGTCAAACCCCGTCCGGCGAAAGTCAAAGGGCTAGACCCAGCGGTCGTCTGTGTCAGGGTTAGACGGGACGGGGAACCTGGGGGGTAGCAATGCCGCCAGGCGTTGCGGTGGGCCCTCCTACGTTTGTGGAAGCATGGTGGCAGGCGCAGGCACCCGGCACGCGGCTCCGGGGAGTGCCCCCTGTTGGGGAAGGTAGTAATTTCAAAAATTTCCTACGCACATGCAAGATCATGGTGATGCATAGCAACGAGAGGAGAGAGTGTTGTCCATGTACGTCTTCACGATCCGACCGATCAAGTACCGAACGCACGGCACCTCCGAGTTCTGCACATGTTCAACTCGATGACGTCCCTCGAACTCCGATCCAGCCGAGCTTTGAGGGAGATTTCCGTCAGCACGACGGCGTGGTGACGATGATGATGTTCTACCGACGCAGGCTTCGCCTAAGCACCGCTACGATATGACCGAGATGGATTATGGTGGAGGGGGACACCGCACACGGCTAAGAGATCCAAGGGATCAATTGTTGTGTGTTTGGGGTGGCCCCTGCCCCTGTATATAAAGGATTGGAGGAGGGGGAGGGCCGGCCCTCTCTATGGCGCGCCCTAGGGGAGTCCTACTCCCACCGGGAGTAGGATTCCCCCTTTCCTAGTAGAACTAGGAGCCCTTCCATGTAGTAGGAGTTGGAGGGAAGGAAAGGGAAGGGAAAAGGAGAAGGAAGGAAGGGCCCCCCCTCCCTAGTCCAATTTGGACCAGCCCATGGGGAGGGGTGCGGCCACCCTTTGAGGCCTTTCTCTCCTTTCCTTTATGGCCCATTAAGGCCCAATACGAATTCCCATAACTCCCCGGTACTCCCGAAAATACCCGAATCACTCGGAACCTTTCCGATGTCCGAATATAGTCATCCAATATATCGATCTTTACGTCTCGACCATTTAGAGACTCCTCGTCATGTCCCCGATCTCATCCGGGACTCCGAACTCCTTCGGTACATCAAAACACATAAACTCATAATATAACCGTCATCGAACTTTAAGCGTGCGGACCCTACGGGTTCGAGAACTATGTAGACATGACCGAGACACGTCTCCGGTCAATAACCAATAGCAGAACCTGGATGCTCATATTGGCTACTACATATTCTACGAAGATCTTTATCGGTCAAACCACATAACAACATATGTTGTTCCCTTTGTCATCGGTATGTTACTTGCCCGAGATTTGATCGTTGGTATCTCAATACCTAGTTCAATCTCGTTACTGGCAAGTCCCTTTACTCGTTCTGTAACACACCATCCCGCCACTAACTCATTAGTTGCAATGCTTGCAAGGCTTATAGTGATGTGCATTACCGAGTGGGCCCAGAGATACCTCTTCGACAATCGGAGTGACAAATCCTAATCTCTAAATATGCCAACCCAAGAAGTACCTTTGGAGACACCTGTAGAGCACCTTTATAATCACCCAGTTACGTTGTGACGTTTGGTAGCACACAAAGTCTTCCTCCGGTAAACGGGAGTTGCATAATCTCATAGTCATAGGAACATGTATAAGTCATGAAGAAAGCAATAGCAACAAACTAAACGATCAAGTGCTATGCTAACGGAATGGGTCAAGTCAATCACATCATTCTCCTAATGATGTGATCCCGCTAATCAAATGACAACTCATGTCTATGGTTAGGAAACATAACCATCATTGATCAACGAGCTAGTCAAGTAGAGGCATACCAGTGACACTCTGTTTGTCTATGTATTCACACATGTATTATGTTTCCGGTTAATACAATTCTAGCATGAATAATAAACATTTATCATGATATAAGGAAATAAATAATTACTTTATTATTGCCTCTAGGCATATTTCCTTCAGTCTCCCACTTGCACTAGAGTCAATAATCTAGTTCACATCGCCATGTGATTTAATACCAATAGTTCACATCACCATGTGATTAACACCCATAGTTCACATCGACATGTGACCAACACCCAAAGGGTTTACTAGAGTCAATAATCTAGTTCACATCGCTATGTGATTAACACCCAAAGAGTACTAAGTTGTGATCATGTTTTGCTTGTGAGAGAAGTTTAGTCAACGGGTCTGCCACATTCAGATCCATAAGTATTTTGCAAATTTCTATGTCAACAATGCTCTGCACGGAGCTACTCTACCTAATTGCTCCCACTTTCAATATGTATCCAGATTGAGATTTAGAGTCATCTGGATCAGTGTCAAAATTTGCATCGACGTAACCCTTTACGACGAACCTTTTTGTCACCTCCATAATCGAGAAACATATCCTTATTCCATTAAGGATAATTTTGACCGCTGTCCAGTGATCTACTCCTATATCACTATTGTACTCCCTTGCCAAAAACAGTGTAGGGTATACAATAGATCTGGTACATAGCATGGCATATTTTATAGAACCTATGGCCAAGGCATAGGGAATGACTTTCATTCTCTTTCTATCTTCTGCCATGGTCGGGCTTTGAGCCTTACTCAGTTTCATACCTTGTAACACAGGCAAGAACTCTTTCTTTGACTGTTCCATTTTGAACTACTTCAAAATCTTGTCAAGGTATGTACTCATTGAAAAACTTATCAAGCGTCTTTCTTTGATGCACCGAGGTCTTTCTTTGAAAAACTCCTTTCAAACACTCCTTTATGCTTTGCAGAATAATTCTACATTATCTCCGATCAACAATATGTCATTCACATATACTTATCAGAAATGCTGTAGTGCTCCCGCTCACTTTCTTGTAAATACAGGCTTCACTGCAAGTATGTATAAAACTATATGCTTTGTTCAACTTATCAAAGCGTATATTCCAACTCCGAGATGCTTGCACCAGTCCATAGATGGATCGCTGGAGCTTGCATATTTTGTTAGCACCTTTAGGATTGACAAAACTTTCTTGTTGCATCATATACAACTCTTCTTTAATAAATGCATTAAGGAATGCAGTTTTGTTTATCCACTTGCCAGATTTCATAAAATGCGGCAATTGCTAACATGATTCAGACAGACTTAAGCATAGATACGTGTGAGAAACTCTCATCGTAGTCAACACCTTGAACTTGTTGAAAACCTTTTTGCGACAATTCTAGCTTCTGTAGATAGTGACACTACTATCAGCGTCCATCTTCCTCTTGAATATCCATTTAATATCAATGGCTTGCCGATCAATGGTCAAGTCAATCAAAGTCCATACTTTGTTCTCATACATGGATCTCATCTCAGATTTCATGGCCTCAAACCATTTCGCGGAATCTGGGCTCATCATCGCTTCCTCATAGTTCGCAAGTTCGTCATGGCCTAATAACATGACTTCCAGAACAGGATTACCGTACCACTCTGGTGCAGATCTCACTCTGGTGTACCTACGAGGTTCGGTAGTAACTTGATCTGAAGTTACATGATCATCATCATTAGCTTCCTCACTAATTGGTGTAGTAGTCACAGGAACAGATTTCTGTGATGAATTACTTTCCAATAAGGGAGCAGGTACAGTTACCTCATCAAGTTCTACTTTCCTCCCACTCACTTCTTTTAAGAGAAACTCCTTCTCTAGAAAGGATCCATTCTCAGCAATGAATATCTTGCCTTCGGATCTGTGATAGAAGGTGTACCCAACATTTTCTTTTGGGTATCCTATGAAGATGTACTTCTCCGATTTGGGTTCGAGCTTATCAAGTTGAAACTTTTTCACATAAGCAGCGCAGTCCCAAACTTTAAGAAACGACGGCTTAGGTTTCTCGCCAAACCACAGTTCATACGGCGTCGTCTCAACGGATTTAGATGGTGCCCTATTTAACGTGAATGTAGCTGTCTCTAATGCATAACCCCAAAACGATAGTGGTAATCGGTAAGAGACATCATAGATCGCACCATATCTAATAAAGCATGGTTACGACGTTCGGACACACCATTACACTGTGGTGTTCCAGGTGGCGTGAGTAGTGAAACTATTTCACATTGTTTTAACGGAAGGCCAAACTCGTAACTCAAATATTTTACTTCTGCGATCATATCGTAGAAATTTTTATTTTTGTTACGATGATTCTCCACTTCACTCTGAAATTCTTTGAACTTTTCAAATATTTCAGACTTGTGTTTCATCAAGTAGATATACTCATATCTGGTTAAATCATATGTGAAGATCAGAAAATAATGATACCTGCTGCGAGCCTCAATATTCATCGGACCACATACATCAGTATGTATGATTTCCAATAAATCTGTTGCTCGCTCAATTGTTCCGGAGAACGGAGTCTTAGTCATCTTGCCCATGAGGCATGGTTCGCAAGCATCAACTGATTCATAATCAAGTGATTCCAAAAGCCCATCAGCATGGATTTTCTTCATGCGCTTTACACCAATATGATCTAAACGGCAGTGCCACAAATAAATTGCACCATCATTATTAACTTTGCATCTTTTGGTTTCAATATTATGAATATGTGTATCACTACGATCGAGATCCAACGAACCATTTTCATTGGGTGTGTAACCATATAAGGTTTTATTCATGTAAACAGAACAACAATTTATTCTCTTACTTAAATGAATAACCGTATTGCAATAAACATGATCAAATCATATTCATGCTCAACGCAAACACAAAATAACACTTATTTAGGTTCAACACTAATCCCAAAAGTATAGGGAGTGTGCGATGATGATCATATCAATCTTGTAACCACTTCCAACACACATCGTCACTTCACCCTTAACTAGTCTATGTTCATTCTGCAACTCCCGTTTCGAGTTACTACTCTTAGCAACTGAACCAGTATCAAATACCGAGGGGTTGCTACGAACACTAGTAAAATACACATCAATAATCTGTATATCAAATATACCTTTGTTCACTTTGCCATCCTTCTTATCCGCCAAATACTTGGGGCAGTTCCGCTTCTAGTGACCAGTCCCTTTGCAGTAGAAGCATTTAGTCTCAGGCTTAGGACCAGACTTGGGCTTCTTCACTTCAGCAGCAACTTGCCTGCCGTTCTTCTTGAAGTTCCCGTTCTCCCCTTTGCCCTTTTCTTGAAACTAGTGGTCTTGTCTACCATCAATACTTGATATTTTTCTTGATTTCTACCTTCGTCGATTTCAGCATTACGAAGAGCTTGGAAATCGTTTCTGTTATATCTTGCATATCATAGTTCATCACGAAGTTCTACTAACTTAGTGATGGTGACTAGAGAATTCTGTCAATCACTATTTTATCTGGAAGATTAACTCCCACCTGATTCAAGCGATTGTAGTACCCACACAATCTGAGCACATGCTCACTGCTTGAGCTATTCTCCTCCATCTTTTAGCTATAGAACTTGTTGGAGACTTCATATCTCTCAACTCGGGTATTTGCTTGAAATATTAACTTCAACTCCTGGAACATCTCATATGGTCCATGACGTTCAAAACGTCTTTGAAGTCCCGATTCTAAGCCGTTTAAGCATGGTGCACTAAACTATCAAGTAGTCATCATATTGAGCTAGCCAAATGTTCATAACATCTGCATCTGCTCCTGCAATAGGTTTGTTACCTAGCGGTGCATCAAAGACATAATTCTTCTGTGCAGCAATGAGGATAAACCTCAGATCACGGATCCAATCCGCATCATTGCTACTAATATCTTTCAACTTAGTTTTCTCTAGGAACATATCAAAAATAAAATAGGGGAGCTAAACGCGAGCTATTGATCTACAACATAGATAAGCTAATACTACCAGTACTAAGTTCATGATAAATTAAAGTTCAATTAATCATATTACTTGAGAACTCCCACTTAGATAGACATCCCTCTAATCCTCTAAGTGATCACGTGATCCAAATCAACTAAACCACGTCCGATCATCACGTGAGATGGAGTAGTTTCTGTTGGAAATATGCCCTAGAGGCAATAATAAAATGGTTATTATTATATTTCTTTGTTCATGATAATTGTCTATTGTTCATGCTATAAGTGTGTTATCCGGAAATCGTAATACATGTGTGAATACTGTTGGGGAACGTTGCAGAAAACAAAAATTTTCCTACGATTTCACCAAGATCCATCTATGAGTTCATCTAGCAACGAGTGATCGGATGCATCTACATACCTTTGTAGATCGCGAGCGGAAGCGTTCAAAGAACGGGGATGAGGGAGTCGTACTCGACGTGATCCAAATCACCGGAGATCCTAGCGCCGAACGGACGGCACCTCCACGTTCAACACACGTACGGTCAGCGTGACGTCTCGTTCTTCTTGATCTAGGAAGGGAGAAGGAGAGGTTGAGGAAGATGGCTCCAGTGGCAGCACGACGGCGTGGTGGTGATGGAGCTGCAGTACTCCGACAGGGCTTCACCAAGCTCTATGGAGGAGGAGGAGGTGTTGGAGAGGGAGAGAGAGGCACCAAAGGCAAAGGTAAGAGGTCCTCCATCCCCCCCACTATATATAGGGGGGCCTAGGGGGGGCTCCGGCCCTAGGAGATGCAATCTCCTAGGGGGGCGGTGGCCAAGGGGTGGGGGGCTTGTGAAGGAAATATGCCCTAGAGGCAATAATAAAGTTATTATTTATTTCCTTGTTTCATGATAAATGTTTATTATTCATGCTAGAATTGTATTAACCGGAAACATAATACAAGTGTGAATACATAGACAAACAGAGTGTCACTAGTATGCCTCTACTTGACTAGCTCGTTAATCAAAGATGGTTATGTTTCCTAACCATGGACAAAGAGTTGTTATTTGATTAACGAGGTCACATCATTAGTTGAATGATCTGATTGACATGACCCATTCCATTAGCTTAGCACCCGATCGTTTAGTATGTTGCTATTGCTTTCTTCATGACTTATACATGTTCCTATGACTATGAGATTATGCAACTCCCGTTTGCCAGAGGAACACTTTGGGTGCTACCAAACGTCACAATGTAACTGAGTGATTATAAAGGAGCATTACATGTGTCTCCAAAGATAGATGTTGGGTTGGCGTATTTCAAGATTAGGATTTGTCACTCCGATCGTCGAAGAGGTATCTCTGGGCCCTCTCGGTAATACACATCACATAAGCCTTGCAAGCATTACAACTAATATGTTAGTTGTGAGATGATGTATTACGGAACGAGTAAAGAGACTTGCCGGTAACGAGATTGAACTAGGTATTGGATACCGACGATCAAATCTCGGGCAAGTAACATACCGATGACAAAGGGAACAACTTATGTTGTTATGCGGTCTGACCGATAAAGATCTTCGTAGAATATGTAGGAGCCAATATGGGCATCCAGGTCCCGCTATTGGTTATTGACCGGAGACGTGTCTCGGTCATGTCTACATTGTCCTCGAACCCGTAGGGTCCGCACGCTTAAGGTTACGATGACATCTATATTATGAGTTTATGCATTTTGATGTACCGAAGGTTGTTCGGAGTCCCGGATGTGATAATGGACATGACGAGGAGTCTCGAAATGGTCGAGACGTAAAGATTGATATATTGGAAGCCTATGTTTGGATATCGGAAGTGTTCCGGGTGAAATCGGGATTTTACCGGAATACCGGGAGGGTTACCGGAACCCCCCGGGAGCTATATGGGCCATAGTGGGCCTTAGTGGAAAAGAGAAGGGGCTGCCCTAGATGGGCTGTGCGCCTCCCCCTTCCCCTAGTCCTATTAGGACTAGGAGAGGTAGCCGGCCCCCTCCTCCTCTTTTCCCCCTGCGCGAATCCTATTCCGACTAGGATTGGGGGGAATCCTACTCCCAGAGGGAGTAGGACTCTCCTGTGCCCTCCTCCTTGGCCGGCCAGCCTCCCCCCCTCTACTCCTTTACATACGGAGGCAGGGGGCACCTCTACACACAAGTTGATCCACGTGATCTATTCCTTAGCCGTGTGCGGTGCCCCCTGCCACCATATTCCTCGATAATACTGTAGCGGAGTTTAGGCGAAGCCCTGCTGCTGTAGTACATCAAGATCGTCACCACGCCGTCGCGCTGACGGAACTCTTCCCCGACACTTTGCTGGATCGGAGTCCGAGGATCGTCATCGAGCTGAACGTGTGCTCGAACTCGGAGGTGCCGTAGTTTCGGTGCTTGATCGGTTGGATCGTGAAGACGTACGACTACTTCCTCTACGTCGTGTCATCGCTTCCGCAGTCGGTCTGCGTTGGGTACATAGACAACACTCTCCCCCTCGTTGCTATGCATCACATGATCTTGCGTGTGCGTAGGAAATTTTTTTGAAATTACTACGTAACCCAACAGTGGCATCCGAGCCTAGGTTATTTATGTTGATGTTATATGCACGAGTAGAATACAAGTGAGTTGTGGACGATACAAGTCATACTGCCTACCAGCATGTCATACTTTGGTTCGGCGGTATTGTTGGACGAGACGACCCGGACCAACCTTACGCGTACGCTTACGCGAGACCGGTTCCCTCGACGTGCTTTGCACATAGATGGCTTGCGGGCGACTGTCTCTCCAACTTTAGTTGAACCAAGTATGGCTACGCCCGGTCCTTGCGAAGGTTAAAACGGTGTCTATTTGACAAACTATCGTTGTGGTTTTGATGCGTAGGTGATATTGGTTCTTGCTTAAAGCCCGTAGCAGCCACGTAAAACTTGCAACAACAAAGTAGAGGACGTCTAACTTGTTTTTGCAGGGCATGTTGTGATGTGATATGGTCAAAACGTGATGAGATATAAGTTGTTGTATGAGATGATCATGTTTTGTTGAAGTTATCGGCAACTGGCAAAAGCCTTATGGTTGTCTCTTTATTTCATAAGATGCAAGCACCAAATAATTGCTTTACTTTATCGCTATGCGATAGCAATAGTTGCAAGAGCAATAGTTGGCGAGACGACCATGTGATGACATATTGATATAGATCAAGATGATGGAGATCATGGTGTCATGCCGGTGACGATGGAAATCATGATGATGTTTTGGAGATGGAGATCAAAGGCACAAGATGATGATGGCCATATCATGTCACATATTTTGATTGCATGTGATGTTTATCTTTTATACATCTTATTTTGCTTAGTTTGACGGTAGCATTTTAAGATGATCTCTCACTAATTATCAAGAAATGTTCTCCCTGAGTATGCACCATTGCCAAAGTTCGTCGTGCCCAGACACCACGTGATGATCGGGTGTGATAAGCTCTACGTCCATCTACAACGGGTGCAAGCCAGTTTTGCACACGCGGAATACTCAGGTTAAACTTGACGAGCCTAGCATATGCAGATATGGCCTCGGAACATGGAGACCGAAAGGTCGAGCGTGAATCATATAGTAGATATGATCAACATAACGATGTTCACCATTGAAAACTACTCCATCTCACGTGATGATCGGTCATGGTTTAGTTGATTTGGATCACGTAATCACTTAGAGGATTAGAGGGATGTCTATCTAAGTGGGAGTTCTTAAGTAATATGATTAATTGAACTTAAATTTATCATGAACTTAGTCCTGGTAGTATTTTGCAAATTATGTTGTAGATCAATAGCTTGCGTTGTTGCTTTCATATGTTTATTTTGATATGTTCCTAGAGAAAATTGTGTTGAAAGATGTTAGTAGCAATGATGCGGATTGGATCCATGATCTGAGGTTTATCCTCATTACTGCACAGAAGAATTATGTCCTTGATGCACTGCTAGGTGACGGACCTATTGCAGGAGCAGATACAGACGTTATGAACATTTGGCTAGCTCAATATGATGACTACTTGATAGTTTACGTGCACCATGCTTAACGGCTTAGAATCGGGACTTCAAAGACGTTTTGAACGTCATGGACCATATGAGATGTTCCAGGAGTTGAAGTTAATATTTCAAGCAAATACCCGAGTTGAGAGATATGAAATCTCCAACAAGTTCTATAGCTAAAAGATGGAGGAGAATCGCTCAACTAGTGAGCATGTGCTCAGATTGTCTGGGTACTACAATCGCTTGAATCAAGTGGGAGTTAATCTTCCAGATAAGATAGTGATTGACAGAATTGTCTAGTCACCATCACCAAGTTAGTAGAACTTCGTGATGAACTATGATATGCAAGGGATAACGGAAACGATTCCCAAGCTCTTCGTAATGCGGAAATTGACGAAGGTAGAAATCGAGAAAAACATCAAGTGTTGATGGTAGACAAGACCACTAGTTTCAAGAAAAGGGCAGAGGGAAGAAGGGGAACTTCAAGAAGAACAGCAAGCAAGTTGCTGCTCAAGTGAAGAAGCCCAAGTCTGGTCCTAAGCCTGAGACTAAGTGTTTCTACTGCAAAGGGACTGGTCACTGGAAGCGGAACTACCTCAAGTGATTGGCAGATAAGAAGGATGGCAAAGTGAACATAAGTATATTTGATATACATGTTATTGATGTGTACTTTACTAGTGTTTATAGCAACCCCTCAGTATTTGATACTAGTTCAGTTGCTAGGATTAGTAACTCGAAACGGGAGTTGCAGAATAAACAGAGACTAGTTAAGGGTGATGTGACGATGTGTGTTGGAAGTGGTTCCAAGATTGATATGATCATCATCGCACACTCCCTATACTTTCGGGATTAGTGTTGAACCTCAATAAGTGTTATTTGGTGTTTGCGTTGAGCATGAATATGATTTGATCATGTTTATTGTAATACGGTTATTCATTTAAGTAAAAGAATAAATTGCTGTTCTGTTTACATGAATAAAACCTTATATGGTTACACACCCAATGAAAATAGTTCGTTGGATCTCGATCGTAGTGATACACATAATCATTATATTGAAACCAAAAGATGCAAAGTTAATAATGATAGTGCAACTTATTTGTAGCACTGCCGTTTAGGTCATATTGGTGTAAAGCGCATGAAGAAACTCCATGCTGATGGGATTTTGGAATCACTTGATGCTTGCGAACCATGCCTTTTGGGCAATATGACTAAAACGCCGTTCTCCGGAACAATGAACCAAGCAACAGATTTGTTGGAGATCATACATACTGATGTATGTGGTCCGGTGAATATTAAGGCTTGCAGCAGGTATCATTATTTTCTGACCTTCACAGATGATTTGAGCAGATATGGGGATATCTACTTGATGAAACATAAGTCTGAAACATTTGAACAGTTCAAAGAATTTCAGAGTGAAGTGGAAAATCATCGTGACAAGAAAATAAAAGGTTTCTACGATATGATCGCAGAGGTAAAATATTTGAGTTACGAGTTTGGTCTTCAATTAAAACAATGTGGAATAGTTTCACAAACTCATGCCACATGGAACACCACAGCATAATGGTGTGTCCGAACGTCATAATCGTACTTTATTGGATATAGTGCAATCTATGATGTCTCTTACCGATCTACCACTATCGTTTTGGGGTTATGCATTAGAGACAGCTGCATTCACGTTAAATAGGGCACCATCTAAATCCGTTGAGACGACACCGTGTGAACTATGGTTTGGCAAGAAACCTAAGCTGTCGTTTCTTAAAGTTTGGGGTTGTGATGCTTATATGAAAAGGTTTCATCCTGATAAGCTCAAACTCAAATCGGGGAAGTGCGTCTTCATAGGATATCCAAAGGAAACTATTGGATACACCTTCTATCACAGATCCGAAGGCAAGACTTTTGTTGCTAAATTCGGAAACTTTCTGGAGAAGGAGTTTCTCTCGAAAGAAGTGAGTGGGAGGAAAGTAGAACTTGACGAGGTAACTGTACCTGCTCCCTTATTGGAAAGTAGTACATCACAGAAAAATGTTTCTGTGACACCTACACCAGTTAGTGAGGAAGCTAATGATGATGATCATGGAACTTCAGAACAAGATACTACTGAACCTCGTAGATCAACCAGAGTAAGATCCGCGCCAGAGTGGTACGGTAATCCTGTTCTGGAAGTCATGCTACTAGATCATGATGAACCTATGAACTATGAAGAAGCGATGGTGAGCCCAGATTCCGCAAAGTGGCTTGAAGCCATGAAATCTGAGATGGGATCCATGTATGAGAACAAAGTATGGACTTTGGTTGACTTGCCCGATGATCGGCAAGCAATTGAGAATAAATGGATCTTCAAGAGGAAGACGGAGGCTGATAGTAGTGTTACTATCTACAAAGCTAGAATTGTCGCAAAAGGTTTTCGAAAAGTTCAGGGTGTTGACTACGATGAGAGTTTCTCACTCGTATATATGCTTAAGTCTGTCCGAATCATGTTAGCAAATTGCCGCATTTTATGAAATCTGGCAAATGGATAAACAAAACTGCATTCCTGAATGGATTTCTGGAAGAAGAGTTGTATATGATGCAACCAGAAGGTTTTGTCGATCCAAAGGGAGCTAACAAAGTGTGCAAGCTCCAGCGATCCATTTATGGAATGGTGCAAGCCTCTCGGAGTTGGAATAAACGCTTTGATGAGTTGATCAAAGCATATAGTTTTATACAGACTTGTGGTGAAGCCTGTATTTACGAGAAAGTGAGTGGGAGCACTACAGCATTTCTGATAAGTATATGTGAATGACATATTGTTGATCGGAAAAAATGTAGAATTATTCTGTAAAGCATAAAAGGAGTGTTTGAAAGGAGTTTTTCAAAGAAAGACTTCGGTGAAGCTGCTTACATATTGAGCTTCAAGATCTATAGAGATAGATCAAGACGCTTGATAAGTTTTTTCAATGAGTACATACCTTGACAAGATTTTGAAGTAGTTCAAAATGGAGCAGTCAAAGAAAGAGTTATTGCCTGTATTACAAGGTGTGAAGTTGAGTAAGACTCAAAACCCGACCTCGGCAGAAGATAGAAAGAGAATGAAAGCCATTCCCTATGCCTTGGTCATAGGTTCTATAAAGTATGCCATGCTGTATACCAGATCTATTGTATGCCCTACCACTGAGTTTGGTAAGGGAGTACGATAGTGATCTAGGAGTAGATCACTGGACAGCGGTCAAAATTATCCTTAGTGGAATAAGGATATGTTTCTCGATTATGGAAGTGAAAAAAAAGGTTCGTCGTAAAGGGTTACGCCGATGCAAGTTTTGACACTAATCTAGATGACTCTAAGTCTCGGTCTAGATACATATTGAAAGTGGGAGCAATTAGCTAGAGTAGCTCCATGCAGAGCATTGTTGACATAGAAATTTGCAAAATACATGCGGATCTGAATGTGGCAGACCCGTTGACTAAGATTCTCTCACAAGCAAAACATGATCACGCCTTAGTACTCCTTGGGTGTTAATCACATAGCGATGTGAACTAGATTACTGAATCTAGTAAACCCTTTGGGTGTTGGTCACATGGCGATGTGAACTATGGGTGTTAATCACATGATGATGTGAACTATCAATGTTAATCACATGGTGATGTGATCTAGATTATTGACTCTAGTGCAAGTGGGAGACTGAAGGAAATATGCCCTAGAGGCAATAATAAAGTTATTATTTATTTCCTTATTTCATGATAAATGTTTATTATTCATGCTAGAATTGTATTAACCGGAAACATAATACAAGTGTGAATACATAGACAAACAGAGTGTCACTAGTATGCCTCTATTTGACTAGCTCGTTAATGAAAGATGGTTATGTTTCCTAACCATGGACAAAGAGTTGTTATTTGATTAACGAGGTCACATCATTAGTTGAATGATCTGATTGACATGACCCATTCCATTAGCTTAGCACCCGATCGTTTAGTATGTTGCTATTGCTTTCTTCATGACTTATACATGTTCCTATGACTATGAGATTATGCAACTCCCGTTTCCGGAGGAACATTTGGGTGCTACCAAACGTCACAACGTAACTGAGTGATTAAAAAGGAGCATTACAGGTGTCTCCAAAGATAGATGTTGGGTTGGCGTATTTCGAGATTAGGATTTGTCACTCCGATTGTCGGAGAGGTATCTCTGGGCCCTCTCGGTAATACACATCACATAAGCCTTGCAAGCATTACAACTAATATGTTAGTTGTGAGATGATGTATTACGGAACGAGTAAAGAGACTTGCCGGTAACGAGATTGAACTAGGTATTGGATACCGACGATCAAATCTCGGGCAAGTAACATACCGATGACAAAGGGAACAACGTATGTTGTTATGCGGTCTGACCGATAAAGATCTTCGTAGAATATGTAGGAGCCAATATGGGCATCCAGGTCCCGCTATTGGTTATTGACCGGAGACGTGTCTCGGTCATGTCTACATTGTCCTCGAACCCGTAGGGTCCGCACGCTTAAGGTTACGATGACAGCTATATTATGAGTTTATGCATTTTGATGTACCGAAGGTTGTTCGGAGTCCCGGATGTGATAATGGACATGACGAGGAGTCTCGAAATGGTCGAGACGTAAAGATTGATATATTGGAAGCCTATGTTTGGATATCGGAAGTGTTCCGGGTGAAATCGGGATTTTACCGGAATACCGGGAGGGTTACCGGAACCCCCCGGGAGCTATATGGGCCATAGTGGGCTTTAGTGGAAAAGAGAAGGGGCTGCCCTAGATGGGCTGCGCGCCTCCCCCTTCCCCTAGTCCTATTAGGACTAGGAGAGGTGGCCGGCCCCCTCCTCCTCTTTTCCCCCTCCGCGAATCCTATTCTGACTAGGATTGGGGGGGGGGAATCCTACTCCCAGAAGGAGTAGGACTCTCCTGCGCCCTCCTCCTTGGCAGGCCAGCCTCCCCTCCTCTACTCCTTTATATACGGAGGCAGGGGGCACCTCTACACACAAGTTGATCCACGTGATCTATTCCTTAGCCGTGTGCGGTGCCCCCTGCCACCATATTCCTCGATAATACTATAGCGGAGTTTAGGCGAAGCCCTGCTGTTGTAGTACATCAAGATCGTCACCACGCCGTCGTGCTGACGGAACTCTTCCCCGACACTTTGATGGATCGGAGTCCGGGGATCATCATCGAGCTGAACGTGTGCTCGAACTCGGAGGTGCCGTAGTTTTGGTGCTTGATCGGTTGGATCGTGAAGACGTACGACTACTTCCTCTACGTCGTGTGATCGCTTCCGCAGTCGGTCTGCGTTGGGTACGTAGACAACACTCTCCCCCTCGTTGCTATGCATCACATGATCTTGCGTGTGCATAGGAATTTTTTTTGAAATTACTACGAAACCCAACAGCTTGCCCCCCCCCCCCAAGCAAGGGGGCGCCCCCCTTTAGGGTCTCCCCCACCCTAGGCGCATGGGCCCTAGGGGAAGTGGCACCCCAGCCCACTTTGGGCTGGATCACTTCCTACTTCAGCCCATGGGGCCCTCCGGGATAGGTGGCCCTACCTGGTGGACCCCCGGGACCCTTCCGGTGGTCCCGGTACAATACCGGTGACCCCTAAACTTGTCCCGATGGCCGAAATAGCACTTCCTATATATAATTCTTTACCTCCGGACTATTCCGGAACTCCTCGTGACGTCCGGGATCTCATCCGAGACTCCGAACAACATTCGGGTTACTGCATATACATATTCCTACAACCCTAGCGTCATCGAACCTTAAATGTGTAGACCCTACGGGTTCGGGAGACATATAGACATGACCGAGATTGCTCTCCGGTCAATAACCAACAGCGGGATCTGGATACCCATGTTGGCTCCCACATGCTCCTCGATGATCTCATCGGATGAACCACGATGTCGAGGATTCAATCAATCCGTATACAATTACCTTTGTCAATCGGTACGTTACTTGCCGGAGACTCGATCGTCGGTATCCAAATACCTCGTTCAATCTCATTACCGGCAAGTCACTTTACTCATACCGTAATGCATGATCCCGTGATCAACCACTTGGTCACATTGAGCTCATTATGATGATGCATTACCGAGTGGGCCCAGAGATACCTCTCCATCATACGGAGTGACAAATTCCAGTCTCAATTCGAGCCAACCCAACAGACACTTTCGGAGATACCTGTAGTGTACCTTTATAGTCACCCAGTTACGTTGTGACGTTTGGCACACCCAAGGCACTACTACGGTATCCGGGAGTTGCACAACCTCATGGTCTAAGGAAATGATACTTGACATTCGGAAAAGCTAGTAAGCCGCTAGTTGACTAGCTCGTTGATCAACAGATAGTCATGGTTTCCTGACTACCCGCCGGCCAACACCGCCAACCCCTACATGGACAAATTCGGGTGGCTCAACGACGTCAAGGGCGACACCGTCATGCTTTAATTCATGCTCGCTGCTGCGTACTCATACGCCGTCCGGCCGATCACAACGAGATCGGGGAAGGTGGTGGGTAGTAATAATTATTATTTCATGCTATTCATCCAGTACATACGTATACTCCCTGGAGAATAAATGTACCTAGATATAGCTTATAGCCTTATTAGAGTCGTCACGACAGTAATGGTGATGATTCTTCTTCCTTTCTGAACAGGAATAGTGTTGTTGATTATCGGTGGTCAAGTGTTTATAAACTCATAATTCCTCACTGTATATGCTCTCTTGTCATGTACTCACTTCGTACAGAACTGTACTGCTATATGTTGTTGTATGTTTCAGTGGACATATGTATTCTTTTTGGAAATATGGGTGTGAGGTCTCTCAGGCTTAACCAAGTCTCAAGTGACATAATAATACATGTAAAAAAAACTGGATTTTCTTTTCCCGTGTGTACTGCTCTTCCTCACTGTCTTCTTCCTCCGTGTGCCGACACGATTTCACCCTCCGTCCGTCTTCCAGCCTAGGCCAAAGCGCCTGCTGCCACCACCCCGTGGCTGGCTGTCCCGAATTAACTCGGAAGTTGCCTACTCTGTTCTCAGGTCAAGGTCAACGTACATGGTACGTACGTTCGCGTCGTGTAGTCAAATTGCAAGTACACACAAGAGCTATGTAGCCGAGGTGAGACAAAGATATGAGTGATCTGCGTCTGCACAAGATCGAACGGGCGTGTCCATACACCGGCGACCGATATTGATTGGTCTGCAGCTGCACGTACGTACTATATACAACTTGTAATGATAGTGTAACTGTCACGTGCATGCATTTATGTCACGACGGGGAACCAGTGGTTGGTTGGATTTGGATGGACGACGGATATCTTCGACGTGGTGAGTACCTACAGGTTTGGTTTATCAACTATACCTTCTTTTTTTTGAGGGAATTTATTAATTTTATATGGTATTGTTATTGCACAATGGGATGGTTCTCTAAGAGGGTCTCCTCCATCTAAGAAAGAGGGTGCCTTCGACTAGATTGGAGCCATCTTTTTGTGAGACCGGAGCTTGGTATTCCTGAGTGCCAAGTTTCGGCAGACATTTCAAATTTTAAAAATTCAAAAAATAAAATTTCCAAGTTTAAAATATTAAAAATAATTCTATGAAACACTGTACACATTCGTGACGGATCTGTAAATTTCCCGTTCAATAATATTGTGATTTATAAGCTTCTAAAAAATCTCGGCCCAACAAAAAGATTGGCCTATTTTTCCTATACGTACTCGATTTTTTGTGTACTAGCAGAGTGGCATGCCCGATGTGCAGACTAAATTTTTAAAATTCTATCATGAGAATGCTTTATTTGATTTGACTGTAGAAAATTGGAACGAAAGGTGGTCAAAATCACAAATATGAGCCTTTGGCAAACACTTTGTTGTCCTAGGTCAGTTTGATTTTCTCATTGATATATGATATATTTTTTACGAAGTAATCATGTATTCTTGTCATACATACTATACTAACTTTTCATAATCACTCCTATTCTGCAATTTATATTTGTACCATTTTCTTGGTGTCTTGCAGTGTTGGTTTGTTTTAAGGTTTTCTATTAAAAAATGTAGACATATTTATATTTGCCAATATAGTTTAAGATTGACATATTAACTTGTTAGTTGTAGATGTGTGTACATGTATTTTTTGCCAATTATGTCAGACATGATATTTTAATTTGAGAAATTCTTAAAGAAAAGTCACGGAACCTAACACTACTACAGAAAACCCTAGTAGTAGCTTTTTGAAATATGCATAGCACTAGCGCTGGGTCCAACGCTACTGCTAGCGCGCTACAGCTAAGTTGTAGCAGTAGTGCTGGTATAGGCAGCGCTACTACTAAGTATTGTTAGCAGCAGCGCTCCCTGGACCAGCGCTACTGATAGTTATCAGTACCGCCTTTTCATGTGAAGCGCTGCTGCTAAGCCAGCGCTACTGCTAGGTACTCTCTAGCGCTACAGCTAATGTTCCTGCTTTCGCCGATCCTCACCCACTACGTATTTGTAGTGTATTTATACAGGCTCTATACAATAGTTTCATCATATCATACTAAGCATACACTATTCTCATCATATCATAGACATGCAGTAGTCTCATCATACCATCATCATCATTCAACACAAATATCATCAAATCTCGAAAATAGCGATACACAAGTGCGATCATGTCATGTCTCGAATAAGTGCAACTGCATGGTCATGGCACACACACAAGTTTCATCATCTCTATCTAAACCATGATGTAGAAGAGAAGAGCGATCAGCATGAGCAAGAGCGCGACTATATAGTACCGGCGGTCCCGCCCCTGCTCATGCTGGAGTGTCCACCTCAAGTAACTACTTTCCGCTTCGGCTCTGTTGTCGAACCTTCTGTGGCTAGCACCCGGGTACCTGTGCACTTGGGCCTGAGTGGCTGGCCAGTGGTCATAGACTCCTGGAACCCTCCCAACGTACACGGCATAGTAGCCCTTCGCCATCTCTGATCTATGTACCTGCATCGTGAGTTGATGAATTGAACGATAATATGCAACATAATGTACTTAAGAAAATATGGAGGCATAATTAGAAAAATACAATCAAACAATAGTAAACATAAATGACGAAATTCCTCATACCCAAACTAATTAACTAGAGCGATCTACGCTAGTTCAGGACCACGGTTTAGTTACATCACATAGTTTCGTCGTGCATAAACTCAAAGTTTTGCCATAGAAAGACAGTAGTGACACATTGTCACCCACAATCAGTCCTCCATGTCGGTAGTCCAATCTTCATAGTCAGGAAGGAAGCACCCGAGCTTCTTGAAAGGCTTCAGGTCTAGACGCTGAGCGAGTAGCAGTGCTCCAGCGGCCCGGATCAAGGAGAGGTTGAGGAAGTTGGCTCCAGCGGCAGCACGATAGCATGGTGGTGATGGAGCTGCAGTACTCCGGCAGGGCTTCGCCAAGCTCTATGGAGGAGGAGGAGGTGTTGGAGAGGGAGAGGGAGGCACCAAAGGCAAAGGTAAGAGGTCCTCCATCCCCCCACTATATATAGGGGGGCCTAGGGGGGCGCCGGCCCTAGGAGATGCAATCTCCTAAGGGGGCGGCAGCCAGGGGGTGGGGGGCTTGCCCCCCCAAGCAAGGGTGCGCCCCCCCTTTAGGGTTTCCCCCACCCTAGGCGCATGGGCCCTGGGGGAAGTGGCGCCCCAGCCCACTTTGGGCTGGATCCCTTCCCACTTCAGCCCATTGGGCCCTCCGGGATAGGTGGCCCCACCCGGTGGACCCCCGCGACCCTTCCGGTGGTCCCGGTACAATACCGGTGACCCCGAAACATGTCCCGATGGCCGAAATAGCACTTCCTATATATAATTCTTTACCTCCGGACCATTCCGGAACTCCTCAGGACGTCCGGGATCTCATCCGGGACTCCGAACTACATTCGGGTTACTGCATATACATATTCCTACAACCCTAGCTTCACCGAACCTTCAGTGTGTAGACCCTACGGGTTCGGGAGACATATAGACATGACCGAGATTGCTCTCCGGTCAATAACCAACAGCGGGATCTGGATACCCATATTGGCTCCCACATGCTCCTCGATGATCTCGTCGGATGAACCACGATGTCGAGGATTCAAGCAACCCCGTATACAATTCCCTTTGTCAATAGGTATGTTACTTGCCCGAGATTCGATCGTGGTATCCCAATACCTCGTTCAATCTTGTTGCCGGCAAGTCACTTTACTCGTACCGTAATGCATGATCCCGTGACCAGACACTTGGTCACTTTGAGCTCATAATGATGATGCATTACCGAGTGGGCCCAGTGATACCTCTCCGTCATACGGAGTGACAAATCCCAGTCTTGATCCGTGTCAACCCAACAGACACTTTCGGAGTTACCCGTAGTATACCTTTATAGTCACCCAGTTACGTTGTGACGTTTGGTACACCCAAAGCACTCCAGCGGCATCCAGGAGTTACTCGATCTCATGGTCTAAGGAAAGGATACTTGACATTGGAAAAACTCTAGCAAACGAAATATACTATCCGTGTCATCTATTTACTGTGGCAATGACAGGTCATGCAGAGGAAAAGGGTTCAACTACCGCAGCATGTAACAGTTGAATCGTTGTTGTCCTAATGCAGTAAAAGAGAGCAGGAGCGAGAGGGTGGGATTGTATCGAAATGAACAAGGGGTTTTTTGCTTGCCTGGCACTTCTGAAGATATCATTGGGTCTTCATCAGTGTCGCCAAATTCATCGCTGGATCAATGTCTACTGAGGGGGGACAAACACCGGCAACTGAGAAAGAACACAATCAACACATGGCAGTATGCAACAATATGATGCATGCTATGACATGGCAATATGAATGTGTTTTGGGCTAATGCAACAGAAAGTCATTTTAATTGAAGTGGAATTCAAAACTATATCAAATTCCAACTCCAAACCTATTATGAAATTTGCCCTAATCATGTTTCATCCTAAACAGTGAGGTTAACTTGCTCAAACATGCATGAAAATGGTACAGATGGATTCCTTGAATTTTTCTGATAATTTTTCATATATAATTTATTTCATTTGGAGTTACGGTTTAATTTCTATGAATTTTAGAAGTTTTGGGCATTTTCTGGAATTTCTGAATTATTTTAAATCCAGAAAATGATTAACTGCGTCAGCATTGCGTCATGCTAGCGTCAGCAGGTCAATAGGGCTGTCCAGGTCAAACCTGACGGCTGGGCCCCACTAGTCAGTCTCACAGTTAACTATTTGGGTTAACTAGACTAACTAAACAATACTGGGCCCACTGGTCAATGACTAACTAAACTAACTTAATTAAGTTTAGCTCTAACTAACTGGGTTAGCCGGGCGAGGCCCGCATGTCAGTGACATTGAGGAAGTTGGCTCCAACGGCAGCACGACGGCATGGTGGTGATGGAGCTGCAGTACTCCGGCAGGGCTTCGCCAAGCTCTATGGAGGAGGTGGAGGTGTTGGAGAGGGAGAGGGAGGCACCAAAGGCAAAGGTAAGAGGTCCTCCATCCCCCCACTATATATAGGGGGGCCTAGGGGGGGCGCCGGCCCTAGGAGATGCAATCTCCTAGGGGGGCGGCAGCCAAGGGGTGGGGGGCTTGCCCCCCCAAGCAAGGGTGCGCCCCCCCTTTAGGGTTTCCCCCACCCTAGGCGCATGGGCCCTGGGGGAAGTGGCGCCCCAGCCCACTTTGGGCTAGATACCTTCCCACTTCAGCCCATGGGGCCCTCCGGGATAGGTGGCCCCACCCGGTGGACCCCCGCGACCCTTCCGGTGGTCCCGGTACAATACCGGTGACCCCGAAACATGTCCCGATGGCCGAAATAGCACTTCCTATATATAATTCTTTACCTCCGGACCATTCCGGAACTCCTCGTGACGTCCGGGATCTCATCCGGGACTCCGAACTACATTCGGGTTACTGCATATACATATTCCTACAACCCTAGCTTCACCGAACCTTCAGTGTGTAGACCCTACGGGTTCGGGAGACATATAGACATGACCGAGATTGCTCTCCGGTCAATAACCAACAGCGGGATCTGGATACCCATATTGGCTCCCACATGCTCCTCGATGATCTCGTCGGATGAACCACGATGTCGAGGATTCAAGCAACCCCGTATACAATTCCCTTTGTCAATAGGTATGTTACTTGCCCGAGATTCGATCGTCGGTATCCCAATACCTCGTTCAATCTCGTTGCCGGCAAGTCACTTTACTCGTACCGTAATGCATGATCCCGTGACCAGACACTTGGTCACTTTGAGCTCATAATGATGATGCATTACCGAGTGGGCCCAGTGATACCTCTCCGTTATACGGAGTGACAAATCCCAGTCTTGATCCGTGTCAACCCAACAGACACTTTCGGAGATACCCGTAGTATACCTTTATAGTCACCCAGTTACGTTGTGACGTTTGGTACACCCAAAGCACTCCAGCGGCATCCAGGAGTTACACGATCTCATGGTCTAAGGAAAGGATACTTAACATTGGGAAAACTCTAGCAAACAAAATATACGATCTTGTGCTATGTTTAGGATTGGGTCTTGTCCATCACATCATTCTCCTAATGATGTGATCTCGTTATCAATGACATCCAATGTCCATAGTCAGGAAACCATGACTGTCTATTGATCAACGAGCTAGTCAACTAGAGGCTTACTAGGGACATGTTAGTGTCTATTATTCACACATGTATTACGATTTCCGGATAACACAATTATAGCATGAATAAAGACAATTATAATGAACAAGGAAATATAATAATAATGCTTTTATTATTGCCTCTAGGGCATATTTCCAACAGTCTCCCACTTGCACTAGAGTCAATAATCTAGTTACATTGTGATGAATCGAACACCCATGGAATTCTGGTGTTGATCATGTTTTGCTCTAGGGAGAGGTTTAGTCAACAGATCTGCTACATTCAGGTCCGTATGTACTTTACAAATATCTATGTCTCCATCTTGAACATTTTCACGAATGGAGTTGAAGCGACGCTTGATGTGCCTGGTCTTCTTGTGAAACCTGGGCTCCTTGGCAAGTGCAATAGCTCCAGTGTTGTCACAGAAGAGTTTGATTGGCCCCGACGCATTGGGTATGACTCCTAGGTCAGTGATGAACGCCTTCACCCAAATTGCTTCATGTGCTGCCTCCGAGGCTGCCATGTACTCCGCTTCACATGTAGATCCCGCCACGACGCTCTGCTTGCAACTGCACCAGCTTATTGCCCCACCATTCAAAATATACACATATCTGGTTTGTGACTTAGAGTCATCCAGATCAGTGTCGAAGCTAGCGTCGACGTAACCCTTTACGACGAGCTCTTCGTCACCTCCATAAACGAGAAACATTTCCTTAGTCCTTTTCAGGTACTACAGGATATTCTTGACCGCTGTCCAGTGTTCCTTGCCGGGATTACTTTGGTACCTACCTACCAAACTTACGGCAAGGTTTACATCAGGTCTGGTACACAGCATGGCATACACAATAGAACCTATGGCTGAGGCATAGGGGATGACGCTCATCTCGTCTATATCTTCTGTCGTGGTCGGACATTGAGCTGAGCTCAATTTCACACCTTGCAACACAGGAAAGAACCCCTTCTTAGACTGATCCATATTGAACTTCTTCAATATCTTATCAAGGTATGTGTTTTGTGAAAGACCTATGAGGCGTCTTGATCTATCTCTATAGATCTTGATGCCTAATATATATGCAGCTTCTCCAAGGTCCTTCATTGAAATACTCATATTCAAGTAGGCCTTAATGCTGTCCAAGAGTTCTATATCATTTCCCATCAAAAGTATGTCATCTACATATAATATGAGAAATTCTACAGAGCTCCCACTCACTTTCTTGTAAACGCAGGCTTCTCCATAAGTCCGCGTAAACCCAAACGCTTTGATCATCTCATCAAAGCGAATGTTCCAACTCCGAGATGCTTGCACCAGGCCATAAATCGAGCGTTGGAGCTTGCACACCTTGTCAGCATTCTTAGGATCGACAAAACCTTCCGGCTGCATCATATACAATTCTTCCTTAAGGAAACCATTAAGGAATGCCGTTTTGACGTCCATTTGCCATATCTCATAATCATAGAATGCGGCAATTGCTAACATGATTCGGACGGACTTTAGCTTCGCTACCGGTGAGAAAGTCTCATCGTACTCAACCCCTTGAACTTGTCGATAACCCTTAGCGATAAGCCGAGCTTTATAGATTGTCACATTACCATCCGTGTCTGTCTTCTTCTTAAATATCCATTTATTTTCTATGGCTCGCCTCTCAACGGGCAAGTCAGTCAAAGTCCATACTTCGTTTTCATACATGGATCATATCTCGGATTTCATGGCTTCTAGCCATTTGTCAGAATCCGGGCCCGCCATCGCTTCTTCATAGTTCAAAGGTTCACCGTTGTCTAACAACATGATTTCCAGGACAGGGTTGCCGTACCACTCTGGTGTGGAACGTGTCCTTGTGGACCTACGAAGTTCAGTAGCAACTTGATCTGAAGTTTCATGATCATCATCATTAACTTCCTCTCTAGTCGGTGCAGGCACCTCAGGAACATTTTCTTGAGTTGCGCCATTTTCCGGTTCAAGAGGTAATACTTCATCAAGTTCTACTTTCCTCCCACTTACTTCTTTCGAGAGAAACTCTTTCTCTAGAAAGGATCCATTCTTGGCAACAAAGATCTTGCCTTCGGATCTGAGGTAGAAGGTATACCCAATAGTTTCTTTAGGGTATCTTATGAAGACGCATTTTTCCGACTTGGGTTCGAGCTTTTCAGGTTGAAGTTTCTTGACATAAGCATCGCATCCCCAAACTTTTAGAAATGACAGCTTAGGTTTCTTCCCAAACCATAATTCATACGGTGTTGTCTCAACTGATTTCGACGGAGCCCTATTTAAAGTGAATACGGCAGTCTCTAAAGCATAGCCCCAAAAAGATAGCGGTAAATCGGTAAGAGACATCATAGATCGCACCATATCTTGTAGAGTGCGATTACGACGTTAGGACACACCATTAAGCTGAGGTGTTCCAGGCGGCGTGAGTTGTGAAACTATTCCACATTTTCTTAACTGTGTGCCAAATTCGTGACTCAAGTATTCTCCTCCATGATCTGATCGAAAAAACTTGATTTTTCTGTCACGTTGATTCTCGACCTCACTCTGAAATTCCTTGAACTTTTCAAAGGTTTCAGACTTGTGTTTCATTAAGTAGACATACCCATATCTACTCAAGTCATCAGTGAGGGTGAGAACATAACGATAGCCACCGCGAGCCTCAACGCTCATTGGACCGCACACATCAGTATGTATGATTTCCAATAAGTTGGTTGCTCGCTCCATTGTTGCTGAGAACGGAGTCTTGGTCATTTTACCCATGAGGCATGGTTCGCACATGTCAAATGATTCATAATCAAGAGACTCTAAAAGTCCATCTGCATGGAGCTTCTTCATGCGTTTGACACCTATGTGACCAAGGCGGCAGTGCCACAAGTATGTGGGACTATCATTATCAACCTTACATCTTTTGGTATTCACACTATGAACATGTGTAGCATTACGCTCGAGATTCATTAAGAATAAACCATTCGCCATCGAAGCATGACCATAAAACATATCTCTCATATAAATAGAACAACCATTATTCTCGGATTTAAATGAGTAGCCATCTCGAATTAAACAAGATCCCGATACAATTTTCATGCTCAAAGCTGGCACTAAATAACAATTATTGAGGTTTAAAACTAATCCCGTAGGTAAATGTAGAGGTAGCGTGCTGACGGCGATCACATCGACCTTGGAACCATTCCCGACGCGCATCATCACCTCGTCCTTCGCCAGTCTCCGCTTATTCCGCAGCTCCTGCTTTGAGTTACAAATGTGAGCAACTACACTGGTATCAAATACCCAGGAGCTACTATGAGTACTGGTAAGGTACACATCAATTACATGTATATCACATATACCTTTTGTTTTGCCGGCCTTCTTGTCCGCTAAGTATTTGGGGCAGTTCCGCTTCCAGTGACCACTTCCCTTGCAATAAAAGCACTCAGTCTCGGGCTTGGGTCCATTCTTTGGCTTCTTCCCGGTAGCTTGCTTACCGGGCGCGGCAACTCCCTTGCTGTCCTTCTTGAAGTTCTTCTTACCCTTGCCTTTCTTGAACTTAGTGGTTTTATTCACCATCAACACTTGATGTTCCTTTTTGACTTCTACCTCTGCTGATTTCAGCATTGCAAATAATTCAGGAATGGTCTTTTCCATCCCCTGCATATTGAAGTTCATCACAAAGCTCTTGTAGCTTGGTGGAAGCGACTGAAGGATTCTGTCAATGACTGCGTCATCCGGGAGATTAACTCCCAACTGAGTCAAGCGGTTATGTAACCCAGACATTGTGAGTATGTGCTCACTGACAGAACTATTTTCCTCCATCTTACAGCTGAAAAACTTGTCGGAGACTTCATATCTCTCGACCCGGGCATGAGCTTGGAAAACCATTTTTAGCTCTTCGAACATCTCATATGCTCCGTGTCTCTCAAAACGTTTTTGGAGCCCCGGTTCTAAGCTGTAAAGCATGCCACACTGAACGAGGGAGTAATCATCAGCACGTGTCTGCCAAGCGTTCATAACGTCTTGGTTCTGTGGGACGGGTGCGTCACCTAGCGTTGCTTGTAGGACATAATCTTTCTTGGCAACTATGAGGATGATCCTCAGGTTCCGGACCCAGTCCATATAGTTGCTTCCATCGTCTTTCAGCTTGGTTTTCTCTAGGAACGCGTTGAAGTTGAGGACAACGTTGGCCATTTGATCTACAAGACATATTGTAAAGATTTCAGACTAAGTTCATGATAATTAAGTTGATCTAATCAAATTATTCAATGAACTCCCACTCAGATAGACATCCCTCCAGTCATCTAAGTATAACATGATCCGAGTTAACTAGGCCGTGTCCGATCATCACGTGAGACGAACTAGTCAACATCGGTGAACATCTTCATGTTGATCGTATCTTCTATATGACTCATGCTCGACCTTTCGGTCTTCTGTGTTCCGAGGCCATGTCTGTACATGCTAGGCTCGTCAAGTCAACCTAAGTGTTTGCATGTGTAAATCTGTCTTACGCCCGTTGTATGTGAACGTTGGAATCTATCACACCCGATCATCACGTGGTGCTTCGAAACAACGAACTGTCGCAACGGTGCACAGTTAGGGGGAACACTTTCTTGAAATTATTATGATGGATCATCTTATTTACTACCGTCGTTCTAAGTAAACAAGATGTACAAAACATGATAAACATCACATGCAATCAAATAATAATAGTGACATGATATGGCCAATATCACATAGCTCCTTTGATCTCCATCTTGGGGCTCCATGATCATCTTGTCACCGGCATGACACCATGATCTCCATCATCATGATCTCCATCATCGTGTCTCCATGAAGTTGCTCGCCAACTATTACTTCTACTACTATGGCTAACACGTTTAGCAATAAAGTAAAGTAATTTACATGGCGTTTCTCAATGACACGCAGGTCATATCAAAAATAAAGACAACTCCTATGGCTCCTGCCGGTTGTCATACTCATCGACATGAAAGTCATGATTCCTATTACAAGAGCATGATCTCATACATCACATATATATCATTCATCATTCATCACAACTTTGGCCATATCACATCACAGAACACTTGCTGCAAAAACAAGTTAGACGTCCTCTAATTGTTGTTGCAAGTTTTACGTGGCTGCAATAGGGTTCTAGCAAGAACGTTTTCTTACCTAAGTGAAAGCCACAACGTGATTTGTCAACTTCTATTTACCCTTCATAAGGACCCTTTTCATTGAATCCGCTCCAACTAAAGTGGGAGAGACAGACACCCGCCAGCCACCTTATGCAACTAGTGCATGTTAGTCGGTGGAACCGGTCTCACGTAAGCGTACGTGTAAGGTTGGTCCGGGCCGCTTCATCCCACAATACCACTGAAGCAAGATAAGACTAGTAGCGGCAAGAAAGTTGACAACATCTACGCCCACAACAAATTGTGTTCTACTCGTGCAAAGAGAACTATGCATAAACCTGGCTCATGATGCCACTGTTGGGGAACGTTGCAGAAAACAAAAATTTTCCTACGGTTTCACCAAGATCCATCTATGAGTTCATCTAGCAACGAGTGATCGGATGCATCTACATACCTTTGTAGATCGCGAGCGGAAGCGTTCAAAGAACGGGGATGAGGGAGTCGTACTCGACGTGATCCAAATCACCAGAGATCCTAGCACCGAACGGACGGCACCTCCGCGTTCAACACACGTACGGTCAGCGTGACATCTCCTTCTTCTTGATCCAGCAAAGGAGAAGGAGAGGTTGAGGAAGATGGCTCCAGTGGCAGCACGACGGCATGGTGGTGATGGAGCTGCAATACTCCAGCAGGGCTTCGCTAAGCTCTATGGAGGAGGAGGAGGTGTTGGAGAGGGAGAGGGAGGCACCAAAGGCAAAGCTAAGAGGTCCTCCATCCCCCCACTATATATAGGGGGGCTTAGGGGGGCGCTGGCCCTAGGAGATGCAATGCGGCCAAGGGGTGGGGGGCTTGCCCCCCCAAGCAAGGGTCACTAGTAGAAAACGGACCATTAGTACCGGTTTGTAAGGGCCTTTAGTGCCGGTTATGGAACCGGCACTAACATTTCGGCACTAAAGGCCCCCCCTTTAGTACCGGTTCGGCATGAACCGGCGCTAAAGTGCAACCACGTGGCGCTAAAGGTTTTCTTTTTTGAATTTTTTTTTGAAAATTTTGGAAAATAATTTGATTTTTTTTAATTTTTTTGAATTATTTGATGATTTAGTCTCTAATCACCTCTCTTAATTGCTCAAGTGTGGATCACTCATTCCAAATCATCTAACTTCCCGACCGGTCACCCATCCCTCTCACTACTCCAGCCCGAGCACGCTTAACTTTCAGGTTCTATTCTCCTTCATTTCCGAGTCTGCACTTGTTGTTTTCCTGACAATAGTAAGATGTCAATCCTATTAACCCTCAGGAGTTTAGCTTGAGCATGAAGTCACACATTTCACCGTTTGAGTTTGAAACTATTATTCTAAAAAAATAGTAATTATTTAGTAACGTTGACATTTCTTGAATAAGTTTGACCATAGTTTGACCACAGTTTGACCAGATTTGACCAAAATTCAAAAAATTGAAATAATTATTTAGTAACACTAATATTCTTGAATAATTAGTTTGACCATTGTTTGACCACAGTTTGCCCACTGTTTGAATATTTTTCAATTTTTTCCACTCTAGATCTTAAAAGCCCCGTAACTTTTTTCTATTAGGTTTTTGAGGATTTTGCAAATGTTTAACGGGGTTCCCCCGGTTCAATTCGGATGTAACTTTTCGAGTAGATGATTTTTCATATAAAAAACTTTTTCATCCGAGTTAGTATGCAAAAGTTATGCCCATTTTTACAAATTTCAGAGAGATTTTGCAAATAAAGTCAAAATTCACATTTGCAAATTTTCCCAACAACTAGACCACATATCACATGAGAAACTTATTTTCTTTTATTTTTTTGACATTTCCATTATTTTCTTTTATTTTTTTAAAAACTAAAAAGGCGATCCACCCGGGGGGGTAGAGTTTGAAAATGGGACCTTTAGTACCGGTTCGTGGCACGAACCGGTACTATAGGTTAGACCCCTTTAGTGCCGGTTCGTGCCACGAACCGGTACAAAGGTTCAACACGAACCGGCATTAATGCAAATCCGTTCGAACCGGCACTAATGGTACCATTAGTCCCGGCTCAAATACAAACCGGCACTAATGTGCTTCACGTTTGACCCTTTTTCTACTAGTGGGTGCGCCCCCCTTTAGGGTTTTCCCCACCCTAGGCGCATGGGCCCTAGGGGAAGTGGCGCCCCAGCCCACTTTGGGCTGGATCCCTTCCCACTTCAGCCCATGGGGCCCTCCGGGATAGGTGGCCCCACCCGGTGGACCCCCGGGACCCTTCCGGTGGTCCCGGTACAATACCGGTGACCCCGAAACTTGTCCCGATGGCCGAAATAGCACTTCCTATATATAATTCTTTACCTCCGGACCATTCCGGAACTCCTCGTGATGTCCGGGATCTCATCCGGGACTCCGAACAACATTCGGGTTACTGCATATACATATTCCTACGACCCTAGCGTCACCGAACCTTAAGTGTGTAGACCCTACGGGTTCGGGAGACATATAGACATGACCGAGATTGCTCTCCGGTCAATAACCAATAGCGGGATCTGGATACCCATGTTGGCTCCCACATGCTCCTCGATGATCTCATCGGATGAACCACGATGTCGAGGATTCAAGCAACCCCGTATACAATTCCCTTTGTCAATAGGTATGTTACTTGCCCGAGATTCGATCGTCGGTATCCCAATACCTCGTTCAATCTCGTTGCCGGCAAGTCACTTTACTCGTACCGTAATGCATGATCCCGTGACCAGACACTTGGTCACTTTGAGCTCATAATGATGATGCATTACCGAATGGGCCCAGTGATACCTCTCCGTCATACGGAGTGACAAATCCCAGTCTTGATCCGTGTCAACCCAACAGACACTTTCGGAGATACCCGTAGTATACCTTTATAGTCACCCAGTTACGTTGTGACGTTTGGTACACCCAAAGAACTCCTACGGCATCCGGGAGTTACACGATCTCATGGTCTAAGGAAAGGATACTTGACATTGGAAAAACTCTAGCAAACGAACTATACGATCTTGTGCTATGTTTAGGATTGGGTCTTGTCCATCACATAATTCTCCTAATGATGTGATCACATTATCAATGGCATCCAATGTCCATAGTCAGGAAACCATGACTATCTGTTGATGAACGAGCTAGTCAACTAGAGGCTTACTAGGGACATGTTGGTGTCTATTATTCACACATGTATTATGATTTCCGGATAACACAATTATAGCATGAATAAAGACAATTATCATGAACAAGGAAATATAATAATAATGCTTTTATTATTGCCTCTATGGCATATTTCCAACAAATACATAGATCACAACATGTCCCTAGTGAGCCTCTAGTTGACTAGCTCGTTGATCAAAAGATAGTCATGGTTTCCTAACTATGGACATTGGATGTCATTGATAACGGGATCACATCATTAGGAGAATGATGTGATGGACAAGACCCAATCCTAAGCATAGCTCAAAGATCGTGTAGTTCGTCTCTGTAGCTTTTCCGAATGTCAAGTATCATTTCCTTAGACCATGACATTGTGCAACTCCTAGATACCGTAGTAGTGCCTTGGGTGTGCCAAACGTCACAACGTAACTGGGTGACTATAAAGGTACACTACAGGTATCTCCGAAAGTGTCTGTTGGGTTGGCACGAATTGAGACTGGGATTTCTCACTCCGTATGATGGAGAGGTATCTCTAGGCCCACTCGGTAATGCATCATCATAATGAGCTCAATGTGACCAAGTGGTTGATCACGGGATCATGCATTACGGTATGAGTAAAGTGGCTTGCCAGTAACGAGATTGAACGAGGTATTGGGATACCGACGATCGAGTCTCCGGCAAGTAACGTACCGATTGACAAAGGTAATTGTATACGGATTGATTGAATCCTCGACATCGTGGTTCATCCGATGAGATCATCGTGGAGCATGTGGGAGCCAAGATGGGTATCCAGATCCCGCTGTTGGTTATTGACTGGAGAGGCATCTCGGTCACGTCTGCATGTCTCCCGAACCCGTAGGGTCTACACACTTAAGGTTCTGTGACGCTAGGGTTGTAGAGATATTAGTATGCAGTAACCCGAAAGTTGTTCGGAGTCCCGGACGTCACGAGGAGTTCCGGAATGGTTCGGAGGTAAAGATTTATATATAGGAAGTCCAGTTTCGGCAATCAGGAAGGTTTCGGGGGTCGTCGGTATTGTATCGGGACCACCGGAAGGGTCCCGGGGGTCCACCGGGTGGGGCCACCTATCCCAGAGGGCCCCAAGGCTGAGTTGGGAGGGGAACCAGCTCCTAGTGGGCTGGTGCGGCCCCCCCTTGGGCCTCCCCTACGCCTAGGGTTGGGAAACCCTAGGGGTGGGGGCGCCCCCCACTTGGCTTGGGGGGGAAGCCACCCCTTGGCTGCCGCCCCCTTGGAGATCCATCTCCTAGGGCCGGCGCCCCCCAAGGCCCATATATAAAGAGGGGGGAGGGAGGGCAGCCGCACCCTTGCTCTTGGCGCCTCCCTCTCCCTCTGTAACACCTCTCCTCCCCGCTTGCGCTTGGCGAAGCCCTGCCGGGATCCTGCTGCATCCACCACCACGCCGTCGTGCTGCTGGATCTTCATCAACCTCTCCTTCCCCCTTGCTGGATCAAGAAGGAGGAGACGTCTTCCCAACCATACGTGTGTTGAACGCGGAGGTGTCGTCCGTTCGGCACTAGGTCATCCGTGATTTGGATCACGTCGAGTACGACTCCATCAACCCCGTTCTCTTGAACGCTTCTGTGCGTGATCTACAATGGTATGTAGATGCACTCCTCTCTCCCTCATTGCTAGATGACTCCATAGATTGATCTTGGTGATGCGTAGAAATTTTAAAATTATGCTACGTTCCCCAACAGTGGCATCATGAGCTAGGTCTATGCGTAGTTTCTATGCACGAGTAGAACACAAAGTAGTTGTGGGCGTCGATATTCTCAATTATCTTGTCGTTACTAGTCTTATCTTGATTCGGCGGCATTGTGGGATGAAGCAGCCCGGACCGACTTTACACGTACGCTTACGTGAGACTGGTTCCACCGACTGACATGCACTAGTTGCATAAGGTGGCTGGCGGGTGTCTGTCTCTCCCACTTTAGTCGGATCGGATTCGATGAATAGGGTCCTTATGAAGGGTAAATAGAAATGGGCAATTCACGTTGTGGTTTTGGCATAGGTAAGAAACGTTTTTGCTAGAATCCTATAGCAGCCACGTAAAAACTTGCAACAACAATTAGAGGACGTCTAACTTGTTTTTGCAGCAAGTGTTTTGTGATGTGATATGGCCAAAGGATGTGATGAATGATATATGTGATGTATGAGATGATCATGTTCTTGTAATAGGAATCATGACTTGCATGTCGATGAGTATGACAACCAGCAGGAGCCATAGGAGTTGTCTTAATTTCTTTGTGACCTGCGTGTCAACATATAACGTCATGTAATTACTTTACTTTATTGCTAAACCGTTAGCCATAGTAGTAGAAGTAATAGATGATGAGACAACTTCAAGAAGACACGATGATGGAGATCATGGTGTCATGCCGGTGACAACGATGATCATGGAGCCCCGAAGATGGAGATCAAAAGGAGCAAATGATATTGGCCATATCATGTCACTATTTGATTGCATGTGATGTTTATCATGTTTTACATCTTATTTGCTTAGAACGACAGTAGCTTAAATAAGATGATCCCTCGTAATAATTTCAAGAAAGTGTTCCCCCTAACTGTGCACCGTTGCGAAGGTTCGTTGTTTCGATGCACCACGTGATGATCGGGTGTGATAGATTCTAACGTTTGAATACAACGGGTGTAAGCCAGATTTACACACGCAATACACTTAGGTTGACTTGACGAGCCTAGCATGTACATACATGGCCTCGGAACACGGAAGACCGAAAGGTCGAGCATGAGTCGTATAGAAGATACGATCAACATGAAGATGTTCACCGATGTTGGCTAGTCCGTCTCACGTGATGATCGGACACGGCCTAGTTAACTCGGATCATGTTTCACTTAGATGACTGGAGGGATGTCTATGTGAGTGGGAGTTCATTGAGTAATTTGATTAGATGAACTTAATTATCATGAACTTAGTCTAAAATCTTTACAATATGTCTTGTAGATGAAATGGCCCACGTTGTCCTCAACTTCAACGCGTTCCTAGAGAAAACCAAGCTGAAAGATGATGGCAGCAACTATACGGACTGGGTCCAGAACCTGAGGATCATCCTCATAGATGCCAAGAAAGATTATGTCCTAGAAGCACCGCTAGGTGACGCACCTATCCCAGAGAACCAAGACATTATGAACGCTTGGCAGTCATGTGCAGATGATTACTCCCTTGTTCAGTGCGGCATGCTTTACAGCTTAGAACCGGGGCTCCAAAAGCGTTTTGAGAGACATGGAGCATATGAGATGTTCGAAGAGCTGAAAATGGTTTTCCAAGCTCATGCCCGGGTCGAGAGATATGAAGTCTCCGACAAGTTCTTCAGTTGTAAGATGGAGGAAAATAGTTCTGTCAGTGAGCACATAGTCAAAGTGTCTGGGTTGCATAACCGCTTGACTCAGCTGGGAGTTAATCTCCCGGATGACGCGGTCATTGACAGAATCCTTCAGTCGCTTCCACCGAGCTACAAGAGCTTTGTGATGAACTTCAATATGCAGGGAATGGAAAAGACCATTCCTGAGGTATATTCAATGCTGAAATCAGAAGAGGTGGAAATCAAAAAGGAACATCAAGTGTTGATGGTGAATAAAACCACTAAGTTCAAGAAAGGCAAGGGTAAGAAGAACTTCAAGAAGAACAGGAAGGGAGTTGCCGTGCCCGGTAAGCAAGCTGCCGGGAAGAAGCCAAAGAATGGACCCAAGCCCGAGACTGAGTGTTTTTATTGCAAGGGAAGTGGTCACTGGAAGCGGAACTGCCCCAAATACTTAGCGGACAAGAAGGCCGGCAACACCAAAGGTATATGTGATATACATGTAATTGATGTGTACCTTACCAGTACTCGTAGTGGCTCCTGGGTATTTGATACCGGTGCGGTTGCTCAAATTTGTAACTCAAAGCAGGAGTTGAGGAATAAGTGGAGACTGGCGAAGGACGAGGTGACGATGCGCGTCGGGAATGGTTCCAAGGTCGATGTGATCGCCGTCGGCACGCTACCTCTACATTTACCTACGGGATTAGTTTTAAACCTCAATAATTGTTATTTAGTGCCAGCTTTGAGCATGAACATTGTATCAGGATCTTGTTTAATTCGAGATGGCTACTCATTTAAATCCGAGAATAATGGTTGTTCTATTTATATGAGAGATATATTTTATGGTCATGCTCCGATGGTGAATGGTTTATTCTTAATGAATCTCGAGCGTAATGTTACACATATTCATAGTGTGAATACTAAAAGATGTAAGGTTGATAATGATAGTCCCACATACTTGTGGCACTACTGCCTTGGTCACATAGGTGTCAAACGCATGAAGAAGCTCCATGCAGATGGACTTTTGGAATCTCTTGATTACGAATCATTTGACACGTGCGAACCATGCCTCATGGGTAAAATGACCAAGACTCCGTTCTCAGGAACAATGGATCGAGGAACCAACTTATTGGAAATCATACATACTGATGTGTGCGGTCCAATGAGTGTTGAGGATCGCGATGGCTATCGTTATGTTCTCACCCTCACTGATGACTTGAGTAGATATGGGTATGTCTACTTAATGAAACACAAGTCTGAGACCTTTGAAAAGTTCAAGGAATTTCAGAGTGAGGTTGAGAATCAACGTGACAAGAAAATCAAGTTCTTGCGATCAGATCGTGGGGGAGAATACTTGAGTCACGAATTTGGCACACACTTAAGAAAATGTGGAATAGTTTCACAACTCACACCGCCTGGAACACCTTAGCGTAATGGTGTGTCCGAACGTCGTAATCGCACTCTATTGGATATGGTGCGATCTATGATGTCTCTTACCGATCTACCGCTGTCATTTTGGGGCTATGCTTTAGAGACTGCCGCATTCACTTTAAATAGGGCTCCGTCGAAATCCATTGAGACGACACCGTATGAATTATGGTTTGGGAAGAAACCTAAGCTGTCGTTTCTAAAAGTTCGGGGATGCGATGCTTATGTCAAGAAACTTCAACCTGAAAAGCTCGAACCCAAATCGGAAAAATGCGTCTTCATAGGATACCCTAAAGAAACTATTGGGTATACCTTCTACCTCAGATCCGAAGGCAAGATCTTTGTTGCCAAGAATGGGTCCTTTCTAGAGAAAGAGTTTCTCTCGAAAGAAATAAGTGGGAGGAAAATAGAACTTGATGAAGTATTACCTCTTGAACTGGTAAGTGGCGTAGCTCAAGAAAATGTTCCTGAGGTGCCTGCACCGACTAGAGAGGAAGTTAATGATGATGATCATGAAACTTCAGAGTGGTACGGCAACCCTATCTTGGAAATCATGTTGTTAGACAACGTGAACCTTCGAACTATGAAGAAGCGATGGCGGGACCGGATTCCGACAAATGGCTGGAAGCCATGAAATCCGATATAGGATCCATGTATGAAAACAAAGTATGGACTTTGACTGACATTCCCATTGATCGGCGAGCCATAGAAAATAAATGGATCTTTAAGAAGAAGACAGACGCGGATGGTAACATAGCCATCTATAAAGCTCGGCTTGTCACTAAGGGTTATCGACAAGTTCAAGGGGTTGACTACGATGAGACTTTCTCACCCGTAGCGAAGCTGAAGTCTGTCCAAATCATGTTAGCAATTGCCGCATTCTATGACTATGAGATATGGCAAATGGACGTCAAAACGGCATTCCTTAATGGTTTCCTTAAGGAAGAATTGTATATGATGCAGCCGGAAGGTTTTGTCGATCCTAGGAATGCTGACAAGGTGTGAAAGCTCCAACGCTCGATTTATGGGCTGGTGCAAGCATCTCAGAGTTGGAACATTCGTTTTGATGAGATGATCAAAGCGTTTGGGTTTACGTAGACGTATGGAGAAGCCTGCATTTACAAGAAAGTGAGTGGGATCTCTGTAGCATTTCTCATATTGTATGTGGATGACATACTGTTGATGGGAAATAATATAGAATTCTTGGAAAGCATAAAGACCTACTTGAACAAGTGCTTTTCAATGAAGGACCTTGGAGAAGCTGCTTATATATTAGGCATCAAGATCTATAGAGATAGATCGAGACACCTCATTGTTCTTTCACAAAGTACGTACCTTGACAAGATATTGAAGAAGTTCAAAATGGATCGGTCAAAGAAGGGGTTCTTGCATGTATTGCAAGGTACAAGATTGAGCACGGCTCAATGCCCGACCACGGCAGAAGATAGAGAAAAGATGAGTGTCGTCCCCTATGCCTCGGCCATAGGGTCTATCATGTATGCTATGCTGTGTACCTGACCTGATGTAAACCTTGCCGTAAGTTTGGTAGGAAGGTACCAAAGTAATCCCGGCATGGAACACTGGACAGCGGTCAAGAATATCCTGAAGTACCTGAAAAGGACTAAGGATATGTTTCTCATTTATGGAGGTGATGAGGAGCTTGTTGTAAAGGGTTACGTCGATGCTAGCTTCGACACAAATCTGGATGACTCTAAGTCACAAACCGGATACATGTATATTTTGAATGGTGGGACAGTAAGCTGGTGCAGTTGCAAGCAAAGCAGTGTGGCGGGATCTACATGTGAAGCGGAGTACATGGCAGCCCCGGAGGCACCACAAGAAGCAGTCTGGGTGAAGGAGTTCATAACCGACCTAGGAGTCATACCCGATGGGTCGGGCCCGATGACTCTCTTCTGTGACAACACTAGAGCTATTGCCCTTGCCAAGGAGCCCAGGTTTCACAGGAAGACCAGTCATATCAAGCGTCGCTTCAACTCCATTCGTGAAGGTGTTCAAAATGGAGACATAGAGATTTGTAAAGTACATAC